>NC_138858.1:80694122-81294122 GCF_965183815.1 Platalea leucorodia
CATTCTCCGTTTCAGAGTGAATATTTTATATAAACACACTAAACAGTATAGGAAAAATACAGTGCTCTCCACAACAGTAATGCTCAGTGAGCTAAAAAAACAGACTGGGCCAGATCTTAGTTATAATTCCCAATGCAACCTATTCTTGAGTATAAAGTCTCCTGAGAGACACCTTACATAACAGGAAATTGTGGATAATCACAGAAAATACATCAAAGCCATTTCAGATATTTCTAACACAACAAGTATATACTAAATGTTAGGAAAAAACCCATGTGCATATTAGCATCTAGGGTTTTTATTTTGTATGGTTTGGAGTATTTCTTCCACGAGCAGGGTTTATAAATTTGCTAGGGCGTGGAGTTCTGACCAGTCTGCTGTGTGTTACATTCAGACTGTATGATCTCAACAGGAGAGCACAGAAAGGGAACAGACATAGCGGATCAGAAGCAGTCAGGGAACATTAACTGCATACATGCATAATTATTACTACAGTGACCTGATGGAAATTTTGCAAGGATTTCAAAATACTACTGTGTACTAGAAACATGAACAGTGAAACCTTTCTCAAGTCCTTTTCTGTTTGCATACACATGTTAACAAATAGAAATGACAATATTATCAATAAATATTAATTCATAACAGCCTCTCAAATTTCAGCAGGGATTTTCAAGAGAGAGTAGCTGGGTGCTGGTAGAAGACTGCAGTGATCCATAAAATCAAATTGGATGTTATATCATGTAGTCCATACAGGAATAACTGTAAAAATAACAAAATGCAAGAGTAAGGGACTCTTACTGCCATAGCCTTCGTAGTCTGTGTTGTGGATCCATCTATCCGCCTCTATATGTGTGTCTGTTGATTTTCTATGTTATGGAAGTATTGGGATAACTTAAAGGTAGAAAAAGAAAAATTAAAATTTATCATGCAGGTTTTTTTCAACACGGTACAATGGTGTTGAACACTGCACACTAACTTAGTCAGTGCTAGCTCAGAGTTGGGGACTGTAGATTACAGAGTTTTAAAATACGCTGAAATTAATGAAACACAATCCACTGATCCATGGTTTTATACCAGCCTGTCTCAGACTAAGGTCAAACTAGAAAAGTTTTCTGACGAGCTGTAGGTCTGCCTCTCTTTTTGCTTTGCTGCTGACTTAGCTGGTTAGCTAAGTAAGTATAATATAACCCGTAAAATCCTCCAAAAGAAAAAAAAAATCTAGAAATTTAGGCTAAAAACAAAAGTTATGGTAACATAAGTGTCTCTAAGTTTTGCAATAATCCTCCAGTACTTTTGCATCCCAAAAGGCTCCAGATGTGACCAGCCACTGCAAAATGGCAAGTTGTTTATCAGCATTCTACATTGCAAACTGGCACCTGTAATTTCACTCTCACTTTGCATCAGCAGCATTAAGATATCCAGAAAAACCCTACTAAGACAGGTTTCTGCGTATTAATGCATAAACATTTATAGTAAAATGCCCCGTCTGTCACCCTCAAGGTGAGGTATACAGCATCCGATTCTTCCTCCTGCTCAGCCGCGTGCATGCAGCATGATCCAAGTGTTTCTCTCTGCTGGGTGTTAAGGGTAGCTGTATCAAGCAAAAGAGAGAAAATGAATATAAACCAGTTACTGGCAGCACTGTTATTAAACACTTGATTTTTTCCAGTCTTTCCACCAACGGCCTTTTTCAGCTGTGAGGACCACAGGCAGCTGAGTGATGGGGCTTGCCACTGCCCACCCGTGGGCTTGCTGGGGCAATGCTCGTACCTTACATGCGCTGACCAGATCCTGCAAACTTTACCTGTGCGAATAATCTCTACTGATGCGGCGATCACTGTGAAGAGATAATGAGGTCCCAAGCACTTGCAATCACGGACAGATTTGGCAGGGGGAGGGGGGCAGGGAGTCTGAACACTTGTGCAGAATTTGAAAATTGCCTGGTTGATCGTGTTCCCTTCCTGATCTGGTCTATTCACAGCTTCATTTTGTTTTGGGGAGGAAAGCTTCCTCCTGATTACTTCTTTCTAAATATGAGTGCCACCTTCTTAATTTTTACAGGTGACGAATTCTGTTGTTGATAAAAGCTACAAAATAAGCCATGCTATACTCAAGGGGCAGACATTTTCAGAAAGTCACCTCCTTATTTGTGAGAAGCACCTGCCAATTAATATGCTTAAAAATATCACTAGAGTTATGTAAGATCTTTAAAAATTCTTCTGCTTCTTGACTCTGCAGCACTTCACCTATTACTAAAAGTAATCAAGATTCAATATGCTTTAAAATAAACTCAAAACCAAACAGCCCTAATTTAATATAAGCAAGATATTCTTAACTTCTTTCTTTTGTGCCTAATTATTCAAACCTGTCCACATGACACCCAGCCTGATCTTGCACTAATGATCTTGCTGGAATTGTGAATCTGTGTCCCTGGTCAAGCACTCCCAACCACGGTACTGGTGTTACCAGCCACACCCTCATTCTCCATTAATGATATATAATATACATGACACTGTTTACAATTTATTGGCATTTGGATGGCAATGGCTGAATGAACTCCAGGCTCAGCATATCAAATCAGCTGCCCAGGGTCATTCTGATCTCCCATCATTCTGCTCTTCGAATTTTGTTAAGGGAAGACTATATGGAAATGACTCTTCTGGAGCAAGTTCTGGCAAATACCTTCTTTGGCAATAGGTGCAGTTTTGTGAGTGGGAGGAGAATGATTTCGGGTAACGTGGGTCTCCACTAGGAGTTACACATGCATCTGAGCTACAAAGAGCATCAGGGCAGAGTAAATGTGCTGCTTATGGCACTTCCCAGTTTGTGCAGTAAAATGCATTTAAACACAATGGCATTTGTGTAATATAAATATTAAGTCCTTCATAGCTACGGTGTGTTAGTAGCAAGAAAGGTTTGCTGGCTTACATTTATAGAAGATACTGAAAGTGATACATGGTATTTTCATTTTCAGGAACTGATTCAGGCCACTGAAGTTAATGGGGATTTTTCTCCTGTGAGCTTTGGGTCAGGCTTTAAGGCTAAGATTTCTAAATAAAAAAATAATTAAAAAAAGAATAACACCCCCTCACACTTTCTCTTTCACCACCATTAGAGATTTTTAAGACTGGACATCTGGTGCAGGAGGACCTATTTCTATACTACAGGTACTCCAAGAAAGTACCAAGAGCTGGTAAGCGTCTATTCTTTCCGTAGTCTTGCAACTTCAGTAAAACCAAATATATTTAGACTGATGACTTGATTCTCTCATCAGAAAGATATGCGAGTAAGAATTGTTGTCTATCTTGTAAAAACAGCACTACACTTGTACATGCATGTGTAGAACTGTTAAAGATTTTACAAGATACATGGGAATGTGCGCCTGCTTATCTAAGGAAAGAAGTGAGCTCAACATTAAAAAAAAAAATCCACCCTCTAGCCGAGACCTTGCCTGCCAAGTTTTAGCTGTGTGTTCTCTGTTTGAGGCACATACTCCCACATCCTGCACTGAGAGGTGAATACACTCTTTAATTTAGAGTGAAGATTTAGGAGCAAATTCTACTTTCATTTACATCATTAAAATCCTAATGAGGCTGTAAATCAGGATAAGAATATGGTTGAGGTCGATAGGGTTGGATGGATTTAAATGACTGTAGAGTTTGTCCATTTTAGGTGGAAATATAAACCAGACTAGCCAAAGTAGAGCACTGAAACAGATATAAATGCTGAAAAAGAAAGATTTCACATTCTTATTAAGATCTGAACAGAGCAACAACAGCCCTCAATTTGGGGTCTGAATGGTTTGCTTCTTCCTGAAAAGAGATAATAGTGAAAATGTTTGCTGTCCTAAATCACAGTGATGAATAATAAATATGTTAAATTGGCCAAAAATAATTTACAAAGGTCTGAAATTCAGTTTTTTGCTAAAATATCCTTGATAAGGTAATAATTAGAACTACATTTGCATACTCCAGGGTTTACAATTTGCTTTAAACTATCCACAAAACTTAATGCATTTCCCAAAATATACCAACACAATTACATTTTCCATGATTTCCTTTTTGTAAGTAGGCTTCAATATTTCAAATATTATATAATGTGGAAAGATCTGGCAAGACATATGCATTATATTCACTGAGAGCTTTGGTTATGCATGGACAGTAAATTTGTTCTTGAATTTGAAACTGAAGTATGTTTAATTATGCCAAAATGCAATCTGAACTTGCTACTTACTCCGTTTTATTTCTTGAGGAAAAAAAAAAACTCAAAACAACTGCAGTTGGTAGCATATTCTACATACGTAGTTATTGCTTAATAGTTTTGTAGGCAATGCATGTCTAGGATGCTGTTGTGCACCCAAGCAGCTGCCATTTCATGAGCTGATGTTGATACGTCATGTCCCAGATGGGGTTGATTGTATTCCACCTCTTTTTTTCAGTCTTTCTCTCTTTCTCTGGCTCACTTTTATTTCATAATTAGCAGTTCTCCATTATATTTGAAGTCTTAATTAATGTTACTTTATAGTGTTTCAGTACAAGAGAGCATAATTTAGAAGCTGAAAAAGGTAGCTCATCCTGTATGCCCTGTCCAGACCACTGGTTTAAATGGAAGCCTCCACCAAGCACAGCCTATGCAATCAGCCTCTCAGCTGAGCTGCAGCCAACTTGTTTTTGTATTCCTTAAGAAGACATGCAATACTTGCCAGGAAATACAAGAAAATAAAATGAGTCACTAAAACAGTAGTTGTTTTTATTGGAAATTATTAAAACAAATAGTAATGTTATCATATATAAACTTTAATATTAACATTCTAGAGCAAAATGATTTCTAATAATGAGTAGAAGCATAATATCAAGGACCATTTTGTCTTACAAATAATATTAATATGAGCTGATGCAAGTGGTGAGATTGCCTAATATAATTTTGCTGACACAAGACATGTAATGAGAATCTATGGAATATGGCATATAAACCCATTGTCTTGTGAGCAAAGCTCACATCTTCAAACTGCACAGCAGCAAATCTATGATTTAATTGTGAAGCTCTTTCCTTACAGGCAGCATTAATTCCATATACCACCGATGTTAATTATGTTTATAAAAGAGAGACACAAACATGATTATAATTTTTTTTCTCAAAGGTGAAGGGAGAGGTTTTAAAAAACAAGACAAAATTCTATACAAGATTTCAAACCTGAAAGAGAATTTGTAGATAAAGAATTACATTTAATCAGACTTGAAAATTGAAATTATTAGAAATTTTTGCCTCTGTTACATATGTCACGATCCCAGTTCAAGATTCTCTGTTTTCTTTGAAAACCATGCACTATCTGTTTTCTTGCATCCTTTGATCTACCGAACAATATCACAACACATCCCAACACTTGAAAGACAGATTTTAAGACTGGCTTATGCAAAGGGCAGCATCTAAGGGAATGAAAAGGTCTGAGGATTTATAATACATTGTTGAAAGTGCTTAATATCTAGAATTCTGGAGAGTCAAGTGGGTGATCTGCAATGCCCTCTTCGTAGTTGCTATTTAACCCAGGAGTTAGTTAGTAAGTCCTAACTAAATGTAAAACCATGTGTGCATAGACATACTTCCTGATTTAATGATTACATAATAACACATACATTAAAATCAGTAAAGCTTATAATTAGATTTCTAGTGAAAACATTTACATTTGTCAGTCTAAAATATATTATCCATGAAATTTTTGAAATATTTGCTTAAAGTGTGCTGTTTCCATAAACAATCCTAACAGTAAACCTATTAGCTAAAATATTCACAAAAAGTAAACAAAAGGAGCACGAACACAGCCAAATCAAATTCAACTTTCTGCCTTAGTAAACACTTGTGGAAGCATTTTCTAAACCATGTTTCCAGCTCTATCTCAGAGTCCCTCTGTGATAGCCATACAATCTTTCAAAACTTCTCAATACTATTCTTTACAGCATTACAAAATATATAAATATACATTTGCTCCCAAACAACAACAAAGGAACTTTTATAAAAATAAAACTATGTAAGGCAGCAAGGTCAAGCACTCAACAGCCAGGGAGACCCAGCACAACTCTTGCCTGTGAAACCTTAGTTACTACCCATATGCATGCTGATGCAATCTTGCAGGACATGTACTTAGGCTACTTTTTATAAAAGACCACTTGCTCATTTGGCACACAGAATAGATTTACAAGCTAATGAATATTTATTCAACCTCATTTTTTCAGTATATGCCCACAGCCTTCTGTAAAGTATAGTATAGTACACTTTTTTGACCCTATTGTGAAAACAGAACTATTAACTTTCTCCTAGGTTTGCCTATGATTTTCACATGTTTATAACATCTGGAGGCACAAAAGTATTAATCAATTCATTTTCAGAACAACTATGAAAGTAACAAGGATGCAAACCAAGGTAAAGAGAAATTAAAAATTAACACATTTTGGTGTCCACTTTGAGAATGTCCATGTTCTTCCTTCTTCTGACGAATTAGCATTTTTATTATTCTGTATATTCATTTCCATTAAGAGCTTAAACTCTACCTAGCTGCCCCATTGGTACCTGAATCCAAACTATGCATTTTCAACCCCAACCCCTTTTTGGCTGCTTTCTACCCTAGAGATGTCCACAGTAGAGAAAGATGCATACATTTTTCCTGTTAAGGTTATCTATGCTGGTCTGCTTCTGGGCATACCTGGAAACACATACATCTTGTCAACACAGGCACTTTGGCTATCATAGCCCTGTCAAGACCTGCTGTCTAAATATCCCTTTGCTTAACCTCGCTTATATATTTGGTATACTAGAAATTGGAATGACTGACTAAACCTGTGATCAGAGTCTCAGGAAGGTATTCTCAATCACCAGCCTGCCATTTTCTAAAAGTATATGGAAGACACTAAGGAGACTGTAGTAATGCAGGCTGGAATCTGACACACAAAAAACTTCTCATGAACAGTGCCATTTGACGCTGAAATATCACAATATTCAGACTTTGATGTCTGAGGGATGACACCTCTAATAGCAGATTGCCTCCTAGTGCCACACTAAGGTAATGACTGAGAAGGCAAAACACCAAATCACCAGTGCCAACACAGATATTTTCTTGTGAGGCCCACCTGTAATTCATGAGTAAATTTGTTATTATGGAATTTAATGTCTACTTTTATGAGTGGATCATAATTTTCAAACAAAAAGTAAAAATTATCTTAAATCCACTTAAAAAAAAATCAAAAAGACCATTCGTCCACCCCCAAAAAGGTTGCTTCTGGTTTCTGTCATGAGTCAGAGAAACCCCTTGTTTTACGAAGTTTGTACCAAGGACATTCTGCATATTTTTTTCTACTTCAAACTTTAATTTAGCTCAATCAACCATTTATTTTATCTTTTGGTGTAATAAACCGTTACTCTCTCTTTACATATATGAGGTATATGATGAAAAAAAAAAAAGAAAATATTTGTCCTAGGTCCTTTTCTTTTTCTTTTGAAGATGTCTTTTGTAACCACAACTCCTCCATCTTCCTTCCAGAAACGATATACATAATCTATACTTCTCCGTGCTTGCTTGGCAGAAGTAAAACAATTTTTTATCTCCCACCCTTCAGATCTTTCAGTAAGAACAGTCAAGTGAATTTCACACCTCACACAATTGCAAAGGAATTACAGGCACATTGAGAACACTTGACTCAGTTTGCTTCCAGGATAATGTATTTTTGGTAAGAAGTAAAATTTACAGTATATAAAACATACTTTTGCAAATGAAATATAGCAGCATAAGGGAACATTATATATATTCTACTTTAAACATACATTCGAGAAAACATAAGAGCATGCCCAATGTAGTATCTAGCAGCCTTAGACAAAGGAGACAGAATTGCTTTGTACATGGCTGAATGCGTTGTGCAGGGATCAAATGCGAATACATGCACAGATCAAAGGGGGCACAATGCAAGACATAATCTACCCAACACTCACCTCAGTTTACACAAAGATCCCCATGATGTGGTGCAGACTTATCTGCACCACTCCACTTGCCAGCTGTAAAGAGAAAAGCGCCATAAGTTAAAAACATCAAAGTATGCTTTTGCGGTGCCCCAGCTTGCATAGCCTACTGTGGAAACTGCGCAAGCCTCGTAATGGAGCCTGTTCTGCTCATGGAGAAGGAGCGTGCAACTCTCCTCTGCAGGAGAGGAAGAAGGAGCCCCGAGGAAATAAAAAAGGCAGGAATGTTACATATTGAAAAACTAACTAACTGAACTAAGTTGCAGAAATTACTCAGATGATAGATAGCTTGTTTCATTCTAACTGCTCCATCTATCAAAATTCCTTTAAGATCTCTTAGAAGTGGTGCAACGCTACTTCTTGCACAAACAGCAGTCAAAAAGTCTTAGGATGACTGCCACAAATAAAGTAGCACTTCTACCATTAGTGAAATTTCACTCTGGTCAGATCCTTAATAGATTAAATCCCTTCGTCTCAAAAGCCTGATACAGCGCAAGAAGTGATGGGAACCATGAGTATCCGTGGGAATTAATGTTTATCTTTGGAAGGTCAAAACCTATCACAGTTTCAGTTTTCAACTTAATGTGGGGAAAGGGTTCCTAAGGTTCAGCTCTTTAAAAAACCTGTAATAAAACTGTCTAGAAGAAAAAAAGTTTGACTTGCTCCCACAGGACTCATTATTTCCCAAATAAATGCAACATGGCATTTCAATATGTTTATATTGTGACTTCACCAGTTTTTGTTATATATTTGAAATATAATAGTATTCAATAATAGTTCATGGCAGAGTTCTTTTTAAAATGTATAATAGTGACTGCATTCAGACGTATTACATACTTCATTTTTGAATGAGAAGTTTATGATTCACTTGCATTATAGAAATCGTGTTTTACCGTCATTAAAATTACATTATTTAAGTACTGCACAATTTTAATACCAAATTATCTTTTCACAGAAAAATTCTGTGTGGTCAATTACAGTGTATTAAAATCCTGAACACCATTTTCATATTACATTACAAACATTTTTTGTCCATTGTTTCTTCACTGTAGCTTTATTGCTTCATCAGACATAACCTCATGGTTGAGATTTCCAAAGCTGGTCTGAATTGGAAAGAATATACAGGAGATACTGATATTGGGATCCATTATGCTAAATATACCTGTTAATAATCTGTGTTCTATTATGCTTAACTTTCTATGGATTTTTGGCTAATTTTCTAGGTCCAGAATATTAACAGGGTTTTTAGTATGCATGGATTAGGTTATTATAATAGGGATAGAGTGGCTAAATGGGTGAAACTGAAGAAATGCAGTAAAAAGCTGTTGTCTGTGGAGTTGTAGTTTCCAGCAGACAGGTTTCTGCTTACTCTGTTAAGGCTCAATGCAGCAAAAACCACTGGGCCTAGAGAACTGGATTGTTTTATTTGCTTGAATTCATGGGTGGCTCTTACTGCTCTACGTCAGTTATTAATGAGGAAAAAAACGTTAGTGGAAATAGGAGATGCTGACCGTCCAACATTTATCTTTCTGTGAAACCCATGTAATATCAGATAGAAACAGTACTCATATCATGCTGATTAGAAAATCAGATGCTTGTCAAATATGTCTCAATTGGACTTTTTTTAGTACATGACACGAAAGCTACATATAAATAATAGATACATACACAAAGCATTAAGGTGACTGTCGAATTTCACTAGTTGTAATTAAATGTTAGAGGTGGCCCAACATCCAAGCTGATGCTGTTTCTGAACAAGCTGATAATGCCCTTCTCATACAGTATATCCAAGCTTGAGTGGTGAATTTCATCCCCATTCTCTTTCTTAGTTGTTCTGTAAAAAAGCTAAGAAGGTGTCTGGACTCTGGTGACAAGCATTCCTCCTTATCTGCTGATTTTTTTTGCCAAATTTGTTTTATTGAAAAAGCTGCACCGTCAGTATGCAGTTAAAGAAGCATCAGGTTAAATACCAGGAGATGGGGTGGAAAAGACATAGTAGAAGAGGCACTACAGGACTGGTCTCTTTGAAATAGGTAAATAAGGGTATGTCCCCATTAGTGCAATGCAATGAAGGTCTACAGAGCAACAGAGTTGGTGCTGTGGACCTGATGCCTACATTGTATTTTTGCGGGTTTCACTTAAGACTAACTCAAGTCTGGTCCCATGGACTGAATGCTGTACTGAAACAAATTGGATGGGCTCTTGGCACGCATCTTTTGATTTATCTTTATCTGAAAGGAATCTAATTTGCATGCTTCATGATGCAAACGAATGGTAAGTTAGGATAATCAGGAGATCCACTTGAAAAGTAAACTGGTCTGAACTAAAAGTGATAATGCAGATGGACTCTTCAGGTCATTCTTTAGCATACCTTGCTGCATGTTAGTTATCTGTGCGACCTTATCTCTGAAAAGGTGAGATGGGCTGGAATAAAGAAGCACACTTATTCAGTTGGTGAGTAAATGCCTCTTGAATATCCTGAATTTCAGAGCAACGTTCCTGAAGAATTCCATAACTGCACAAACATTAGAGTGTTTTGATTTCTGTTATTAAAGAAATAGGTCTGAACAGTCACCTGAGAGCTGGACCTCCATTTGCCGTAAACAAGCATAACATTAGAGCGGGTAGGGCAAATAAGGACAACGGCAATGAACACAGAGCATGCAAAAAGGTTTTACATTTTTAATCTTAATGTATGTGATGTCTGGGCAGTTACTGAAAAATGAATATAACTAATAGCAAAGGGAATACCCATGTAAATCTACAATGATTAATTACTAGGATATGATAAAAAACTGGGGAAATTTAGCATGTAGAGAAAAAGTGATTTGCCATAGCTGTTTGGGTATAGCTGATCTGCCTAACTGGAAAAATCAGGTCCTCATGAGGGAGTCCCATGTATCTATGCTGGAGAAATTAGTACTATTTCTCCAGAACAGACTAGTGAAGAACACGGTATCAGGGATGGGAACATACTTTGGAGTATTTGTTATGTACTGTCCATACACCCTTTCTTTTAGTTAGGATTAATTATTTTATTTACTGTCAATCAGTATTATCATTAGTGTTACTGTACTACCATAAAATCTCCGTCATTCAGTGCCCATTGCTGTGCAAATGCAGACAAAAAGAGGGCTCTTGTTCCAAGAACTTCAAAAATGAGGAAAGGTACAACTACCTGTGACACCTGACCAGGGGATTTTGGGCTCAGTGTTGCTCTACGCGGACGTGCTATAGTGTTTTAGCCCATCAGCTGCAGGTACCATCTTAACCAGGTTGCCTTGGTAGTGTCCCCTGTCTTGGTACTCTTTTGACCAGTGACCAGAGGGAGGGGAAGGGACCCTGCGTACTCTTCTCTGGCATCTCACAGAGCAAGAAGAGAAAATAATGAGATTCCACTACCAGAGTTTAACCTTTTAAGGTTAACAGAATTGTAAAAGTGTGAAAAAAATTACTTGCATGAAGACCATGGGAGATATGTGATGTCTTAATTCTAAATAAAATCCAAGCTTTTAATACAATTTTATAGGAAATTACCATTTTTAGTATGTATAAGATGTATTTAACTTCTGGTAATTTAGGACATGTTCCAATCCAACCATCCAGAAAGGCCAAATTATACATAATAAATGATTGTTGAGAAAGAGGTATCACATAATCTGTCTTGTCCATAGCAAATTATAAAGCTATTCTAAACGACAAATGTTGAGTTCTTAATCAAAGAAACTACTTACAATAATTTTACTACAGATTTTTGTGTAGCTGTGAGGATGTACGTCTGATGGAAAGATGATAAAATGTTTTTATAAGATCAAGTGTTATTTAAAAATTCATATTGCTGTATGTCTTGAAATTGTACTGGCAAATCTTTTCATTTTTCTCTCCTCTTCAGTATTGCCATAGGCTCAATACTGCGGTCTTCACAAGCAAAAATACCATGCATGGTTTGCCTACATGATGACATCGGGGGGGGGGGGGGGGGGGGGCGGGGGGCGGGCATTACAGCAGCCTCCGAATAGTAAAGATGACAGCGAGATCCTGCTTCCTTAATCGAAGTCAGTGGGAGTTTTGCCTGAGTAAGGAGGTTAGGATTGGGTCCCTGAAAAAAAAAGAAGATAATGAGACATAACTAGGAATAATGGGGTGATTTGAAGACATGGAAAATGTAGGTTGAATATCATTAAAATCTTCCTGACAGTGAGCTCTATTATACCAGGGAATAATCTCATTGACTTCAATGGGAGAACTGCCAGAGTAAGATCTGAACAAAGGCTGGAGTAGCCTTGGTCCTGATCCAAAGCCCACTGACATCAGTGGGGATATTTCCATAGACTTCAGTGAGGTTTGGATCAGGCCCAGGGCGAACAGTGTAGGTATATCTGCCTGAACCCGCACAATTCCCAATGCTTTTTTCATAATTGTCGTGAATAGCTGTTAAGATGCATCTAAATACCGGCAACAGATGATGTTACTGGTTCATTTAAGCACAGCTAAAACTGATCAGTTTAAGAGGCATCTTCCTTGTGGTGCAAATGTAAAGAAGCTGTTAAAATTACCTGATAGCTGTTGTGCAGTCAGGTAATTTAAGCAATAGATGCCACTATGAAGAACACAGGTATGTAATAAGGCTATACTGTGTTGCCAACTGGAGCTTCTGTACTTATAACACAGGGGGGTATGGAAGCTGGGCATTATCTGAATTAGAAATCTCTGATTTTTGTTTTCATGCCTATGAATGCAATGGGCAAAAAAGCAGGGAAGCTAAGAGCGAGCAAGCACCAGGCACAGCATCAGAGATACTTGCAGAGCAGTGCAAAGGAAAAGTGAAGAAACAATTTTTTTTTTTCATTCATCTTGTGTACACTCTTGGTAAATAAACTGGATCCTGTCAGAGTTGCCAGCTCCCGCATCTGTTTCTCTCCTCACAGACAAAACTTGCAGGATTATAAACTTTCACTACTACCTGATTTAAGGAAGGCAACAGACTAAATATTTGTGGCTTATGCCTTTGCACATGTAATTTAAGTCATATGTTGTTTTGCAGACACCAGTGCTTAAATGCATTTTAATACTGGCTCCCACTGAACCTCAGTAAAGTGTCACAACTACTGAATATTAAAAATTAAATTTCTTAACAGCAAACATGCTTTTGTGCTTTAGTGAATTCCCTGCACCTGGGTATTTTTTTTCAGCGCCTCATGCAGCTCTCCAGCCTACCCATATGTTTCTGTCTTCTGCAGCAGACTGGCAGTTACTTACATGAAGGTTTCTGTTTCCCAGTAAAGATTCTATGAGCTCATTGGTTGAGTTGTTGATGGGAGAGGGGAAGGGAAGCAAAGAGGAAGGCCTAAAGCTCATAAATTTTTTATTCATTAATACATGCACCACAGTCAGGGAGAAGGAGCTGTAGAGATATGCGGCACTCGTATGAGACTAAAATAACTAGATTAAATAAATTTTCTGCATTTGTTCAGGTAAATTTATTAGAACCTCACAATCCATATATGGGGAAAAATGAGTATACAACTTCTTAAATTTTAACTTCCAGCACTCATTGGGCTGTGAAAGATTTGGAGAGGGTTTGCAATAGCTCCAGTATGTTGATCCAGTTACTATAGTACTTCATGATTATATTAGTTTAACCCAAAGCAAGATGACTGAAAAAAAATAGGCAGCTGAAGACAAGTTGAGTTGACTCGCCCCACCTCTCCCATAATAATTTAAAGTTGTTCAATCAGACAAATCACAGGAAATACCTGAAATATCTTCTAGTCAATGCCACTGCCTCAGTGCAGATTCAGTTCTAGACACATCATTCTGTATACGTGGTTCATCTGACTTCATCCTAGAAAACTCCAGTGATGAAGATTTCATCCAAGGCTATCTATTTCAGTGTTTCTCTAGCCTTACTGTTAGAACGATTTTCTTAATATCTAATCTGTAGCTCCCTAACTGCAACTTAATCCACCAGGGAACATGGAAAAGAATGCATTGCCTTTCACAGCTACTTTTTAGTAATTTGAAGTCTTGTACCATGCTTCTCTCTATCTTCTTCTATGTACACTAGGCAACTCCGTTTCCTTCGCTCTTCCCTCACAGATGAAGTTTCTTAGTCCTCATTCTCCCTGCTCATCTCTTTATTCTCTCTCGGTTGTTATCAAATCGTGGAGCAGAAGCCTACGTAAGGTGTACCAGAAGAGGCCTTATCAGCACCGGCTAAAGCAGAAGGATTACTTTGCAAGTTTTGAGGATGACACTCCTGAATATATATCTCTGAATGATGTCCACCTCTTTTTGCAACAGTCTAATGTTTCTGAGTCTTGTTAAACTTCAGTTTACTACAACTCTGGTATTTCTTTCTACAGTACAAATCTCTCCTTAGCCTGCATAGACGATTACTAATTCCTGGGAGTGAAATTTTGCAGTTATCCTAATTGAATTTCAACTGGTTTTTCAGAATTTTTCTAATTTTTCAACAAAAATTTGAATTATCACCCTGTCCTTTAACATGACTGCAGCTGCCCTCCACGTGCAGTTATCCTCAGATTCAAGAAGCATTTTCTATTCTATTGTCTAAGTCATTACTAAAACTGCTCCATGGTATTGGACCAGAAAAGACCCTTGTGGAACCCCACTTGATATGTGTCTCTAATGATGGACCCCTGATACCTATGCTTTCAAAATACATTTTTGGTAATCTCTTTAGTAGGTTCATGTAGCCATGTTTTTCTCTCTCTCTAATGTGAATTATATGGCAGAGTGACAAAACCCCACTGAAGGCAAAGATGTGTGATGTCTACTGCTTCTTCCTATTCTTGATGCCCATTACTCTGTCATGGAAGAAAATTAGATTGGTTTGACATGATTTGCTCTTGACAAATTCATGTTGGCTGCTACTTATCTTTTTGTTGTCTATTAGAAGCCCATAAATAGTTTAATTAATTGGTCCACAATTGAAGTTAAGACGATTGATCTTTTGAGAGTTTCTCCTCTCTCACTTGTTTTGCCCCTTTTCAGCAGTCTGGAACCTCAGTCATCCTTCATGCGCTTTCAGAAATAACTAATCATAATGCTGTGACTGCCACGACTAGATCTCTAAATAATACCCAGGGTGAATTACACCAGATGCAACCCATTTCAATACATCTCACGTTGTTCAAGTATCCAAGATTTTTTTTCCCTCCCAACTGTAGTCTCAGTTCTTACCCCTTTATCTTTGGTGTTAATTACTTTTGCTGTCTGATCATGGGTTTTGTTGCTGTTAAGATGGAAATGAAAAAAAATGGCTTTTTTAGTATCAGTATCTTTTTCTTCCTTTTGAGAAGTAAACCAACTTTCTCCCTTGTTTTTCTTCTTCCTGCTACAGTGCCCTTAGAATATCCTTCTGCTATGCTTTATATTTCTCATTAGTTTTATTTCATTTTTTGTCTCGGCCCTTTCAATTTATCCCCATGTTTTTATACTCTTTTTTTTTTGGTAATCTGACCGAGTTTCCAACTTCCTATAGTCTCTTCTTGTGTTTTAAGTCATTGAAACACTCATGATCTAGCTACATTCATTTCTTAACGTGCTTCTGCATTGGAAGAATTTATGCTTCTGCCTTTAATATAAGTTTTTAAAGGAACTGTCAGATCTATTGGCTATCTCAGACTTGTTTCCCAGAAAATCTTTCCAATTCTGTGTACTTATTGAATAATGACTTCTTGATGTCCATTGGTTTTGTTTTGCCTTCCCAGCTTAAGGACTAGGAACTCTGACATTTTATGGTCAGTCTCACCTAAGCTGCTTTACACCTTCATATTCTCAATCAGTCCCCAATGGCTGGCTTGAATAAAATCTGGAAGAGCTTTTTTTTTTTTTTTTTCCTCCCCAATTCTATAAAATTGTTTCCAACACATTTCTAGAACTTGCTGGTTTGTCTCCTATTTTCCTGGTTTCCTACCAGATGTCCAGACTGGTTAAATTTCTGCATTTCACGAAGTCCAGTGCTTTCACCAATTCTATCAGTTTACAAAAGCATCATTCACTTAATCTTCCCGGTTCAGTGGCATACAAAAGCCTGTGCTGTGACAGTGTCCTCATTTTTTCCTGTTACTTTCACCCACAAACTTAGAACTCATCTATCTTCCTTCCCACCCTGGACCGTAGAACAATTCTTGTATAATCCTGATATGCAAGAAAACATTACCACTCTTTTGCCCTCCCTACCCTTCCAGAGCAAGTTATACCCTTCCATATTAATATTCTAGTCATGTAAATTACTTGAACAAATGCCTGCTATGCCAATTAACTTGCAGTTTTGATCATGCACTGAGACTTTCAGCGCTTCCTGTTAATCCCCCTAGGTTTTGCTGTATAGAATTGTAAGATATTGAGTAGACGGCTTCATCCTCCTCCTTGTCCCTCCTATAACCCTGTTATGAATATCCCTAGCTATTCTACGTGTAGGCCTTTGAGCTGAACAACTTCTTTTCTAACAAACACATGGACTGTTGCAACAAATTCTCATTATTTCTAATTTAATGCCCTCATAACTAGGGTTTCAAGCCTATGCCATCCCAATTAACAAAGACAAATCAGAACAATTAATTTTAAAGACATTCCTCCTCTCCAGCTAACTTGCAGGTGGCTGGAAGCAAGAAAGGAAAGCGCTGGCTAGAACAGGAGATCAAGTAAACTTGGCAGGCTTAAAAAGAAGCCTTCACACAGAGGAAGTTAGATGTTCAAGGGAACCAGACTGAGACATGAAGGAACACCTGGGTTACAGCCAGGAAGGACAGAGGTCTAGATAAGATAAATAAGTATGTAAACTACTTTTTGGAGGCCTTTCTTCTCCAAATACTTTATTCCACTGCTAAGTAGGCAGTTCTTGCCCAATTTCTGCACGTTACTATGGCAAAGGGGAAAATTTTAAGCACATGTTTCGTTGAGGTACAAGTACATTGGCCACGACTGAAGGAAGGATAAATGGGATTTCCCCCAGGATGGGCTGAAGCATTAGTCCTGACATTTGGGGGCTGCACTGACTGGTTACTGTCCTGCCCTCCGTAGTCATGCCTGGCTTTGGGTGTCAGTCTCACAGCCACGCAGCTCACGCCATGCATCAGTACTCAGTGCAGAGTCAGATTTCAAGCGTGAGCCATTTTGCACCAACACCTGAGCTCCGCTGCACACAGAAGTCATCCAGCTTTTTCCAGACTAGCAGCACAACAGCGAGCTGATACAGAGGCTTTATAAAGGATTGGGGCTTAAGCGTATGCTTAAGCCCCAGACTAATATAGACTTAGACCAAATCTGGTCTGAATAATACAAATGTAGACTGAAACCAGTAAAAAGATGATAGAAACGCACCGAACTGTAGCACAGATGAAACATGGGGAGCTCCCAGGTAGCTCATTTGGACCTCCGAAGGCAGCCCACATCATTGACCCAAAATGGCACATCAGTGGCAGTATTCTGACGTAGCCACAGCTATCATCAGGTGTGTGAAAAACCATAAGTTCCAATATTGCCTTTTCTCTAGTTTTCTGAAGATGGGTGATACTTTTTTCTCCTTTGTTTTTCCTGATATTTGTAAAGGGAGATAATCACAAAGACTCCTTTAAAATAATGTAGTTTTACCAGAAGTTATCAAGAACTCTACTGAAAAGTATATAAAATAGTAGGCTGAACTAGGGGCTAAACTGAAAGGTGGTTTTTGAAATGCTTGTTAAAATAAGGCCCAGTTTTGGGGAAATAATGAAAAATGTGAAAATTTCTGCAATTTAATAATATTAAATTTCCTTGGGTTACTGAAGCTCCACAGATACTTAGACAAGCTATTAGGAAAAATTTGGGGGGATTTAGGAGAGCCTTTCAGCATCTTGTGAAAGCACATTTTCTACCAGATGTTTGCAAAGAAAGAAAAAAAAAAAAGCATATTTTGATTCCATTGAATCATCAGCTGCATGAGAATCTTTGTCTTCTGAAAGCCCCTTAAGCACTTTCTCTGGATCAAATATTAAGAGGAACTTTTATTAATTAATTTCATTTTTTTCCCGTAGATGACAGCGACAGGGCTTGGAAGCTTCTCAAGAACTTTTCTAACAATTTGGGAGACAGGTTCCTATTTTCTGGGATTTTTCCAGAACATTACTAGCTAGGGTATGGTGGTGTTTTTAAGATTAGCAGAAGATGCTGTTTATAATGCAGAACCCTCCCTGTCACAAAATCATGTGAAAAATATCAAAATAATGTATTTTAATGCCACTGATAATTGCCATCACTTAGTAAAAGGAAAAGCAAATCATATTCATATGGAAGAATTTGCTTTCTCTCTACTCAGGCTTTATTGAAGCATGATTTTCAAACTCTGTGATGATCACATGCATAATTGCTGCTGTTGCTGTTTTTCAATGCTTCCAGTTTATGTTATGTTTCTAATGAAAACTGATACATAGCCGTCGCCATGCATAAGCCAACAATGACCATACAATGGCGTCTGAAATACTACAGCTATCGCCTACCAAACATTGAGAAAAAAATACGTGGGCGACTTGGATGTGACCCGAAAACTGGAGGGTCTTGCCTCCTGAGCACCTTCCGCGGACCTTCAGCGGCAGAGTGGCTGACGCTGGCGTAAGCAGCTCTCCCACCCCTCCAGCTGCTTCTTCCCACCCCTGGGCCGCCCACAGCCAAAGAAACAGCTGTGCCAGCACAATGCAGCGGGCGGTACGGGAACAAGGGCTGGGAATGAGGAGGGCTGCTTAAATTGCTGAAGAAATACATGCGGTGGTGTCGTACAGCTCTTAAGTTCCTTAGGTGGTTTTAAAACCATCTCCATTCATTCACTCAGCAGAATTACTCTGCCACTTTTGCCCATCTCTTCTTGGGGAGAGCCTCAGGAGAATGGGAGGATAAAACACCCTGTGGCCAGCTGTGACTTCTTTGCCATATCAGTCCCCGCTGGTGATAAATTTGTGTCCAAGTGCACTGACGAAGCTTCAACCACTGGATGAAACCATGGAACCAAGGCCAGTAGGAGACAAATCTCCTACGGACACTAGAGCAAGCTCTGGGCTGGTGGAAATGGACCGGAGCATGGAGCACACAACATTAGTTTAGTGGATTGACAAAAAGGTGTGTAGCCCTGTCGCCCTTCATAATCACAGTGAAAATCTCAGTAATGACTGACCAGATTTGATAAGCAACAACCTTGTGCCCTGTAACAGTGATCTTTACAGGCTGCATTTTTAAGAACGGTAAAATGCATATTTCTGTTTTTACATTGGGGTAAATATGAGTAGCACAGTCAGATATAAGGAAAAACGTCCTGTTAGGATTAGTTGTTTTCACTTCTCTATTGTTTTTTATTTGGTGTAAACATGAGTAGAAATTAGAAGGATACTCTTGGCTGCTCCCTAACAATGCTGTTGCAGATCTGTCTGACATAAGGCTGCAGACCCAAGAGAAGCTGTAGCAGGCAGGACCAGCTGGACTGATGGATGGCGAAACAACTACAGGATGGGGGAGGCAGCAGGCTGTAAGGGGCAGAAATACACCTGGCCTTTAGCCAACCATGTTGACAGTCCCACCAATGACAGGCAGAGGAGTGCAGGCTGTGGACGAGGATAGCTGACGGTAGGGCTGTGCTGTCGTCCTGTGCAGAGGGGCAGGCAGGCGGTTGAGTACAGCGTTATCTCGGGCTACCATGGCTTTGCTTGCATGGTTCAATGGGTTGACATCCCCAGCTATTTGCTCTGTCCTGCAGCAGGAGGAATGAAAACGTTGTTCATGGCCTCTGCCAGCAGCCTTAAGTAAAGTGTGGTAGGTAGACACTTCAGTGGGGTGGAAAAACCTCTTCTGGCCTTGATCACAGACAAAAGTGAAACTGTGAATTTAAAGTGTGCTACCCACTCCATGATAACAGCTTGTGTGCTCATTTCTACTCGAGGATAAAAGTGAGGTAATTCAAGGTAGTTTTAGCCCTCATTTTATCCATGCAGCTCCTGTGGTGGAGCTGACTGTTGCAAATTCACACCCTAACTCACCCTGCAGTGACTTGTCTGTGTGTTCATATCCCAAGGCAATCTGGCCTAACACAGTGTCACAGTGGAAGCGAGACTGCTACTGTCCCAAAACAGAGATAAATGACTTCCTAGCCATCAAAGTAAGAGCCAAGTTTGTAAAATGAGAATCTGCTATACGAATAAATGTTTTGGTGGATGTAAAGTGGGGTAATACTAGTCTCTCAGCTTGAGAAACCCAAGTCACGTGCACCAACAAATGTAATTGAAAGAGTATGTCTCCATGGTAGGTATTTTCCAGCAGATGAAAGTGACCGCACAGTTTGAAACAACGCATTAATTTGCAATTTCTTCTTAGTTCAAAACAAACATAGGTGTATCATTTAGGGATTAGATCTCCTATTCTCTTCAGATCTTTAATCTGTTTCAGTAGTTGCTAGAATCAGATGTTTCAAATAAAAGTTCAAGGAACCGTCAGTAAAGATGTGTAGTAATCTGCCTAGTATCTGTCTATATCTCACTTGCTTATTCTCAGATTGAGTGACGATCTGGAACCTGAGGTTTTATATCTCTTTCCGTTTTGTTTGTTTTAGTTTATCTATTATGGTTTTGAATGCTTTTGCTACTCATAAAAAACATTGCTTTC
The DNA here is from genome assembly GCF_965183815.1 of Platalea leucorodia. Lineage (NCBI taxonomy): Eukaryota > Metazoa > Chordata > Aves > Pelecaniformes > Threskiornithidae > Platalea > Platalea leucorodia. The sequence continues at coordinate 80,714,778 of NC_138858.1, forward strand.
TTTTGTAGGTTGGAAACTACTTGACCTCAGTTATCTATTGTGGCAATGCGTTCCCTCATCTAAAATCATGTGGTTTGATAAAATGTTTTCTTTCATTGGTAGTGAATTTGTAAACTTTCATTTTCAGTGACTGTTCCACTGTCCTTATGTATCAAACAGTGGGAACAGAAGCTCTCAATCTTTTTCCTGCAACAAACCATGAAATCAGCGTTGGCATAGCAAGTAAGGACAGAGTGATCTTTATGCAGACGTAAGTGTCCAAAATGCTGCCTGGGCCCTGCCGGTGCATCAACAAGATTATATATCTTTTGGAAACAGTGTCTTAAAATGACTGATTTTTAGTTACAAATAACTCTTAAAGGCTCAGAAAAACACCAAAATGAAGACTTGAGAGGGGTCCTGTGCTCCCCCGTAACTTTTCAGTTGTGCTATGCTAGTTGCTCAAGGTGTTACACGAAGAATTGTTTGGCTTCAGGCATTAGGACTGCCTACATGCAGTCCCCCAGTTCCTGATAAATATACCCTTCTTACTCTGCAGACGGAGGTGCCCACTCACAGACTGATCTGCAGGCTCCTGCAGGACACCTGGCTTCTTCCAGCGTTATCAAAAAGCCACTGCAAGGAGCTCCTCCAAATGTACGACTGAAACCAGTGCATGCCATAGCTTGTGTCTCCCCAGCCTGAGACTAAAAACACTCTGTCTTTCCAACTCCCAATTCCCAAACTCAGGTTTTTGACGCGCTAGATCATCGTGCTGTGGCACTAAGCCTTGGAAGTCGATGATTTCTTCTCATGACCTTCAGGATCTTTGGAGAGCTTCTTGGAGAGCTTCTTGGAGCTTCTGGACCAAATCGTTCCTTGACTGAACTCCAGATACTGTTCCACATTCCATGTTATTTGTGTGTGAGAAAAATTTGGACATAGAGCAGCTAACGCTTGCAAGGTACGTGCATGAAAAAAGAAGATGGCTGAAAAAGCCAAAGAGCTAATTCTCATGAACTGCAACGTCAGTGCTTGAAATGTCGCTAAATAGCAAAACCAAACATGTTAATTCTTCTGAGGTTGTAGAAAAACTTGAAAAAAAAAGAAATAAATATAATTCAGTTTTGTATAGGTTGCAGTAGCAAGGATTTGGCTCAGAAAAGCCCTTGGTTAGTACAAACAAAATATATATAGGTATTTAATCAGAATTACAGAATTAAATGGGAAGGCTGAATTAGGGTAATGGGTGAATCTGAAATAGGGCAATGGGCGAGGGTGAATCTGACATAGGAAGGCTGAATTAGGGTAATGGGCGCCCATCTGTTTGATGAGCGAATGTTAAAGGTACGCAGCTCTGGGTACCACGTGTGAAACCCTGATCTCGCTGAACTCCATGGGGATTGTGAACTGGTATTTTAGCATCTGGATTTCATGTCACTTATTCTTCAGAAAGAGAAGAGTTAATGTTGGTATATGTGCATGTGTGTATGTGTGTGTCTAATGAAAGTGCTATCTTTTTTAGATAGCAAAAAATCAGGCATTAATTAGCAGCAAGTAGTGGAGTTGGGCAAAGAGCTGTGTGGAGAATACAGCTGAAAGAGCAAAGTGGACCAGTCTGGAAAAAGCAGCAGACGGAGTGGAGTTCACAGAATGATATAAAGCGATAGGCTGGAATAGTGAACCATCCTGGACAGGGAATTAAGGAAGAAATGAAATAGGCCAGCTTGCCAGGAGGCAGCAGGGCTTACTGGACAGCTCTGATTTTAATGAGTCTCTCGCAAGCCATGTTTGCACGATGTCAATAGTACTCATGCTGCATTTATTTTTATTTATGAATAGACAACTCTGTGGCAATGGTGAATGCCTAAATATTCCAAAGATACAAGACCGCAACAGTCAACGCAACACCTTCACATGATGAAGCTGTGCGACAACACAGTAAAACGTGTCATGACATTAAGCGGCGGCTGATGTGGTGATGAAGTATCAGGATGCTGCAGTTAACGGCAACCGTAACTCTGCTGATGGCGGGGCTGATCTGACATGCGTAACGTGAGCGGAGAGGCAGCTTCGCCTTCAGTGGGAAAAGCAGGAGCCACGCAACCCTACTGCTCCGACATGAAATACTGCCCAAATTCCTTAAAAATGGGTCCTCAAAGATAGGTCCTTATGTCCCTGCATAGGAGCTCAGTCCTCAAAAGGTGCTGAGCAGCTGGCTCAGTGGGAATTGTTAGACATCAGACGTTTTTTAAATTCAAGGTATGTAGCCAGAAAATTACTTTTGGAACCCAAAATGCTGTGTTTTCAAGCAGGGCCAGCACAGTAGCCCGCCTACTGCCAACACCTCCAGGTCTACCAGGATCAGACGGACCTCACCCGCTGCCTGGGGGCAGGAGGCCGCTGGCTGGTTTCGGGTCCAGGGGCAGGACCGGGGACAGGGCTCACGCCGTGGCCGGGCGGTGCCGGAGATGGGGCCCCTAGGCCGTGCGGGGCCCCGGCTGAGGCACCGCGGGCCTCCCCCCCGCCCCAGCGGGCCTGGGAGGGCGGACAGGCCCCGGGGACAACCCACCGCCCGGCGGGGAGGGCACCTGCCCCGCCGGGGGGACGGCGGGGGTCAGCCCGGGGGGGCCACAGGCCGCCCCAAACTTGGCGGCGGGGCGGATCGGGTCCGGCCGCAACTCGGCGGTTGGGGCCCGGCGGCGGAGGGCGGGCTGGGTGCCCGGCAACCCCTCTCCGGGCAGCGATCCGCAGCGTGAATCAGCCTTTGCCAGCAGACGCAGTGCCTTCCCTGCGCCTGCCAGGTTTCTGGAGAAGGCAGAAGGGGGAAAAATAAAAAAGAAACACGGACGGGGGATGCCCCCGCCGCTGCCCCCTGGCCCCTTCGGCCTCCCCCGGCTCGACCCGACTCCGGCCCGCTGCGGGCGGCCGCTGCCCGCCGGCGCGGACGGCGTGTGCCACTCTGCCGCCGCCGCCTCCCGCCCCCCAAACCCGGGCAGGCAGAGCCGCGCTCCCGCTCCCACTTCGTCTTGGCAGGGCACCGCCATCAGACGGAGTGGGAGGAAGAAACATTAACTCCAGCAGCTGTTTCTTGACCCCGGCTGTCAGTCTGCCCGAGAACACTTTTTTTTTTTTTTTTTAATTTTAAATTCGGAGAGTCCTACCGGGGGGGAGAGGGAGGGAGTTTTCGGGGGAAAAGTTGGGTGCCCCCCCCCGCCCCGTTCCCGCCGCCCCTCTCCTCAGGCGGGCTCGGCGGCGCGGTGACTCCGAGCTGCCGCCCGCCTCCCCCGCCCGCCTGGCGCGCGCGGGCACACGCGCACGCACACACACACACACATACACACACGCACGCACGCACACACACACACTCGCACACACGCGCACACACACGCACACAGCCAGCGCTAAGAGCCGTAGCTAGACTACAGTAATTCCCCAGCATGGGCGGCTTGAAACTGCTCGGGCTGAATAGCATTTGCTGTTCCGTCCCCGCGGCCGCCTCCCGCCGGCCCCGCGCGGCGCTGCTCTCCTCCTCTGGAAGTTGTGCTGACACAGGCTGCCTGCCGCACCAAGTTTGTCAACAGCCGCGCGCTCCGCCCGCCGGCGGGAACGGGGGTGACACGACGCCCCTCAGCAAGGGGTGCCCCCCCCAACCCCCGCAGTGTGTGTGTGGGGTGTCCTGGGGGGGGGGTGTTCTCTGTCAGGGGGTGTCCTGCGTGTGGGGTGTCCTCTGTGAGGCGGTGTGCTGTGTGGGGGGCGTCCTGAGTGAGGGGGTGTCCTGTGGGGTGGTTGTCCTCTGTCAGGGGGTGTCCTGCGTGTGGGGTGTCCTGAGTGAGGGGGTGTGCCGTGGGGTGGGGTGTCCTATGTGAGGGGGTTGTGCTGTGGGGTGAGGTGTCCTGTGTGAGGGGGGTGTTCTGTGGGGTGTCCTGTGTGAGAGGGTTGTGCTGTGGGGTGAGGTGTCCTCTGTGAGGGGTTGTTCTGTGGGGTGTCCTCTGTAAGGGGGTGTCCTGTGGGTGGGGTGTCCTGTGTGGTGAGGTGTCCTGTGTGAGGGGGGTGTTCTGTAGGGTGTCCTGTGTGAGAGGGTTATGCTGTCGGGTGGAGTATCCTCTGTCTTGTGGGTGGCATGTTGTCTGTGAGGGGGTGTCCTGCGTGTGGAGGTGTCCTGTGGGGTGTGGTGTCCTGTGGGTGGCGTATCTTCTGTGAGGGGGTGTGCTGTGGGGTGGGGTGGGCTGTGGGGTGTTGCAGTGGTGGGGTGGGACGTGGTGTCCTCTGAGGCAAGGCGTGTGCTGGTTTTGGCCATTAGTTTTTTTGTGGTTTAGCTTTATTTCTTTTTTAATATGTGGGGGAAGTGACAGTGCTCCTTGGCCTTCCAGCTGTGTGACTTGGGGAGGGCAGCCTGGCAAAGTCGGGGGTGGGGTTCACATGGAGACATCTGCTCCTGCGGTGGCCATCCTTCGAACAAAGAGAGGTGCTGAAAATATCTATCCTTGCCTCTCGAAACTGAGCAGAACTGAGGAACGCTGAATGCATGAACACACACACACACATACACACGTGTACAAGCAGGTATGCCCACACCTTTATTGTCAGGCAGGCTGAAGACTTCAGTCGATGCCTTCCGCTCACATTGGACCAAGGTTGCTTGAAGTTGCTTCTACATAATCTTAAGGGTTTGGAGGTTTCTGGGGGGTGGTTTTCTATTGGCTTCGTGCCCTCTGAGTCCTCTGAAGGCTTCTTGAGAGGAGGATTAACTCTTTGCGGGGCTCAAAATGCACGTTCCCCACACACAGCCCTTTGCAGCACTGACCTCTTAAAAATAATGGGCCTCTTCAGCAAAGCCATAACCTGGCGTACCTAAGGGTCACGACTAAAGGGAGGAAGGAGAGCAGACAGAGCGGTAACACTTTAATTACTGGCAATGGCTCTTTTTCCCCCCTCTCATTCACTTTGTGTTTTACAGCATCGGATCGTCGGTGAGCAGAAAGCATGCAAGCATACCTGCACCAGTGCCCTCATCTGTATTGAGAAAGCCTAAAAGCTGGAAAGCTTTGGCCTGCAAAGTGCCGACCCCAGTGCGTCTCGTGCTAAGGACATGTTTACCTTTCGCCAAGTGAGCAGTCCCACTTGCTTTGGGAGGATATGGTCCTGAAAGGGAGGGATCGCAGTGCTCTCTGTGTAGGAACCCTGCTGCTCACAGTGCCCCAAACATGCTGCGTATTTTCAGCCTAAACTGAGCATCTGTCCACAGCGATCTTGTGGTATCTGATAAGGATGCAGCAGTGGTTCAGTCCTCCCCAGCATCCCTAATATGGGAAAAGGAACTAGGAGGAGAAGATTAATATTGAAATGAACATGCCTGTGGGTGTTCGTGTCGGGGAAGAAGGTGTGAGGAGGAGTATTGTGAGGGCTGGCTGCGGGCAACCAATTCACGAGGGATGGAGCAAGTTGATCAGCTTTACTTGCTGTGCTGTAGACAACAGGCGAGTCATCCTGATCAGCTTTTTGAGTAACATGGTAGTTACATATTCTATACTAAGCATAAAAAAAAATTGAACACATACGTTATAGATTGATTGAGGAATATTTATCTTAAACTAGCAAAGAATATTTTTCCCATTCGGTAGAGAGGGAATACTTGCCTCTGACTCCTCAGATCTATACAAAGCCTCCTTGTTTTGGGGTCATCAAAGAGATAAAATTTAAGTTCCTCTAAACTTAATTTTATTACAACTGGTGAATAGCTGTGTTTTGTTTTTTTTGTAGTAAAAACTATGATTATACAAATGAAGGATCGCTGATGTCTGTTGGAATGTCTGGAGCTGCCTGAACAAAAAGCAGAGATGCTCTCATTGCTCTTTAAGAAAAATCTTACTGTCCTCTCATAAAGTTTCTGGAAAATACTGTGTTAGTGCCTAAGATGATTATGCTGACCTATTTTTCTTTTTTTTTTGAGGGGGTCTTTCTATTTAGTACAATTGTGTTCGGGGGAAAAGGAGCTGGAGTTCCGATAATAATTTGCCCCAGCATATGCTTCTGACTCTGCCAGCTGTGGGATGCGGGTGAGACATAAGCAACAGTGTTTCAGGATGAGTTTCGAGATACACAGCCAAGTCATCTTCACCAGTCCTTATTTCTAACCATAATAAACTATACCAGCAATGAAAACTGTGCCTAGTTTTCAAAAGCTTCAAAAATTGCTGACTGACTCAGGAAAATAATGAATGAGCGTATGGGTGTACACATTTGAAATATGCACAGTTTCATATTTTTGTGATACTTTTACCTTGTTAATTGCATTTTTCTCCAACATTAATTGCCCAGCCTTTAAGTGAAAGCTATTAGCCTATGCGAAGACTCTGAGCACTGACTTGGATTCAATTACTTGTACGTTAAATAATAAATTAATTTGCAAATGTTGGTATCAGATGCCTTAGTCAGTGCAGGGCCAAAGTAGGACGTCCCAGTACAGAAGGTGTGTGGGGCTGGGTGCCCGGGATGTTGAAGATATATTGTTAATTGAATATTTTCTTGGAACTTTTAATCACGATTTAAAGTCACATGTTAATTACAGGTTGTAATTATATGATTTTTATTCCAAAAGTTTTATTTCAAAGAAGTTTTATTTTAAAGCCTATTGTAAAATAACCTTATGTGGATATAAGCCTTGGCTCACAGAACTGATAAGGAATTAATTTGGCTTTGGAATCTTAATATGTACTTGGAACTACACACCCACATGCACCGCAGCTAAAGGATCATGCCGTATGATCCCCCAGATGTATTTGATGTTATGTTACTCTAATGGGACTACTGGTCTCCTTAAATACCTGACTCTGTGGGCGGCTCAGGCCTCTGGCAAAGCTGGCATTTTCAGTCCTTTTGACTTCTGCGGGAACCACTGGTGCTCTTTGCGCATGAGGTGGTTGGCACCTTGATGGATTGGGCCCTCGGCTCTCCTAAGTCTGTTGCCTCAGTTGACGGCAATGGGTCTGCCATTAAGAAATCTGTGGATAATATAATGCTTTAGCGTTGCCGATAAGTAGTGACTTTTCTGTGTTTGACTTTTTAAATCTTCTTGGAGAGGCACAAATTATTCGATCAAGCTGTTTATCAAAGCTGTTTCTGCACAAGGTCTCAAGACACACATTTGTCATCGTGAGAAATTTCCTTCTGAGACTTTTAAGGGGCTCCTTCTTTAATCTGTGCCTATAGAAGCATTTTCGTAACTGAAAATGAATGACTAAACAGTTTCATGGTTTCATGCATACTTAGACAGTATAAAATGTCAGCGATTACTGAGATGACCCATTCATTCATCTAAATTTGCTGAGGCATATTAGGGGCTGCCTATGCAAGTTTCCCTGAAAATGGCAAATGAATGCCCATACTCTAACTCCACCTACTCGCCACCATTTTGTTTGCAGGGCACATAAATAGGAGAGCAAAATTTCCTCTTCGTACACACAAGGTGGCATAAGTTGTGCCTGCACGGAGGACACAACTAGAAAACATTCAAATTTTCTTGTCATTAGTCACACAGATCCCATGACAAATTTTGGTAAATTTAGTCCAACTTGAGGTAAACAGGAAAAATAAAATTGTGGGGAATAAAAGGTAACCTCAGTGTGATAGTTTGTCTTCTGTACTCTTAGTTTGTATACTCCCATTGCAGCCTAAGGTCACTCTAAGGAACTGTGTTTATAAAATACCTCCATTTATAACAGTGTTAACGGAGGCTGGCCATCAGCTCCAGTTGAGAGCCAGCTCACACAGGGTCGACCAGAACACAGTAATCATGATTTTCTTGTTCTTGTCAATAGTTGGTATTTAAGTGCACACCTTTTCATTTGTCGTTTATTTAGTATTTCCATTGAAAACCCTGTTTAAATGTTGAAATAATCTCTGGAATTATTGGTATATTTTGATATTCAATTCAGTGGTTAGCATTCTCGTGCAGTAACTTTTTAACTCTTCTTACAACAAATACCCAGTTATATATACATTAGCATGTCCTGCAGGGTTTGTTTTACGCATATTTAGTAATAAGGCAGGTGTAGAGAATGTATTGCATGAGAGTACAGATAAATCTGGTGCAGCATTGTTCTGCACAAGAGAAATGCGGTGGGGCAGTAGATAGAGCTGCGATAAACAGAAAGAGTTTGTGTGCTGCAGTCACAGCCCACCGTTCGCTGGTGTAACGATTCAATACACAGATGAAACGAAAGTAACTGGAAGAAAGTGGTTTAATCTCTTTAGAGTGCAACAACTGTACATTCAGTGAAGGCTAAATCCTAAAATCCTAACTCAAGTGCAGCTGAGGGAAAACATCAGAATTGACTGCATTGTAAATAATCGACTAATGTTCTAGAAGAGTCCTCAAAATAGATGACATAACTTATTTTCCTTGCATGTTACCTGGTGGTAACTAGGTAGTGTCCAAAACTTCTGAAATTAGCCAAAGGGTTTTTCTAAATCTAATCTGAGCTATAACCTGTTCCATGTTTTACACAAAAATTACTTTTAACTGCCTTGTAACTATAAGTGCATAAGGGCATATTTTTAATCCAAATGCAATATTTACCATTCATGAAGAGAGAGTAGTAAGATGTCTGGGCAGAATAGTAATAATCAAAGCCCATAAACATAAGGCATTTTTGCAGGACCCTACAACTGCTTCCACTGAAGTTGGTGACAAGACTCGCAGAAATCTCACGGGCACAGGATCAGTTTACTAAAAATATTATGGTAATATAAATAGACAGAAATAATAAAATGAGAGAAGAGTAAGCAATTGGGAAAAAAAACCTGTTCCATGGCCCATGCAGGTGAAATTAATGTTTTTCTAAAGATTTCATGCTAACTTTTTTTCCTTCACTGCAGTTGATAACCATCTCTATGATGTTTTGTGCAAGAGTAATTTTATGTTAGTGTTGATGCCAGTTTTAACCTGAGAATACCTTGCGTGAAGTTGGAATCTGCGGCTGTTTTATAATGTCTATCATGTTTTTACATGTTCAGCAGCAGTGCTAATGAAGGTATGATACGTAGAGGGTGTGCTAATTTTATGTTTAGCTAAAACATGTATAATGCTTAGGTTTGAAAATGAAGGTAGCAAAAACTATATGAATGAGGTCTGGATAAACAGTTGCAAATGGATTAAATTAAAATAAATAATGTATACTTTTTTCTGAAAAAAAAAAAAAAAAAAGCATTGTGTTGTCTAACTGTTAGAGAAATTTCTTAGCCTAGAAGGAACAAATGCTGAAAAAAATAATTTGAGAACTTATAGTCATTATCTCTTGAAGTACCTTAGATTTGGGCAGCAGTTTATTTATTGGTACAGTGGCTACCAATCTTCGAGTCATGAATCATGGCAGAGTACTTAAGTGACCCCTGTGGAAAAAATACTAAATCTTTCCTTCTTACAGCAGAACTTACAAAATGTTTTTGCTTACTGTGTGTTAGGAAATTACTTAAATAATGCACCAAATGCCCATTTAGCATGTGGCTTGATTCATTAATATATAAAATAAGAAAACGTAAACACAACACCTGAAGTGTGGATTTAACATTTCAGTGGCTCTCTGAAATGTGCAAATGAACTCAGCAGAAAATTGAAATCTGTATTTATATTCCACTAATGATACAGGTCTGAACTACAGAGCAAAGGATGCCAATAGTGACCGCACAATCCTGTTATCTGACGGTCCATATGTCAGGTAAACCTTTTTGCTCACTACCTCATTAATTATTATTGTCTAGGCAGAGGCTTACTACCACATTCATGATGATATATACAACTAACAAACATCCAGCTTGTCATTTTTTTTCTTCATGCACTTTATCTGCTTGGATTTCTTTTAGCTCCACAAGTTAACAGTTGTATTAATTTTTTTTACAATAAATCTAACAGAAGACAGCGAGGAGGTAAATACTGGAATTACCAAGACGCAGCTCCTGTCAAGTAAGTTTTCTCTCTATTTAAAACATTTCAATATGTAACACATGTCAGAAAATTTTATTCTGAATCCTGGCTTGACTACTGGTGTGCTAGGGCGACGCTTTGGGAGTACTTGGTTCCTCTGATCAGTCGGCAGGGGCCCAATATTGACCCAAACGTCGAGCAATTTCAGAGCCATAGTGCACCTCTGTTGCTCGGATATACAGTGTGGCTGAGAACTGTCAGATTGGTCTTGAGGGAGTTTCTTCCCTGCTGAAAAAAAGGGTCACAGTCTACACAAAGCTGATCAGGAGAAGGAGAACACGTTCGTCGGAGGTCTGATGTGGTTGACCTCTGCGGTGACTTCAGGGGGTGCAGAATTGCCCTTTGCAGGAGGCAGGGATCAGTGTGGTGCAATATGAACAAGGACTGTATTGCCAGGAGCTTGAGTTTCCTGCGGTCGTGCCAGCCTGTGCTAACTGACAGCAAGGTAGCATAGCCGGAACCATTCTTCAGTTAAGGCGGAGTGAACGTGGCTCTCCCTGGAGCAGTCTGGGAAAGGTTATTTTAGAGTAGTGCAAAACGACTGTTTTCATATACCTGTGCGTGCTAATGCAGCTCCCACGAACTTTAGCTGGAGTTACACTGTAATACACCAGGGATAAATGGCATGCCACTTGAAAAACACTCTCAATCTTTTGTCTGTACATTTTTTGAAGGAGTGCTGTAATGCTCTCAGGTTGCATATTAAATGTGTCCCAAAATTAAAAGCGCTTTGACTGATGATGACAAAGATTAAATCTGTCATCTAAGAGCTGAGTTTGATAACACAAGGATAGGGAGCTCAGCTAACAAGCAAATTTAGTATTATGTTTTTGTTATAAAAATGTACCAGCAGTTTACAATGTCCAGATACTGTCTACAGAAGTCCCATGAGAACTAACCTGTTCTCCATAGCCTTGCAAGCATTCATCTTCGGCTGCCACCCTGCTCGGCCTTAACTTTAATTTACTGTTCTGTGGTAGTAAAACGATGTATCCTGTCTGATGATGTAAAAAGAATTGCATCCTGATGATGTAAAAAGAATTACCTCTCCAAAGTATATTAATGCACATCAGCTTAGTTTGTAGGTGCTGGGATTAGCTAGTGTAGTAAAGGAATTTTTTTATGAACAGAATTAAACTGATTGATCTGCTTGGTAGTAGTAAATGTGTTGATTATATGATTATACAGCTATGGCAGACTAACATGCTTGTATTTTTAACTATTCTTTGTTACCACTGTAATTTGCGTGGACTGTTTTGTGTGTCCTTCATGTTGTTTCTTCTGGGGGTTAAAATGGTTACTGTTACTGTTACACTGTTTAGTCTAGACACTAGTATTTTTGGCTGGGGAGAATAAATGGCTGTAACATCATCAGATTTGCGTAGATCTGTGCAAGTATTCTAAAAATGTACATGTTGTAAACTGGGTGGGAATAATAGGAGCATGGAAGACTGTAGTCAGTGTTAAAGAAGCAGATTACTCAGTGGTACAGTGTAAGTTGTATTCCCTCTAAAAAAATGAGCTGAGCAGGGTGCAATAATCAAAACTCATTTCTGGGAGTTGAGGAGGAAGAAATGAAACCAAAGCAGAGCTAGTGCTGCTGGTTTTTAAATCAGGGTGTGTGAGGAATTTGGAGAAAGAGAATGTTTGGGCAACTTTTTTTTTTTTTGCCTGAAGAAAGAGAGAGGAGAGAAGAAGAGTAAATCAGTTCCTTTCAGATTTTTTAAAAAGGAAATAGTTAGAACTTTTGCTCCTTTTCCTAGAAGGAAAAGTCCTCTTGATGTGTTAGGAAGTTGTTTCTTGTACACTGAGGAGTACACTCACGCACATGCACATATTAGAGGAAATATCAGTACTATTAGAACACTCAACATAATTAAAACAGATCAAGTGCTTTAAGCGACATATACTTAAACGAGAGCAACGAGAGAGGGATTCCTGAGGGATCCAGGATCCCCCATGCCCAACTAGCCCTGACTTTGCTTGTGGGTTTGTGCAAGAGTGATGACAGTACCAGAAAAGCAGTTCCTGGTTTTAGACCCCACTACTAAAGTCTTTGTGCATTTGTGGGTAACGGGAATCATGAGGAGATAACTGGCGAGTGATTCAGAGAGGCTGGGGAGGACAAAACAGCTCCCAGAGTGACAACAGCATTGCTGTGGGGTTCAGGTTACCCACGAGTGTGTTTGGTTGGTAATAACTTCACCAGTCTTCTGGCTGAAGTTTTCCAGGCCAGTTGTCCACATCTGACTGAGACACGTAAGCATGCTTATATGCTGGAGTCAGGTGATCGTGTAGTGTTTTTCACAGGCACTCTCCCCTTATCGGTGCCCAGGGTGGACCTGCTTGTAGGTGAACCATGGCCTGTAGGGAGGATGTTCTCTGTAGGACCTCTAACTCATTTGGTCTGGAAAGTAGAAGGCATTTGGCTGGTGAGTCAGGATATTGCTAACACAGAAAGGGTGCTTTCATGATTAAAACCATTGAATGCTACTCTGGTAAATCCCATGACAGGACTCTGTCCCTGTCATGGGATTCATATGTGACACGAAGCAAGTCATTTAACCAAATTTATCACAGGTGGTCATTGTCTGTGCCCTCCTCTTTTTCTAGCTTCCCGACTGGAGACTCTGCGACCTACTTTGTGGAAGTTATGAGTGCTCGTGGTTGCAAACAAAATCAGAGGGGACTGTCCTTGGCATACATAAGTTCTCTGAAAAAAACTGAAGTCCTAGGCATACCAAATTAACAGATGTCTCTGGTTTTCTTCTAGGCACCACAGTTCTCTCTTATAAAACAGCATACGGTCATAGGGAGTACTGCCCCATCTCACACAGGAACTGTGAAGATTCCTCTGATGAAGTGGAATGGAATGCTTTCTTTAAGAGATGCCCAAAAAAGCAATTAATAATTCAGTCTTCCAAACAGGGTTTAAATTCAGTAACAGTAAATAAGACCTGCAACAACATATTAGAGAATGAGGAAAAGCATAAAAAATGTATAGCTGCTCATTAAAAGAACATAATCTATTCTGTGCCCCAAAAAGGTGGGCAAATACTATACAGTTCAGTCATTAATTACCGTACAGGAATGCTGATGTGTAAGGCGGGCAAATTAAAGCTTAATTCTGTATTTTGTGCCTTTTGAGTACTTGGTGCTGCAGATGTAATAATGTTCTTTTAACATATTCTTTTGTGTACAATATGTATAAATGCTGATAGTACTGCTAATACAAATGCTGCTCTTCAGAGGGCCACTTCACTAGTGGGAGGGTCACTTAAAGTCCTGGATAAATCCCCTTTTTATAAAACCAAGGAAATAATAAACATAAAAGTACATAAAGAAATAAGCCTGTGTATCTATTTTAATCCCTCAGCAGTGTTTCTAAAATACTAAAGGGCACTTCTCCTTACTGAGGCCAACACAACCAAAATGGAGGCAAAGATTCCAGAGAAAAGTTCAGCCAAAATAAAACCAAAAAGAAGTTTCAGCTTGTTTTCAAAACAGTGTAATTCAGAATCTTATTTTATATATTTTACCAAAATCTTTAAAAACATATCTGGAAGTGAGAAAGGATGCAAAATTTTCAGGGGAGTTGCTTTATTACACAGAAGCTAAAAAGGCCGTAGGGGAGAAGATGCTTAAAAACATGTTTATATGAAGAAGCAAATTCTTACCTTATCTGGAAAGTAGCTATTGCAACATTTTAATGCAAGATCAGCACAAATGTGAAGACAGAGATAATGCAAACGTTATGAGCCTGGTTTTGCTTCATACGGCCGGTTTTGGAAAGACAGATGCAGTGATCTTGTATTTGATTGAAGACTGCAGCTTTTATGAGGAATTACATTTTAATTGCATAATAAACGACTGTACAGTAAAACTGAGCTCTGTGACGAAGGTCTTAAGATGTCCGAATACACTGGTAGTTGTTCAGGAGCGTAATAGATAGCTATTGCTCTGAGTGCTGACAGACGCACTGTCAACAACCATTTCAGGTAACCAAAACATCTCATGGGCTTGTAGGGTAATTCATGCTGGAAGGGGCCTGAGGAGGTCTCTGGTCCTGCCTTCTGCCCAAAGCAGGGCGAGTTACAAGATCAGACCGGGTTGCTCAGGGCTCTTCTCAGTTGGGTCTTGAAAACATCCAAGGATGGAGACCAGAGACTGGAAAACTTCTCCAGGCAGCCTTGACTGTCCTCATGATGCACAGTCTTTCCCGGTATCTAAGCAAGAACTTCTCTTGTTTCAGCCTACGGCCACTGTATTTTTAAAAAGCACGTTTTAACCGGATTGCAAATGTTATGTCTGACTCCTCATTGATAACATTTTACATAAATATAAAATTTCATCTGGAGCTGAAACTGACTGATATTAAAAGTCATTTTAGTATGGAGTAGTAACTTTGTGTGATCAGAACACTCCAGATTCCAAACAAAATTGTAACACTGAAATAGAAAAATCACTGGACGATGGAATGTGTTTGTTAGCGTCAAAAATGTAAATGATGAACAATGCAGGTATTCCCCAATGAGAGTAAAACTCAGCAAAATGAATCTAAATAAAAAACTGAACAAGCTCGGATTTGTACAAACTTGTCCTGCACACACCTTCAAGAAATATTATATACTGCTGCGATCAAAAGGATCATCTGCAGTTTCCATATGATACCATCATTTTATGACTGGCATTTAGTGTTATAGCTCATGGATACAAAGTTTGAAGAATATTAACAATATCCCATCTCATGACCCTGTGTTTTTTATACTCTCTGTCTCGGCATGCCTACTCAGTGAGCGGCTTTCTTCTTTCTAACAAGCTTCTCCCAGTTCCATTCAAAAGGTTTGTGACGTTCACAGTGACAGAAGACATTACCAGGCACTGAAGTGCTCAGTAAATAAATCAAGAAAAGAGCACAGAATGACTAGGAAGGAGGCATTCCCTCATACTACCAAACTTCCTTTACTCATCCGTCCCATCAGGCAGCAGGTCGGTGCCAGAGTAAAGCACATGTGGCACATGTAGGACAGAAAATCTCCCTCCGTGGAGTACATCCTTTTTCCAGCATGCATTTCTGAGTAAAATCTGTCTGAATCAGAACATTCCAGTGTTTCAGGCTATTTCTTTATAAAGCTGCATGGCAAACGTCGCCTAAAACACGTAGCAAGATTTGACTACCTATAACCAGCTGCTATAGATGCTATAGACTTGCCTTAAGAGGACTACGTACAAAGAGTACAGCACAAAGGGATCTATACCTACAAGATGGATACACGCTTCAGAGGTAAGATCAAGTGCCAGTAGAGTCATGAAGTTTATGTTAAGCATTGCACTGTAACCACATGCCCTGGAATGAATTATTGAGCTGCTTAAATGGTCATGCTAATGTTTTTACTTATGAGTTCTTACCTGTAGAGGTATGGTCTCATAATTACTGTAATTACAAGGCTTATGAGTCTCATCACTCAAATCACCTTGCTCCCTCAAGACATTCTCAAAATTGCTATCTGTCTGATTCCCACACACTAAAAAGGTAATTTTGGAGTAAAGTTTCCGTACTGAAAAAGCAACCCAAACAGTCAGGAGGGAAATATGCAGCCATGTCATTCAAGCCCCTACACACTCACAGGTTTCCTTTCTAAACCTCTGCCGTGTCGTCCTCACCATCCGCAGTGGACGTGCTGAACACCCCTGCCTTGAGCAGGCACACCGCAGCATGTACAGTTAGGTTTTGGTGATAAGCACAGTTAGTGTAGATTGCATACATTACATTGTGAAAACTACTGCGCATAGTTTTCTTAACTGGTGTTTGAGTTAACGTCAGACAAGAGATGGCGATGAAGAAGTATTCGTAATGCCACTCTTGGTATTTCTAATAGCATCAGCTACAACACTGAGAGCTGCGCTAAGGGCTGCGCTGGCAAGCGTACTCAGGGTTACGGTTGTTGAGTATTTCTTGGTTTTGTTGTTTTCCTTTAAAGTTGTAGAATCATAGAATGCTTTGGGATGGAAGGGACCTTTAAAGGTCATCTAGCCCCTACAATGGGCAGGGACATCTTCAACTAGATCAGGTTGATCAGAGCCCCGTCTAGCCTGACCTTGAATGTTTCCAAGGATTGGGCATCTACCACCTCTCTGGGCAACCTGTTCCAGTGTTTCACAACCCTCATCATTGTAAAAAACTTCGTCTTTATGTCCAATCTATATCTACCCTCGTTCAGTTTAAAACTGTTGCCCCTTGTCCTATCACAACAGGCTCTGCTGTAAAGTCTGTCCATATCTTCCCTATGAGCCCCCTTTAAGTATTGAAAGGCCACAATAAGGTCTCCCCGCAGCCTTCTCTTCTCCAGGCTGAACAGCCCCAGCTCTTTCAGCCTTTCCTCACAGGAGAGGTGCTCCAGCCCTCTGATCATTTTTGTGGCCTCCTCTGGACCCGCTCCAACAGGTCCATCTCCTTTCTGTGCTGAGGACCCCAGAGCTGGACGCAGTACTCCAGGTGGGGTCTCACTAGAGCGGAGTAGAGGGGCAGAATCACCTCCCTCGACCTGCTGGCCACCCTTCTTTTTATGCAGCCCAGGATGCGGTTGGCTTTCTGGGCCGCGAGAGCACATTGCCGGCTCATGTCCAGCTTTTCATCCACCAGTATCTCCTAGTCCTTCTCTGCAGGGCTGCTCTCCATACATTTATCCCCCAGTCTATACTGGTATTGGGGATTGCTCCCACCCAGGTGCAGGACCCTGCACTTGGCCTTGTTGACCCTCATGAGGTTCACATGGTCCCACTCCTGCAGCCTGTCCAGGTCCCTCTGGATGGCGTCCCTTCCCTCAAGCATAGCAACTGCACCGCTCAGCTTGGTGTCAGCTGCAAACTTGCTGAGGGTGCACTCAATCCCACTGTCTGTCATGGATGAAGATTTAAAAAGTACTGGTCCCAGTATGGACCCCTGAGAGACACAACTCATTACTGGTTTCCACTTGGACATTGAGCCATTGACTAACTGTTTGCCATCCAGCAAATTCCTTATCCATCTAACAGTCCATCCATCAAACCCATCTCTCTCCAATTTAGCAGCAAAGTCTGAGCCTAGTTAAGCATCACGTAGAGCTAAGTAGTTCCCCTGGCTATCAAGACAGAAATTATTTAGAATGCAAAAGAAATCGTCTGTCCTACAGGGAATAGCTGTATGCTTAATTTTGAAAGTTCAGAATTGCCTTATGGCTAAATATGTGCATGTGTGAAATCTGAAATTTGTGGAGATGGTGGCTGTTTAGCCCCAAAATACATAAAAGAAAAACAGGAGAAAATGTAAAGGAGGAACATTTAGAAATGTATCCTCTTTCACAGTTCCAAAAAATTATTAAAAAAATTACTGTCTTTTGAAAGAATATTGAGTAAATTTTGTATCTAAATTAAATTATTAAAGATATCTTAATTCTGCTTTAAGGGCCTAATTACTGCCTCATTGAAAGTAATGCAGAGGGGCATCCAATGAAGAGAGAGTATGCTATAAATAGAAATCCCAACTAGAGGGCTGCCACTGGAGTGTTCATGATACTATGTAATCCAAACAAGCAGATAAATTAAAGAAAGTTCAATAAATGAAATGCAGGGTAATATAACTTCCACTCTCTTAGCGTTATATCTCATTTATGTCTGACTTTACATCATGCGCAGTACAGTTATAGTTAAATCTGATTTGTGGCAACCTGAGCTTTATAAATGCCATCCCTTTAGCCTTTTTCTGGATCGAGTTGTAGATACTCCATTTCATGAAGTACTAAATGTTCTCTGAAAAAGAACATTAGCTACAGAAGTAACGTTGGCTTCTTAGGAGCCACCAGGGGACATGAGGGCAATGTGGGTTAGTTCGGACCGTTCATCTCTAATAAATCCAAATATGGTAAATCTTCAGGTACTTTTTGATTACATAGGTCTTAAAAAGTCTCCCAATTATAATAAACTCATATTGTCTCCAGTAGACCTTTATCTGATGATATAACCAATAATAATAAACCAGTAGGGACCTAAATCTGGACTTATGTTGTTAATGTTGTATTCAGTGGGACTGTGAATATGGTTACAGGATTGGGCCCTTAAAATACTATTTTACAACTTCCTATTCCCAATCACACTGCAACATCTTACATCTTGTTTCAGGTACCAATATGAAAAAAAAAATCATGAAGGAAACGAACATTGCTTGCTGGGAAAACCCTCCCTAAGCTCAATTAAGTGTTCTGCTTTTTACTTATTTAATATCATGTCTGAAAATCCTTCAGTTCCAGTGGTCTGATTATCTCATCATCCTGCCTTCAATTCCCTTTTACTCTAAACAATAATGTACATTTTCATAATAATAATACTTTGATTTTCTATACACCCATGTTTTCACTTGAGTGTCTGAAAGGGCCTTAAGTACTATTGAGTTAATCTTCAAAACACCTATTACATTATCATCCTCATCCTCGTTCTGCAGTTAGATGAAAATAACAGCAAGAAGCAAGTAACCTGCCAAAGGTAACGGAGGGAGGTAGTGGCAGAGATGGAAGCAGATGCGAGCTGAAAACGGATGACACCACCCTCATCACTAGCCCCCAGTAATCCTCCAGTTGATAAAACAGGATACAGCAGCTGTTTCTCAACATCTGGATGCCTACAAAGAGCTGCCATCTCCCAGGGTGCTAACCATTGATTTTAGCCACTTTTGTGTCTTGAGCATTTTCCCAAAAAAGGGAAGCCATTTTCCAGACAGACAACATTCATAAGTGCTGTGGAAAACATACGTGAAAATGTTGTTTACATAAACAAAATGCATCCATCCATAAAGCCATGTTGTTTGACTGTGAGCAGGTAAGGGGACAGGAAAAGTTACGAAGTGTGGGGATAAAGGGGATTAAACAGACAGCGACCCGGATTTGTGTAAGCCTTTCGGAGGGCAGACAAAAGGAACAGGGCTGGGAAAATACAGCGCTCCAGTTCACTTCTGCTGGGTGGGTCTCATTTGAATTGGTGCTTGGGGGTACATTCCACTCTTGTTACCTACAAAATTACTACCTGTCTGGCCTCTAAGTTACAAATCACATACAATATGTACACTTTGCACATTAGGGATCCAAGATTTAAATTTACATCTTATTTTGGCTTTACTTCTTGAATTTGGCTGTTTTCGTGAAAATTCCTAGGAAAAGAAATCTGTCTCTTAAACATAATTTAGTTTGAATCATATCCAGTTAACTTTCAATTATCTGTGGACAATATGTGCCAGATGTGGCCCATTTTAGTATAGAGCTATATGTAAGCTAAACGCTCATAAGCTATATTTTAGCTATATATCGGCTAAACCCCCTCTACAAATCCACGCCAGCTCTGTGCAGATCCAGCCACAATGTCTCGGCATTGTCCTCCAGCTACAGCGAGCACGGGGGTGCAGTTGCTTTTCTGATTCCGCACGGATCTGTCTGGCCGACGCTGGAATGGGGCTAGTAAATCCGGCCAGAGGGAACCCGATTCCTGCGCCTTCGCACTGTGCCCCTCTGTGCTCGGGGGGGGACGCGCTAGCTCTGCAACGTGTACGTGGCCTGCAGCGTGTTGGAGCACTGTACAAAGACACCCGAGAAGTTCAGCAGAAGTCATTTCAGCTCCAGTTCCGGGCCTGTGCTGGCTGCGCTGGGTCTCAGCTATTTCCAAGCACGATCACGTTGATGCTTTCAGCCATGCGCCGCAGTACCTGTATTATCCGGGCTTGTCGTTAGTCAGGTGTTGCAGCCTCACCGTTATTCCAGATAATGGAGAGTAATTGCTGGACTAAATTAATTCTGACATACCTTCATCGACTTCAGCAGAGTTACACTGGAGGTGAATTTGGCCCATGGATTTCATTGTTACGTTAAGAAGCTGTCAGTGCCATGTACAGATCAGGGGAGCTGACACTGACGAGCTGGTGAAGCTAAAATGTGCTGTTTCACAGTGTTATTAAATAAATCATTCCAATTTCACTGACAGTCTGCTCTTCATCCTCTCATCGACTGACTTGCTTTGACTCTTACTGTACTGTAATTACCTTGTAACAATGCTGCAGGTGGCTGCAGTACAATGACTGAAGCTCAGGACTGGAAGTGGTTTGGATAACCTCTACACCTTCCCTGCGTGAAATATTCCAGTGTAGCCTAACTGTGTTATAAGTAAATATAACTTCAGTGGACAAAGTGGAGTTACAGCCTCTTATGCCAGGGTGAATTTGGTCAACTGGGTCAGTGCATTTGGGAATCGTAGACAAGAAGTAAGAAATTACAAGGCGAGTATTAGGGGGGGAAAAAAAGAGTACTGAGACTGCAAGATAACTTATTTTGAAATTCTACTGGCAGTGGTTTGGAGGACTGGACCCCTGCAAATACTTTTTTTGCACTCGTTTCTTCAGTGGCAATGATCAGCAGTTTCAGGGTCAGACAAGTATTCCAGCATTGTTCAAAGGATCGTCTCACTTGACAGACACAATGATTTTATGCAGCCATGCTGCAAGTTAAACTCTGTCTGAATAAATGCACAATTTTTCTGGGAAAAAATATTACAAACTGGATTTGCTAATATCTCCATAATTTAACAGCTGATTTGAATTGTGAAGGTTTGGTAAATTTCTGGAGTATAATAATTCAAGGGGATGAAAAAAAGCCTTTGGCCTTGTCCAAATAAGGATAAACAAAAGCCTGAGTGTCATATATTAACTTATGTTAGTTAACAGAGAATTTTGTGAGGTCTAGTGTAGAGATGATATTTTAGCACGTGCTAACCCATCCATTTTAAATGGCAGGTCCTTTCTGTGGTGTAAAGAAAAATCTTTTCATTAATACTTCAGTGTCAATTGAATGGTCAAGTGCTCGCCACTCACTTCATCACAACCATCAGAAGGATGGCTTCTGATTTTTTCCAATCTTGGCAGGTGACACTTATATATATTTTTCAGGCAACCAGAATTTTGTCAGTCCAAACTGATGGAGAAACAAACTCAGCAAACTGACTTCTAAACTTTCTGTTAATTGATATGGTGGTCTTCCACTGGGCTTCTAAAAATCTTATTTGCATATCCTGATGAAAACCCCATCACTGGCTGAAATGACATTTTTGTTTTACATTCTGAAGTATTCAGTACTTTTATAATTTCGGTAGTAAGTTTGGAAAACAGGACTCATGACACTAAAAGATGATGTGTTAGGAATCAGTCTTATTCTCAATTTGTAATACGTGCTGTATGATAAAAGAAATGTAATTTTAGAAAGGATTATAACATTCTTATCATGCTGAGGCTATTCACTTGCTGGATTTTGAACAAATGGGAGAAAGAGGTATACTAAAAACGTTAAGCTAGAGGCCATGATCTTATGTTGATGAAGACAATAGAGTATGGGGCTTTTCTCTAGTGCTTTACACCAAACTGGATAAATATTCTTTTTTCCATCTCTGTGACAAGCGCTTCCAAACAAGAATAGGTAGCTATGCCATTCGGAAGGCTGAACGAGTGAACAGTCCAGCTGTTCAGAAAATAAGAACAAATGACAGACTGCGTTTGAGAAGCAATACAGGAATGAGGAATACAGGAGGTGGATTCAGCAGCTACGAAAGGCAATTGGCAACAGAAAGTAAAAACCTAAGAGACAGCCTGGTTGGTGAGACCAAGGGCCTGCGCAGCCGACCGGTCCACCTGTGATAACAGCAGCAGGAGAGGCTGTTTCAGGAAAACAAGCAAGCCTAGCCCCTTCTTTGGTCTACTCCATGGCAGCCACAATTGTTGTGTTAGGGACACTAGACAGTGATAAAATGTTAAAAAGCCTTAACTTCAGGGAGGAGAGGCCTGAAGGAGAACTGCGTAGTCATCAAGTATATCTGCAGTGGATCCCACCAAGCACCAGATCTGTGGTTGGTTGTGCAAGGGCTGCGCAAGTGCAAACCCCTCCCGTTCCTTGCTGCACACAACTGTACGGGGTTTGGAAATCCTGTGAACCAGACACCTTCAGCCTTGGCGTGGAAAGAGGCCAATACACTTGACCCTCTGCCCGAACCAGTGCAACACACGCAAGAAGAGGTATCAGGGAAGACAAACAAGGGGCACATCAGACAGCAAACACAATTCTCACTCAGTCTGGTTGCAGTTTTATTTATTGCTTTCTCTGTTGCGTATTAACTTCAAGTTCCATGTTTCAGGTTACTTTGTTTCTGCACCTATTTAGCTTACATTTTAAACAGTGGCTTTGAACTGGTAACAGAAAGATCATCACCAGGCTACGCACCTGTGTTTCTGAGATATTTAATAACATTTTTTTCCAAGTAAACTTGTAAATTTCTTCCAGAAGTATCTTCAATCTGCCATTTGGAAACTTGCGCTGGTGTTAACAGGCATGCTTTCTGACAGCACCAATCAGTTTAATTTCAGTATTGCAGGTCCATGTTCATAGCCCAACCAATGTTTTTTAGAGTACTGAAGTCCAGAGTCATATCCACAGCTTTTACCTAGCTGACATCGGAAGGTATTTTCACAGCAGCATCGTGTCTTCAGCCAGCCAAACGCACACTCCAGTTCTACTGTTCCACTGTTAGGTGTGTAACTGATTTTTCCCTTGGGACGTATGCAGTTTCATGACCTTTAATAAGAGAAATTAGTTGTTACTAAAGTAACAGGGAGCAGTAATATTCCATGGGTAACAGGAAGCACCTCATTTTGCCTGTGAGCTTAAGCACTAGGCTTCATTAGAGCCACAGGCCTTGCCGTATTTCCCACACAGCTGTTCAAAACACTGTCCTTACCATCCACCAAGCCTTTACCGAGCTACAGCACTTCGCTCTTTTGGCTGGTATAACTCTTCAAGGGCAAACTGGGGGCATCTGTAGTCCCTCAGTATCTCCTGAGCTATCCAGGACTTCGCTCGGCTACAGAAGCATTAGTCTCTGAAAACCATTTGTCTTCCTCTTTGGGACCATAAGGGAAAAAACAGGGTTTTGCAAAGCAAAATGAAAGCCCGGAAACAATCTAATTCCTGCAAAAACACCTACAATGATCCCCAGGAATCCTGAAATCAAACATACAGATCATATATGTCCCTAGTGTGCAGGATGTTGTGTGCACAGAATGCTGTGACATGAATAACGTACGTTAAGTCAAAGTTGCTGGGATACTGCATGCACTGAACTATACATGAGTATTTTTTAACAGGCATACCTTTTGTGTTGTTGGCTGCGTGTTAAATGCTCAGAGGTGGTTCCAAGGCAGGAAAACGGTTTGGTGTGGATTGGAAAACAGCCTTGAAGGGATTATTTCAGCCAGTGTAAATTAGAGCAACCAAAAGGCAATGTTTGTCTCCTAGACGCCTGAAATGAGGAAAGGCGGCTTCGTGCCTCCTCGGCTTTCTTTCAGTTAGCCGCAGCGTCAGTACAGGTAAGGCTAACGTCCCGATTCATCCCGCAGTTTGCGTTGCAGGCAGGGTTCGGCATATGTTTTGGCTCGCGCCTCAACGGAACTTGTTAAGAATGAAGCACAGAAGAGTTACTGCTGAACACCCCCCTGGATGAGGGTGCACACCTGCAGTCAGGAATTCGCCGTGACAGACAAGATCACCTCTTGATGGCCTTTCCCATACGAGAATTCTTTAGCAGCTGCACGTTGGTCAGACTGGTCAGAAAGAGGTGCCCAAACAGAGGGTCATAGTAAATACGACTGGGTGTTAGACTTGTGTTACGACTTCTACCAGACAAATCAAAAGACAGCATTTGTTTAAAGTAACTTTTTATGCAATTTGGTGGAATTTAATTTCTTGTCGCCATTCATTTGTTCAAAAGTATCTGCCTTGTAATGACAGGAATTCTTCTGCAATTTTTGACCAATGATCAGTAATGTTATGTGATGCCCGCTGCTACTTGTATTACTCCTTGCTTGGCTTGTAAATGGACAATTTCTTCATGTGTTTTTCTCTGCAAAAATTATAGTGGAGGGTGCAAGCTTCTTTTATTTTTTTTTTCAGTTTTGGATAGTTTCTGTTGTTGAATTACTTCAGAAAAAATGTACAATCTGTCATTCATCATTCATGAAGAAATTCCCTCTCATTCTTCAATTTGGTCAGTGTCCTTACATAACAGAGTTCTTAACTTTTACAGTAAACCTTCAAGTTAAGCTCCGAGTCTCTCCTCTGCACAAGGCAGATGATAATTGGTTTGCATTTGCCTGTCGTTTCTCATCCAGCCAGCTTCTTTCCTGACCTTTCTACCTATCATCTGAGGAAAATATTCTCAAAATACAGCTTTGCATTTTACTCACTTTGGTGTTAATTATGAGCTGCTAATTTTATATGTGGGCCTGCAGTCCTATACCAAATTAATAATTGCAATAATTTACTCTGGATCTTAGGACTAGGCTTTATTTACCTTACGTGTGTAAAATGAATCCTAGTTCTGATCTAGCTAGCATCCTGAACAAAAATATTTCACATATTGTATTTTGAGCTGGTTTCTGATTTGCTGGTTTTAGCAAACTGGACAGTGGTAGCACAGGTTTGCTGGTTTAATAAAACAAGAGAGACAGATGGTAACTTGCTTATTTATTACAATTATATATATTTACTATAGGTTCTAACAGTATTCTTTTATTGTACTTTCATATAATCCTGTGTTATAATGACCTTTGCTCCACCGTCTCCAGATATTTTAATGCTGTTTTGACCATGAACTTGTAAGCCGATTTAAAAATTTATCTTTCTGTATCAGTTAGTCCTCATTATTCTCAACATCCCCCAAATCCAATTTCCGTGCTTAGGAGCAACATTTTTGAGGCCTTCAACTGCTATTATCTTTTATATTAATGACCTGAGCATTTCATATGTAGCCTGTCTCAAGTTCATTTCAGTATGTATTGGTCTAATAGGAAAAAAAATTAGACAAAACAAGAATGGAACATGAATAACAGTAACAGAAAGAGAATACAAAACAAATGAAAAAAACAATCTGAAGCCTGAAAGAATTATTAAACTTTTAGGTAAAA
Organism: Platalea leucorodia; assembly: GCF_965183815.1. Lineage (NCBI taxonomy): Eukaryota > Metazoa > Chordata > Aves > Pelecaniformes > Threskiornithidae > Platalea > Platalea leucorodia. Next base: position 80,739,761 of record NC_138858.1, read on the forward strand.
TAAGTAGAAAGAAGTAGGAAAAATTGCCAAAAGCAGAGGGTGGCAACACTTGCTGCATTATGCTAGTACTTTTTTCAGTGCTGGTAGGTAGCTGCTGGAGTGGAATAAAAATACTCATGAAAAATGTATGCTGTTTGTATACCTCTCAGTTTCTTTCCTTTTGAACTTTCTCTCAGAACAATCACAGGGCCCAAGAGCAAGTATGCTGATAGCACAGACCATGCATCTACAAAATTCAGCTCCGTTTGCCAGCCTAACAGTCACCGCAGCCTTCAACAAGTTACTTAATTCCTCTGTTTCTGCCAGCAAAAGGAAAATAATGCTACTTGTCCACTTCGTAAGAGCACTATAATATTACAGTGATTACTGGAAAATAAGGTTTGTATCTCTGTTAAGAATTTTGAAATGGTAACTCTCTACCTACCCAGTTCTATCAGGAGATATCCATCAACTATTAAGTCTCCTAAACAAACGAAGCAGAAGAATGCAGAATATCTTACTTTTAATTCTTATTACATATTATTGGTGCAGAATCTCCATAAGCACTACTAATTTAATGACAGACAATGAAGAGATTTAAATTAAGCAGTTGGCCATGGCGAATGTTTGCTAATATCAGTTTCAGCTGGAATGACGTCCAGCATTTAATTTTTGCGGATGTTGCCTGTATATGCAATCCTTCTTAAATTGCAGATAGGGTACAGATAGAGCAAATGAAGAAACAATTTGTTACAGCACAAATGGTATGTTGGGTTTGAATGTGCTGTCCAAACCATACTAAGGAAGATTTGTGAAATGGACTGTACGTCGTGTTAATTCCATCAGTCTGAGAGCTGTAATGTTACCTTTTCTCTTTGAAGAGCAGAGTGTTGCCCGAACTGCTTGACTGATCAATAGGTTTTGAATGAAGCTCTGTTTCTTGGGACCAAACAGCAGGATGAAGAGATGGAAGAGACCTTTTAGAGATCATTCAGTTCACCGCCTGGTTGATGAATGATTATTCTCCATGATCTTTGTTCAGTTTAGTTCTAAAAGTTCCAACTAACAAAGTTCCTACAACACCTGTATTTTACTTTCAAAAATGATCAACATGTGATAATACGTATTTATATGTATATATTTTTAGAATAAACCAAACTGGTCTGATGACCTATTATGTCTATTTGTTTTACGTACATAAACATCTAAGGAGTAACATAAGGAACAGGACTATTAAAGCTTTTATATGGCAAAGATGAGATGGAAACCTGAGGCGTTTATTCAGAGTACAGGCAAGAGAAGGAAGAGAAAGGAGAGAAACCCCCATGTTGGGACTTCTTGTCAAGTAATTCTAGGACTACAGCAAATGCATTTCCTTGATAAAGAGGCACTCACTACAACTTACTGAAATGCCCTGGCATACTGGAGATGACCAAGCTGATACCAGGTGCTGGAAGAATATACCATGAGTCTGATCTGCTCTGAAGACAGACAAAAAGGGAAATGGGCATAGGAAACTGAAACTATTAGTCCAAATTTGACAACAGCAGAGCCAGGATTAGAATCCACCTCTAGTAGGTACAGTATCCCATCCACATAGAGATATATAGTATGTCTCTTAGCAATAATGTATAGATACTACCATATCCATATGTTAAGTGTTTTAGTCCTTAACTTCTGTAACATGAAGAGTTAGTTACACTTATCATGAGGAAGCCAGCAAGTCCTGAAAGGGGACATTCAGGTCAACTGTTTATTATTTTTAACAATACATAATAACATTGTATATGTCCAGTTTAAGGTCCATAGATAATATTGCCTGTTTCCGATACTCCAACAGGATGGCTAAAGCCTATACTCTTTAAAATTAAAATGACCACTAGTGTTGAGATCCCAGTTACCGGTTGTCCTTCATTTCCACAGGGGCTGTGTACTCACAATTTTAAATAAAGTAAATGGATCTGAATGTATGGGAACTACGGCTTAGTTTTTTGGAAACTGCCAGTCATGGCAACTCCTTTGCTAACTTCAATGCAAAATCAGGGCCCTATCAGCCACTTTTTAAATGAACTATGTCTTAAACCCGGTGATTCTTCCCTAAGAAAATCCAGAGAGACAGTAACAAAGCCAAAATTAGAAATCAGGAGCTGTAGCTTCCAAGGCAATGCACATTACTCGACATTTTTTCAATACCACTGGCATTTTCTGTTAGCAAAAGTGGCTTACAGAATATATTCCACAATGTAAAAATCTTCCTTCAAAACTCAGGGTTGGATGACAACATGGTGTTTACTTACCAAATTTCAAAACCCCAACATTTAAAAGAAACAGTGAAGAACAATATAAATAATTAATTCTGATGATTAAATAATGACTATAGCATCCCAACTTGTAGTTATAATGGCATCACCCAAGCTATGTAACTGCTTTCAAAAATAATATACGCAGTCAAAATAGAGGTATGGAGGTAGCATAATCTGTTCAAAGCACATCACACAATTAATCATTCTCCAGAATACCTTCATGAAACAAAACTTTGCTTATGTTTTATTTGCCTAATGTTGAAAACTACAGACTTAGATGGAACATTTCATTGTTCACAAAGAGCAGCGAAAATTATCTTTGAATATGAGTCTTGGTATGTGTTGGAAGAACCAGGCTAACAGCCAAAATCTAGAAAATGGAATTTTGAGAACAAAGAGAAATGGTTTACCTCAAGAATATTCCAGCAAAAAGCTCTGGCCCTTGTGAGCGCTCCACACCCAGTAAATTACAAGCAAATTAGGAACTGCACAAGTCGGAGATCATCACGTTACAACCAGCTAGAGCAAAGCACCATTTGCATATGGAGGCTCTCCGCTGAGCTGCATGGTCTCCAAAGCTGATGGGACAGCTCTTGTTTACTCTTAATCCAACAGTCATAAAACTCTTTAAAATGGCAGTTTACAGCTAAATAGGTAAAGCCAACATTTTGCGTTCCACTTAAGTCTATCCAAATACAGTGCATTCTGCACATAGTACAGTTTGGATGGCTTAGTCATGCTAGACAAGACCTTATTACTGAAAAATGTATGGTTTAATAGACTTGTAAATTTAAAAATAATTCTTCTAACATTTGTGTAGCACAACCGCTTCTACGCACATACCAAATTCTCAGATCTTAAAGCAATTATAAAGACAGCACAGCTGGGTAACAAAATGAACGCTGAAATCTATGCTGGGTATCTCCTGGAAATAGTTCAAGATTATATGTTTGGTGAGACCCTGCATTTCTCCTTATTTTCATCCCGACAACTGTACAACCATTTTGGATTACTCTCCTACGTACCCACCATGTTACGTTACAAGACAGTGCTCAGCTGACCTGGGCATTTTAATTTCATGTTCCCCCTCTCCTGATCTTCATTAGGAAAAGTAATAACACTATATATTTATGTTGTAGGGAGAGAAGGGCAGTTAAGCCTGCAAAACCAATTAGAAACCTCCAGATAAAACTGGCATTGTTTGGCTTCTGGAAGAAGGCCAGCCTGAACTAAATTTATCCGAGGCGAAGGCTTTATGGGGGTGGCAGGAGGGGGCCGACAGAAGGGCTGGGCGAGAGGAGAGCCTTCCCAGGGGCTGGCTGAAAACGCTCACGGCCGATGGCCTCCCACATCGCCTCACGCAGCGAAGGCGAAGGGCCGGAGCACGGGCGCGGCCGGCGCCATGCCCGGCCCTGCCACCGCCGCCGCCGCCGCCGCCGCGGCCACCGCCGCCGCCGCGCATGCGCGGCCACCGCCCTCCCGCCGCCGTCCGCGGCGGGGCGCGCATGCGCGGCGGGCGGGGTGGGTGTGCGGCCCGGAGCTGGCGGGAGGAGGAGGAGGAGGAGGAGGAGGGCACGGTATGTGGAGGGCGGTGCGGCGGGGCTGCTCCTTCCCGCGCTCCCCGTCTTGCGCCCCGCTCTGGGGCCGTCCTCGGCGTGCGTCCCCCTGTCCTCTGGCCGCGGCCTGCGCCGGGCCTCGCCTCCCCTCAGGCGGGACGGGGCGCCCGGCGCCTCACGCCGGGCCCCGCCGCTGCCTTTACCCCCCTCAGCGCCCGCCTTCCCCGGAGGACGTCGCCTGGCCGTCCCGGCCGGCAGTCCCCCGGCAGGCCGGGGGAGCCGTCCCGGCGGGGCGGGAGGGGCTGCGGGGCGGGCAAGGAGGAGGAGGAGCCGGCATGGCCGGCGGCTTGCCTGGCCTTCCTGGTGCCCGGGCGCCCGCGGCCGAGTGGGACGGATTCGCTGGGATCTGTTCGTCACTCTTGTCGGGGTGGTTTAAGAAAGGCGGGGAGGCGTGCTGCACAGGTGCCAGCGGCCTGGTATCTCTTTGCAGCTGCTAATTTCTGAAAGCACGTAGCGCTGTGAGAATTATGCTTTCATTACATGCACTTACCACAGTTTTGCAGTCCATCATCTGGACGGGGGAATTTGGGAATCGCAGACACGTTTACAGTGTCTGTTTTCCACACTTCCTCTTTCTTGGCATCCAGGTAGCATGAACACATTAACAGGGGCTTGGGTTGACTGCTGTTGAAAATAATGTATTTTCAAATGCTAGATAAATAATGTATGTCATGGGCAGACAGGATGATGTTGTGATTTAGGGCCAGACCCTGAAAAATAATGAACATTGCATGAGGTGCTGTCCCCTTTGTATTTCTTGTTAAGAAGAAGTGTGGTCTAGTTGTAATGGTTACTGAGTATTTGTATGTGGTGCTGCAGTGGTGCCAGTTGTCTATACACACACTGAAATAGCCGTATTTATGATACATCCTCTTTGAAAGGGGCGGGGGGTGAAGCAAAACTGGCCAGGTTCTCTAAGAGAGTTTTCCTTTTATCTCTAAGACCTCAGGAGGGAAGCACTCAAGGGGTAGGGAAGGTGCTCATTTGAAGCACGCTGTAAGCCCATGAAGCCACATTGTTGGGCCATTGAGAGCTGCACTGCTGGCATGAGCAGGAACAGTTGCTTCAGCTGGACTCTGGTGGCCGTCCTGTAGGCTCTGTGTCCACAAACACAAGAGTTGTTAAGGTTTTGTGGAGCCATTCTCTTCCCCAGGGAAAAGGTGGTAGGCCCAAGTGCATTCAGGTTTCTGGTCACCAGTTGGACCATACTGCTAAGGAAACATAAGTCAAAACTGCAGTGCTGTATCCAGCTCTGGGCTCTCCTGTACAAGAAAGACAACGCCATACTGGAGCAAGTCTGGTGAAGGGACACAAAGATGGTTAAGGGTGTCTGACATACAAGGCAAGGCTGGGACTCTTCAGCCTGGCAAAGAGAAATGTCAGTGGGATCTTCTATGTATGTATAAATACCTGATGGGAGGGAATAAAGAAGATTGAGCCAGAATTTTTTCAGTACTACGCAGTGGCATAGTACTACAAGAGTACTACATAGTACTACAAGAGGCAATGAGCACAAACTGATACATAAATGTTTTAATTTAAACAGAAGAAAAATTGTTTACTGCCATGGTAATTGAACACTGGAACAGGTTCCCTAGAGAGGTTGTGGTATCTCCATTCTTGGAGATAATCAAAACCCCACTGGAAATGATCCTGAGCAACATGCTCTAGCTGACCCTACTGTGAGCAGGGGGATTGGACTAAACAGTCTCCAGAGGTCTTTTCCAACATCAGCTGTTCTGTGTAGCTATGATTCTCTAATATACTTGAAGAAATGTATCTTCGTTTTACTTAAAGAAACAGTTTTTTCCCCAGTGCTTTGTTATTTTACTATTCAATTGCTATAAATCAGTGAAAGTTTTTAGTGTTCATTTTACCTGTCGGTACTAACATTTAGTTTGCTCTGCAGGTATCCTGTAGCATGGCAGGTGAAGAGGACTTCTTTTTGGAAGAAAAAAGATTCAAGCAGTACTGTGAAGAATTTATTAAACATTCACAGCAGATAGGAGATGGTTGGGAGTGGAGAACGAGCAAGGTAAAAATAGTCATAGTATTAATTTTTAGATACCCTTGCTGGCCTTTTTGAGCTGTTGACAACCACCCTAAGCTGGAACGTCCTTTAAGGGGGTATTGCATCGCGTAAAATAAATGGCATTTTGCACAGCTGGTCCAAGAACAGAATAGGGCCTAGGTGGTTTACATGAGAATTTAGGCCAGTACACCTATTGAATACGGTTCATGAATCCAGAGACAACTGCTGGGATGGTTTAGTGCAACTTGTTGTGTAACACAGGGGTAGGATTACCTGAGATGATTTCTGTTTTGATCAGAAAATGTCTTTTAAGGCATTATGCAGTCTTCATTTTCAGAATTCCCAATGGTGGGGAAACAGTCACAGCTCTCAACAAGCCTTTCAAATGGTTGGCTATGCTTAAAATTGAATTTGAAAAAAAAAACAAACCCAAAACCTGTTACTTTTAATCTTAGCTGTCTAGCTTCATCTTCCAGACATTGGTAGCTGTACCTTGTCTACTAAGCTGAGGACCCTTGTTTTATCAGAACTCTCCCTGTTGTGGTGCTTTAGATTCAGATCAATTCATCCCTTAACATTGTCAGTGTAAAAGCAAAACATGTTGAGCTCCCTGACTATTTGACGTGTTTTCCAATATTTTAATCATTCTTGTGGATCTCCTCTGAATCCTTTCCAGTATATAAAAATCCTTTTTTCAACTGTGGGCAAAATTAGACAATGAATATTGTATCACTGTGAAATTCAAACCATCCTACTCTGGGCAAGTGCTTGTGGTTACATGCCCAAGGATCACTTTAACCCTTCAAGCTGAAATGGCGCATAGTCTTTTTTCTAGATGTGTGACTTAATATTTTGTATTAAAATACATGTTATTTGCATACAGCAACCAGAATAATCTGTCTTACTAATGGTCAATGCTCATTATTTGCTGCTTCCCCATAACTTTCAAACCTCACCAATAATAATTACATATTGTTTCTAGGTCATTAATCAAAATTTTAAGTAGCATGGGGCCAAGACTAGTCTCACAGGACCCCATTAGAATCACTTGTTTTATGATTATTCCCCATTTTTAAGTTTCATTTGAGATCTGTGAATTAATCATTTTTTCATCCTTTAGTGTGTGTCAGATTAGTGTGGGATTATTTTAATTTTTTAATTTCTGCTTGTGGAATCAACAGTTATCTTACAGAATTCTGCGCATACATTGTTATGGCTTTTATGTTTCTTAACCAAACGTCTTTTTAAGTTACCCTGACGAAATCTATTTTTCTTAAAAAATAACTACATATACTGTATATATTTCTTTATTTACCGAATTCTACGTGACTTCTATTATTCTATATGTCTTCTGTTATGTCGCTTGGGATGATGTCAAGCTAATACGTGGATAGTTACACAGATTAGCCAGTATATAAAGATATATTGATACATGCTGGCTTTCTCCAAAGTTCTCTGAAACTTCCATGGTGCTCAAAGACTTAAAGAAAATCTGCAGTTCTTAATGTATTGATTTAAAAATACCTAATGATAGCCACTTCATGCTAACGTCCTGCTTAACCACTGCTGAAATGAAAACTTCATAGTAGTTATGGCTTATGGCTATGTAATTTGTATTTGTTCTATAATAACAATAGAAATATTTTTGAATACTTGCATTTCTACTTTGAATGCTTCTGTTATTTTCCATCTAATAATAAATCCATACTGTTCTAGGATTTCTTTTTGCCACACTTTTTTGGTGGGTGGACAATTAGGTTTTTGTATGTTCTCTTGCTTCTCTGACCAGTTTTCAATAATGGGTGGTTTGGGGTACTCATTATTATCTGTGTATTTCTTCTTTCTGCTGTAGAAAATTTACTTCTCTGGCTTTTTTTTTTTTTTTTTTCTTTAACAACTCTAGTGGTTTCCTGTGCTTTTATGAATTTTGTCTAGAAAAATCATGCTTGTACCATTTTGAAATGCCAGAAGTCATGGCATAAATCTATGCATCATTTCTACATAAGTAATTAAACATCAGCATTTGTAACCCTTTCATCACAGATGAAACAGAATTTCAGCAAGAAGCAGGATCTTGGCCTTAGATGCATTCTGTTTAGAAGTTTTTAAAAGAGTGCAAATATTAGCCAAGTGTTACAATGCACCCTTTCTTACAGGCAACCATTTGAAACTTTAGATTTCAGTCCAGCACTGTATTTGTGAGGATTTATTCAACAAAGAAAGATGCTCTGAGCCTCTACTGGGAATTTAATACATGGGTCAAAGTTTGAACTTTCTGTGAAATAAGAAGCTTTGCTGGAAATAGCAGAATGAGATAGATTTTTGTTCTCTCATACAAAAAAATTGGAAGAGGTTTTTTTTTTTTTTTAATGGGACAAGTTGGCGACTCTGTGATTTCAGTGTATGATAAAAACCTGGCCATTGAGACCATCCATTTGTAGTATGTAGTCTGGGAAGGAAGCTTTTCATCAACAAGATGTTTCATTGTCTTTTTGCTTTTTTATCAATATATGTGTTGTGGGTAGTTTGGGGCACTCTTAATTTTGCTGATGTAATGCACTTGGATCCCATTCCTCCTTCCATACTCACGTGAATAGACCCATTGATAGCAATAAGACCACACAAGTAAACCAGGCTTGTAGAACCGTGTTTTTGTGTTGCTGTGTTTTCTGTAGAGATTAAATGTAGGTGATGAAATACTCATTGTTTTTGTGGAGTTGGCTCTTGTGGCATAAGCTCACATGGCCCAAGCAGAACCCTATATTTATAGCTGTAAGTGAAATGTTCTAAATTATGTTATTTTTGTAATCTGCCTTTTATTCCCAGAAAAAAGGTGTAAAAAAGCCAAGAGCACCTCTACTGTAGGACCTGATGGAGCTAAACTTGGGTGCTGTTGTTAGGCATGGATAGCTAAATCCAGGTTGTGAAGCCTGCCCGCCATTTGCTTTCTGCTTTATGTTTGTGTCATATTTAGTTAGGTTAATCTAGGTAATTGTATCAAAGGTTGTATCAGTTCACTTTTGCTTGTGATACTCACAAGACAGCTGGCGTAGAAATGGACTCCCTTTCCACATTAATGGGATCAAAGTCCTTGCTAAAGTATCGATTTATTTACAGGGGCAGAAGTGTACAAAATACATAACACCACAGAGAGTGCAACAGGAGGGTTGCTTCTCTTTCCTGCCACCTCTCCTCTAGCCTCTGACATACAGCTGTCAAATACAGAGACTGCTAACTCCACATTTACACCTCTCCGTAGACACTTTTTCATGGCACTCAAATACTACAGAATGTAAAGGCTACGGAGCTTGGCTCCTTTCTGCTGACAGGAAGAACTGGTTCAGGGAGGTGAATGCTATATCCAACCCTTCTCTGGCAAAGCTCATTGTGCCTTGGGGCATTTCACCTCTGTGGGTGGCTGTAGTACTTTCTTTGCCGCTCTTAGGGGGATAAATACCAATGCAGGTAGCTTTACTCCTGCTGACACTCGCATGAAGCTCCGCAAGGAGAGACTTGGCAGAGAGCATTGAGAGTGAATGAAGTGGCTTTTGTATCACGAAGTTAGGCTTAATTTTTCTGTCACTGTTGTCCTCTGCATGCTTGATTCTTCATTGCACAGAATGCAGTTTGTTCTGCAGCCAGGACATCCAGCAAAGTTTGATGGATTCATGCTCTTGATGAGATCTAGTGAGAAAATAAGGCATGCAGTAGGAGAAGTTATGAACAAGGTAATTGCTCATAGCATGATTCGTGCTTAAAAATTCATGGACAAAAATACATGTAAGGAACATTATCATTTTTTATCAGGTGTGACAGCTGATGAGAACAAAGTAAACAAATAGCCTATAGCAGATTCTGGAGGTACATATATCCTACAGTGTCCTTGAAAAGAGAGAACCGGTGTGTCAGAATAAAACCTGTGTTGATGTAAAGGTCAGAATACATGAAATAAATAAAAAAATATGTGTCAGCAATGACGGATTAACCAAAGAGTTAAATTATAGTTAAATTTGCAGCCTTGTCAAGCAATTTAATGCTCCATTAATGAATTTTGTAGAGAGACTTTTGAATAGAATCCTTTTTCATCAGATGTTGCGCATATGCTTTGTATGTTTGTCTAAAGTAAAACATAATGAAACAGCTAATAAAACCCCAATTTATTTGTTTCTGTTTAAAAATAGGTTCTTAACATGTAACTACTGTTCTTGTGTTCTGCATACTCTTCCTTTCAGATTGTACGTTTTTCCAGTGATCTGTTACTAAACTTTTTCTCTCCTCTTACTTCTAATTAAAAAAAAATGTTTCTATATGTGTGGAGATAATGAGGGCAGCAGTGGGGGGAAGCTCCTAAAACCTTCTCCTGACACTCTGAAATTGCACATCGGCCTTTTACGACAGTAGACCATGTGGCCTGGGAAGCAAAATGATAAAAAAGGAACTGGGAGAAGGTACAGCTTTGTCTGTTTTCTCTTATATTTGACCCTTGGAGGTGATGAAGAGAAGGGAACAAATTGTGGCTCTGCACACATAAGTTCTGAAGTGTGGTTTTTTTTCCCCCAGGACTTTTAAGAAATTTAGAGGGGGAAAAGAGCAAAAATAAACCAATTTAGCAAGAACTGGGAAGTTTATACTGGTGTGAATGCATTGCTTGAAATACATAGGTCAAAATCATTAATAGCTGGTCATCTCTTCATGACCTTAGTGCACTGTCTTCCAGTTCTTTGGCACTCATCCTGATCCTCAGGTAGCAGTTGTCTCATTCAATTAATACCTATATTAAATGTTATTTTTACTGTTCAGGTCTTTGACTTCCTTTAACACCAAGAACTAGTGTAAACTACCTGTGAGAAGATGCTGAAAAGCAATGCAGTCATCAGTGCCTATAAAAAGACTTGGAGCTTACACCTAAATAGCATGCTCTGTTTGTTTTCTAGAACAGTGATAGCATATAGCATTTTGGTTACAGAAAATTTTTTTCTTTCTTGTTTTCTGAACACAGGACCTTGGTGATGGTTATCTTAGTAAAACACACTTCCAAGTAAGAAATAGAAGCATCCCACCAGATCTCAAGGAGAAAAACAATGATAACATTGAACAAATGTTATTTACACATGTTGAAGTAAGTACAGATTTTAGACTTTAATGTTTATAAAATAAATAATGAACAGGATTTTAAAAAATACTATACTGTTAAATTTAGTCCCTCCAGAAAGATTTCAGATCTTAAGTTACCAGTGGCTTTTAATTATTCTTCCTACAGTTGTTCTTATTCAGGTGTACAGCTGTATTAGTGATGAAAATTGGGAGGAAATGGAAAGGCTGTAGCATCTTTTATGTATATATTTTCCTCACAGAAGGGTAATATTTCTTTGCACATTGATTCAGTAGCATTAAGGAAACTTTTTTTTTTGGTGGAAAAAGATTAGCATCAAGATTAGTTGCCTTAGAGGTTAATATTAATTAAAAAATGAAGAAAACTTTGAGGTTAATATTAATTTGAACTGATATTTACTGAATAATTAAGTTGTGTATAAGAATTTTACACTCAGTGTATACTTTTCTACTGTGGAACTAACTTAAAATACTGAGCAATTTTTTGAAACTGGTGGTGGAAAATAAAATAGATTTGGTATTCTTGAAGGACAATAAACTTCTTTTTTCCAGAAAATGAAAACGGTTCATTAAACTCAGGGTGAACTGATCTGAATAATTATTTGCTTGTTTGATTCTGCATTAGACCTCCAGATTATTGACTAATCAAGAGATGAACAGTAGAAATTCACTCCGTTGTTATGTTGTTACCATAAATATGAAAAGAAATCTTGGATTATAACTGACTGAAAACAATGTATTCTATATATTATAAACTGTTGAATAGATGGACATGGTGTATTTTCCAGTTGCGTTTTTCTGCAACAGTTCCTTTTCTTTTTTCATCAGCACACTGATTTTTATTTTCTTTTTCCACAGAGACTCTGGTACAGGGTTTGAAATGGGTATTCTTTTGGCCTGGTTTCTGAAGGAAATGGCACTTAAAACAATCATGCTGTCTGTTAGTCTGTGATGTAGTTGTTTCTACTGATTTTTGAGTTCACTCACAGGTTTCAGCTGTATTTTAAAAAGGGGTAGATACCAAAAAGTATTTGGTTCTTAAAATTTTTGTGAAAGCAGGTGGCTGGCTAGATGAAAATGACTTTTACTGGTAGGTAGAAGTTTGATCTTTATATTCTGTTTGTATAGTTAGTGCAAGTACAGGACTGGACTGTAGCAGCACCTTGGCCTCTCAGAGTGACATGAGGAACAGCTACGGTTCAAATGACGCAAGTAAGCTGGAAACAAGACATGGTTCTGTTACCAATAAGACAATTCGTTCAATCCACTACAAAAAAAAAAAAAGAGAAAATTTTACAACCCCATTGCTGATATACAGACCTTGATATGAATTGGAATCCATATAATCTTTAGAATCATTACTTTGCATTTGTTTGATACATACCAATTATAAATGTAGTATGTAAGCCATCTGAAGGGTAGCTGAAGCATTTTAAATTTTCCTTTAATTTAAATTCTAATATTTCTTAAAACGAAGGCTGGTATCAGTGCTTCAGAGGTTGTTACTTAATTGTCACTACGGCAGTGTTTGTATACTTCAGTCCTGACTTGTAAGAACAGATTACTGTTTATATTCAAAATTGCTTTTGATGATTGTGACTTCTTTTTTATAATGAATCAAGTCTTCATTACAGAGTATATTTTAAAAGAGCATCTTGTAAAAAGCTATTGAGTCCTTCTTCTGGAAAGAAGTATCAGCTACAGAACAAGTGTCACAACACAAAAAAGGCTTCAGAGCCTGCAACATACTGAAACAGAGTTTTTAATGTGCTGAATGATAAACAGTCTTTAATATACTGAAATACGATTCCAGGCCAAGCTCTGGTTTATTAAGATACTAATATTAATAATTACCTCTTGAAATATTGTGCAAGATTTCTGTGTCTTGAATCATAAAAATGTCTAGGTTGAAAGGGACCTTGAACATTAACTGGTCCTCTTTGAGAAGGAGCTTTTGTTCCTGTTACATAGTGGCAGTAAAGATGAAGAGTGAAGCAAGAAAAAGGTCTTAGAAAATTACGTAGGTTATAAGACATGAGGTTATGCATAAGAAAAAAAATTGAGTTTCTTCTTCAAAATGTTCACTGCCTAATAGAGATTATGTAAAATTTATATTCTTCATTGAACTGAAGGGTAACCAGGCTCTTAAAGTTATTTAATCTAGAAAATGGGAGAGGCACACCAATAAGTTGGAAAATGAAATTTGCTACGGATACATAAAGTAAAACTATATATTTAACACTAAGGGAAAGATGGAAATGGTGACTGTAGAGGGGATAAATTTGCTCAAGCATAGCAGTGCATGTATAAGATGCATGTTCTTTTCCACAGAAGTTGAATGCAAGAGTCCTGTTGCACTGTTCTAACAATCTGTTATTTAAATAGGTTTTGTTTTTGTAAAAATACATGTTGCACTCATAAATCACATGGTGTTATGGAGTTATCACAATCTCTTTCGATAAGTTATTGAACTACATTCTGATGAACAGAGTTCAGCAAAAGTTGTGGTCTTGCTGGACTTGGAAAGGTTTCCACTGGTTATATGCCTTCAATATTTAACATTTTTTTCCTTAGAAAATTTATAAATTTTATTTCTATATATTTGAAGTCTAAAGGAGCTCCAGGTAAGACTTAATTTATTTTGGAAAAAATTGTGACCATCGTCTGATAGTTGCGTATTTCACGAATTTCAGTTTCAGAATTACTGTTGTGATCTAGATTTTCCTATATTGTATCTCTACTATTTGTGTCTTATTGAGATATTTCCATCTGTCAGTAGTCTGATCTCCTCCTTCAAGGCATGGTAGGAGATACAATGCATATTTTTATGTAAGATTATTAACTAGGAACAGCAAGAAAGGAAAAAATAGGAAATTAAGGTCCAAGTAATCAATATCCATTGTTAGGAATAACCAATGTTGACAAAAAGACAAGGAAAAAAATGTGCTGTGCTATATGACAGGCCACAAGATTTTCCTCTCTTGTTCCTGGAAATCCATTTCAGAGATTACAAATAGAACATTAGTTTTGGCAGGCAAGGTGAAAATTAGGAGGAAAATTAGAAGACAAATTTTTGAAGCTGGAGGGAAATACAGGAAGGTTACCCATAGTGAGGATATAACTCCTATTTAAGTAATTGACTCAAAGACACATCAGGGAAGAGGTGATGTTGAATAAATTAGTAAGTATATCCTGTTGTAGCAAAGAGTACAATTAGGACGTTGAAACTGCAGAGAAGCAAAATTATTACTGTTCTGTTCATTTTTAATCTGTGAAGAGATACTGAAGTGTAATGATACAGTGCAGAAAATACACAGAATAGCTCAAGTAACTTTATTCAAGTAGAAAATCAATTATCAGTTATCACAGTATCAAAAACGTGCTAATCTTACGAGATCTCTAGGGAACCTGATCTAATTATTTGAAAAGTTTATTTCAGCTCATTGGTCATACGGACAGTTAATGTTTCCAACTTTCCATCTCATTGTCTGGTATCTAAATATTTGGAGCCTTCCTGGTGAAGGAGTGATGAAGAACTATGTATTGTGGTCTTTTCTACAGAGCAGTCTGTATTATAGGGTAGGCTTGGTTCCATTTACAACAGTTGTGTTTTCATCTGAAAACCAAGAATAAAATTCTGTGTGGGTTTCTTTCCACTTATTTTAGATATCTGCAATATAGAGCTTGTCACTTAAATCTTTGTTTCAGCCTGAGGAGGTAAAAAAGCATTTTTGGCTATAAATCAGTCAACCTATTTTAGGTGTCTTCTCTAGGAGAAGATGAGTCTAAAAGTGTTTTGTTTTTCTTCAGTGATGATCAAGGGAAGCTAGATGGTTAACCTGGATGTAGATGTCTGCATTTTGTCATGTGAATCTTATACAACAAAATATGGATCTGAGCTCATTAAAAGCAGTAGTAATTTTTGCTGGTGACTTCACTGAGGCCAAAATTTCACTTTGATGGAAAAGCTTATGCTTAGTTGAGGACTGTATTTTGTAAAGTAGCAACGCAGAAAAAGGATTTAAGGATAAACTGTTGGAGCAACTGACATTGGCTTAAGCTTTGATTGAAATCCTTACATTGAGGCTGGCATGCTTGTGCAGTGGAACGCTGTGGCCTTTGTGATACTGGCCAGTCAGAACTGGCAGTCACAGTCAGTACATGTAGTGGATCCGCACATGCTAGTATGCCAAAGTACCACCATTTTTGGGGGGGATGGTGGTGCAAGTTGCTGTATTCCAGCTCTTGTTGGAAATTCTTACTTGCACAGAGGTTCCTGTATTGCAGGTATTGTGAGATACTAAGGATCAGGTGATTGGCAGTAAGTTGCTGTAACAGGAGGCAGCCTGCTGTATAGGACCGGCAGGAATACAGCAGAAGCTAAGAACAGGTTTGGGAACCACTGCGCTGTACTGCAGCAAGTTGGCATGTTACCTAGTATGAATCAGGTTTTCCATTTTCTGGAACTTGAAGGCTTCTGTCGTGCACATAATAGTTAATTAATGGTTCCTTTAGCTCATTGGCAAACCTGCAGAATTCGGACTGTCTCCTGGTTATCCTTTGGCATGTCAGTGAACCTTTGATATCTGCTAGTTTCCAGACACACTCTTGCTAATTCCTGAGCTGTCCTAGGCAGTAAAGGAATTACCTTATGAACTCTCATGAGGGCTGTATAGGGTGTTGGGAGCTGTGAGAAGGCTCACAACTTTAACTGGCTACAGTGTAAGTGTCATGAGTTGGATTTTATTCTTTATATTGAAATGACCCGTAACACAAGCTTAGTTTAAAGTAAATGTAAAGAAGGATTTATGCTCACATAGATGCACTGACACTATAAAGGTAAGGTATCTGGAGAGAGGTATGCTTAAATGCTAATATCTACTTGGAGCAGTTCAAGGAAGTTTCTCTCTTTGTACTTGGCAGTAACTGGGTTGTCAAGCCGTTTACCTAACCAGGTTCCTGGGGATCCTGTTTTATGCAGACCCTGTTTTTCCATTTGCTATCTTACTAGAAAAGGATTGAGAATGTTCCTCTGGAATGCCATTCCCTGATTTCTGTGGATTTAGTTTAATGAAGATGTTTGTTTTAACACCCAGATTGGTAAAGAGAAACTACTAATGACATTGTGACTAACCATAAACAAACTTTTGACCGAGTTTGTGGAGGACACCCTTCCAAGCATTAAGATCGGACTCAGTCCCTAGGATATGAGCTGAACAGATCATAAATCTTTTAGAGTATCTTCCAATAGAATAAAAATAGCATGAGATGCAAAGCGAGGAACTAATACAAACACACAGCACCATTTGAAAATTTTTATGTTGCAATTTTGTTCTGGTTAAATTTTTATTGAATCAGTTGTTGTCTTTCTGTGCTGTCCTGACTTTATGCCAGATGAGTGTCATCTATACTTTTCCGCAGACAGCATAAATCTCATATAACCACCAAACTGTGTTCTGGGTAATTCAACAGCAATCTTCAGTGTATATTCTTTCTTGATCCAAATCAAGTCTGTCCTGCCAAGAGATCTGTCAGGGTCTGTATCAATGAACATGGAATTGTGTCTTCTTTTGTATAACTTATTTTATATGTGGAAACATGTTTCAAATATTTCTATACTGACAACCGTATATTACCCAAATTTATAAATGAGATCATGTAAGTTGTTCATCACAAGCTCTTCACTGAGACTAGATGCGATGATGACCAGCTGTGGGAGGTAATAAGTTTGATGAACTTAACCTGGACTTGGTTTTGAGGGATACTGTGGCACTGGTATCTTGACTGTGTGAGGCAGTAGCTTCTGCTTCTGCTGAAACTGGAATCTTACCCTTCTATGTTGGTGCGTTTTTTTCTCTTTTCAATCATCCTCCTTTTTTCCAGTCTAAGTAAATCACAGTGAACAGAATGGTTTTTCCTCCCTATGATTGAAACTATTCAAATGCTACAAAGTCATATTTCACTTACTTTATTATGAGCCTAGGTAGCCAACTGCACTGAAACGATGTCTTTCATTCTAGACTTTAGTATTTACCATCAGCTGTATCCAACTCCAGCCTTTGTTAAGTGCTATGTAGACACATTTTAAACAAGGACAGAACAATTACATGTATTATTACATGAATTGTTGATAAGGTGAAAAATACTGTACAAAATTCAAAATGAAGACAGTCCTCCTGCCTTAAAGAGCTTATATTCTAAAGAGTAAAGTAGGAAAATCTGGATTCACTTTATGCATTCTTTTTGTTTGTTATTCAAATGGCTCAAGGGAAGCAATAACTTGGAGTAATAATTCTCTGTGTGTGGTTTGTCTCAGCTCTTCTGGGTATTGCAGAAGACGTGAGTCAGCGTGGAACCATTCTGAAGCTACAGCCATTGCTACTTTATGAAGGAGTGGGCAGGTTGGGAATGTTGAAGGTCTGTTAATACCTGATGTTGTGTTTGGAAAATGAGCGCTGAGCTTCACAAATATGTTGATTAAGTTATGTACTTGCTTTTACGTGGACTCCACCTTTGCTGGCAGATGTTCATTAGCGTTATTGAAGATCTGCCTGATGGAGTATGTGGGAATGAGTCTGACATTTTCCTTAAACTTCATAATACCATGTGATTTGCTGTTCAGCTGTGCTGTTCAGTTTATAACAACTAGAAAATTACAATTCTTAGTAATTATTAATCATTTTTTCTCTAAACAAATCCAGTATTTTTAGAATTAAGAACAACTCCTTTTTTTGTGCAAAAGTAAATAAGATGAACTCAGTGTAAACATTTGCATAACCACAGTATTTGTTGGATGGTTAAAAAATGTGAATTGAAAACCCAGCAAACAGTACTTAAGGAGAAAAATGTAAATATATTTAATGGAATCCAGCACTCACTGCAGAAAATAATGAAAGGACCTTGGTAAAGAGGGAGAAAGTCAAGTATTACATACCTAAAACATCAGTCTAATGAATGATCTGAGCTTCAGAGCAGTGCAGTTGCTCCGAAACAGGTGAGTTTACCCGTAGTCTTTTCCATGATTTCCTTGTTGCTCTGAGAAGGGAAGTAAATCATGCTGCATCTGTATTCAACCCAAAATGTGTTCCCTTGAAAAACTGATGTGGGAAGCTTTGGTAGCCTTGATAGGAAGGAAGTATTCTAATTTCGGTTTGTCTCAGTTGTACTCAGACCCTTTTCATCACTCTTGGCTTCCTATCCCCAATTCCATTAGGTCTCCCAGGAGCGAGCTCTTTCTTTGGTGCTGCTGCCCCAAATGTTGCTGGTCAGCCTTAATTGGGCCACAGTACATATTTGCGCCCCATAATTCTGTGTTAGCCAGACCAGTGTTTGGCCCCATCTTCCAAATTGCCTTAATGCTTCATTGTCTAGCATATGTACCAGCAACCTTTTCAAATGCCAGGTCACAGAAAAGAAACCCAAATTGTTGATGGAAACCTGTAAAAAAATAAATGGAGAAACCACTTATTCAAAGGAGATCTAAAGTGTGTTGCAAAATGCAGTGAAGATGTTTGTGATTTAGCTTAAAAATTTATTAATCTGAAAATGGAATTAGCCTTTATTAAACCACAAGAAAATATTCTGGTGTGGATTTTATTAACTGTGTTCTACATGAAAAGGCTTGGCAAAAGAATGACATTGTTTAGAAATATCAAGGCTGGAAGAAACTTTGGTGTAGACATTATACCCCTTCCTTGAGCTGGAGAAACCTCAGTAAAGGAAGAATGCTGTGGTGACAGCAGTCGTTTGAATCCCAGATATGTCCTGCTTCTGGAACTCCTTCATTGATGGGGTGTCTTAGTCTTCATGGAAGAGGCTAAGTGCTTCTGCTCCTGTAAAGTTCTGGAGACATGGGAAGTTTTTGTCTCCCACGCACAGACCTTTGTAGATCGTTTTCTGTGTGTCACTTCGGGATCCTGGCAAATCTTGTTAACAGTAGTTACATTTAGTTTTCAACAGCTTTGATGACATGCTGTTGGCTTGACTATCATTGTGGGTGGTGGGACTCTGATCTTAATTCTCCATCTTATACATTCTTTGATTGCTGTTCTGTTTTACCCAGTAGGATATGCTTAATAAGTTTTCACAGACCTTAGAAATTATATCAAAGCAAATATATAAACTAATAATGAAGCTTTCAGGAGAACTGAAGAGGCACATTGCATGACCTCCAAAAGTGACTTCTTTTTAGTTTAGATGTTAGCGTAGAGTGATTTCAACTTTTTATCTGCTGTCTTAGTATTCAGAGTTGTCACTTAATATTAGCAAATAAATGCTACATCAAACACAGAAAAAGATGCTCTAATTCGGATTTGGTAACTGAATGTGACAGTTCAGTTAGAGTTACCGTGGTTGAAGGCATGGTGTAATCCCAGGAGAATGTCTTCCTTCTGTAATAAGTAAACCTCCATTTCCTATGGATCACACATTGAGATTGTGGTAAGTGAAGATGGTTTTCCCAGAATCTGAACTTTGGGAGACTAATACTGCTGATGAAACTATTTATAAGCTCCCTCATTTGGCCTGGTGGTCCTGTGTTATAGATATATTCTTCTAAGAAGTATTGTTATTTTGTTTCCATTTAGCGCATTTTTTTCATGGCATCTAGAAAGTTGTTTTGAAAAATTTGTATGGGTGGTTTTACTGCATCTAGAGAAAAAAAAATCCAGAGTGAAGTCTTTAAAATTTTAATTCTTCAAGTGAAAATTTAATTAAATAATTTTTAGATGTGATTTAATTTCATAAATGTACACTTCTTTTTTATATGTGCCTTTTTAGTAAATCAAGTTATTATGAGATTGTAAAAAATAATTTTTAAAAATGGTGGTGCCTTCAACAGCAGTTGTCTTTGCCCTGTAAATTATGCTGTCTAATTTATCTTAAAACTGTGTAACTGCATATACAGCAGAAGTATCAGAGGTATGTAGGCCACACATTCAGATAATTACCTACCTGGGCTGTATGTTTCCCATCTCAGTTTGCTAGAGTAATGTCTTTTTTTACAAGGCTTGGTGACTTTTGCATCAAATGTTTTGATAGCCACATGCTTGACATGCCTTGATACCTGGGCAAAACATCCAGAGATTCTACCTTCCACAATTTGATCAGTGGAAGGGCTTGTGAGAAATTAAAATCTGTTTTTCTGTTTTCAATTTAAAAATATTACTGTAGTAGTCTTAATAAGAAAAACTGTTGTAAAAATAGACATTTCTTGTTTGTCATGTTACTATTAAAAAAAAAATGTTCACAATACAGTAGATTGTTGTTACAATGTATTTTTCTTCCTTGCCGTTTTTTTTCCCTCCAAAAAAAGTTCAAATTGAGCTACCATGAGTGGAAGAGATACTGAAGTGATGGTCCTGTCAACAGTGCTTATGGTGGCACGTATGGCCACGCTGTGGCATGCTATTATATTATTTAATATGTTAAAACTAATGTGTGTTGTAATGTAGTACCACTGTGGCATTTCCTAAGCAGTGCTGTACTTGGGGATAATGGCAATGAAGAGTTTGGGGGGAGCATATCAGTAGGATACAATGATTTTTTTGTCATGTATGAGCAAGCAGATACCAAACACTTCCCCAGTTAAACCTTCAAAACTAGATTGTTCAGAAGCTGAAAGAGGCTGTACACTACAGTGTTTTTACTCAGTACAACTCATAAATGGGGACAGGCGTGTGATTAAAAGCTCACTAGACTGCATAAAAGACCCACATGCATTTACTCTGAATTTTACTCTCACAGTTTGCTTTATCTCTAAATTGCATGTGTTTTCATATTAAGAGTATACACTTTAGGATTCAGTAGGACACATGGTATGTATTGGTGGTAGTTGTTCAGAACTGATTACTCATTGACATATGCACAATGCAAAGGAGCGTGCTCCAAGCCTGTACGTTGAAACTGACACTGATGTTAAATATATTTATTAATGTTAAAGTTCTTGGATTCCTAAAAACAATTCTTCATGTGTGTTTGGAATAATCAGGCCTTAAGAAGGTAAAGGGAAGGGACTTTGGAGCAATAGAAATACTTTTGAAATTAATTTATACATAATTATGTTTTGGTTTGGCTGGTGTAGGTTATGGAGATGTTAGAGAGCCGCCTGCATCATGAGTAGCATTTTGGAAGCCTGGGTTTTAAAGTGTGCTTCTGTTTTATGTCCATATGTATGTCATAAGTTAGTGATGGTGGCAAGTAGGGGTGGACGGAATGAAGAAGAATGAGCACTGCTCCCAGCACTCTGGGTGGCATTGCTGCACCAGCACGTTGGGTGGTGTATGCTGTGCCAGGTGTAGATCAGTTTGCTCCCTCCCAGAGTGGGGAGGGAGTCCTGAGGGAGATTGCAACACCCTAATCATAATTTCAGTATTTGGCTGCACCAGGGGCAGTCTGATGATGGGCTGCCCTAACTCCAGGCAGAGGATTGTCTTTTTGTCCAGGCTGTATTTTTCAAATGTTTATGACATTAGCTCACAAACAAGAAACATGACACTATAGTATTTGTTAATACTGTTTTACCACAAAGGAAACAAAATCACAATCTAGTCAATTGTTAGCATTTTACTTTTTATGGTGAACCTCAAAATACTTCATGTTGCCAGTCTTGCATATATGCCTTCCTTTGTTTCTTTTAAATTAAATTGTACTGGTACAGTATTATGCTTTAATTTCCCAGGGACAATGCTCATCTCCATTGGAGTAATACTCTTATTTTGGCCAAGTGACTGTATTTTGTAGCAGAATTATATGATTCATCTTTCAGTGTGTTTGGATTATTTGCCTGCAACGTACAGGTCGTGTTGGCTTGGAGTGAATATTGCAGATTTAGGGCCTTAGTGTGAGCAGTGGCAAAATGGCCAAACTTCCACATGTTGCTGCTTTTTAAATTCCAATGTTAAACAGCTTATAGTTTGCTTGTTCTATTTGTGTCTGAAAATTATTTTACTTCTCTTAGAAAGATTCTTAAATAATGGCCCCCTTTGCTGTGTTAAATTGTATAGCCTGTACCGCGGTCCAGCAGACAATCGAGAGGACTGTGCTGTGGGAGATGGGGAGCAGGGGAATGCCAGGCCTGACTCCATCCCCTGGGGCTGTTGCAGTTAGACCACCTTCAGTTATACCACTGAAACTTTAAATATATCAGAAAGGTAAGCAGCAAATTATCTTGACAGTAAAGAAGAGTATGCCATCTTTAAGCGTGCTTGTCATTGCTGTTATTACAAAGTTAGGCCACACAATTGTGATCTTGGCTTCCAGTTTGTACCAACTATAAGATTCCCTAATTGTTGTTACTGTCCTTTTAGCTGTGAGGCCTAACTGTGAGTTTTGTTTTCTCCCCAACACCATCTTGCCATCATTGTCTCTGAACTGTTCACATGGGTCACTCTCAAGATACACGAAACAATCCTTTTCTCCCGTGTGTTACAAAGAACAGTTATTATTTCCTACTCTGGAAAAAGATGCAGTCCTATACTTTTTTTTTTTTCTGAATGCTAAATCTTTCTGTACTGCCGATCTTTTTGTTAGCCTTATTAATTAAAAAGCAACCACTGCTGGTTTTATGTTAATATTGTAAAGATAGTGACTTAGCTTTCTTCTTGACGTCAGAATGCAGTGTTCCTTGACGACATTGTAGAGTTACACTGTGTAATCAGTGTGTGATTTTGAGGTCTAGTCTTTCCTAGATATAACTAAATAGCATGGAAGTTGTTTAAGATTTAAGAACTTCTGCTGCAGGAAAATAAGTTCTAGAGTTACGAAATATTTTGTTGTCAATAATAACAATAGCTTGTCTTTCTTCATACAGATAAACACAGAGTGAGGAGACACTGCTTTCTTATCTTTTAGGAGTTGAGTCTTAGTATACATGTATGTATGTATACATATGTACGTATGTATAGTATACATGTATACAGTATACATGTAGTATATATGTCTTTTAAAAATGTAGCTATGAATATAAGACTTTTTTTCATACTGGACTGGTACTCAACATGATGCTACCAAAGCAGAGTGTTAAAATTTGGTACTAATGTGATTATGAGCACCCCAATTTCAAAATTATTCTACTTTACAGCAGAAATGAATTTGGTTCTGCGAATTTGTATGAGATACAGGTGTTTTTCTGAATGAGGAATATATATCTTTAGTACATAGCAGGTATTTCTAACTTGAAATCAGCTTGTTAATGTTGTGTAATCTGTCTGCCCTGGTTTGCCAGGGACTAGTTCAGACATCGCTTAGACATGCTTATTGACAATTTAAATGAGACACTCTCACTTCTGTGTACAAGATACTGAAAGCACATTCCAAGTAAAGGGAACATTGTTTAAATGGTCATATACATTTGGGGACAGGAAAATACACTGCCTAGCATAAAGGAGTCTCTGTAACCAAGTGTATTTTGCTCAATGGGTAGCTTTCTCCTGATGATCTGTGGTGGTAGCAATGAAAATAAGTAATTTGAATTGACTCAAACGTCCTTTGCCATTTTACTTTGAATTCTGGAGGAAGACGTAATGTCATATGCTAAATAAGATTTAAGTTTGCTTTCTGAAAAAGAAAACAATAAAGTGTAAAAGCTCCTTGGGATCATGAGATAGACATTTCTGTAGGATAAGTGATACACTAAGATGCAGAAAGGCAGATGGCTCTAGAATAGAAGAGAGGAAGCTGTGCTCATAAGCAGCGAGGGAACTTGTGCTGTAGGTAATAGGTCATACTTTATAACATAAGCTTTATGTCCATCTAGTGATTTTTGTAATACGATTATTAGTATTTATTTCTGTCTACATTTTGTATTTTTCCTTATTTTATAGCTTGCCAATAAAATTTCTTTCCCAAACAGCCGAACCTAGCTTGCAGACTGACAGGGCACAAAAAAACCACCTTCAAAGGAAAGCACGGTAAAAAGCTTAGAAATCACCAGAAAGCGTTAACGGCTCTGTTGGCTGTTACACAATGGGATGCAGGAATTGCAATAATGTTCTTCTTCCATCTGGTGCCTGCAAACTTGCTGTTTTCAGAGGCATTCATTGCTGTAGCAAACTGTTCATTTATTCATTCATGTGTAGCTGCCCGTTATTCTTTGGAAAAGACTTGGGTTGAAATCGGCTCAGTTCTTTGTTACAAAAGTGCTCAGTGTCAAACATATTACAAGAAGATGTCAGTCCAAATGCAAATATCATCAAATTTCAAAGCATCTCCGCATGTTGTATATATTTGGAATGTACTGTGAAGGTGTAGTCCCAGGAGTGAGGATCTTGACTGACAATACTCAAAGGAAAATCATGCAATATCTGTGCCAAAATGTCTGTCTTAGACTGAAATTTCAATTTCTGTTTTAAATTTCCTGGCTTATGTTAGCTAACATCCCAACCTTAAAACTCCTTCTTTTCTTAGAATCTCTGTAGCTATTTTCTTTGTTACATCTGGACTAGTTAATTTTCAGGACTGTGAGATAGCTAGTGACTGGAAGGAACATGTCACGCTGAGAGGGAAGAATGGTTTTGTGAACTCAAGGATGGGGAAGAGCTGGAGCTGGGGCTTTTCACTCCCAGTAGCAAAAGGAGACAACTTTATTTTGGAATGTTCTTTCTCATTTCCTTATATTGGTTCCTAGTTGGGGCAGTATTGAGGTCGCCAGTTTTGTGACTTTCCTGCAGAATGAGGACCATCTTAGGTCCTCACGAGGAATATTTCAAGGAAACATGGGTCTCAGCCTGCTGGCAGGGTTATTATTTACAGCTTTCATAGGAAAAGCTTTGGAGTTCTGTCAGGAGGATAGTGAGTGAAGACAGAGAAAGGACACTTTATTTCTTGCCAGACCAGGAGATAAAGGAGTAGATACGTAATTTCTGAGCACAAACCAGTTAAAAATGTCCAACTGTTGGTCCTCCCTGAATATCTGAAATAACCATGTTCATATGGCAAGAGTCTTTTATGATGTCTTCATAGCAAGACAGGCTTGCTTCATTAGCCATCACCTATCTTACGTTCTGTTCTCTGAGAATATAATTAATCTCTTCAGTCCTGCAATAGTGAGCAGGTAAATGAACTTATTAATAGTTTTCCTGGAAGTATTATAGGAATTCCTAGCATTCTGCCCATTTTAGTTAAATGTCATATAATAATATACATTTATGTAAATCTTGTCTTGCTTTCAGAAAGTGTAAGCAACAAGGGGGTGAACTGAGACTATATGGAAAATGTTCATTTTGGCATATGGAAGCTTTTAGGTGCTTTACTGTGTAACTTTGTCTTTTTTACTCTTGTTGAAGGATTCAGTATTCTCCGTATAGATGTAACTATGATAACTGTTTACGGAATTTGTCACTGTGTGTTGTATACCTACGTGCTACAGGTGCGGTGACTGAGATACTAACCGCCAGTTACTGGACTGGAGAACCCTTGTGAAGAAGGAGCAGTTCATAGCAGCTGAAACATCACTGATGTTCATCTGCTATTGATATGTTATTTGTGGGAGAAAAAAAATCAATATTTCATGGAAAGGAAAAGTCTCAATTAAGTGAAACCCATTTGGTCTTGTAGCTAATGAGAGAAGTTTGAAGAAATAATCTGTAATTGGTAGGATGGCAGTACTGCAGAAAAAATTTGGGAAGGTATAAACAATGTACAGATACATAGCATCACAATCCCTGCAGTAAATGTGCTTATAAAAGTTTCTTTAAAATTGCACTGTGTGTTCTCCCTACGCAGTTTTGAAATATTCACATTCTGGCCACTTTTTACAATTTGTTATTGTAATAGACTGAAAACATGTACATTTCTATTTCAAATAATCAGCTACTGTGTTACAAGATTTCAAAATAAATGAACTTTGTTAAAGTGCGGTTTATGCTAAGGTCTTCTCTTAAGGATTTCAGTATCAACAACATTTAGGATGAAAACATAGCTCCTATAGGCAGTAATATGGAAAAGCCAGTGGTTGTGGGTAACCATTTTTAAAGTGATTTCCTTTATGATCTTAAGAGGTCATACTGTCAGTCTGACGCTTCACCACAGTGTACTTTTGAAGTTGTTTGCCAAGATTAGTCATATCTGGCAGAGGTTATTCATATTCTGAAGATGCTAAGTTCCTAACAAGCTTTGCAATACCAGTCAGTGAGATGGAGAAGACAGGTGCTGGTAGTAACTCAAATGACTGATTTCCACCCAGGGATGAAGAAAAGGGGAGGGAGGGATGGATGGAAGCCATAGTGAGATCCTGAGATTTATATAGCCTGTGTCTATGTTAGTAGTGTGGTTCAGAGCAATAGTGTAGTTTTGGAGCAAAGCCCCCAGCTGTCCCCGCTTACCATGAGTTGGTTGGTTTGGTGCATGTGAACTAGATTACTTTTGGAGGAAACTAAACTAGGAGATCTGTTCCAGGTATGCACTGCATGGGCACCAACTCCTAATGGAGGTATAAGGGTCCAGACCAATGACTGATTTTTATGTACAGCTTTGAACCACGTGTAGTTGGTCTTTCAGTTCAGAGAATCAGACTAAGTCCAGTCTGCAGTAAAATCTTGGAGCTGCATACGCTGTAGGACTTGGGGTCCCTGCACCAACTATTGATGCCCTTGATCTGCTCCTGTAGTGCTGTATTGCTGATGCAGGTGTAGTCTTAAGTACCTTAGTGCACTACCACTTGTGCCTAGTGAAGTAGTCCTCCTAAAATAAGGACCTAAATTCCTGTGTAGTCAGTGGAGAGCAGTATGTGCTTTTGAGTATCTCTAAATAAAGATCTTGTCTGCTTGAGTTTAGGCAGCTGTTACGCAGACAGGGTCTGCTTTTGGAGACCTTCAAAGCCAGTTATTTCTTCACCAACTAAGTTCAAGCTCAAACCCTGAATCTGAATTAATGAATCTGAATTAAATGTCTAGCTTAAGCAAACTGAATTTTATCTTCGAGGTTCGTTAGTTCTTCAGCTTGTGAAATTTTTGTTTTCCCTCCTTTCCCCCTTCCCTCCCTTTCCCTTCTTCCCTGCCCAATCAAATCTGCACTTGTGGGATGTTATCAGATAATACTGGTCATGTTAGAAGTGAGATGTGTCAGAAGAATTAGTTAAACGTGACTAAAGATGATCCCATTTTTGGCATCTGGTCCATATGATTTTCAGTTATCTCTAGAAGCTAAATGTAGGTTTCTGAACTGACCTGATACTTAGCAGCAGTGAGTCCTTTGGCTGCCTTTAGTGGAAGCTTTTGAGTACATGATGCTTTGGAAAATCAGGCCACATAGGCACTTAAATAGAAACCTGTTAATCTAAATGGAAGTTTCTGATTTTGAGGGTTTTGTGCAAGATTTAGAAGCTAAGGCAAGGTTAATTGTCTTGACTTGTTACACGGGTTTGCAAGAATGAACACAAGGGCAAGAAAAAGCTTCCTGTATGAAATCCTAACTCCCAGGTAGGATGCCTGGAATACATTTAAGTATCTCCTTTGTAGGGTCAGAGCATGTCTTTTAATGTATGTTTAATATATGTTTAACTAGTCAGGTGATTAAGATGTAGAAATGAAGTTAAAGAACAATTGAAGAGAGCATGCAATCAAAATTTTGTTCCCATGGTCTGGTATTAGCTAGAATTATTTAGCATTCAGAAATAAATATTACAACCGCAGCCATTTAAATACAAATGTAAATGGTAGAAACTCTCATGAGTTTCTAATTTTTAAAATATTTTTATTTGCTGTCTGTTGTTAGATGCTTATTTTCACGTTTCCCATTTTTTTCCCACATTTTGAAAGAGCAGAAACATTCTTGCCATTTAACATCAAAGACACAGTTTTTGTGTAAACCATAACTGCACAGATTTGAATTCTGAGAAAAATGTTAAACGTCGGAAAGATGAGAATGCAGAAGGTTTGTTATACCAAGAGTTAGCAAGTGTCCTGGTTTCAGCTGGGATAGCGTTGATTTTTCTTCGTAGTACCTGGTATAGTGCTGTGTTTTGGATTTAGGATGAGAATAATGTTGATAACACACTGATGTTTTGGCTGTTGCTAAGTGGCGCTCACACTGGTCAAGGACTTCTCAGCTTCCCCTGCTCTGCGGGGTGCACAGGAAGCTGGGAGGGGGCACAGCCAGGACAGCTGACCCAGACTGGCCCAAGGGCTATGCCGTACCGTATGGCGTCATGCTCAGTATATAAGCTGGGGGAGTTGTCTGGGGGGCAGCGATTGCTGCTTAGGGATGGGCTGCGCATTGGTCAGCAGATGGTGAGCAATTGTATAGTGTATCACTTGCTTTGTGTATTATTATTGTATTGCTATTGCTATTACTATTACTACTATTCTATTTCATTTTACTTCAATTATTAAACTGTTCTTATCTCAACCCACGAGTTTTCTGACTTTCACCCTTCCAGTTCTCTCCCCCATCCCACTGGGGTGGGGGGAGTGAATGAGCGGCTGCGTGGTGCTTAGTTGCTGGCTGGGGTTAAGCCACGACAGCAAGGTATAATACTCTCCTTTGGATTGTATTAGAAAAACTGTTTTGATCTCATTTTCTGTAATGTGTGTTTCTGTCTCTGCCCTTGCCTCTACTCAGAAATTCTTCCATCAGTGGAATGATGTTAACCACATTTGAGCAAGGTAGAGGTTTTTAAGGTTTTTAAAGATAATTAAGCTCCTGTAAGGTTTATGGAATGAAATGGCTGAGTGGAGGACAGAGACTATAAAAGTTCCCTGCTTGTGGGAAAACTTGCACCATGTACTGATAACTTACTACGCGCCAGAGAGTTCACATGAGAAAGACCTTATAAATGTCCCAGCTGAAGGAAAAGCCCTGTCCTTCCTTGGGCCTAACACTCAGTTGACCACAAGATGCAAATCTGAAGGAAAGAAAAATCAGTGAGACAAAACATTTCAAAATAATTCAAGGTAATTCTGAGTGTACAATATTTAACAAGCAACTTGATGAGCAATTTCAAAATATTTTGTCATGTGAATTTGATGCAATACGAAAAAACAAGCATGAGTTGATTAAAAAACTATGCTTACATAAATAAAAGACTGTTTTTTGCTTTTGATTTTTTTTTCCCTCTTTCCTCAAGTACCTATGCTTCAGGAAGACAGAGAGTGCATTTGACTAACTGTGAGTAAAGTTTCCTAATGGGCAGCCTTGTCGCCCTCTCAGAATATGCTGGGTATATGAATATTAAAACATTGCATTCTTTGGTGAAGCCCAGCATACCTTTAGTTGACACATCTGTCCCTGTGAATGGAAGATTTGAATGTCTGTGAATAGCAAAACTGTGCTGAACTGAACCTTTCTGGCAGCATTTTTGACCCTACATTATATAGCTGTTAAGGACTTGCTAAATCTGTCCTAAATTTCTGGACATACACAATCCTATCCAAAGGTGATGTGTGTGTGTGTGGTACTAAAGTAAATCCATAATCTATACAGCAAGCCCAGTGATTCCACCAAGCTTTATTACCCCATTCTTCTTATATGCAAAAATTCTTAACACTTCCAGGGAAAACATTGGACTTACTGTGGAGGCACTGTATAGTGCTAGGTGTCTCTTGCACTTAGAGTAGATGGCCATCTTTGAAAACAAGATGTAATGGAAATACTCTTTTTAAATTCACTATGAGGAATACTTACTTTCCCTGTCTTTTTGCATATTTGAAGTTTTTTTTTTTTTCTGGTTGATTTAATAATTTTATAACTATAGTATTGCATGGGCATTGGTTGCTGTAGCAGCTTTCAGAGTGGGGATATATTAAAATTCTATCCAGCATTCATAGAAGTTAATGTGAGGACTCACTGTATTGTGAACTGTATCTGATTCTGCTTTACAGGTAACAGTCCTAGTAGCCAGACATGCAAAGCTCTTTAATATCCAAGTTTTTGAATCAAAGTGAATCATACATTATTGATGAATTAAAGGTATTTCTAAACCATGTTTTCAAACACTGGAGCTAGTCTAAACTTCTTTTATATAAAGCTTCTTGGGTACCTGGAATAATCTGTCCATCACTAATCTAGACAAGATATTTTTTGCCACTGCTAATCAGATTTGTTGTCTTAGACTTTATTTACTGCTCCATGTATTTCTCCAGGTTTTTCACCTCTTCTACTAATATTACATATTTTCTTTGTCTCTGCACGAAAAGAGCATTCTGCTGCCACAGTGGAGTCTCATTACAGAATTTTGGTTCAAAGCCATCTCTAGAAATACCTCTAAAAATAGCTAGACTTTAATGTCCTTTTTTTTAAGTCTTCTTTCTGAAAACTGTCCACATACTACTGTGGCGGAAATATTGGTAAAAAGGAAGAAATAGAAAAATAACATGAGTGGGCTTGTTACTGATGTCTTTCAGTTAATGCACTTCATTATCTTCAATTGAAATCCCTGTTGTAATCTGGTACACTCATTATTCTGGAAAGTGTCCTCACAGTATTTTATTTAGCTGATACTTTCACATTTTGTCTGTTGGTATTTTAAACTATATCTGAGAATTAACTTCTACCTGTTGTTTTTCAAAGGCAGCCCTGTATGATAGATCTCCTAAATATGTGTAAACATCAGTTTTACAAGAGTCTGCTGTACTGACAGCTGGTTATGTTGTAGGTGTTCAGTGAATGGTATCTCTTTCTTCAGTCAGGTCTAGAAATCTTGCTGTGATGAGTTGTTTGCTTATATGTGTGAAGTCCTTCATAAAGGACAGCACTCTTCTAAGATGTAAATAATAGGTAATTAAAAAGCATAATCAGTTTTCTTTAGTGATTGAACATTTAATGAACATACATGAGTAATACAACAGAGTGCTTAAGCAAGTCAAATCAAAATCAAGTGCCTCGAAAATTTTTGAATAATAATTATTAAGAACTGAACAGCTGACACTTTGAACTGAACTTACTAATAATATGTAGACGTAGAAGGAGTGAACAGATGAATAGAAACAAGTGTTAAGAGTAGGAGGGAAGTGAGCTGATGCAGTACTTTGGTAAGGAAGGGGATGAACCCATTCTAGTCAGGTAGAGACTACTTTTAGTGCGGTTTCAGAATGCCAGGAGTTATATTACAAATAGTTCCATTTTCAGGATCAGGAGAGCAGAATGGTGGGTTCCCCCCCCCCCCCCCCCCCCCCTTTTTTTTTTCTCTCTGTCTTTTGATCTGTCTCTTAAAATTTCCCCTACCAGTATCTAAGATCAGGTATTAAAAAATATCTTGACTGTAGAGTAAATACAGTTGTATTCAGCTGGTTCTGAAATAAAATGTTACTCCTTAAATAATAATTTAGTAAAATGCTAGAAATTCAAAGCATTTATTAAGTTTTATGAAACTTATTGAGTTAGCCAATAGTGGATGCCGCTTAGAGTGGGGAGAACCCTTGCAAATGGATTCTTCCACTACACTCACACAGTTTGCAATTTTGTAATGTATGTTGCAAATAACAGAGAAGAGATAAAAAGAGAAAACATTTTTCAGATATTTCAAACGCGGCTATAACAAAGAAATAACTTAGGTTGTAAGATGTTTTTCAGGGACTTTCTATTTATTCTATTTTTGAAGGAGTTATAAGTGCTTACTTTTGGAGGGCAGAGTAGCTATTATTCGTGCGTTGCTTTGTTAGACATAATTAACCTTGTAGAGAAGTAGGTTATTATGTTAACCCAGGCAGAGTATCATACTAATATGGCAATGTTCTCTCTGGTACCTGAGCCATCTCTCTAGAAGTTGTGAACATGCCTTTGCTGAAACAGATGATTCATTCTGATAACGTCAGGAAACCAAACAATATAATAAAATGACTGCATACACTGAATAGTTTCCATCTGTCCATACCTTCCATATTTGTGTTCAGTAGTGTGTTATTCCCTGAATCTTACTGTAAAATGAACAGCAATACGTGTAATCCTTTCTCTCTCCTTATTTTCCATCTTTCCTTTTGCTGCAGTTCATATTGTTTTTCTTGAGTATTTTTAGTAATGGTAGATAAATAGCGATCATATCTGTAGTATTTGGAAGAATACAGAAAGCTTCCTCAATACATCTCTCCAAAAATAGGTTAGGAAAAATATTTATTATGGAACTAGAAACCAGTTCTGGAGGATTTATAACTTTTTAAGTTAAAAGAACAGTTGAAACAAGAAGTTTTTAACATGTCAGTAATAGCATTTGAAGGCAAACTTGTAGAATTATTTTTCCCCACTAGTCTATTGCAGGTGGTTTGTTGATAACTATGGCATTATCAAATTTAATTATTATTCTGGTATTATTTCTGAAAATGGTAAGAGTCTCCTGTATGTAACAGCTGATGGATTTTTCAGCAGTTGAGTTTCTTAATGAGCAAAACCTGAAACTTTCAGATTTGGCTTTAGCATGTGGTAAGAATTATAGAATAGCCTTAGAAAACAGGCTTAAATGGATGTGTCATGAATTGATTCTGTTTAAAATAAATAGATGGACAACCTAAGTTGTCATTTCAAAAGGACAAATTGTAATTCTTAAAGATACGTAATGATTTTGGCTGAAGCATGCTTTGACTTCCTTTCAGTTGAAACTGCAGAATAGTCTGAAACCTAACCATTGTAGCAAGATTATTAGGAAAATAAAGCAACCTCAAGGAATGGAGCAAAGGTATAGCTTAGACATTTTAGAGATAAAATAAGAATTCCCCAAAAGAGAACCTGCATTATATCTTGAAAATAGTTCTGAAAAGATGCTAAGACAAATGTCAAAGGGTTCTTCAACCCTGCGTATAGAAAGATTAAAGGAAGAGAAGCAAGCCCAGGGAAAAGATTGCAGACAAAATTATATTTTAGTCTCTCCACCAGGTAAATGGAAATGAATTCCCATTTTCAGTAAAGACAGTTTCAGAGAAGGCAGGATGGCTAATGAGAATGGGGGTGTATGTAGAAAGAAATTACTTCGATCAAGGGGGAAGCAAAATTTGAGAGGAGATTGTGAAGTGGAAGGTAAGAGATAACATCTACCCTAGAATTCCTGTCAGGTATCTGTCTTGTTGGGTGGTAGTGTTGGAATGCAAAAAAAGAAATCTATTTTTTTCTATTTAAAAAGACAAAAAGCTATACTGTTATGAGCCCAACACCAGTGGTATTCAAGGTTTTTGAATAAACTCTTAAAGAAGACATAAGTAAAGTTTGAAAATGGAAATGGGATGGAATGCAAAATGGGTTTACAGAAGATAGTGGATGCATTGAACCATTACCTATTGTTTGGCAAAATAACTGATTTGTTGGAGAAAGAAAATTCAGTACTTCTAATCCATCTAGAGTTTAGTAAAACATTTTATATGAATAGCACACAGGAAAACAAAGCTGAGTGATAATACCACAAAAACACATGCTTAGACAAATCTTACATTTTGACTAGTAATTGTAGTACAGGAAGTAGGAGAGGGTTAATTAAATTTGCTGATGGCAAAATATCTGGAGGCATTGTCAATACAGCAGAAGATAAGAAATTCCTACAGAGAGAACCAGAGGACCTTGAGGACTGGCATAAGAGAAACAGGTTGAAATCTAGTGTTGCAAAGTATAAGATAATGTACTTGGGGAGTAAGGATAAGATAATTCTGTTTCAGAAGCTCGTGGCTCATTAGTTGGAAATGACTGAGGAGGACAAAGACATGGGTGTTTTAGGTGATTGTAGGATTCCTGTGAGCTGCTAATGGGCATGAATGAAATAAAGATAGTTTCAGGTTCTGCCTGGGTGTTGCTCTCAGCTGAAATTGGTATCATACAACAAGGATGCTGAGGGCTCCTCTGTTATGCTGAATGTTTAATTTCAATTATTCCCCTCAAAAATAAAAATGGAATTAAAAAAAATAGTAGAACTGTTATGGTGATTGGGAAAATCAGGTTGGGAAAAGCCTGTCTTATGAGAAAAGACCAGAATAATTCATCTTTAGCCTAGAAAAAAAAAGCAAAGCCTGAAAGGAAATATGATTTATCTCTTGTTAATATATTGGGGAAAAAAGGTCTGAAATGTGAAGGAATGAAAGAGCTATTTAAACTAAACTAAAATGTTGGCACTGGAATTAAAAGTTATAAACTGAACTTGGATAAACTTGCACTAGAACCAGAGAAGTGAGATGCTGAAATAGCTTTCCAAAAGAAATGATAGTATCCTAAAGCCAGTTAGTTTTCAGATAAAACTATATGAATTTAGTAAAAGGCATTATATGATGTTTGATGCCTGTGATAATGAGATACTGAACTTAATGACCTACAAGGTCCCTTGCCCTCCTATTTCGTATATCATTATTATTCATTTTGTGTTATCCATGACTGTGGTGAAAGATGGGTATTTAGAGTTAATGCCTTTGTTTATATCTATCTATCTGCCTGTCTCTCAGATTTTGCAAGGCTGCTTGGAGGGTCAGGAAATTAGAGCATAGATTGCACAAGAATGCATATTTTCCCTTATGAAACAGGACCCTCATCTTTACGTTATCTGTGTGAGAGAGATTTTTCACTTTTGCCCTAGATAAAGGGCCTAAAAGCCTGGGATCTGATTTTGAGAAAATGCGGTCCTCAAAATCCCTCAGATTTTATTCTTTCAAAATCTGCCTCCCAAGTTCTTTTTTCATGCGAAGTTTAGCTAGGAATTTCTCCTTCTTTTATGTCCTTCCCAAAACAAATCAGAGAGGTACTTTACCTTCGCAGCAGAGGAAACAGAGGAAAGAAAATAGAGGAAGTTTATCAGGAATTAGACTAACAATTCGCAGTTCTAGGTAACATTTTCCCCTTGTTGTTTGGAGTCCTGCTTCATCACTGAGACTCCAGTGTACCGTGGGGAATGCTAGTCTTAGGATAAGCTTTCAAAAGAAAATGAGGAAATAATTTGCTTTAGTTAGAGGAAGTGGGCTGAGACTTAGCGAGTGAGATTGTGTGCCTGGTCACCCTTTATGTGTGTGAGAAAGAGGGCAGGAGTGTTTGCTACGCTTGGACTGCGAAGAGGAACATGTAGAGAAAATCTGGAATAAGCAGACAGTTGTTGGCTGGGAATAAGATTGTTCCCTGCTAAAACTTGTTTAATGGTGGTACACACTGCATTTTTTTTTTTTTCCCCCAGAGGCTGAACGGGGAACTTTTGTGCTTCCGTGGTACAGACCTGATACCACTACTCAAGTATTACTATTAGTGATGCTAGGCAGTGCCCATGGGCTTCAGGTAGCTTGTGTCCACTTTGTAATGAACATTAGACATTTAGGAATTGTGATGGGATGAGACCAACAAATGTTTAAATTCCATTGGTTGCTTTTGTTTGTTGTTTTTTTTTTTTTCTTTTGGATTGGAAATGTGAGTTGTCCTAGCCATTTATAGTATATCAGTCTAAAAACTACATTCTTACCTGATAAAAAGAACCAGGAAGTGATTGTTAAGCTGGGGAACAGAGGGGACGAGAGGTCCTCTCCTGAACACAAAGCAGAGACAGAGAGTAGAGAGAGCACTGTGCTGAGTAGGCTCAGAGGGTGAAAACTTGGTCCCTGCTCTTGCAACTTAGCTTTAGAGCTGAGCTCTGATGGATTAAAGAGGGAGGATGCTGCAAGGTTAGGCATTTATTTCACCTTTGTAGCTGAGCTTTGCCTTGAAGCAGAGAAACACTCTGGTGGTTTAAAATGCTATTTTGAATGAAGCACAGGTTTAGATTATCCATAGCTTTAGATTTTTACCTTTTTCTTGGTAATCTTGTTTCCAGCTTTGTTACCAAAAACGTAATCTTTTGCTTTCCTAGGTGAAATTTGTTTTCATTTGTAAGCCATCTGGTGCTAAAAATGAACCAAAGTGACAGGCAGGCTTCTCCAGAGAAGGTGTATCCTAGGAAAGCAGCATGTAAAGCTGCCAAGCAACAGGGATCTACAACCTCAGAGAAGGTTGGGATGTTCTGGAGTTGTGCATGAGTCCTGCCAGCTGGAGGGGTCCATATACACCTGGTATCAGCTGCTGACTGGTAGGAAAATGTCCTCGCAGGCAAGGTACAGGTGGAGTAAAGCTGAGCCCTGGGCAATCCCCCAGATCATTACATGCTTCTGCACATTTCCAGCTTCAGAAAAGCACTTGTTACCCAGTCTTTACAAATGACTGGTATTTGGGAACCACGCTACGAGTTGTAGCATATGTGCTATTAAATGGTCCATATTACTTACCTTCTAGTGGTTGAAAATGCAGTCATATGGAAAAAGAACAAATGTTTTTAAAGTGCGATTTTACGTATCTGTGCTGAAAGCTTGCCCTAGTGAAATAGATGAGTTTTGAATAGTAACATTGTTCTTACCTTCCCTTGCCCTTGTTCTCAACCCCACGCATCTTCATGAACTTTGTTCAAGCTTATTATTTTACTCTCATGTTAGAAAAATGAGCCAATACATAGTAAAGCGTTTGAGGTGAATACTTCTTTGATGATGAAAAAATGAAGACTGTGTAGAAGTCATTTATAAATATGTTGAATTTTCATTTCCTTTTTCCTAAATCAGAAGACATTCTGCTTTTTTTCAGAAATAGTACCTTCACTTCTGTCATTTTTTATACCCAACTGCTCAGCAGCCTTTATCTGCGTATTAGGACTAAGGCCGGTAGTTCTGGGTTTGGGTAGGCACTGATCTCTTGGCCCATATTGGTGTTCTTCCTGTAACATGCCTCGAAGCCTCAGGGGGATCCCCAGGAGACAAAGCTGTAGTGCATATAAGGTTTGTATATGTTCCATGCAGGCTTGTGGAAGCCTATCCTTTGGTCAGGTGTGCCTCTTAAAGCGTGCTCGTGCAGT
The DNA here is from genome assembly GCF_965183815.1 of Platalea leucorodia. Classification (NCBI taxonomy): domain Eukaryota; kingdom Metazoa; phylum Chordata; class Aves; order Pelecaniformes; family Threskiornithidae; genus Platalea; species Platalea leucorodia. The sequence goes on from NC_138858.1 coordinate 80,776,556, forward strand.
CACAAGTCGGGAAGAGGATAGACCATCTGTATAGTCGGTGTCTTAGTAGAGGTTTGTACTGCAAAAAAACCTCACTAACCTTGATTCTAGAATTATGGTTTTATATGAGAAAATCTAATATTAATGTGCTCCTTTTAGGTTAATTTTGTCTGACTGACTCAGACAGTTCCCAGTTGTGATTGGCAATCAATAGCAATAATATGAGCACTAAGTCATGTTTCTTCATCAAAATGACAAGCCTCAGAGCAGACAGTATAATTGTTTGCTTTTCTGCACAGATAAGAGACGTGATTGCTCTGCTTTTTTCTAAGGAATGAGTTCATGGGGGCTGAAAAAAGTAATGTGTGAAGTACCAGAGACAAAGACTTATGTAAGAATAGGAAGTGTAAATATAAAACAGAGTGGACATTTAAAAGTCAGGCTAAACATTTGCAGCAGTAGCTAATGACAGGTATTTTATAAATACCCTTTAGAAATTTGAAACAGAGTGGAGCTTCTACATGGCATCTCAGAGAGGCTTGGTAACATGGAAGTAGAACAGTGTTAGGTACATACATACATGGTCTTTTAGGAAGAGAAACAAGGATTTTAGAGTTTATACAAGTAATATAACTTATGTAATTGCTATTTCTCAACAGTGTCAAACCTGAACCCTTAAAACCAAAATAAAAACTCTAATAATTTTTTTGACTTCCCAACATGGCGTATGAATTTTCCTGTTTTCTTGAGTCTTATCTCCATAAAAAAGAATTAAATATCACTATTTTCTTTCTATTTTTATTTAGCAAAGTTATATATTTCTATCTAGCCTCTGATTTTTTTTTTGTGCGTTCCAAACGGTACGTATCTTTTGGCTCAGTTATATGTGTGTTACTTAATATCTGCAATGTCAACAGGTCCTTCAATCCCAGTGTGACTAGGAGATAAGCCAGAAAAGGGTAGTTATTTTGAGAGCACCTGATATCAAAGGGATGAAAGCTACAGAAATCCTGTTGAAAGTTGGATTGTTTCTCATTGAAAGTTAGATTGCTTCTCACTATGAAATTTCAAGACTGTCAGGAGGAGGAGTGGGGCAAGGAGACTTAATGGTTTTGAGATGGAGCTAGCATCTCTAAGAGAATACGTGGTGTACGATTGCTGTGCAAGACCGGTACTAGGCTTGATGCTGCATCCTGTTCCTTGTTCATGGTCATCTAACTCACATTACAGGTATTTCAGTTAATGTGTGGGCAGGAGTTTTATCTAACATTTATGCATTTTGGAAAACCTGGACCTCAGTAAAGCCCAACATACAATCTGCCAGGCTAACATGATTCAGGTATTCTGCATTTATTTGCACATTTTTTCCTTTTTATTCCAAATCAGATGGAATTGTGTAAAACCGTGTCATGCGTCAGGAAGGTTGCTCATGTACAACCACCATGAACCATGGCAAAATGAAACAAAGCAGATAAACTGTAGCTGGTCAGTCTGTTTTGGAAAGCTGATACCAGCCCTATTTTAAGGAAATATATGTATGTGTAGTTGTTGCTATAAAATTCATGTTTCTTTTTTCTTTCCCTTTTTTCGTTTTTCCTGCAAAGATTATGTTAAGAATTGAGATTTTTTTACTACTGTTTTATGTAAAAAAATTAAGATTCCTTAGAGTGAGGAAAAACTGTATAATTGAAGAGCTAACAGGAATGCTAACAGAGGAAAACGTGGGAAGAGAATTTTTAATCAGAATATGTTAAACTATGTTTTAAGTATGCTTTCAGCACCTACTTCTGTGATTAATCCTTATTTGAAAAGAGCCAAATTTGTGAAAGAGTTAACCACCTCAGTGTTTAAATTATACTTCTAAGTGAAAGATACAAACACATCTTGCATCTACTGTTGCTTCCCTGCCATCAAATTCTGTGCCTGGGTGTACACTGGAAGTTACTTAGTAGCATGATAATATTAGTTTTACAGGCACAGTCATACGGTTTTCCTTGGTTCTATCTAGTAATAGTTTGCACCAGATGAAGAAATTCACAAATCTTGGTGTTAACCAGGTTCAAGTATTACTGCATTTTGTTCTTCAAGGTTGCTGAAGACTAAATTTTATTTTTGCTGAGGTAGAGGCATCCAGCTTTTGAAAGCACATTGTCTAGTAGTTCACAGAACAATTTGGCACTATTTTTGTTCTTAAGCTTAGGTATTTAGTACAGAGAGTTATTATTCCTCTTTAAGTTATTTATTAGATTGTTTCAAAGCACAATTATGACACTGGCTAAAGCTGTGAAGGTCCCAGGATGTATTATAAGGTCGTCTAAGATATGGTTATGTTTAATATTGCCCTGTGATTAAAGGTGGTGTCGACCTTGGATAAACCGTTAAGGATAGTTTGTACTGATTTCGATTTTAAAATTAACCAATTACGAAAAGGACTTTCTAAACGTGTTGCTGTTTTACCACTGAATGATTACATCTTGATAATATTTGGAATGTTTCGTTTTGAAAACAAAAACATCTTTAATATGTGTTGTGTATTTTACTGCCATCCCTTGTTTTAAAGGTTGCTAATGTTCATAAACAGTTTACCTACCAAAGCTTCAGAACTGGTTTTGAAGTTATTTTGCTAAAATAGTGAGTTGTAAGGTAGCTAATTATTGTTTTAAGTGTTTGGAAATACACAGCATTTTGGCACTAGGAATGAGAATAACTAAATAATGCTCTCAGTTCTGTTGTGAATTTACCATGTAAGCTCAATCAAAGCACTTCACCTTTCTCTCTCAGTTTTCACAGAGTAGCTTGTGTTTGTAGGGGGTAGAAGTTAACAAAGCAAAATAACTTTGTAAAAGAGTAGTCTTGATACAGAATATGCGGTGAACTTTGTAATGCCACTTTGTATTGAAAAAGCTCCTTATAATATTCAGTAAAACTACTAAGGCAAGAACTTTACCGTGAATTAATCTGTCATTGCATTGTAATGCTTACTTTCCTTTCAACTATTTCCATCTTAAACAAGGAATAGATATATTTAGGATCTTGCCTTTCCCTGTTATATCTTGGTCCTCCTGGGCTTATTACTGAAAATTTTGTCTAACCTTTTTTAAAGCTGGAACTGTAGAATAAGCAAACTTGGTGCAACTTAAAAAAAAAAAAAAAAAAAAAAAAAGTAAAGACTGTTTGTGAAGATAAAAATCTCAGGACTGAGCTGTTTGGTATTCATGCTACAGATGATCAACCTGTACTTTAAAGTTAGAACAAACTGTATATCACAATAAAACTGTATGTAACTAGTGTTAGTGCAGTGGTCTACATTCTTTTTCCCTGTGACACATTAAAACATGTAAAATTAAGCAAGGGATTTATTTGACCCCATTTTTCTTGTCTTTATTGTCATCCAATTTTAATTTTGCAGTTTTCCCTGAGCAGAGGAGAGAGGGGAACATTACGTTGCCCAAATGAAACACAGTCTATGATGTGAGGAATTCCTACTGCATGTTCTGTAGTAATGAGAGCATGTTTATCATTATGGATTCCCTTGCTGCAGGTTGTTTATTTGGCTTGAGTAGCAACCATGTTTTCTATTTGAGTACTAACATACTGCATTGTAAGTAGTTACACATTTCTCTGGTGACCCATATCTCTGAGCAATTGGAGGACAATTCAAAATGAAGACAAAGAAGTGGCATTAGAGGAGGACTAGAGGGCTAGCTTAACCCCCTCTACCCTCAAATTTAGTTTGAAATACAACTTCCTGTTGGAGGGCTTCGTCTCTAATGGGAGAGGGAGGAAAATATGATTTTTTTTCTTATTGGATGTGTTCTAAGTGCTGGGAAGGGTGGAATGGGTTGGTGTGAACGTTTATACTCGAGGGAAAAACAGGAACATTGTTTCTAATTCCACTGAAATACAGACATTTTAAAAAGCTCTTTTAGAAAAATGTAAGAAACTATTTGGAATTGTCTTGCTAGTACGGCAAGTGTGCACTAAGCGTGCTGTACCAGCAGGCTGTACCAGCAAAGTGCTGCCGCTGTGGGTGTAGTTCAAGAGCCACTGTTAGCAATTTCTACTGCGGTAGTAGGTAGAACCATCCCCGGCCCCAAATGAGACAAACTTAACCAATAAAACCACAGATTTGTCTGTATGACTGCACCTCTTGCAACATATTAGAGGCTGCTGCTATCTCATTTCTGTAGGTTATTGAGCAGCTTAGATGTTTTAGGTGATACATGAGATGTGTAGAGGTGGTAGATGCTTTAACTCAATCTTGGGGACTGGGCTGTTTTGAAGTTCGACCTTTGATTTTATTTTAATTCAAATTTGTGTATTGTTAGTTGTTTTCAGAGGCAAAGAACAAAACTGATGTAACTGTAGCCGCCTTTGTGGTGAGCTGCAATAAACTGATTTTGGTTTTACATTCTGTCATGTAAATGCATACTTTGGCTCTTGAAGTACTTTTTCACTGTGCTCTGTATGTTCACATAGTAAAAGCCTTATAAAAGGATTTGAAATGTCCATGGTATCAATATGAAATAAATTGATTTTCTTTGACTAGTAAGTGGCTCTATTTTTCTTTTTTCAGTTATAATTGCAGTCAGGTTTGTGAACATGGAGTTCTCTTTTGCTTAGTGCTGTATGGATACTGTGGCAGAGGTGAAGGTGTTAGAGGATTTTTTAATGGAAAATTCATTTTCTACAAACTCAAGTTTTCTTCAGGAATTTATTTTTCTGATTAGACAAACAAAAATTAAGTAGTTTACCTAGGATCAGTTTAATCCTACTGAAAGTGTGACAGTGTATTAAACTTTTCTGGGTTTTTTTAGCAACAGTTTAACAATATGCTGCATTGCCCAGCAGAGCTGTGTTTTTTAGATCTTTCCCCACCAATGCTCTGTTGGGGGAAATGGCATTATACTTTTGGCGGTATAGTATTTGCTTTGACTATATGGCCATTAGAGTGGTGAAGTGCCGTTGAATGCCTCGAGACAGGCTGGCTAGAAACCCTGTTTTATGGGTGAGAATCAGACATGCATTAGGTTATGTACACTACTAGGATTATCAAACTGAATGTCCAGCTGATTCTAAGTAAATTGGTTCAGCAGATTTATATGGCACACTTTAATTTGGAAATACTGACATTTTCTTTTTTAATATTTACCATCTCTAACCAGAAAGTTTTTGTCGTGTGAAAAATGTTCATATTTAACTTTTATGTTGATTAAAGAAAAGGACATGTGTCTCATCAAATGGAAATTGCAGTGTTTGGTCAGACCTCAGCATTTCAAGTTGTCTTTTCTTTGTGTAAAACATGGTTGAGCAAATGAGATCTGTGAAGTGTGGGGGCAATCCCTAGTTGCAATAGGGGAATGAGGGACATTCGTCTTTTGATTTGTTGATACTGTCAATACTTTTGTGACAAAGAGGGAGAGTAGAGCTGAGATCAGCTTGTGGGTAATCTTGATGTGGCAACACTTGTGTTATAAACTCTATTTCCTGTAACAGTTTCTATCTCTTGCTCTATTGACTGTGCTGCCCAGCTTTGTATCATCAGCAAAATTTGTCAACAATCTCCTGCTTTTGTGCTCAGGTTATTAAGGAATATTTTAACTTATACTACTTTACAGACCAGTTTTAGAGGTGCTCAGTTAGTCGACTGTCTCCTGGTCAATAATTCTCCTTTTAGCGTATCCCATTGTTATGTCCCCTTTTTCCAGTTTCTTATGTATTACATTTTTAACATAATCCCCATCTTCTCCAATTTAAATAATAATTATCCATTTGGCGCAGTATCAAATCTTTTACTGAATCCAGATAGATTGAATCTCCTGCATTTCCTTGTCCACTAATTTAGTTGTCTTATCAGAGGATGATATCAGGTTAGTTTGGCATGCTCTTTCTTTGGTAAACCAATGTTATGTTTTATCCCAGTTTCTATATAGCTCTGTATGTTTAATTATTCTTTCCTTCAAAAGTGGTTCTAAACCCTGTATACACTGAAGTCAGACAATGGTTACCTAAGTAGCTTTCCCCCCCCTTTCTTAAATGCAAAGACTTCAGTTGTTATTTTTCATTCAGGTATTATCACTCCAGCATGATTTAGTTATAAAAAAACCTTGCTGCTGGATCTGTACCTTCGTGTGTCTGTTCTTTTAGACTTTTAGACTGGAGGTTGTTCCCATCCCCCTCCTTGACTCTCCTACCAGTGACCAAGATATGTCTTGGTCATCTCTCACAGGATGAATGTACCCTCATCCTCGTTAACCATTATACTGTGCTCCCATCTTCTACCTTAGTGCTCTGAATGTGCATACTGGGCACTGAGACAAAATCTGAAATTAGGCTTGGGGCTGTTCCTTTGTTATTTTTAATTTGAACCTCAGTCTTGCTACATTTTTGCACCACTTTTTTTCCTTGGGTTTTTTCCACTCCTGTCTGGTGAGCCTTTTGCCGTTTTTAAGTGTAAATCCAGCTTGAATTTTGGCAGTTCTCACTTTCTCCTTCTAACTTAGACTTCAAGATGTAGCTTTTTTTGCTTGCCATTCCTCTTTTCTATTCTCTGTAGGGGTTTTTTGCATACACTTGGTATCCTTTCTGAGGTGATTATTCACTCAGTTAAGTCTGCAGCTTTATCCTACAGTGAGTTTTTTTCAGTGGCTCAGGGTGTAAAATTCAGGCATTTTTTGTATCTCTGATTTAAATAAATCTAAGCCTTTTCCAAATTCCAGTCCTTCAGCTTTTTAATTTGGCTGCTTTAACTCAGTATCTCCCTTAATTTCTCAAATATTTTAAAAAAATCTTAACATAGATTTAGAAAGGCTTATCATGGACAGTTTCTCTCAACAGATACTCAGTACAGGAGGATCCATAAAATACCTGTTCTGTGACCATCTGCATATTGCAGGCCAAAATACATTTCTTAGTTTATCACACAAAGTGAAGATCTGTTGTAAAATACCAACAGCCACTTCTTTAATTTGTAAAATTCCTAGCTGATCCTAGAAAGCAGAGCTCACTCTGATCTTCTGTCCAAGGCATTAAAATTTCAATGATCTCTGCCAGTCTGATGGTGGAGGGATTCCCACCTGATCTGCTTTTGGGAGTCTGAGCAAGACACAACAGTGAAATAAGCTTAATATCATGTATGCACCTATCTTTCTGTATTTGTTTGTATTTGTATGTAATTGAAATCTTAGAGTCAGATTTATTTTACATAAGCAGCTATCCCCTAATCATCTTGAAACTTCGTTAATCCACATGAAAATATTTTTTGTTAATTCAGTGACTTTTTGATGAAGAAATCATTCAAGTATTGCATCTAAGAAAAAGTGAGTCTTGCCAATATTAGAAACATCATCTCCTGCAGTTCCTGGCAGTACTAATCTCTCTAACAGTATTTGAGAGATTTCTATCCAAATAAAATCCTGTCATTCCTATTTGTACTCTTACAGACCCTATTTTTATAATTCTTCCCCCAGGTGATTTTTGACCCAAGCTGAGGTGTCTTCATCTGCATTACTTCTATTTCTCTGCAGCATTCGCAGCTGAAATATAAGCACTGAAAGCATTTTCTCTCAAAGGGAGAAACTACTGTAATAGTTTCCTCCAGGTCTTGCACTAGCCATCCATCAGAAGTCTCTGGTTCTTCCTGTGTTGCTAGAGTTCTTGAATCAGTATACCAACACTGTGAATGCTTCCCTTTGACCTCTCCCCATCTCCTGTATAACTCAAATACAGCCCTTCCACTAAGTGTGAACACTAGTTTCAAGGATCATACTTCCTCTCCACTAACGATGTTTCCAGTACTTTTCCTTTTTTTAAAAAAAAAAATTATTTATATTTTACTATTTCTTCACTTACGTTTTTAGTCTCTATTTGGATAACAGACAAATCTTTCACAACACTTTCCTCCCAATTTCTGGTTTTAAAACACTAACTTACTCAACATGACTGTAAACACGAGTGACCCATGCTCAAATGATGTCTTTTTGTTGAGAGAAATCAGTTTTGTGTGAATGCCTACCAATGGTGAAACATCCCCAAACCTTCCAAAGTTAGTTGGAAAGTCCTCTGCCAGTCAACACTATGATATTATGCTTCTGCCTTCCTTCCCTTGAAAAGCCAAATCTTGGAGAATCACAAAATTTCCACTGAACGTTCCATGAAACCTTCCTTTCTTGGAGCATTTTCCTCTGCCTGGTGCAGTTGTCTGTGAGTCATTTCTGTAGAAATGTGGATTTATGGTCTGCCTCAGTATGAGGGACATGCAGTGGAGTTTCCCACGCTTCGTCTCCATCCAGGGCTTGGAAGTTGCTTATCGAGTGACAAGAATAAAAAATATGGTACTGCTGCTGACTCTCTGTCCTGTGTGCTGAACGAGGTGAAGAGTCCTTTGGGGAAAAATTACTGTTTGCTATAAAAAAAAATAATCTATATATCTACACTCATGCTGTGCATAAGCGTGCAAACATTTGTGAAAACATACGCATTGGTATAAAAAGCCAACATGTGCCTTTTTTCTGTAAACTGCATACAGTTCTGTGGAATTCAACACATGAAAGATCCTGCTACTTGGGAGCTGATTCCTACAGCCATAAATTCTTGATCTGCTCACATATTACTTCCAGGCTCGGCAAAGTCAAAGATGCAGAGGTCCTCCTTTACCTGAAACATAGCAGAATAGGGACCTCAGCAGTACTGTTTGAAATATCATGTGGACACCAGGCCTTTATTCTAAAGTTATTCCTTCGGAGAGTGCAGTTGAGTTGCAGAAACCTATAAACAGAAGTTAAAAAAAAAAAAAATCAATTAAATTGTGTCTTTGATTTTGGTGCAGCATAACCATTCATAGCCTCTGCCTTATGAATAAAGTTATCGTATAGGATGTTAAAGATATATTTTAATGCATTTTTAGTTGCTTTTTCTTCCCCTACATCCTTTGTTTTGCACATGACTGAACTTTAATGTTTAGGAAAGCATGCTTTTTGTTGATTCTAGATTGATTCCTTTACATAACCAGAAATAATTTAAGTAGTAAATATCTTGGCATTTCTGTGGGACTCTAGTTGGGGTACATGCGGCAGCATGCAGTACAATAAAAGGTTCTTTCAGCAAACGTTCAGGAAAATACTTTCCAAGAGATCTGCACACGATTAGAATTACTGAGTGCTCTCCTCTTTGGCTTCCTGTTTTGGAATTAAATGCCTTCGGGACACTTGGAATATCTCAGTTTTGAAAAGCAAGAACAATTTAACCAATTAAATACTTCATCCTCTTAGCTGTGATTTCAGTTAGTTGTAAATAGGGACAAATATATGAAATAGTCCCCGAGATACCTTAATCAAATTGAAGGAATAAATTATCTCCAGTAGCCATAGAGTAGCTTTTGAGGGAAATGAGAGCAGCTAAAATGTAGCAAACAGTCAAAGTGACGTTCTGGCTCTTTCTCTGCACACGCATACAATTACTAGCTCTTTTCTTACTTCTTGTATCCTGTGTTTCCGATCCTGTGGGATACTGAGCAAATCACTTTCTGATATGGTCAAGGAGGTTGGGGCTGTGGAGCCTCTCACGCTTTGTGCCCTCTGAATGCAAAAATCACCTGTGGAGGCTGGTACGGCGTGGTGTCGTTCACCGAGGCCCTGGAGGACCCGGGCTCTGCTCCCTGCTCCAGCGAACGTTCAGTGACTCACGCAAAGTGGAACAGGAGGGGCGTCACCTCAAGTGCTTTGTGGCTCGGTGTCTGAAGTGCTCTTCTGAGGGAGGAGAAGTGTGCCTTCGAGTTTCCCCAGGCAGAAGGAGGAACTGCGCAAAATGGGTGAAGGCGGCCTTGAGAGGGAGGAGGCAAACATACCAGCTCTCCTTTTCCTTCTCAAGTTTCCTGCTGCTCCCAAAAAAGACAAAACTAAACATTTTTTGGAACGATTTGCTAATTGCTTGAAGTATTTTACAAAGCTTATTTATAAAGTTTGAAGGAAAATTTAGATATGCTTGTTGAACAGTTGTATACAGAAAAATCTCCTCAGATCCCTCCACCTAGTACTAAGCAATTCAACTACAGGAAGAATTCCCTAAAATAAGATAAATTAATGTATTTAACAGCTCATCCATTATGTGGATTTTGCATCTGTATAAAATGTCTATAGTAGCACTATACATGAGCTTGGCCAAGTGTAGCTATGTACAATGTGTACCATTTCTTGATTTTCTGTAAACCCTGTGCTACAGTGGTGTGATCTGGTCATTGTATTTATGTAGTATTGCCCACCACTACAGATGCTTTCCACCACATACTGCGGTGGAAATATTTGGGTATTCCTAATTCTGTACTGGGCTTTCTTGTCAAATAAAACAGAGTTTGCGTGAAGACAGAGACTGTTAGAAGATTCATTCCAGACAGCAACATTGTAAATAATTCATACAAATTTGCTACTTGGCTTTAAAGAATTGTCAAGCAAATTCCAAATTCTTAGTTTTGGAGTGTAGCTGGCTTCAAGGTGCAGTTGTATTGAGTGGTACAAAACTCTTGGTGGTGTATTGCTATAGCTGAGATCCTTTTCTACTTCTGTATTTTCTTTATTTTTACACAGAAGTGTCCTGACCATATTATTCAGCCATAGGAATATAGTATAGCTATCTTTATTGTTAGATAATGCCTTAACAGACAATTTTTAATTGCAAGAATGTATTGCATTGGGTCTTCTAATTTGAATTTTGTAACTTTTAGCTGCATTTTGTCAAACTACAATTAGTTCTTTGTAAAGCTTGCTAGCAGTTAAATTTGCATTGAGATCTATTATGTACTGCATTCCTGGAAATTAACAGTATCATGTAATAAAGCATGGCAGTTTTCATTTGAGATCACATTAATAAAAGAAGTCATTCAGTACTTTCTTTCCAGCCACTATGAATGTCTCCAATATACATTTGGGCTGGTTGTGATCAATGACATTTGATAACATTATATTTATTAATACTTAGAATATTTTTACAGAGTATTTTGTTTGAAAATGAACTGATGGGGTTTTGACCTGCCCAAATCTGAATTCAGAGCCTTGCATTTCCTGTGTAACAGTGATTAGAGACTAGAAAGTAAGTGCATCTGCATTGCATCATATATTAATACAGTAAACAGTTTTTCAGAGCAAGTGAAAGCTGGACTTATTTGACTTGGTAGGGTCTGGCCTTGTTCCATAAAAAACATGTTTATTATATCTATATGTTTTCAAAAAGAAAACATCACTGAATCCTACTATGCTACTGCTTTTATATAAGTGTAGCAACAAATTCAGATTTTTTTTTTTGAGTATTTACAAGGAAACTCATAATTATTTTGAGTGACAGTTAAAATTTTAAAATTAAGATTATTTTGAGTTTGAAATAGATCATTATATTTTAATTTTCGTTTCCTTTTATCTTAATAAGAGAATAATATATATGCTTTAGCCTTAATGTATAGTTAATTTAATTGGATCTCTCATATTCAAGTAAACCAGTTGTAATTAAGCTACATTGTTTATGATTATTGCTTCTAGTTGTTATGCTTATATAATATAGGCTATGGCCAAGCTTAGATTAGCATCTCAGGTAACTTTTAAGTTGCATCATTTTGACAGATACTAACTTAATTGGGTACTATTTCCTTTTTCAACTAGGCAGCATGCAATTATTACACTTACTGCAGTAAGTCACTGTCCCAGTGACACTGCCTTTCTTTTACGGGGTCCTGGGTGAGCATCAGCACAGGCAAGCCTCCCTGAAGCCCTTGCCTGGCCCCACCGTGGCGGCCAAGCCCGTAGCACAGCAGACAACTCCAGAACTGCACCATCCCTGCCTCCCCTTCAGCCGCTTTTAATTGTAACCTTTAACTTCAGATTTCTTGTTTTTATAATGCCAGATTTTGTGACAATTTGAGCATTTCTGTCTGTAACTTTTTCACTTGAATTACTGCTAAACACTGTCTGTCAGTCTTGGCACCATTTTCATACAGTTTCCCATCTGAGAAATTAATGAGGATTTGAGTTTGTCTTCTATAAAGTAAAGGTTTGTAGGCATTTGCTGTCAGTCTCCCCATTGAATTAAGCATGGCCAAAACTGGGTTGCTGCTGAGATTCTCAAAGCAGAAATAATAATCCTTGTTCTAAAAAAATAAAACTGACCTAAAATACAGCTGAACTGCTACCTTTGTCTTCTAGTGTAGCATTTTTTTTTTCTTTTTGCCTATTATAAAGCATATTATTATGAAGCATAGAGCCCAATCCTGGAAGCACTTCAGTTCAAAAAAGCAATAATCTTGTGAAATAGTGCTTAGCCTTGAAGTAGTAACTTCTCCTAATTTGTACAAATGCAAGATAATGACAAAAATAATGGGAAAATAACTGCAATTTGGTTTATGTTTGTCTGGATAAAATTCAAGGACATAAACCTTTGCTTGCGTGTGAATTTTAATTTTTTTACTCTAATAATTATTGCAAACTAACTGCAACAATGTGTATTTATACCTACTAGATCTGTTTTTCATGAGCCTTGAAAACTCTGTGCACCTCTGTGTGTATGCGTAGCTTGTTCTCATACAGTAGCACTGTTAAGGACTGGCGTGTTTTGCAAGCGTTTTTTATGAAGACCTGTGAATGAAATTCCAAAACTTTCTATTAAACATAGTTTTCTTGTTGTAATCCTAGAGTAGGAAAATTCACAGATCTAAATCACTAAAGGTTATATCCACCAAAGGACATGGATGCACTTGGCAGCTCTGGCCAAAATTTGGTCCAGAAGAAACCTTTCTCACCTGCCCCTTAACCTGAGATGTGCCTGGGGGGCCTGGGAATGCAGTCCCAGGTTGGTCATGCCATGAACTTCCACAGCCCATCTCGCCCTCAGGACTGGATCTAGCACGGCTTCTGAGAACACAAGTGCCAAAATGTGCCCTGCAAAAGATGGCCAGAGGAGATGCTGATTGTCCTGTATTGCCCTGTAGTTTGAGGGAGGTTACGGGTGTCGTGGTTTAACCCCAGCCAGCAACTAAGCACCACGCAGCCGCTCGCTCACTCCCCCCCAGTGGGATGGGGGAGAGAATCAGAAGGGTAAAAGGGAGAAAACTTGTGGGTTGAGATAAGAACAGTTTAATAACTGAAGTAAAATAAATTAGAACAGTTAAATAGGCAAAGCAAAAACCGAGCACGCAAACAAAGCAAAACAAGGAATTCATTCACTTCTTCCCATGGGCAGGCAGGTGTCCAGCCATCTCCAGGAAAGCAGGGCTCTGTCACGCGTAACAGTTACGTGGGAAGACAAACGCCATCATGCCCAATGTCCCCCCTTCCTTCTTCTTCCCCCAGCTTATATACTGAGCATGACGCCATACGGTATGGCATAGCCCTTGGGCCAGTCTGGGTCAGCTGTCCTGGCTGTGCCCCCTCCCAGCTTCTTGTGCACCCGGCAGAGCAGGGGAAGCTGAAAAGTCCTTGACCAGTGCGAGCGCCACTTAGCAACTATTTAGCAACAGCTTAGCACTACTTAGCAAGAACCAAAGCATCAGTGTATCATCGACATTGTTCTCATCCTAAACCCAAAACACAGCCCCATACCGGCTACCAAGAAGAAAAGTAACTCTATCCCAGCTGAAACCAGGACAACGGGCAATCCTGATTTTGGTTCTCTCCTTTGGCAGAGGCGCTGGAAGCTGCTTTGAAAGTGCCTGAGTCATTGGGTGTTAAGGTATTGGGGAAGCTGTTCTGCTTCATGTGGAATAATTAAGTATATGTTGGATGAGATAGAGGAAAGGACTTTGGGCTGACCTTTACCATACTCAAGAAGAGGCTGGAGTTTCTGTCGCTGCAGAGAAACATAGGCAGGGTGGTCTCCATACCTTACCTGTCCTGCATGACTTTTCTTACAGAAAGGTTAGAGGCAAAAAGGAGGAGGTATGGGTACCGCCATCTCTGATTGCTTCGTATCTCACCATACTTAGAAAGAAGGGCTGCTGTAAATGCCTAATTCTGAGGAATAATACTGACAAACAATATTGGTTGAGCTAGTGGAAGTAAATGCAACCGTACAGCTTACAGATGCGGTTACTCTGTTCTTCTGCAAGGTGTATGTCTGTAGCTTTGTGTGCACCCTTCTTTTAAGAATTTTGAATAGTCTAGGTTAGTCCATCATCCCTCAGCAGGTGGGCCATGTCTCTTCCACTCCTTTGGTTACCTTGCCTTGTTTCCTAGCTTTGCTGGGTGTTAACTGTAGTTTCCACCAGAAGAGGTTTCCTAACATACTGTGTCACAGTGCTTCAGCCCTGTTCAGAATGGAGTCTTGTACTTGCTATGTAAAAAAGGAGAAGATGTTTCTTCTGGGGGAGGAGAGAAGCCACCAAATTCTGCATTTTATATGTGACAAGCCAGGAGGAGTGAAGAGTGATTTTGAAAGAATTCCCCGCCTTTATATGGAGGAAAAATTCACAACCGTGTTTTCATGGTCCATTGCTTCTTTTGCTTGAATAGATTTTGCTTTCACCTGTGATAGCAGTTTTAAAGCAATCAAAAGACAAATCTAATTTCCATCCATTAGAAGCGATTGTTAATGCATGAGGGAGTACTGCAGTTTTGTGTGCTGCATCTTTTTGGGTGGAAGTCTTGGTTTTGGTCTTTTGGCCTTGAATGACAAAAGGCTGTGGTGGTTTTTTGTTAGTAACCTGTATTTTTGGGGGGAAAACAGTCATTCTCTTAATGACTGGATGCTTTAACAGTGTCATGGTCAGGGTGCTGACTTGCAGTCAGAAGATTTTCCTTTGGGAAATGGAGTATTTCAGGGATCTGTGTGCCTGTAGGAATCCATTGCCTGTTTACGTTAACTCACCTCTGAGTTTTTCCATTGGTGGCATAGTGGCTTTTCAAGGTAGCTGTATCTTCCAAAAGAAGGGTTTTTGGACATGGTATTTAGTAACATCACTGACTGATTTAAGGGTAGCTTTCTTTCTCTGTTATTGAGGGGCAGTATTTAACCAGGTTTTTCACTTGGCTAACTGAATTTGAAGAAATCTAAGATAGTGGGGAGGATTTTGTAGCTGCATACAGAAAATAAATCCGTAAGGTAACTTTGTTATTCTTCAGAGCTCTTTTGTTATCCTCATATTGCCTCATCTGTCACTAATGACGGCGGCACCGGAAAACATATGGAGATTTTTGCTTTCCCCATGTATACTTCACATAAAAGAGCAATTTATTAATGTATATAAAAATGCTGCAACCGGTGGCAAAGACATTTGTACTCCATTCATCTTATACTTAAATTATTCAGGAAGATGTCCACATTTTTATGCATTTTTACAGGCCATGATACAGTGGGGTAAGTTTGATTAGGGCTTATAAATTTTAGCATAGTATGAATATTTGATGGTGAACAGAAAATACTGACAATCACTTAATGCAAACTGAAATTCTCCTACCACATTAAAATAAAAAAACCCATGTGCTAGGATGGTTTTGAAGTTCTTGGAAGTTTTGGTTTGTTGCGAGTTTTTTTCCTCAGCATGTTTAGTTTTGCAAGGAGACTTTTCTCATTTTCTAGGCCTCTTTGCAGTTTTCAAGTAATACCTCCTTTTGAGACTTGAATCCAGGCACTGGGCATACTGGCAGTTCAGCCTTCACTCGGTCAGCCAAGCTCCCGTCTCCCACCATCCTCCAGCTTACGGGGATGATCCCATCTGGTCGTGGGGGCGTGAGGTGGGCTGCTGCCCGGAGGTCCGACGCTCCTCCTCTCCGACCACAGTTATCTCACTGACCACTGCGACTCCACACTGCGTTTTCAATATGGAAGGGAAAGGGAGGATGGGATCCAGAGATTCAAGACCTGTGTAAGGGTGGGGGATGACTTGAGACTCTGCATGGGAGGGACAAAAACCAGCAGCAAAATGACCTGCAGAGACTAGACCTGTGGGGGCTGCAGGCAAAAAAGTGAGACACAGTCCAAATAAATGTGGAGAACACCCAGGAGGAAGAATAAAGAGTGCAGATACAATCTCACCACGCTGCCGCACCCTCCGCATTAAGCTCTGTTTTAATTCTAGCTGATGAACACTGTCCTGCCATTCAGTTTTCATGTTCAGATCTCCCTATTTGCCAAAGGGAAAGTGTTGAATGGGGAGGGGAGTTGCTCCCTGAAAGCTCTTGTGTTTCACACGGTAGTTCACAGTCATCTGTGAAGAAAGAGAAATGCTGCGCTGGAGAAACACTGATACATTTGTTTTCAGCTTTAGAGGCTGAAATGAAATTAAGGGTAAATGTATTCCAAGCAATGAAATCAGATTTGCTTACTAATCTGGATTGCATCTCCTTTTTTCCCCTCTCACAACGAAACTAGCAGTACCAGTAGCTGTGCCTGCGTCACCTCTTCCTCCCTTTCCTGCTTGCAGCCCAATCCTGCCATGCTCCTGCAGGAGAATTTCCCAGGAGGCTGGCCTGCAGCAGGAGGAAATAGAGGTCAAGACAGCAAGAAAAGAGATGAGGAACATGGGAATTGGGAGAAAGGCAACAGTGACTTGAGATCCAGGAGAAATGTGCCTGCTGTTCTTTAAACCACTTCTCTTAGCTTTTCCCAAAAAAAGGGCGTTAGGGCCTGCTTCTGCATTTCAAAGGGAATTTGGGCTGAGCAAGGACGTCTGGCTCAGCTGGCCTCTGCGGTTGAGGTGGTGAGAGGGAAATGTTTGGTGTCAGCAGAGAAAAATCCCTTTTTTGTCAGGTAATTCTGTCGCCTTCCCAGTTTACGCTGTCTGTCATTTCCCTGGCCCTTCCCTTTCCTTTGGAGCCCTCCCTCCAAAAGTGACCTGCCTTAACCCATACCTACCTGCTGCTCTTCAGTCTGTGGAGCACAGTTACTACTAAAGAGTATCAAAACATGCTATTAACTCTCTCCCGCTGTCAAATTAACTTGTTACCAGGGGTTTTTAACTTGCCTTCTTCATCAGGAGGAATAAAAACAGTACAAATATATTATTTTGCCTTCAGAATGACATTTCTTATCTATTGATTTAAATAATTTATCATTTTAAAAGGAACAAATCAACTTTATTTATTTAGGAGATACTTAAATGTTGAGAACAATTTTATATCAATTAAATTTAGAGATAATTCATTTATGATGGAACTAATATAATTAATCAGTTAGTTGCTGCTTATCTTTTTTCTAATACGTACGTTGCTTTTAAATATCTACTCAATAGTCCATTATGATAGCATGAGAATGATTTTGTGTGAGAGCAATAGAGGAGCAGATGCTTCCTGATGACAGCTTCCCAATTTGTTTAGGAAACAGTCAGTGAGTCCTGGATTCACAGTTTTAACTTGAAGCATGGCAAGCATGCAAGCAAATTTGCAAAGCAGAAACAAAAAATTAAGACATCACGTTACTTCATAGCATTTTAATGATTGCAATTTGGTCAAAACCTCTATGTTTGTTTTGTCTTCACAAGATCTGAGCAAAATTATGAATTTGTTTTGTTATGTGCGTACATGTATGAATGTTTTGCAGCAGTTACAAAATCTTCTGAGGCTAAAGTTGATTTTGATATTGTCCATTACAGTTAACTGAAATTCAGCATTAGCTCAAAAAGATAGAATAACAGTATACATAAAAAAAGGAAAGTAGAACAATTACTTGAAGAAAAAAATTTAAATAGGCTATCATATGACATATATAAAAATAAAATTCTGTGGGGTGGTTTTTTTTTAATAAGTTAAAACTATGTTTTATATTTATGGCTTTATCAGTAGTTGGTTAAAGAGTGAAAAACAAATCTCTTCTTTTGGGCTGATATAAAACTCTCTGAGGCTCCATGGCTTTATTCAGTCATGCATAGATTTTCAGATGTTCCAAAGATCGCCTAAAATGACTGTACTCATTTTATTCATCTCATCAGCAAAGTTCATCTCATCAGCTAGAAAGATACCATCAAAACTCTTAGGCTCCAAAATGTACTTCCCCTGCATAAATACTGTGCGTTGTACTTACAGAGACTCTAAAGTACAGGATTACACATCAATGCTGTATCTTTTTATGTAAGAAGTTTTGAAACTGCTGTTTACTGAAAGGAAAGGGTGTTAGAGGTAGCCCTAAGAAGGATTCAGCTATCTGCCTTTGTATGCATATCACAAATACAATGCGCCCACTTGTCACTAGAAACAGCAGAAAAAGAGATCTGAGTATCAGAAACTTATTTGGAAGAAGTGTAGAAACTTTGTAGTAGACCAAAGTCCATCTTGTTACAGAGCAGAAGAATGTCAGTTTCAAAGCTTCTTTGAGCTTTGCATTCAGCTGAATGCTTGATTTCAGAAACTGCTTAAACTATCAGTCAAAAAAATCCAGGATAATGCAAAATAAATATGTTCAAAAATATTCTGCTGTCTAGAAGAGTAAAGCCTTAAAGCTGCCTTCTTCCCTTCTCTGCTGCCTCTGCTGCCATCAGACTATGTACATCTTCTGGGAAGGCCACTTCTGGATAAAATCACCTTTCTCTGGAAGTAATAGGATGTTTTGGGAAGTACATCACCATCTAATATCTGTCTGGTAATGGCAGAAATTCTCAAGATTTCTCAGTGGCCATCTAAAGGAACAATGAAATTAGAAAGTCTCTCCTTTGCTTTCCTTTTCCTAATCCAGAAAATGAAGATAGAAGTTGCTTACCAGCTGAAATCCATGCTAACCCAGTAAATTGAATTCTTAATGATGAAGTTGTTCCTAGCTTAATTTATGACTTTCTGAGATAGTAAGTAGGGTTTTTATAAAGCATGTTTTTCCTAAGAGTATACAGATTTCAGTATTTCTTTTTTGAGTGTGTATTAACTTACTTCTTTTCCTAAGTATTTGGAGGTAATACAGAATATGGCTTCTTTATCATTCAGTCTAAAATCATTACAAATTAGATACCAGTATTTCTGTGAAGGTATACAGTCATTTTACCCTTATATACAGAAAGCAGAATAGGGAAGTATGTGTATACATACAGCTTTTTTCTAGAACAACAGTATTTAATACATGAACAGGTGGTCTTGCCATGAACAGGTACTCTTGCCATTTCCAGGAGAAATACTTTTTTAGGGCAAGGTAAGCTAGTGACTAAGCAATAGGCAAGGGCATAATAGCTGATGAAACATTAATGTCTGTAAAGCAGTATGATTTTGATTCCAGGAGGTTGATCCGAAAGGCTTTTGTAAATTTTAATGTAGGTTCAGTTCTGAATATGGACTCTTTCCCACCCCTACAAACTTGAAAGCAAATCTGCAGTTGTTCTTTGTTTTCTTTTACCACATGCTGCTGCTGTTCTTTCTGTTACGATTCACATGAAAACATTGAAAATGGATCCATTTTAAAGAAAGTTCAGCTTACTATAGAGAAGAAATTTCTATTTTCCTTGAGAGATTTTTTTTTAATCTGTATTTCACAGCCGATCAGAGGGTATGATATATGAGGAGGAGAAGAACTTGCCTTCTTAGTCTGCTACACATTTACATGGGAACTGGGCATAGCATACCTAACTTTACGTGGCTGTGAAGTCAGATACAGTAATCATCATTGTCCCTTCTGACATGTTGTCTTTAGTATCCTTTCACATACATTTTTTAAAACTAAGTTAACACAGAAAGCACTTTCTTTAATGTTCCCTTTAAATGCTTTAGATACCTATTTCCTGATAAGCTAGAATCAACTATTCCTACAGCTGTCTAGAATTTCCCAGAAACCTTCTGTTCTGTGAGCATCTGTGGTTTTCTCATTTAATGTCCAAAAATGTCTTTACAGTACCTTGTAGTGTAGCTTCACAAGGTCTGGGCTCTCCATTCGTGATCTTCTATCCATATGCCTTAGCAGCATCTGGTTGTCTAATACACTAAATTTGTCTAATACTCTAAATACACTTTTTTAAACAGTCATTAATGTTCCAGCTTATCAGTTCTTATATCTCTTCATAGATTGATTCATGGCTGAGTTGAGTAAAGGATATGAGATAAAAATGCAAAATAGCTTTAAATTTCTTGTGTGTTAAACCAATGTGGTGTTCAAAGGATGCTGGTTCTTATTTTCGGTTCAATCTTTTTCTATTTTGCTTGGACAGAGACAGTACTCACAGTTGCTTGGCAATAGTCAAGTTGTGAAATGCACACCCAACCTGTGGGGCATTATGGTTGCTTTGTTCATGCATGTAAATTTGGGGGTTTGAAAACCTAAGAAGTCCACACCCATAGTGTCTTCTTGGAAAGTTTGTTCTAACATTTAATCTTAATGGCATTATTAATTTAATGGTTCCATTTCCAGAGATGTTGAGTATCGACAATTTTTAGAAAAGTGAAAACAACTGGGTGCTTAGCACTGTTTGAATATTAATTTGAAATGTTAGGAAATTTGTGCTGCAACTGGGGTATATCTCAATGCAATATGTTCCATCTCTTCTGATTTATTTCAAATCTACAACAAACTTTACTTACTTTACACCTGAAATATACATTAACAGGAAAAAATTGTCTCAGTTTTAGAAGTATTATTAGCAAAAACAACCTCTGGCGAAAAGCCTTTAAATAAAGTAGAACAGAGATACATTTGATTTGTCTTTTGGCAAGCAAAACCAGATTATTTAAGGATACACTTTTGAAATGGTCTGTACTAAAGGTAATGAGGAGATCTGCAGCTGTAGTCACCTTATTGTACCAGTTATTGCGCTGTAAAGATTTTGTAGAGCTTTTGTCTTTTGCTTACAAAAGCAGCCTGCACTTAGAAAGACCTCAATTCTGCAAATGCCTACACATAGTTCACAGTTTGTGGAAGTAAGTCTGTAAGATGTCTTTGTAGATTTTGGACTTTTGTGATTTTCTTGCTAGTATTGAAAAATTCCTTCGGGAATTCAAATGAGAGTGCGGTGAAAGGGGTGATTGCCATTATTTCTATTCTGTATATTTATTGAATTTGTTACAATAATAGTAATTACTTTTCCCTTGATACAAATACAAAAGTTGATGTATTACTGTGTTCATGTTTGTTGTTTTAGGAGTCTTTGGATGATTCTCAAGTAGCTGGAGTTTGTGCAACAGAAGAAGTGATTCGCTATGAATATCATGTCTTGTACTCCAGCAGCTACCAAGTACCTGTGCTTTATTTTAGGGCATGCTTTTTAGGTAAGACCAATCTTCTGTTTGACAAAGGGAAGAATAAAAATATGTTGAATGCAATAGATGTTAAAAACACAGATTTTGTATTAAATTGAGGAACACAGTAATGCTCATATGTAATAAGAAATTAAGAGATGAGGCTGTTCACCAGTAAATTTTGTAATGCTCCCAACACAGAGCTTCAGGACCTTGGAGTAGATGATATCATCTCATCCTGAAGGAGGCTGATCTTTGGCTCCTGGCATCTTGCCTGTGGTTGACTAAAACTGATGGTCATTTTTCTTGTTCTTTTTGTTAAATGAATACAAAAACTTAAAGCTGCAGGTTGAATTTGGCTACAAAATAAGTGGACATAGCTACAGTACTTCAGCAGAACTGTGTCTGTTTCTTTGGAGCCTGAATTTGAGCCACAAGGCTGGATTCTAAATATACGTTTAAAAGTGTATGCTGTTTTCTATTTAAATTTGCTGCTTTAAAAAAATAAAATAATACCAATAAGGTATTGCCTTTTTCTGACTATTAAAACTGGCTCTGGAAACAGTAACTGATCTTCTTTCCTCCCTGATACGTACATCTTGTTACCCATTACTCAATTGCTATAGCCACTGTGACTTCACTCACCATCCTGTCAGGAAGGAAGGAGGAACACACAGCCTCCCTCCAAGGCCGCTGTTGGTGTCACTTATTTAATCAGCAAACACAGAGTGATCACACTGCAGCACTGGCTGTGCTCTATTCCTCTCTGCCCAAAGACTGTGTACCTAGGGCGGAGGGATTGAAATCTTCAAGTCCTTTCATTCAGTTTCCTGCACGGTAGCATCAGCATCTTTTGTGTTTTGAAAAACCTCCTAACTTTATCTAGATAAAGATGTCTGAATGTTGCCAGTGATATCTTTTCCTTTTTAATTAAAAAGAAGCTTAAGCTGCTTTGAATGTGTTTGGTAGATTTAATCACTCTCTGCCTTATATTGTTTAATGGTTTCTAATTTTGCAGTGTTAGCGTTTTAAAAGGCACTTTAGATTTAAAATTGAAGAACAAATTCTCATAGACTCCCTGGTGGAAAGATTTCAGTCTGAGGTGCAGTTTCAGGAATGGATAATTCGGGGTAAATTTTCGAACTGGGATGTGGGGAATTGGGGACATTGCTCTGCCTTTACCACCAACAGAACTCATTTGCACACATCCTGCTGCAAATTTATTTCTAAAATTATTACAGGCATTTACAAATGTGCAGTGTTTTGCCTTTGAACTTACTGTGCGGACAGGAAGATAAAGTTTTGCTGTAAGAGACAGATTAACCTATTTGTGGTCCTGAAAAATGTCATCTTCTTGGTTTTAGCTGAATTAATAGTGCACTGTCTCTACAGAAGAGGATGGAGACGCTGCAGGTAGAGGAAATAGGACGCTACTTCTACTGTACTGTACTTTCATATAATTAGTATTCACCATAAGCAGTTAATCACCAGAGAAGAGCTCCCAGAGACAAAACAAGTTGTTTAGCTTGTCAGCATCGGGGAATCGGAGGTGTTGAAACATGACTCCTTATAGCTGGAAGTGGATATTACAGAAGCTAGTGGATGATCTAATGCACAATCATAGTAGTATGTGCCAACAGCTCCCCTTGCAGTACAAAACTGTAATTGTTCCTACAAGTACAATTATGTCTTAAAACACTTTTTGGGAACCTTTCACAATGGAAAACAAGGACTTTTTTTAGATAATTCCTAAAGTCACCTGGGTTCTCTTCAGCATTTAACATTCTCTTTTAACATTTAACATTCTCTGACTCTTGAAGAGAGAAGGATACAAAATTCTGGCAATAAGTACTTCTCCAATAATGTTTTCAGCTAGTATTCTCTTATTTTAATTATGGATAGCTTACTTTTGAACATTAAAAATTCTGTCATTCCTGCAAGTTATTTGCTCGCCCGTGCTGCGCTGTCTGAAGGTCCCAACATGGGTTTTTCAGGAATGTGCAGATGACAGTCACTCACAATCACTTGAGATATCTGAGCAAAGCATCTTTTGTCTTGTCCTGGACCTGGTATGAGGAAGACTCTAGGTAATGCCCTGAGATTTTTTTCCTTTGAGGTAATAGTCTTCCTGTGATAGGCTCCTTACCTTGTTTCTCAGACAACTAGTAATATTCACTGCATTCCTCATCTGAAATAATCAGGGAAGAATCTTCTTTTGAGACCTACATCAATTTCCAGTCTAAATTCCTACCATTATTTGTGGATTAGGTAACAGAATCGGTTCCTCACAAGTCTCTTGTGTGCTGTTCATGGTTTCCCTTGAATCCTGTCCATACTGATCCTAATGTTAATGAGAGCTTGTTGCAGGAGGTGAAGGTGAGCTATAATCTTTGTAGTGTTTCCACAGCTCTGCCCTGTCTTGTCTTCCCCAGCAGCAGGGCACAGAGTTTTAGTTCAAAACTGTGCTTCCTCTCTGGCAGTATGTTAAGTGGCCATTACACCTCGAGGCCTGCCTAGGAAATAATAATTCTTCTGTTCGACCTGACTAAGTAGTTTTGCTTGTTTTGCAATATTCACTTCCTCACTTTGTATGTTATAATAGCAACTGGTGCCAGCCTGTCCAAATCTGAGCTCTTCCAAATAGACTCTTTAAAAACTTTTCTAGAATAATTAAATCATGCCTTTCTCCCATCATATATGAGTCCAGTTTTCATTGACTGCTTGGTCTCTCGCAGTCCGTTCTAGGAAAAAGGCTTCCAAAGGAGCTGCTGGGGAGATTTTCCTGTTGTATGCAGCATGGTTTGCACCTTCAGGAGCATGTGACAATAAGGACATCCAGTTTTCCCTCCTCTCTGCTAACAATTGTTCTCAAACATTGTAGATCAGTTCTTCCTGCAGAAGGACAAAAGTTGCAGTGTATCCTTATCCTTGCTGCTGTCTAAATTGGATGAAATAATTTATTTTCTGGAATTCATCTTTAGACTTCTTTTTTTCATAAGAAGTTTGATATGTAAGGTAGCGCAAGGTAAGGGTTTGAAATTTTGATTGCAACAGAACTAAACCATTTTGAGAGACATCTAAGCTTTTTGGTAGTCTCTGGGGACAGATTTACATGGAAGATCTTGTTCTGTGCAAGGACAAATACTTCACCTGAAAGTAATGATTAAGTGTGATGACTCTGTCTTGAAAGATGTTTGGGAACATTATAGGCTACAAGAAGATATTTTTGGGGTACATATATATATGTAATAAACATTTTTCACAACCTCATGATACTTCCCACATGGCATATATTCCTAAATTCAGACCTGCTGAAGTCCCAGTCTGTCAGGAGCTCAAGGCAGTGGTCCTCAGTACCTCGGAGTCTCAGAGAACTAGGTGTCATTTCTCCAAAATCAGTCTTATGCATGCCATACCTTTCAGAAATGGGAGCCCTTCTTTCTTTCTCTGGCTTCTGAGATTACCAGCTAGGTAGTTGAAGAAATGCAGGAACCCCTGCTGGTATCTGATGTCAGCAATTAACCCTCTTAGAGACAGATGGTATAGGCAATTAGCCTTCCCCTTCAATGCTGGCATCAGCCAGATGGGCTGGGCTAGGTCCAGTAAGCTTTCTTTAATCATGAGAGTATTTTCCCCTTTACTTAGTCTTTAAGATGTCAAGGAACTTTGGTCTTTTCCTGAACTGTCATCGTCTGAAGCCATACATTCAAAAACCTCTTGCACCGACAGTGAGATAGAAGTAACACAATCGCCGGTGGACACGGGCATCATTCAGGGATCACCCTGCATGTCAAGAAAATAATGGCTTGGCTCACACTTCTCTTCTTATTTTTGCTACAAAGGTAGAGGAAGAATCATGAATGCTGGCTAAGCACTGAAAAGAAAGAGCAGGACTAATGGGAGTCAGTGAGGACTGCAGCCTAACTCCTCTAGAAAAGAGAGAAGGAATGGGATTTCAAGTTGACCTGCTCAAAATATGTCTAGCTCTCTGACATACAGACAGATCCCTGCCAATGAAAAACATGCTAATCAGTGGTTAGAGAGAGGGAGCTTGTAAGATAATGTAACTTCCTGCAACCCTGAAGGCATGACTTGCTGTATTCATAACCGTACTGGGCGTGACTGATGCACTTTACAGAATATAGACTTACTCCCTGAACTCAGAGCATGTAACCACTGTGTCCTTTCTCAGAAAAATAGCTCCTCTTAAGACCATGTCCCATATGAACTGGTTTTATCATGGCTTTGGACATAAAGAAAATCGAATAGTTTGCATAATCAGATATTCTCCTAAGCTGTAAGGGTGTTTTTTCTTTTGTGGCAATGGTTTCTTAAGAGTACAAAACCCTAATATTTCTTTGGAAAGTATGCTAGAATGAAGCCTCAAAACAATTTGTGCACCCTTTCACCAAAACTGTCAAGTAACCTTTAATTAGAAATCTAAGAAATTATTAAAAGCCCACAGTAAACATCAAGAAAACTGAATACAGCAACCTGTAAAGCCTGAAAATTTTCTCTGAAAGTGTACATGAAATTTGTATGCCTAAAGAATTTCTGCTCTTTGCAGAAATTAAGCTGCCAAGTCAGCTGGGAGCTGCAACTTAGATGTCTTAATGCCACACCTTGCTGCTGTGAGGGGGCACTCAGCCATCTGCTTTTTAACTGTTTCTTACTTGTGGTGACATAAATGATTTAACCCCAAGTGGACCATCAAGAAGCTTTTCTCAGCAAAGTTTGTTATTGTCTAGACAGTTTAAATAACAAAAATCTGAGTTTGTGATAGAAAGGCTGTAGTTGTTCTTGCCTGGCTATTAAGGCAGATGGACTGGTTGATTCAAGCCCTTAGTTAATGGCAGAGACTGAACCCATACTCAGGAGCTCTTGACTCCTATCCTTTATCTCCTTTCTCTCAACAAAAATCTTAGTTGGTTACTTCCCAGGCTCTTTTGGCCTTTCTTGCTGGGTAGATGTAAGGTTAATTGTATAAGAGTCTGTATTTGGCAGAGCCTGGGTTAGTACTGATGAGCTGATGATGGGTCATGTGCCAGACGGGTGGCATTGAAGGCATGGAGCTTCAGACAAAGGTACAGTAAATCTGGCATGACCCACAAGCAGCTATTTCCTTTCACTCTCTATAATTATTTAATGAGTTACATTATACAAAATGTACATATAACCACAAACTTCCACTTCTGTCTGCACACCTGCTCCCAGCTAGACTTGGGATAAGACTTGGGACAAGCTGCAAACACCTCAGCAGCTGTGTCGTCGTGGGTGGATGATGAGTAAATGTACTGCTGGGTGAATCTGAAGCCTCTGCCTCCCTCTCCTGCCATTTGTCTTGGCTTGATGCTGCTGTTGCCTTCTTTTCTGGCTGAACTTTTTGAGTTCAGCTCCATCACAGGAAAGAATGAGACAAGAAGCAGAGAGGCTGCTTGGCTCAGCAGGTGCCACAGTGGCCCCTTGTTGCTAGCAGCAACAATTACAGACTGCTCTGTCAGCCCAGCTGGATATTTGAGGTCTCAGTGGGTTGCAAGAATGTGTAACAGGGCTGCTAAACATGTGAATGCTGGCAGCCCTGGAAAAAGGGTCTAAAAGTGCCAGAAGAATACAGATGTGTGTTTTGTGCAAATCTGGGAGCTTGCAAATAAAATGGGTTCAGTTATATCATCCTAAGCAGATGACCACACAAACTGAGGAGCTTCAAAATATAAAGCACACATCCAGCCATATTACCCGAAATGGGTCCTTCTGTCAGTCATTTTAAGATCTTAGTGTAGTTGTGTTGGTTTATTTTATTTTGTTTTATTGAGTGAGAAAACTCTTTCAATAGACTTTTGGGTCTTCATCCCACAAAAGAGGATGGGGAAACTGCCCATCCGTCCCCTCTCCTTTTGCAAGGGTCTTGCAGTTCCTAGCTATGTAGCTGAACCTCACATCCATCTTAAGTATTGATAACTTATTCTTTCCTGCTGCATCTGGCCTCCCATCTTCTGAGCTAATCAGTTAAGTAAGAATTTACAGGAACACAATACTTGGGAGCATGTATGAAAGCTTACTCAGTTTAAAACCACACTTAATTCAAACTCATTTAAAGCTTAGTGAAATACATTAAAATAGTGCAGAAAATTAAAAATGTAGGGAAATTTAAATCCAAGCATATTTCAATACGTAAGTGCATAATCAGAATGCCCAGATCAATTTTTTGTTCCTATGTGAAACATTGCAATTACTCTATATTAACTATTTAGTTATTTTACTGTCTGTGATCTCACTCCGATGTGAAGTGAAACTTTCAGTTTGGATGTATTTGTTTTTTTCTGTGAAATGAAAATAAATTGATCCTGAAATACAATGGAAGATATACTGCTTCTCATACATGAAGTAATAAAATCCATGAGGTAAAGACAAAACTCAATTTTAACCATAATATGATTAATACTTCAACAATATTTGATTGTTTCTGTAAATGAGATTAATGGTTAGAGTCAGAGTAACCCATTCCATGTGTATGATCTAAATTTGCTCAAGTGTTACTATAAAAATTCGCAGATACAAAGAAAGGTGTACGGAACAAAATCTAGAGTGGCAAATCAAATTTTGCATTAGAATGTATGTTGTTCTAGATGTTACACTTGAACTTTCTCTGCATTGTCTTTGCAGGTTGAATAGAAAACAGAAAATTGCAAGTATGCGTGGCATCTCCTACTGCCTGCACACAGATGATCTGAGCATAAATCATAGAATCGTTTAGGTTGGAAAAGACCCTTAAGATCATCGAGTCCGACCATTAACCTAGCACTGCCAAGTCCACCACTAAACCATGTCCCTAAGCACCACATCTACACATCTTTTAAATACCTCCAGGGATGGGGACTCAACCACTTCCCTGGGCAGCCTGTTCCAGTGCCTGACTACCCCTTTGGTGAAGAAGTTTTTCCTAATATCCAAATACATCCTTCTAAAGTTAACATGCTCTTGTAACAAATTTCTTAGTAGATGTTAGACCATCTCCAGCAGAGCTCTGGTATCTGCCATCATAAGACAGAGGACATGGCGGTCTAACAAGTCTCACATTCATGAGTATGGCATAGTATAGCTAGTTAATATGCTGCTACGTGCTAGTTAATATGCTCAGATACTTTATTTGCCACCTGTTTCTGCTATATGGTGCTTAAAGTTCAGAATTCGGTGGTTTTTTATAAATATGTGCAGAAACACTTCGAACAGAGAAGGCCTGGTGGGTGATGTGGTGGTCGAAGGCTGTTTTGGGCACAGCGACCATGAAATGATAGTTTTTGATTCTTGGAGAAGTAAGGAAGGGGGTCAGCAGAGCTGCTACCTTGGACTTTCAGAGGGCAGACTTTGACCTATTCAGGAGCCTGGTTGACAAGAGTCCCTCGGGAGGCAGTCCTGAAGGGCAAAGGAGTCCAGGAAGGCTGGATGTTATTCCAGAAGGAAATCTCAAAGGTGCAGGAGCAGACCGTCCCCATGTGCCATAAGTCGAGCAGGTGGGGGAGAAGACCGGCCTGGCTGAACAGAGAGCTTTGGCTGGAACTCAGGAAAAAAAGGAGAGCTTACCACTTTTGGAAGAAGGGGCAGGCAACTCAGGAGGACTACAAGGATGTTGTGAGGTTATGTAGGGAGAAAATTAGAAAGGCAAAGGCCCAGCTAGAACTTAAACTGGCCACTGCAGTTAAAGATAACAAAAAATGTTTTTACAAATGTATCATCAACAAAAGGAGGGCCAAGGAGAATCTCCATCCTTTGTTGGATGCAGAGGGAAACATTGCCACAAACGATGAGGAGAAGGCTGAGGTACTTAATGCCTTCTTTGCCTCAGCCTTTGATAGTCAGACTGGTCATCCTCGGGGTTTTCAGGCCCCTGAGCTGGGAGATGGAGATAGGATGCAGAATGAAGCCCCAGTTGTCGAAGAGGTGGCAGTCACCAACCTGCTTCTCCACCTGAATGCCCACAAGTCCATGGGGCCACATGGGATCCACCCGAGGATACTGAGGGAGCTGGCAGAGGAGCTGGCCAAGCCACTCTCCATCATTTATCAGCAGTCCTGGTCAACCGGGAAGGTCCGAGATGACTGGAAGTTAGCAAATGTGATGCCCCTCTACAAGAAGGGTGAGAAGGAGGATCCGGGGAACTACAGGCCTGTCAGCCTGATGTTGGTGTTGGGAAAGGTCATGGAGCAGATCATCTTGAGTGCCATTATGCGGCACGTGCGGGACAACTGGGGGATCAGGCTCAGCCAGCATGGGTCTTTGAAAGGGAGGTCCTGCTTCACTAACCTGGTCTCCTTCTATGACAAGGTGACCCGCTTAGTGGATGAGGGGAAGGCTGTGGATGTTGTCTACTTGGACTTTAGTAAGGCCTTTGATACAGTCTCCCACAGCATTCTCCTGGGGAAGCTGGCTGCTCACGGCTTGGATAAGTGCACTCTGCGCTGGGTTAAAAACTGGCTGGACAGCCGAGCCCAGAGAGTGGTGGTGAATGGAGTCAAATCCAGTTGGCGGCCGGTCACGAGTGGTGTTCCCCAGGGCTCAGTGTTGGGGCCGGTCCTGTTCAATATCTTCATTGATGATCTGGATGAGGGGACTGAGCGCACCCTCCGTAAGTTTGCAGATGACACCAAGTTGGGTGGGAGTGTCGATCTGCTGGGGGGTAGGAAGGCCCTACAGAGGGACCTGGACAGGCTGGATCATTGGGCCGGGGCCAACTGCATGAGATTCAACAAGGCTCAGTGCTGCGTCCTGCACTTCGGTCACAGGAACCCCATGCAACGCTACAGGCTGGGGGAGGAGTGGCTGGAGAGCTGCCTGGCGGAAAAGGACCTGGGGGTGTTGGTTGACAGCCGGCTGAACATGAGCCAGCAGTGTGCTCAGGTGGCCAAGAGGGCCAATGGCATCCTGGCTTGTATCAGGAATAGTGTGGCCAGCAGGACCAGGGAGGTGATGGTGCCCCTGTACTTGGCACTGGTGAGGCCGCACCTCGAGTACTGTGTTCAGTTTTGGGCCCCTCACTCCAAGAAGGACATCGAGGTGCTGGAGTGTGTCCAGAGAAGGGCAACGAAGCTGGTGAAGGGTCTAGAGCACAAGTGTTACGAAGGGCGGCTGAGGGAGCTGGGGTTGTTTAGTTTGGAGGAGGAGGCTGAGGGGAGACCTTATTGCTCTCTACAACTACCTGAAAGCAGGTTGTAGTGAGGTGGGGGTCGGTCTCTTCTCCCTAGTAACAAGCGATAGGATGAGAGGAAACGGCCTGAAGCTGCGCCAGGGGAAGTTTAGGTTGGATATTAGGAAAAACTTCTTCACTGAAAGGGTAGTCAGGCACTGGAACAGGCTGCCCAGGGAAGTGGTTGAGTCTCCAACCCTGGAGGTATTTAAAAGACGGGTAGACGTGGTGCTTGAGGACATGGCTTACTGGTGGACTTGGCAGTGCTAGGTTAACTGTTGGACTCAGTGATCCTAAGGGTCTTTTCCAACCCTAACGATTCTATGATTCTGTGATTCTATGAAATGCTACACACTCAGAAAATCACATTTGTTGGAATTATTTGCAACATATAGTACTACTGTAAAGTTCGAGATCCCTTAGGCAGGTTACTTTGTTCACTTTCCTTTAGGCGATACAAATTCTTACTTAATAAAATGCTTCATGTTAGTTTTAGGACTACCCCTTGATGAGGCTTTACCTGCACAGACAGACGGACAGAGAGCAGTACTGGTCCAGGGCAGGAACCGAGTCCTCTCAGATGGTGCACCTGCTGGCTTGATGATGAATCCCAAACTGGCTGTTCAGTCTGTGTTCACTTCTCTTGGCTCTGTTACTGCAGGCAAACCAAGCTTAGAAGACCACACAGGGTGGCATCCCAGCTGGTGTGGCTACATGCAAGTCGCAGCTCTTGATGTACTCCTTCAGCTGGGACAAATTCTGAATTTTGATGAAAAGTTTCTTACAATGAATATGATTCATATTAAACGGCTGGCTGTTAACAGTGTTAGTGCAGCTGTGAAGGTAGTTTTGGATCTTTGTTCTGTAACATCAAATATGGCCTGTATTGTTGCAGCAAACAAATTAAGGGGTCAGCTAGGAACCACTGATTCGGATTTAAGATCTATCATACATCAGTTAAATGCCATGTCACAAGGCTTACTGGAAATCGAGAAAACGTTAACAGGTATTCAAGTAATGGTGAAGAACAGACCCATCCTGAAAAATGCAAACATCAGTGGTTTAGTGGTGGACTTGGCAGTGCTAGGTTAATGGTCGGACTTGATGATCTTAAGGGTCTTTTCCAACCTTAACGGTTCTATGATTCTATGATTCTCTAAAATAAGATAAAACAGAGGCTGTAGGCAGCTGGTTTTAATTTATATCTAAACATGGCATTCAAATGTTAATTGGGTGAATAAATCTTGTTCATTTTACAGACATGAAAATGTCAGTAGAATAAAACTATTTATCACAGGATAATTGTTTCTGACATGTAATAAATGCCAAGATGAAGCTACTTACTGAAAGTATATCAAAATATTCTATTGCTGTTTGACAAAAACAAATATTCAGGAAAAACTGACATGCTTATTTTCTAAGTGGTTGACACTAATATCTTGGCATAATTCTAACATCACAACTAAAAATCTGATGCAACAATTTTATATAAATGCAGCTCAAGAAAAAATTCTGGGCATGTAGGTTACCAAAATGCAGTAAACTTTTTTCTGCAGAATTCTGTTCCTTAGATTTTTTCCACTCTCTCACTATGAATTGCATGTATTTATGTGAGATAACTGTTCACAATATTATTTTGTGGTTTTAAATTTATCTTATCCAAGCATTGTTTTACAAAATTAGTTTAACTTCACACCTTACAGCCAGAACAGTAAGTTGTTACTCTCAGGTGACAGAGAAGAAAGCTGAACAGGGAATTTAGGGTAGTTTTATATGCACCTTCAGTCAGGATTTAAACAACACTGTTTTGGAGTTATGGGGCCAGAAGGAGCTCAGTCAATTTTTGCTGTTATTTTTCCATCTGCTTCCAGATAATCAGTATTTTCAGATTTACTTTTCCTATTCTGTATTAAAGATATTGCATGCTTAAGAGGTTTGACTGTGGGTGGTTGTTTCCCCCTCCCCCCCCCAGATGGAAGACCTTTAACTCTGGATGAAATATGGAAAAGTGTTCATGCATGCTACCAGGCTCGTCTGCTGGAGGGGCCCTGGGACACTGTTACACAGCAGGTGAGAAACCACTGGTCCTTTACAAAATTGATGAATGCAATATATGTCTGAATCCTAAATGGCCTTCCTGGACACAAGTAAAATATATAAAAGTCTAACTGAGGTTGTGCTGAACCAGTTACCAACGATAGTTTTAGTCCTGGATTTTGAAGGATATATGGTTGTTTACCACTTAAGACTTAATGTGACAGTATCTCTCATTTAAAATACTTTTCCAAAGCCAATCCTGAAAACTTCAGGCAATTTCCAAGTAATCATGGATTCGGGTAAATACAAAAGTAGACCTATTTATATAAGTAAAATATATTAGTGTAACATTTCACAGATTGTCTATTAATCAAATTACCAAAAAAGACTGTGTAATTTTCAATTTTAAATAGACTTGCAATCCTTAGGATTGAAGAAGAGAAAATTGGTCTCTCAATCAAATAATAAGTTATTGCCGACTAATGTCCTTAAGAATCAGTAGTTAATGAATGCTGTGTTTTACAAGAGGAAGCAGATTAGTAAACTGTGATATGACTGCCTTCTTTTAGAGCTATTCAAATAACTTTTATTTAAAGTGGTTTTAAAGTCACCAGATCATTTGATCAACCATTCCCAGACTTGTGATGATGGCTCTCTTGGAAACAGTCATACTTGTTCAAGGAAGGGTGAGACATGGTTCAGAGCTGAGTTGGTTACTCTGGTTTCTTCCCTCGGCTCCAGGCCTCCAGTGCAAGTTTGGACAAAGAACAGAGACTCTCCGGGTGTGAATTTTTTCTTGTCAAAGATACTAATGTGTCCTTTCTTCCTCCCCTTTCCTTCCCTGACTTTTTGATTTTAGCTGTTTCCAGGTACACAGGTCTCTTATCACAGCAGCTGGCACAACAGGGATGTAACCTCAACTGAGTTCTACAGGTGTTTCCTTAATTCAAGTAATACAATTTAATTACAGGATGCTTATTTGTAGATGGTACTCAGTCATGGGAACACAAGCAGCATTCATGTTTTTGCAGTCACAGACTATTATTTATATCATAATAGCTCCCTGAGAACCTAACAAGCATTGGTTTCTGATGTTTGCTGTGGATGTCTGAATTCCAGTTGTGAGTTTGAAGATTCTCGTAATACACACTTTTACATAAAGTATTAATTACCTGACTTGTCTACTGCAGCATGAAGATGAGAAAACTAGGTTTTAATAAAATAATGTAATATAGTAGCAGATAACTGATTTTCTGCACAAGAAAGTATTGCAGTTCAGATTTTTCAGTAAAGTTTTATGATTTATAGCTGAAGTTTCAGATTTGTAACTAAATCATGACTGTTTCTGTATAGAGAGGCAGGGGATTCAATTAACCTTGCCTTCAGTGCATCCACCTTCTTGCATTCCTGGTAGACAGAGACCAGTAACCCTACGGTCAGATGCTAGGTATTCTTTAGGGCTGACATCTCTGGTATTTCCCAGCTGAGCTGTTCTGGCTTGTGTATAGTTTATATTCCCACCTGCAGAAATGTACAGGAGAATCTGCTATGTGCACTACAGAGGTGGTGTGCCTTCTCCACGCTCACATTATACTGTGGCCTGAAGCCACGTTCAGGCTCCTCTGTAGAAAGCACAGTCTCTTTCTATTTGTCTGCAAAGAACCTACAGCTCTGTATAGGTAATAAATCATAATGTAATACTACTGAGAATAAAGCATAAACAATATGTTTGGAATGTGTAAAATCAGAGTGGTGGAAGCCAAAAGGAAAACCAGGTCACTCCCACCCAGAGATTATTTTTGTCTCTTAAGGAACAGTAAAGTAAAACTGTCCTGCATATAATAACTAGAGATGTGTGTGAGATACATACACACAAAGGCTTGCAGAAACAGGTTTTATGGGTTGTAAAATGTGTGGAGTACTGAACCTGTTGTCTCTGTGACACCTCTCCAGAGGCAGTTCACCAATGTGAGTCCAGTGACAAACGCAAACTAAGATGTAAGGAAAAACATTTTTGAGAAATTAGCAAAGTTACAGCAGCAAAATACTGTTGAACGTAACATTAAGGTGACTTTCAGTTAAATAAGATTACAAACTAAGTTAAATGTGTTTATCCTAGAGTAATATAGACTGTACACAATACTGGAACTGCTGGCAGGTAGCAGAAGCCAGAGATGTTAAGATCCTCCAGCAATCCCACTACATAATTTGGAATTATTATACTTTTTTTTCTACGCCATTTTTATGTTCACCTTCTCCCTGAAGACCGTGTACCTGTGGCTCAAGGTCATTGAATTCCACTGACTTCAGCGAGGTTAGCCTGCTTTACATCAGTATTGAGCTTGGTCCAAAGGCCCCAGCTGCATTCCTGGATTGGAAATGTACTTTCCCACATGGCTGCGAGAGAGAGCCTCCGGGAAAGCGGCTTTAAGAGGTCTACAGTGTTAATTTTAGATGAAAGCAGAAAGGCACCAGGCAGTGAGGGCGCACTTGCTTATGGTCATTCAGTCAAGTGATAAGAGGACAAAGGAATGCATGGTTTGTGGAAGTGTACATCTCTGGAGCTGAACCAGAGCAGAGGAAAGCACCAGTACAATTAGCAGTGTGAACACTATCGTATTTTCAGTGCCAGCAACCACTGGTTCAACAAACACTTCCCCTTGTTAACTGACAGATGCATACGCCAGTCCAAATATAAAACAGCAGTAAAAATCAGTATTCTCAAAGGAGTTATGAAAGATAATAAAAACATACTGTAAGCACTAGCCTGCAAGCCTCAGATCACAACAAGAGTTAGGTCTACAAGAAAAAGACTGTTTTTCCCCCTCAAATGAATCAGGGTTCTGAATTGAAATACAGAGTTTTCTCTTACCTTTCTGCTTTTCTGCTGACCCATTTTGTTATGTGGGTTAGGCTTTGCCTGCAGGGACACAGATTGTATAATGCAAGTCACTGGGCAAACTCACCAAATCAGGCTTGAACTCTCAGTACACATGAACAGCAGAGAGAAAAGGTTTAGGATTTTGCTCCAAAACAGATAGGAATTTTAAATTCTACATGCAACCCACTACTGGGAAGAAAAATTGAGCTTACCACCATCCACACATAATGTTACTTAACTTTTAACTAGGGCTGATTTTCTACTTTGATTCAATAGTTAGCAGATAAGGGAAAAAAAAGTCATAGTGCCTTTTTTTCCTCCTACATCCAGGATCTTACACTAATCACTTATAGTCCATGTATTTTATGAAATGTGGGTGCCATGTCTGTGCACATTTTTGATACAACTGTATTTTGGCTTATACTTTCTATGGTAAAATATATCTGAGATCAGAAACTCAGACGTTGCCTAAGCTCCAAAGAATTTAGCTTTTTGGCAATTACATTGCCAAAAGCAAATTTTAGGGAAAATTTGAACTTTTTAGTTACTTTTGATTATTGTGAAAAGTCACACTCATTTTCAGAGGAAACATCTTCAACTGTTTTTACTGACTAGATTATTTTTGTTGCAAAAAGCAGAAGTCAACTGGTTACCTTCTCATAAATAAATTAACATGATAAGGTTGCGCAGTATTTTATAATGATAATTGATAAATGGTGATGATTTAATTGCACTTCCTCTAGTAATAATCTTAAAATGCTCAAATGAAGTTCCTATGATTGGCTTTCTTCTGAGTTAAATCTCCCTGGAGTCTTCAGTCATCCCTTTTCTACATCCGGCGATAACTTGCTTTAGCTGTTTTAAATAATACAAATCAATTATAACACACAGCTGTTTAACAAAACTTCTAAATGTTGCTACAGGTCTCTGTGGGTATTTCCTGATGGCTTATAATGACATCAATTTAGCACACCTGGTAAGATCTGTGTGAGCTGGAAGTAGCTTAATTCTGCAATGACAGGAAAATTAAGGAGTATTTATGGATTACTGTTGCATTTCAGAACCCTTGCCAACTGTGATTTTAGCTTCTTTTTACAAAGAGTCAGAAATGGAATTGCAGACATTGCATGCCCGTCTCCTGAATAGTTCACTTGTAACTTGGTGGGTGCTTTTGAGGATATCCTGTATTAGTTATTTCTCTCTACACATTCTGCACAAAAGAATGTCTCTTCACCTTTTCAAATTAATGGATGCTAGAAATGTACTCTTTACAAGAAGCTCCCTTCCAAGTCTTTGTAGCCTTTCCTTAACTGCAGACAAACAGAGCTTTCCGCAGTTGTCCCTCAGTTGGATTTTCGTGTTCAGCTTGACTTAGGAGGGAATCCCAGCCCTGCATCCCCCATACCACCATGCTGGGTAACCTTCTGGGCTCCTCAGGCTGCCTGCTCTGGTGTTTTTCCTGACTGCATTGCTTTTTAAAAGTACTTATTAAGCCAGTTATATATCAGCTGTAATAGCAAATAAGAGATCTAGATGTTTGGAAGAGGGCGGGAGGAGAAAAAGACAGCTATATCAGACTGAGAGAAGTTGAAAGTAGGAAGAATGTAAAAATAACATTAAGGCTCCTGGAGATATTTCAATTAATAGTGGAAAACAAAACCACGACACATTCTCCAAAAACTCAGGCAAATGCTAAAAGAAAGCTACAGTAAATGGAAAGCTAAAAGAAAGTTACAGTAAATGGAAAGAAAAGTCTAGACAAAAGAAAGATGAAGGATGGATGGCAGAAAGAGAGACACATATTTTTCTCACGTGTACTCTGATATTCAGCAGAGAAGTCCAGTACAGTTTCAGGTAAATACATAGTGGCATTGTGTAAAACAGCTCAAACATAATGGTCCTTTGTGTAACTGAACAGCAGATCCACGACATTAATATCCAGGTATAATATACCAGAGGCATAGTTAAGTTGGCAGCGGTCCAAAAGTGCCATGGTCAAATGCGAAATGATGAGACAATTCTAAAGGAAAAAAACACGAGAATAGGAAAAAGGTTCAAAAGCAAAGACAAAGAGAGTAGAGAATAGAAATGAAACAAAGGGGGAGAAATCTTCCTGATTATAAAGGTGAACGTACTTTACCACATGGTAGTGCATGATTTAACATTCAGGAATTTAAAAAACACGATAACTAGAGTTTAGTTCATCTGTAAAGGCTACATTTTACCTTTTATCATTTTGGAAATCTCTCCCAAGATGAATGGGAAATGTGAAGCAGCAGAAGGTGACTATACGGTTATAGACAGAACTTCTGTTTTCAGACTATGTGGTATTAGGTCCTCACTGTAGAAGTTGGAAATACAGAGGCCATAAGTACCTGAGAAGATCAGATTTTGTCCTCTAATTTTTAGAAACCTGAAGATCATGAAGATTAAAGAGCATAATAACTTCACCAGCTACTGTATACACACTTCCATATAAGCTATACACATTACTGCATACATCAGTAAAGCTGCTTTGAAAATTTTGATGTATGTCTAATGGCCAAAAGTTCAGATAATAATTTAACTATTTAAAAATATAAATTAAAAAAACTGAACAGAGATGCTCAACTATCTTAGTGATCCATGTTTATATTTTTCCAGCTACAAGATAACTGATTGTCTATGAAAAGGTGCTGAGATGACAGTCTTCCAGACTGAAGTCCTTTTTTGTTAGTATGGTATGGGATAGGTGTATGGGTATGGGATAGGTGTTGGCAGTGCATGAATTTTCATCCTGGTATGGTTGGGTGCTCCAAACCTATTTTGAAGTACCTGCATCAAGGACCAAGACAGTAGTGTAGTCTCCACATCCAGTTGAGTCATTGTTTTCTGCAGAGAGTGTGAAATGGTACTGGATTGGTGATGTATACAGTCACCTATTAGAAGGTAAACTGAGGCCCATTTATTTCCCAGGAACCTTCTGAAATTTGTTTAAGAATAGTAGAATATTTATTGGATTGAAAAAAAATGAGTACAGACACTAGTAATTTTTCATCCTTTCCTTGCCCTAATGGGTATTTATAAAAGCATATACAAAGTAGAATGACTTCAACAAGGGGAAGTGAAGCATTCCCACTTCAGAATACCATGTAGGTCAATGATGAACTGCTCTCCTAGGAAGTCAAGAGATTAAATCAAGCAGAAAAGAAATTTGAATCTAGGTCTCTCATGTCTCAGGTTAGTTCTCTACTTGCTTGTAGAGTAAAGGGGAGGTGTAACTGCTTTCTCGTCTTTCTTTTTGATATGTTTGTGCAAGACCTGCTTTGGTAGGCATGCTGCATGAATGCCTACGGGTT
This sequence comes from Platalea leucorodia, assembly GCF_965183815.1. Lineage (NCBI taxonomy): Eukaryota > Metazoa > Chordata > Aves > Pelecaniformes > Threskiornithidae > Platalea > Platalea leucorodia. Next base: position 80,815,085 of record NC_138858.1, read on the forward strand.
GCCTGTGTTGCTGTCACAGACATACTCTGAGAGTCCTATCAGGGTGTAGGCCATAAACTGATCACCTTTTCAAGATACAGTTTATGCACATGCCCAGTGACAAATGTGGGGTTTTTTTCCTGTGAGGAGAGACAACACTCTGGGAAACATGCAGTTCTAAGGCTACGATGAAGCTGAGTAATAATTTTACAAATTTTAGATACAAGCCCTTGAACGTATGTGCCCAAGTCCATTTTTTATTCTTGTAACTTGTGCAAGTCCATGTCTTAGTTATTTTTTTCCTGTGTAGAAGCAAACAGGAAGAGAATTTTAAAAATTTTAAGAGAACTTTAAAAGCTGATGAATGAACCTGATCACAGTCAGTACTAAGTATCACCAAAAATTTTGCTTTTAACAGTGTGATGTTGTCATAAAGCCTGACCTTCCCCTGAGAAAACAAAGTCATAAACACAATCAAGTATATGTGCTAAGGCTTAATCAATGCTTTGTGATGATGGAATGTAAAATCAAACATCCAAGGATAGAAATCGAATTGCGTTATTACAGGAGGCTCAACAGTTGAAAAACTGCCCAATAAAACAAGAATGAAAGCTTAGTGACTTGAAAGTCCTGCAGAAATAGTCTAAAAAAACAATCTGTGGGTCAGGACTTTGAAGGATTATAGAAGTTACAGAGCACATGTGTCCATACATCCCTCCTCCTCCCGCCTTTTTTAACCAAAGCTGTTCAGATGCAGTTACTTCTATTACTAAAATATGACTTCTAGGCGTGTGTGCAGGGCACTCCCTCCAGCCACAGGAGTGAACACACTTCGTGTGTGATACTTTGGTTCTTGATTTGCCATCAGTAAATCAGCATTTTGCTTGTTTAGTACTTTGCTGTCTCTCCAGAAAAAGACATTCAGAGCATTCTCATACCAACTGTAAATGTAGCAGTTTGTGAGGACAGCACAAATCTAAGCCTCAGGATTATTAACTCAGATCTTCTGCCAGTCTGAAATTCTGCTTCCAGAAGGGTGCAAAAACCTTCAGGATTCTTAAGAATGAGAAGTTTCCTGTGGTCGCATTGATTGTGTTATTCTGTCAACTCTGTCTTCTCATAAAACTTCTTTTTCATGAGTTCCTCCTTCATGGCACTGCAGAAAAGATAAACCTAGTGGTCTAACATGAATAGCGGTCTCTGCAAATATACCTTTTTTCAAAGTTTATTTCTCCTTTGGTGTGTTCCTGCAGTTCTGTAACCTTGAATGAATTCTTAAATATGGGAGATCATTGTTCTCTGTGTGGTGGTCTATTAAAAGATCCTCCATAGTGGTTCAGGTCTTAACTTAAGGGCTCACCTTGTGTAACCCTTAAAATAAAAAGCTGTGGACTGTTGATACCAATGCTAGTCAAGTTAGGACTGAAGTTGATTCTGCTGGTTTCCTTCTGCATTGTTCGTGCATCTTCAGGTGCAGACTGTTCAACCCTTTTTTGAGTCCTCATCTACAATGAATAAAGTTGTTTCCATTTACTAATAGCACTTCTACTACAAAAAGGGATGAGTTAGCAACTCTGTCCCACAAAGTACTCATCTTAAGTTTCAGAATAGCAAGTGATAAGGAATTCTCCTGTATCTGTTTTTTTCTCAACATTTATTTCTCAATTTCGTCTGAATGAGGTGTTTTTCTTCTGTCATTTGATACGTAGCAGGTACTTCTAATATCATCTCTGTTTTATGTCCATTCTGTCATATAAAAAGTAGTCAACCAAACCTAAACTACCCAAATAACAGCACAGAACTGCACTATTTCTATGTTAATCCAGAGTCTGCTCTTTTTCAATATGTAGTTAAGAATCTGGAAGACATATTCTTTATTGTACTTCAATAATCCTGTCCATTACATCACTTAATTTATAGCAGTGTTAACAGAAAAATCAATAAACATTATTTCTAAAATGTCAGGGATGTTAATGGTGTGATTTAAAAAACGGGAAAGATTCAAAACTCTGAACAGAACACATTGATGTAGTGTTGTAGAGGCACATCTTGCTGAAACTGTGGTAGGGAGGATTTAAATCATTATGGCTCAGTCATCTTGAAAAATGTGTGTAGGTAGCTATTCTTAGACATACAAATCTTTCTTGCCATATTGTGGGATTTTGCTAAGTGGGGGAGGCTGTATACAGTATATCTTAACAGAAGGTTGCTAAGATCGCTCTTAAATCATTTTGAGTCATATCAACAGTTGCTATGGATCCCCTGCTAATATTTTTTGAAAATTATTAGTACTACTTCCTGAGGAAAAGGATTCTTACCAATATAGACTGGAAAGCTGTTTCACAGGGAAAAATCAAAGAATGGGAAAGCTGGGTGGATATTTATTTTCAACTAAAATTTTCTGTGATGTATTGAACTTCTGTGGTTTAAACCAAGCGGTAGTACTGTACAAGCTAGCAAGTAGGTTTTATTTTAAAACTAAGCATTAATTAATAATGTGTAGCTGCACTACAGTTTAATCATGCTTTTCCCAGTAAGACTTTATGGACATAAATTCACAACTGGAATGAAGTTGCTTACTGAGCCCCCCCCCCCCTTATTGAATGTTTTTGTGAAAAATTCTAAAATATACAACAACATTGATTGCACAATATGAAAGAAATGGATATCATATATGACACATTCAGCTTCATTTGGGAGGCAACTGGTATAGCCACAAAACGTTGAAAACTTTCTAATAATTTTCTTTTTTATTTTCTGCAGCAAGGGCTTTTGGTCAAGCCCTTTGGCAGATTTTTTTTTTCCAAATAAAAAAGGCATTACCAGTGCCATTTAAATGGATGTTGGGTATCCGTGTTACCAGAAAGCAATTTATGCCTAAGCACCTGTGTTCTCAAGTTGTGGAAGCAGATGGTATCAGCAGTTCAAAAGCATTTAGACAAATTCATGAGACCACTTGTCCATAAATGGATGCAAAATTACCAGGCAGGAATGCGTCCTCCATCATCCTTAATACAGCAGACATGCTGGAGCAGTAGAAGGGGAGTGAACCACAGAAAGAGGCCAGACTTGTGTTCTCCCAAAATAGCTGTTGCAACTGCCACTGTTGGAGACAGAATGCATTGCTAGATGGACCATTGGTCCAATGCAGTCAGGCACCTTATATTTTTTAAGGCAGTCTGAGGTTCAAAAAAGAACGTGAACTCATCCAAGGAGATGAATTTACTCCATATAGTCAGATTTCTGTATGAAGCTGTATACAATCTCCAAGGCTCACAAAACCAGCTGACAGCCCTTGAAGTTGAAAGTCAACCCCAGTCCCTTTTTGGCTTCTCTTTTTGTATATTGTACTCTGACTGCATAGCAGCCTGATTCAAGAATGACGAGAGAGATGACCCAAAATCCCCCTGCAGAGTGGGAGCTATAGCTCCTGTAGAAATTATGGGTTCAAGCTTCTATAAGCTGTAGTTCTTTTGTGCTCTCAGAAGAGAGCTTAGCGTTTCAGTCCTCTATTGACCAAGACACTGATGTGATCAAAGTCTTTTCTAAACTCCAAATACCAGTTTCATGAAAGCATTTAGCTGCAGTCCTGTGGTGGGCACTTTAGCTTTGCAGGGCACAGTTTCAGTGTCCTTTTGGTGTTTTCTGTTGTCCACCTTTCTAGTGCCAGCATTCGCTGTTCTGGTGGTTGCTAATCCCTGTTCAAACCTCTGACTCTACCATGCTGCATATAGAGATCTGTAAGTATCTTGGGCAAACTTGTGACAGAACTGTCTTTTAGGTAGTACAAAGTTTGTAGCATTATGTTGAGTGTGTCATTAGGAGAATTACCATGAGTGTTGACAGTCTTCTCGTGTCTGTGCAAGAACATTGGATATTCAGTTTCAATAGTGATTCAGAGTACTTGGTCCAACAAATGTTATTTCAAATGATAGGTAGTATAAGATGCTTTGACTGGAGGAGGGGAGCACAGACATCTGCCACTGTAGGGAGAGATGAGGAACAAAGAAAGTCTTCCCTTGGCCTGAACTCAAAATAAGAGTTGAGTCACACTTCGATGGACACGTCATTGCCTCCTTATATTTGATATAGTTAAATTAGTGTTCTGCTGCTCTGCAGCAGCAGAAATTTGCTTTTCGTTCATTACCTCGTGGTAATTGTCTGTTTTCTGACTGTTATAGCTATCAGTAATATTACCTTCTTGATAAACTGTAAAGAGGAGGTAGGAATATATGCCATCCCATTTGCTGGTCACAGTATTTTAGACTCAAAAGTCTTATGAAATCTCTCTTCCCAATATCTTTTTATCCAGGAGTTCCTGGGATTATAAAATGAACCCTTTCAGGGCATTTGTGAAATGCCAGTATGGATTTTTTTCTTAACTTACCATTTTTCAATCAGGGTAGGAAATCTGTCTCCAATATCTTTTCCATACTTCCACAGCTTGTTGTATCTTTCAGTTTTGCACCTTAGATGAATCTCTTAACTTAAGAACAGATTTTAAATAGTAATTAATTAAGAATATATGCTACATAACTAAAATGATGACAACTGAATTAATCTTATTTTGGCAAGCATGGAAGAAGAATCATCTGTTTATTTTCTTAGGAAAATGGCTGAAATGCCATTTCTTGACAATATAACTATGGTCCTGCCAATTTTAACTGTAAAGTTTTCTTAAAGAATCCTAAATGCAAGTTACATGCCTGTGAGAAGTTTAAGCTTTAAAAACATAGTTTCGTCTGAGCGTCACCTAGTGCTTTGATTCCCCTTATTCTTAAAATTAATAATTCAAACCTTATTCTATATATATAAATACATAAATACATAAGTACATAAGTACATAAATACATAAATACATACATGTATGCATATCAGCAGTGATTGATTAATGTTGTGCTTGTCCTGCATTACCTCTTACGTATGCTTTTCCAGGATATTTTGTTAGCTATTCCATAACTTTAAAAAAAATAATAGAATTATAAATTGTAAAAAAGGATCACCACTCCCTCAAAACTGCAAATATTCTAGAATCAGGCAGATAAACTGATTTTGGGGATGAAATATGAAATAGGTCTTGGTCATCTAGTTACTGTATTTTGTATTCTCTAGTATCAAGTATTACAATAATAAGTTAGCTCTGCACAAAAAGCACATATGCATATCAGATCTTATGGCAGTCTTCTGTGTTGTTATCATTGTCCTAGTTATAGAAATCACTATATGGAGAATATATTTGTCTTTTGAATACACCTAAAATAAGAAGGGCCTAAAGATGTAAAGTGAACTAAAGTAAAACTTCTGATTTAAACCCATTTCCGTCTGCCACCCTTGAAAACACTTTACTTCTGGCAAACTGGCTTTGTCTGTGACTTTCTAACTTGCACTGTGCACTGTACAGGAGAAGTAAAGTTGTCTTCAAATATTGTGAATAGAGGTATTGTTCCTGTTTGGGATGCACCCTGATAGTTCTGATTGATAGCTTTGAAAATGGAAAAGCAAGATTGATGTTTCTGTGGCGTCGAATTGTAGACATATTCAGCTGTCACATTCAGCAGAAGCTGCAGCTGTCAACATAAGTAGCAATGAGTTAGCAATATAGAAGCGATGTGTGCATGGAGCATGGTGGTCAGAGCCGTGTCCGAAGCAAAAGATGGTTTTATTGCAAGCTGTAGTCAAGAGGCAGCATTCAGGCTGTGATCAGCCAGGCTTAATGACATTAGCAGGGTTTTAAGATGTCCTTTACGAAAAGAGCAGTTTGTGCCATTAAGTGTTTGTTTCTTCAGAACCTGCATTTCCCCCGTGGTGGCCATGATGGATTTCAAACAGCAGGTACGAAGTGGTAGGTGTGGTTCACCTTACAGAAATTCTAGCTGCATTAAGTGTCCTCATATATTTGTGTTGTAGGATCTGTCAAAGTAACTCTGTTTTCCTCAAAAAAACTTATCTGTTTGATTAATTGCCTCTTCAGCTTGGACTTCATATTTGATGAAAGAAGGATAGGATCCACCTTAGTTGGCTATGTGGGGTTAGTAGTAGTAAAAGTATTAATAAAAGCTTGTCACTAAAGTTAGTTGGTATGTCTTTCGAAACACACAGGGAACAGATACATTAAATCATAAGGGCAATTGCAACTGCTCGTCTGCAAAGAACTTGAGCATAAATCAAAATCCCTCTGCAGCCTTCTCCTCTAAAAAGAGGTTCAGTAATGACAGAAATTTGCTTTTTTGGCCTAGTTTGCACTTCTTTTTGTCTCATCAGGGTCCCTTCAAGTTTTCCTTTGCTCAGTACCATTGCGGATTTATTTTGATTGTCTAAGAAAATGCAGGAGAACAGCGGTAGTTGCACTTTCATAGTCATTCTTCAGCACCCGTTACAGCCAGAAGTAGGTTGTTTCATCTTCAACGGGCTTAGCAGTGGGAGTGCTTCTATAGGTTTTACGGCAAAGTTACAGAAACTTTCCTCAGTTATATCAGTAGGATAACTTGGCTTCTGCTTGTAAATTGAAATCAAAGTGACTATAAATATGTCACCTGTCCCAGGTACGAAACTGTATCCCATGCCCACTAGGATAAATGGCTTTTTTAGAGTTGATGACTTTTTTTTAGGCTTTTTTGGAGTTGATGGCTATTACAGCAAGCACATGTCTTTCAACAGCCATTTTGCCCTCTCTGAAAATTTTTTAAACTGTAATTTCTCTGTAACCAATACCAATCCTATTACTAAAATATTATTTTTACGAAATGGCTGCATTAATAGAAATGTTGCAACCTATGTCAGTAGGATGGAAAAGCCCTATACAATTAATATCCTAACAACAGCTTTATTACTATGATCTATACCTTCTATCATGATGATCAAAATTCCCTATGTCATTACAGTTCCTTAATGTTGCATCTGCAACATAGTGATTCCATAGTAATAGAGTTTCTGCTGTAGTAATTCCATTATTAGAGGAAAATCTGTGAGAAGATGGGGAGAGAGAGAAGTTTGGAACATTTTTCTTGTGACAACTGTTGCTGTCCTGTTGCCTTTGCAAGCACCGTTACTGGTCTGTGTAAAGACAACGTGCATATACTCATCTGGCTTCAGTGCTCTGGCTTGAAGTCTCCCTAGCCCTTATTCATAAAAATGTTACTCACTTTTTACACCTGAACCTGAGCACATGTGTAATTTAAGCATAAAGCAATCCCTTTAACCTCAAGTTCAACATGGTTTAAGTTCCACATGTGCACAGTTACTGTTCTGGTTGCAGGACGCACAGTCAATCTGAAGAGCAGAATTTTATTACTTTCTTTCTGAATGAGTAGAGTTAGAATTTATTAACAAGTAAGTTACTGTTGATGTATAAAAACAAGGAATGAAAAAGAAGATAGACTGTGAATTCAAGAACGTAAAATACTTACAGTATCATGTGTGAAGGACTTTTACTTAAAAACAGGCATCTGTTTCAGTAAGTGTGGACAAAAACTGGTGAAAAGGGAAGAGCCTGCAACTTCTTTATTCATTGCATCGTTATTTCCATTTCCCTAAATGGAAGAGATTATGGAGGACATGTTTTATTAATCTTGCCTTCTTTTTCTGACCTGATGACTGAGACTGGGAACACTGCTGGGAAAATGTCTGAAAAGAATTGGTCCTGGCTGTGGTGTTTGGTGGTATCCTGCATGAAAGTTTTCACACCCCTCTATGAATTTGTTTTTGCAAAGCAACATCATGCAAACTGGATTGGGGAGGAGGCAGTTTCAGGCACAAATCCCTTGCACTATCATAAATGGTGAGACCATAAATGTTATGATGGATGCTCAAAGGCAGTTTAATGTAGCACTGGAGAAAATAGAAGCCATTACTACTGGAAGAGCTCCAGTTATGACAGAGAAAATAAATGGTGCTGTTACAAGAGATGTACTGACAACAAAATACCTGCTGGCTGGGGAAGAGAAGAGCAGAGCACAGTACAGATACCTACAGGCAATTACCCGTTACCTGAAGTAATGTTTATTTTTAATTTAAATCTGACATGGATAGTATTTCCAATACGCACTGCTTGATAAAATGACATAATCCAATCTGATGGAAGTTTTAGACTTAATTATACTTGTACTTAGGAACTACCCAGTCTTTGCCACTGTTCAGATTCATGTCTTAACATTTCACTGTGCTATAGGCAGTTCACAGGAGAGGGGATGAAGTTATTTTTTTACATCTTAACTCTTGATGACCCTGTGAGGGACAGTCCAGTTTCATTAGTAAACGATGACAGGACACGTGAAGGATGGTTGATCAAGCCTTCACATCCCTGATGGACTTTATGGGAAGAGGCCTTCTAGCACCACATAGAAAAAGCTGCTGCTCAGCTGAAATGTTTTTTAGCCCTCCCGGAGCCTGTAGCATTCATTTTTTGTTGTTGTTGCTGAGGGCTCAGGCCCACTATCTACCATGAACCTCAGTGAAAGACATTTAAGCTCACCAGTTTAACCTCACAACTGAGGCAGCTCAGCACCTGTGCACGGATGGTTATAGTTGTGCAGCTAACGAATAGTAAGCTGTTGTGCTGCCAGTGCTCAGTCACATTCAATCTTGTGTAGCATTCCTAAACAAAACTACATTCATTTTCAAACTACCCAATGAAACTTTTCACATCTTTCATCCATGATCTCTTGCGTGGTTTTGTATGGGAGGAGTTGAGGTAACAGCTACAGAAATGGGTACAGAACATCCTTACAAATCTTTCTTGAAGTCACCTAGTAAAGAGGTCTTTCTACAGAAAATAAATGAAGCAACATTTTGAACTTTCAAATTCACTGGAGCTAGTTGCGACCTGTAAAAATTTTATTTCCCATGAAAATTGGGTCAGACTCAGAGGGATATGCAGATGTATGATGGACTCCAGTGTATGGTGCTGAACAGTGTTATCAATCAGCCTCATAAGTAGATAGATACAAGATCATAGATAGATACAAGAAAATAATGCTGTTGATTTCACATAAGCTGTGTGTCAGTGTATTACTGTCCAGAAGAGTTGTGGGCAACCCGCAGATGGGTTCTTGCTGTACAAGGCCAGTGAGTCATTGTGAGAATTGACTTGAAACTCTCACACATTACTCTCTAAAATGCATTGCTACGTGACCAATTGGAAAAAGATTAATTGTAAACTAAAAGTGGGAAGACTCTTTTATACTCTTTAAAGTGGCAGGGTTTTTTGCATGAAGTCCCAGTAGGACTTTGTATTTTTCATGTAACTGGCTGATGGATCAGGCTGGCTGAAGGCTAGTATTGCTGCCCTAATAGTTTGCTCAGGATACATTTCACTGCACATGGAATATCATCATTCCACCAGATGACTGCAGCAGGTAGTAAATATGCTCATGAAGCTGATGCAGCACAAAATTTCCTTCATTCTTACACTTTTGGTAGTGTTTGAGAAGGACTTGGGATTCATCGTACTGCAGACACACAGCCCTGTCTCAGGGCATGCCATGAGCAGCAGAAGTGCAAGTTTCCTGCTTTTTGTTTTTTAACTTCAGAGCTGACCTACAGGGACTGCCCCCTATGGTGACAAGATAAACCACCATCTTCAGTTCTGGACTCATCTGCAGTGACTATCAGCAAGGGCACTAATTAATGGTACTTTGACTGTGCGAAACCTGACAATTGCATATACAGCCGTTGTACAGTAATGAGTTCTAGCTACCGCCAGCTTGGGCCAAATCTGAACTGGTGACCTGGCAAGGAAAAGGCTCTGTAGCCCATTACCAATTCTGAAATCATTCAGGGCTTTGATAACTCTTGCATTTTTATTGGCAGCTGTCTTGTACTTCCTCCTCAGAGCTGCTGTGTCAGTGATTTAACCTTGAGTACACATTAAAGCCTCATGGGGATGCCATTATGTACAGGATTTGGAATCTAGGATTTGACTGAATCAGATCTGATGCTCTCAGAGTGTTTTCCCTGATGCTCAACAGCTCTTCTTCCCTGCTTCAGCCTTTTGCCTTTTTAGAGGCTCCTGCTTAATGGGTCTTGGCTCAGGATTTCTTTTAATCTCTTGTGCTTTTGTGTTTTTCCTGTCAGCGTGTGACATATTCCCATCTTTCAGGTTTTGAATAAACAGCATGGCATTCTTGCAGTTTTATGCCTTTTGTTTAGGTTAAGAAAGATACACACAGCAGCTTATTGAAAAATTCCGACTTTGGACACAGCTGTTTTGTGTGACATTATAGAATAGGGGAGTCTGGCTACAACTTTATCAGCCTGGACAAGGGAAATCTGTGTTGGAGCATAAATTTAGTATTTCTTTTTCTTTGCCATCAAGAAACAGAGCCACCACAAGAAGAACATTTAAGTAAAAGGGTCTTTGCCCAGGATAAAACACCCATCATGTTAATTCTCATAGTCAGTCTCTGCCGTGGCTCTGGTGAGTAGCATGGCGCGTGGACCAGGCTCACACGGCTGAATGAGGAATGCCGTGCAGAGGTGGTGATCCTGCTGTTTGCTCTGTCATGGTCCATGCCTGCTTCTCCCCACCCCGCTGCCTTGTGTTGTGTGCTTCTCAGCTCTGGCAGGGTTTAAGCACAGTCTGTTCTCGGCTGTAAACAGGCTATCATGGCGTTTCACATTTGACGTCTTTCTTGTCTGGAATCCCTTTCTAGCCGCTCCCTGCTGTGCTGTTACGTCCCTTATTGCATGTGGGGATGAGGTAGTGTCATGGCTGAGTGGTGAGGCTGCGTAAAAATCACTGTCAAAGATATTTGCAAATAGTGATTTTAATAGAAATTTGTAAAAGTATGATTTAACAGAGTTTGATGGCAAGGTTCATTCTATTACTTATTAAATGAATGGAATATATATATAAAGAGAAAGAAAGAGGAGATTGAGCCTGAAGAAAATACAAGGAGGAAAAGGGGAGCCCTCCCGTGGAGTCATGAGGTTCAGAATGGACCCCCTTGCTTTCTAAACTCCTTCTCAGAGAGGAGCCTTGGTGTGGCTGGATCCAATCCTAGTCTCAGACTTGGTCAACAGTTTATGTCTAAGGATTATATGTTTAGCAGAGTTTAAGGTTTGTTTGCAGCAAGGAGAGAATCACAAACATTTAACAATAACTAATCATTAATTAATCTAGCATCTACGAAGTGATTAAATTAGGTTTACTATAAATTTTGAATCAGTTCACACATACACACACACACGGCCTAAATACTCATTATATGCACAGTTAAAGGTACCTATTGAAATATGCGCAGTTAAAGGCACCAATAAAAATTCCCCACAGGGTTTAGTGAAATACTCACTGTAAATGACTGTCTCCATGGGCGAAAGTCAAACCTCAAGGAGCAGTGAGCGCTGGAGATTGGGCGAAAGTCAAACCTTGAGGAGCGAGGAGCACCAGAGATCAGCTCATGCAAACTTAAGAGTTTGCAGCTCCGAGAGGCGTCCCACTCAGAGGGAGATTTTGGTGCAGCCCGCTGCAGTCCGGGAGAGCTCAAAGGGTCTCACTTGGTACCTCTGTTTATAGAGTTATGAGATGATTGACTTTAGGCATCAGTAAATTTCCATTCTCCTTTCACAGCCTGTGTCGAAAATTACTAAAGTTATCAAAAATTCCAGTGATGCTGGTACAGATCCTCCCGAGTTACAGCCTAGATAAGATAGGCCCTAAGGCTGCCAGGAAGCGACTAGTACAGATGAAAAATACGTTCCAAGGTTGTCAGGGCTGCCTCCCTGGGACAGACAGTGCTGCTCCCACCTCAGCCATGTAAGAGTTTTGGAATTGTCAAGGGACACTTAACTGCCAAACTCATTACAGAAAGGCCAAGTTTTGATGGGAGTTACTGGGATTGTAAAGCAGCTTCGCTTCCTGTGCTCTGCCAGCTGCTCAAGAAGAAAGGGAGGGGGGAATGCACCACCACAGGTAGGATTTGTCTATTTTGGTGTAGAACTAATAGCAGCGACCTCGTGTCATGGTTTAACCCCAGTCGGCAACTAAGCACCATACAGCTGCTCAGTCACCCCCCACCCCCAGTGGGATGAGGGAGAGAATCGGAAGAGTAAAATTGAGAAAACTCGTGGGTTGAGATAAAGACAGTTTAATAGGTAAAGCAAAGCCTGTGCATGCAAGCAAAGCAAACAAGGAATTCATTCACTTCTTCCCATGGGCAGGCAGGTGTTCAGCCATCCCCAGGAAAGCAGGGCTCCATCACGCGTAACGGTTACGTGGGAAGACAAACGCTGTCACTCTGAACGTCCCCCCCTTCCTTCTTCTTCCCCCAGCTTTATGTACTGAGCATGACGCCATACGGTATGGCATAGCCCTTTGGCCAGTTGGGGTCAGCTGTCCTGGCTGTGTCCCCTCCCAGCTTCTTGTGCACCCCCAGCCTACTTGCTGGTGGGGTGGTGTGAGAAGCAGAAAAGGCCTTAGAATTACAGAATCATAGAATCATAGAATTGTTTAGGTTGGAAGCAACCTTTCAGATCATCGAGTCCAACCGTTAACCTAGCACTGCCAAGTCCACCGCTAAACTATGTCCCTAAGCACCACGTCTACCCGTCTTTTAAATACCTCCAGGGATGGGGACTCAACCACTTCCCTGGGAAGCCTGTGCCAGTGCCGGACTACCCTTTCGGTGAAGAAGTTTTTTCCTAATATCCAACCTAAACCTCCCCTGGCGCAGCTTGAGGCTGTTTCCTCTCATCCTATCCCTTGTTACTTGGGAGAAGAAACCGACTCCCACCTTGCTACAACCTCCTTTCAGGCAGTTGTAGAGAGCAATAAGGTCTCCCCTCAGCCTCCTCTTCTCCAAACTAAACAACCCCAGCTCCCTCAGCCGCTCGTCATAGGACTTGTTCTCTAGACCCTTCACCAGCTTCATTGCTCTTCTTTGGACATGCAAACTTGATTCTGAGTTAGCACTGCTCAGCAGTAACAAAAATGTCCCTGTATTATCAACACTGATTTCAGCACAAATCCAAAACATAGCCCCATACAAGCTACTATGGAAAAAATTAACTGTATCCCAGTCAAAAGCAGCACACCTCAGCAGCATTAAAGGAAAATTACTGCCATAGGGCATGGTGCGTGAGACAGTCAGATATGCTGATCTCGTGGTATCACCCATGTAAGAGCTGATGAGATCACTGTTGTGGCTTTGCATTGAGTGCAAGCTTGATTGAGTCAGAACATGTATTCTGTTCGAGTGCTGGCTGGAGATGCAAGTGAAAGCTTTATGGAGCGTTGGATTGAGTTTTTGGCAGCACTGTGTGCAGTGTGAAGGTGTAGAGGAACAGACAGAGTCTTATCATGTTGTAGGGAGTGTGTCTGACTGCAAACTTAACTGTCACTAAATGATTTTCGTTTTTTTCCTCAGGACAGTTTTGACTGGGCTTCTTGGAAGAACAACTGTTTTAGGACATTTTTCTGTAGGATAACCTAAAATGAGGATATGCCACCTAGTGGAAGTTAAAGCCACCTTGACGGCTCTTCCTTCTTGCTCCCCCTCACAGGCTCCAAATTAAACTGTGTTTACTTCCCAGCACCAGTTTGAGAAGATACAAGGACAGGGTGTCAAGGTTCTTAAAGAGCTTTTCCATGGAGTGGATTTATTGTATGTATTGCATTTGATCAGACACTTGTTTAAACAGGAGCTTTGCCTACTTGCATTCAGGTAATGCTGATGCAGTAACTTGAGTTACTTTTGAAAACCAGTACATTTTAACTGAAACGGTGGCATAGCCTGGTTGGCGATCTTATTTCTCTTTTAAGATAGGAGAATATGGTCTCAGATATTACTTTGTCAATGGCTATCAGTAGAAGAGCAATGTGGGTTAGATTCTGAAATGAGAAAAGTTGCATCAAGGATTAATTGGCCCCTGCTTTGTCTTTTCCAAATGCAAATGGTGTCTTTTCTGTTTTCTTCTTGCATAATAAAACAACTGATATTCCCTCTTAGGAGCACCCCTTACTTGGGCAGCCATATTTTGTTCTGCACCCCTGCCGGACTAATGAATTCATGTCTTCTATACTGACCAGTTCACAGAAACACAACAGGTGAGAAACAGTGCTGTGCCTTGCAAGGCTTTATGCAATGCAGATAAAGTAAATCAGCCGGGAAGTGGGAATGGTCAAAACAACTTCCTTGCTCCAAATAGAATAAGATCCTGGATTGTCACCTAAGGGCTGAAAGTTAAAATATGTATGTTTGATGTAGGTAAAGTGAAAGAATAGCCCCATCTGAAGTTATTTTATGCCTGTTAAGTGTGTGTGTGCAATTCAGAAAAGGTTGGGATAATATGTTTATGGTCCTTTTTTGTTGTTTTGTTTTTTTTTTTTTCCCTAGACAAACAAATTACATTATATTGTGGCTCAGTACTGTAGGCCCAGTTGTGGGTTTAAATCTGCCCCTGAGTTATGCAAAACTAGCACCTGAGCAGAACACAAATGCTGATTCAGTTGAAAGGTAAGAGAAAATGAAATCACCTTTTCTCTCCCATCCTCCTATGAAATTAAAAAGATCAGATGATGGATAACTCGCAAAAACATTATCTTCTCCTTTGGAGCTCTTAGTTCAGTTGATTTAGAACTCACCTTTCGATATTTTGCTTACATGGCTGCCTTATTGCCTTACTTTGCAATGAAAATTCGTGCTGAGAGAGATGGGCTTGGCACATTGCTGACACCCTTCATGACTGTCAGAAGGTCCCTGATGTCCTGGGGTCTTTCTCAGATATGTAAAAGCATTTTATGGTGGTCCCTCCAGCACATGGTTGGTGGTGTGATCTAGCATAACTCTGCAACAATGATTTTAATTTAATGTCTTCTCTTTTTTCTGTTTGATGTCTCCACTTCAGACCTCTGAGCTGAAGGACAGGTGATGGTTAGCTGTAATAAAGCTACTGCAGACTTTCCCAGGGATGAAATCAAACAAAGGAATCCTTCCCAGCTGGTAAGCAATGCAATGTGGAAGGATGACTGTTCTTGGCTCTTTCTCTGGCAAGAACTTACCCTCTTACAGTGGAAGACCTAAGAGTTGGCTGCCGTTGTGACAACAGCTCTCAAGCACTACCAAGACCTGAAATCCCTTGCGATTGCATTGACCCACTCACTTCTACCTCTGTTTTACTGTGGTTATGGCCTTAGTAACACTGCACACAAATGCACAAGCCTATGGTTCCTTGATACAGAGTTGAGACACTGGGTCTGGATCTACTAAACTTACGTACTAAAAATCATGTCTCTAGAAAATCTGCACTGTCTGTGAGGGCATATACAGCAAAATACTTGTAGGATGTGGTTTAAGCTTGTGGCAATCAATGTATGGGCTGAGACTACTTTGCCTAGGGACCACCTTCTCCACCACAGCCTGATGCATGGACAATTCTCGTGTTCCACAGCACACAAAGAATATCGTAATCCGAGGACTGAATAACACTTTGCTGAGAATATTTTGTGTATATCATGCTTCAGGGAAGAGACAGAATCAGGACTGTAGACAAACATAGTACTTACAGTCTACATCTGACTAAGCATGTACAGTTCTAGAGTTCAAGGTGCCTCATACTATTGTATGAGAACATCTGGCTTTTCTGTGCTTCACTGCCTCCAAAGGAAGCTTTGCCATACCCTGTGGGAGTTACTGTTGTAGTCAGTATTTCTCATTGTACTAGTAGTTGTTCACAGGTTTGGTCCGTATCCTGCAGTCTTTATGCAAGCCTCCCCTGACAGCTGCTGAATTTTGGGCAAGTAGGAATTGCATAGTAGTGCAATCAGTGAAAAACAGATTAGAAGTAACTTCCATACAAGTCATCTTGGATTCTTTCCCAATCGCATTTTATTTGCAGTATAAGCCAGACCACAAGTCCTGAGCAGCTGAGATGGAATTACAGATTTTACTTTATATGTTCAGCAATATGTCACTTACATCCAGAGTCCAACGTATGCCACATCAGAGCTGGAAATGTGAAATGCATCAGGTTTCAGATTCTGGGTTTTCAGATATTTTGATTGGTTGCGTATTTTTAACTTACATCATATGTTATTGGTGGATTGAAATACAGTGGAGGCTTTAAAATTCAGTTGGTGCAGAATTCTTTTGCCAGCCATTTGGAATTAATAATGAAAGCCATAACAACCTGAAAAGACATTTTCCATGTAAGATTTATAAAATATGTCTTTCCGTTCATGTACCATGACAGTAGCTACATTGTCTTTTTTAACACTTTTGGTAACATATGCTTGATAACTGCGTCCATAGCCCAGTTTCAGATTTAAGGGAGACTTACACAGAAGGAAAACCAAAAAACCAGATAAAACAGGTTTTAAGAACTGTTAAATGTTCATCTCTGCTCTGTGGTCTTCGTTTTTTATACACTGGAACAGAGGAGTAAAAGCAATCAGCCCTCCTCAGCTGCCCTGCAGTGCTAAGCAGCTCTCTGTCAGCTTCTTCTGCTTCTATCCAGCATATTGGCACACTCACACTGTGCTGGCTAGCCCTTGGGACCTTTATTCCCAGTATAACTTAGAACTGGCCTCAGGTAGCTTTCTTTAAACCAAGGTCTGAATTAGCTCCTGCTGACCTTAGGATCAGGGAAATGGAAAGGATTGATGGAGTTGTTCCCTATAAACCATCAGCACTGAAGGCTGCATCATCGTATCTGAGGATCATGTTCCCAAAGCATCACGGATGTTACCTGGTACTGCACTGAGGGTTGAATATACAGAAGAAATTCCACTTTTAAACAACAGAAATAATAAAATGCAATCATGAATACAGAGTGGCTTTGGAATAACTTACAGCTGAAGGAGAAGAAAAGAGCCTGGAACAACTTTGAGTATTATTTTCAGTACTAGTTGTTAGACCTTGAGAAGATTCAACTGCTAAGATGCTGCTGTGCAAAATTTATAAGCATAGTTTCATAGGCATTTCTTGGAGACCTGCTCTTCTTGTTTCCATCTTAGAAGCAGAAACTGCAGTACAACAATATTATTCATAATAATTGGAAAAAAAAAATTGGATTTGGCCAGTTGGGTTTCTTCACTGTAGGCAAGACTTCTTATTGCCAGTCTGTGAAGCGTCATTGCTTTAGTCAGAATGTCAGCATCTCATCCATGTGACACTGTACATCAAACAGTGTAACTTTCAGATTGTAATTACAGGCAGAAGAAAACAAATGTGAAATAAGTCTGGGAGAATATACTCCAGCCACTTTCTCCACTCCATCAGCCTTCCATTGCACCTTAATCTTCTCTTCTTTTTTCCAAGAATTACAAGAAAAGTGGAGTTTGTATGTAAATAAGAAATAAATATTTTTCTTTTACATGGAGGAGTTCTCAACACTCATTACTTTCTACCTTAATTTGTCATTTGTAAACAAAATCGAGTATTATTTGGACAGGGCATTGCACATTGGACTGGACCGAAAATTTCCTCTGTCAGAGACAACCCTAGGCACTTGTCTAATGGATGGCTGCACACAGCGGGATGCTGCTTTGTCGATGTCCTGACAGTCACACTCTAACTCCTAGACACCCTCTCCCAGCAGTCACTCTACCTCTTAGATATCTTCACTTGGCTGGGCATGCAAGTTGTTCCCAGTTTCTGAAGCTGTCTCTGTCTTCCTTCCTTCATGCTGATAACGCCCCTCCAAATTCCTCTTCAGTGCCTTGACCCTGTTCCCACAGTTACTGAGACACAATGATAATAATGGGGAGCATGAAATGGATAAGCAAACTGACAATTTCCCTGCCCAGCTACAATTCTTAACCATTTAACACCATAAACAATGAAGCAACAGAGCAGTGTCATCATCAGTGTCAATGTTTCCCTGAAATTTGTCCAGAATACCACTAGACAAAAATTCAGCTCGGTTAGTACAGATACACTAAGCTTAGATTGAGAAACAGATAGAGGATAACATAAATATTTGGAATCAAGGAGAGATATAATCCTGTTTAGATATCTACTTCCTAGTGGCTTAAGTGGGAGGTAGGCAGCTAATTTCCCATTTACATCTGTGCCTTAATGACTTCTAGGATATTTTATACAGAATGTTTTTGTACAAAAATCCTATTTTATTTCAAAATCAAGTTAATTGCAGCACTATTTTGTAATTTTATTTAGCGAATTTATTGAAGATTCTTAGATCTGAACTTGGGTTTTGGCTACATACATTATCTGAAATCTTGCAACCTACCAAGAAGAGAATTTCCAGTTTCAAACAGTTTTGTAAATTTGCTCAGTCGTTCATCCTTGCTAATCTGGGAAGACATATCGAGGGCCATTGCTTCTGGGGACTTCTTTTTAAGAGAACTGACTCATACCTGCCCTTGGTTACAAGAATCAGCAAGAAGAATGAGTTTTATGTGTTCAACTAAGCCAAAAATAAGCTTTTCTTTGGAATGCAATTGCTACCTACATAATCCCTCATTTTGTGTCAGCATGATCAGGTTAGAATTTAACCCCCATCTGGTCTGCCAGAAGGTTTGTAGTTGGTTGGTTTTGGTTACTAAAAGAAACATTCCTTCGGTCAAACTGCATGCTTGTTTTCACAGCAGTAAATGTTGAGCTAGTTAATTAGTGCTGAATATAGTGAAGTAATCAATATCAATTCTTGTTGAAACTCCATGAATTTCAGCAAAACTTTTTAAATTTTTTTTTTTTTTCATTTGCTGTGACTATGGTTTAATGAGTTTGTTTGGACATCTTTATTTATATTGCATAGCATTCCAGTTCCAGCACAAAGGAAAAAAGATTGCTCTTTCCTCTGAACTGTGAAGTTACAACTATTTCCTCCAAAATACTCTCTTCTGGAGAACAGTGTGTGTATGAATATCTGTGCATATTTTTAGTAACATGTAGGCTTTTAAAAGTGTTTCAGAGAGTTCAGAGAATTTCTTAGCAATAAGTTCTTACCATCTAGATTTAAAAAAAGTGTATCTGAAGTTCAGAGCTGCAAAACTGTGATGTCAAGTGGCTGCAGCTTTAATTCCTAAATTTAAAAAGCCAGGCTGATACAGAGGCATGCTAGGAGAGTAGCCCTGAAGAGAGTAACCATGTACTGAGTGCTCGGGAAGAATTAGGAAGGTGTCACACCTGTTATCTTTATGTCCTAGATTTCATTAAAGTCTTAAAAAAACGCTACACCACAAGGAAGCTTTGACTTCACCACTTGAGAGCTTGTTGTAACTGTCACCTACTGAAGATGAATTTCAACTTAAGGTGAGAGAGTTTACTGCTGTGTTTGAAAAAAGAATGGTTTTACAGAGCCTTGCCTTGAACGCCTTTTTCCTCAAGCCTGTTAGAAAACAACATGTTTTCCTGTAGCATTTTTTTTCAGTAATGGTGTTAGTACAGCACACTGGAAGAGGTAGCCTTGTCTAAAGAGATTAGGTTGCGTGCTTGTGCACTGCTGGGTTCAGCAGCCGTGCACTATTAGCCTCAGCAGCAGAGGCCAGATGGAGTGAGATACTGTTCAGGTGCTTCCTTTCCCCACCTTTGTTGCTGCCCAGGATTAGGCTATAGATAGAGAAGGATCCCAATAAGGAGATTTTCACCAGCAGTCATCTGCGTCGCCAGGAACAATCTCCGATGTCTCCTTTGGAATACATCACCACCTTGAAACGCAGAAGCCGATCTTAATGATTTTTGTTTCTGCTGAGCAAGCGCCACAGTTGATGCCACTCCACTTCCCCAGGCAGGTAGACCCCACAGCAGTGGAGAACATGGGCTGAGCATAGGTGGAAAAAGATTTGGCAAACTGTGGAAATGAACTAATCCTTCTTTCCTTTGCACCTGATCCAAATCAAAATCCTGAACTGAATTTTGGTGGATTCCGGCCAGGCCTCACCCTGCCAAGCACTGATTGCTTCTCCAAGGTTTGTAAAGTTCATTCTCCTGCGTCCAGCAGTCAAGTATTGTTAGCTTCATGTGATCAGCCAGGTCTTTTAATATTTACACATGCTTTGCAAATGAATTAGAAACATGGACTGCTGTATCTATTGCACAAGTTCACCTCTTCTCTGATCCCTGTGGATTCCCTTCTGTTACAGAGGGTTTGGGTTGTATAACACATAGTTTCAATGGTTCTTTATTAGTCTTAAAACTCATCGCCTGGTGATGAGGTTTGGCTTTGCTTGTCTTCCTTTGACTTCTTTCTGCAGTGTACAGATCACACAAGTTATTCCTGGGCTCTGACAGAATCCACAGACACATTTGCTAGAAGAATCCTGGTGCCCAAGTGTTGACTAGATGTTACGTGCTAAATGTGCTTGTAAAACAAATAATAAAAGGCAACTCAAAATATGCAACTAGCTTTAATAACACCGTGCTTTACTTGTTCTGCTCCCAGTTCTGTGTGTTCTCCTACTCCTGGTGACTGTTAGTATCCCTTCCCCTCTACTACATTGCAAGAAGTTAAAAAAATAAACAAACAAACATACAGAACAAGCCCCTAATTCAGCCAAACCTGTAAAATGTAGACATGCTCGATGGAGTAATAAGCACCTGTGTTCTTCTCTTCCATGTTTTTGATCTAACAAGATTTCAGGTGAATTTACTCCACAAGCTATTGTGCTTCTGTGTAGCATCTAGCCACCATTTAGGTATGCAAAGGCAACAAGGCAGTAGGTGTCCCATTTTCCTAACAGGAACTGATTGAATCAGTTAAAAGCTAAATTTTGCATTTTGAAGATTGCCTTTGTTAAAGTCCACATAAACAACTTTTTGGCTTACACCTTTTATGTTTCAGCTTTTCCCCTCCTTGTACTAATAGCAACATCTAGTGGCAAGATTACCTCATGACAATGCCCTACTTTTGGAAACCGGTCTAGCTCCTCCGGGTAAATTTCATCTCCTCTACTGCCAGATTGACTTTAGAATTTGAAAAGAATTTGAACCATGAGGACTTCAGCAGTCCTCTTCGCTGGCTGCAGTAAAATCCTTTTTTTCAAAGGAGTATCACTGGCAGGCCTACTGGTAATTTTTGCTGCACGAGAAAAACAAATCAAAATAACAAAACCAAACCAGCTCAGTTTCATGTAATTACAAAACCAAAGCTGCTGATTTTCTTAGTTGAAGTAATGTATCTCCTGTAGCAATTGAGCTGGAATCCTAACACCAGCAGTTGTGTAGGATAACATTTGCATACATAAGACCATGATTTTTAGATTAAATGAGCTGACTGGGATCTGTCTCTTCCACCAGGAAATGCTGTCAGATCTGCAAGCTATGAGTCATAGTTCGTGTTCAGGTTTGCTCATCCAGTAGCTTCCAGTCTTATTGTGATCAAGGATCACTCGTGTCCTGGTTTTGGCTGGGATAGAGCTAATTTTTTTCCCAGTGGCTGGTATAGTGCTGTGTTTTGGATTTAGGAGGAGAATAATGTTGATAACACACTGATGTTTTAGCTGTTGCTAAGTGGCGCTCACACTGGTCAAGGACTTCTCAGCTTCCCCTGCTCTGCGGGGTGCACAGGAAGCTGGGAGGGGGCACAGCCAGGACAGCTGACCCAGACTGGCCAAGGGGCTATGCCGTACCGTATGGCGTCATGCTCAGTATATAAACTGGGGGGAGTTGTCTGGGGGGCAGCGATCGCTGCTCAGGGACAGGCTGGGCATCGGTCAGCAGGTGGTGAGCAGTTGCATTGCGTATCACTTGTTTTGTGTATTCTTCTATCATTATTATTTTCTCTTCCTTTGCTGTCCTATTAAATTGTCTTTATCTCAAGCCACGGGTTTTACTTTTTTTTCCCGATTCTCTCCCCCATCCCACCATGGCGGGGAGGAGGGTGAGCGAGCGGCTGTGTGGTGCTTAGTTGCCAACTGGGGTTAAACCATGACAACCGGAAAAAAAATGGTGATGTTCTAGCTGTTTTGCATGTAATTGTGTACCTGATTTCTCTCACATCTGTACCTGCAGTCGGTTTGATGCATATTATTAGTAAATATAGCCGTACTGATGGCAGCCAATGCTTTCAACCCTGGCTGTCTACTCACACTGTGCTGCTCCTAGATGAAGTCTGGATTTCAGAGCCTTTGTAGTAGAATATGTAAGCATCTCTACTATGTGCTACCTCTGATTACTGCATATGTATTCCAGGTTTCACAGAAGCATTAGACAGAGCCAAAGCAGATGTGGTAAGGATGTATCTGGGATTTCTGGGCGTACAATAGCATGGTTGAAGTTACTCTGCTTAAACAGTAGCTTTGATTGAGTGAAGCTGTAAGAAATACTGGGCAGATGTAGAAGATCCTCAAAATCCATCCGCATAACATTTTGGGTGAAAAGAGAACACATTCAGAACATGCATATGGTTGCATCGACTATCCAAGAAATCAGGAGGGCTAGGAAACCAGAAAGCGCAGTAAAAAAAAGGGCGACATTGGGTACCCTGGGGAGCCATGGGGACAGCTGATGGCATGGTCCACCCAACCTCTTCACTTATGCTTCAGCATGCTCGTTGACTGAAGCGCGCTACGGGTACGGTGCGTTTACACTGTCTCCAAGATTAGTCAAGGATTTAAGGCCTCACTCTGAAAATCTTAAAGGATATTTAAGTCAGGTTCCCACAGAGGGAGTCTTAATTCTGGCATCACAGAGAGCAGCTTTTCCAAAGTCCCCCCATAAAGCTGGGAAGGGGCTGCAGCGAAAGCTGTTTTTGTTATGGCTGGGGCTACTGCATTTACAAGGATAAGGAAAACCCAAGTTCAACATTGCTTCTGCGGCTGAACAAGGATTTGAATCCAAATCTCACAAATTTCCAGACGACTAAGCTACAAAATACCCAGTAGTAGAGATTCTCAATCTGGTCTTACATTTTACTCCGTTTTTGTGTAAGTTAATAAATACTAATTGAATCAGAACCTTTTGGATGAACACACAGATGAATTCTGATTATAAAGAGGGAACTGTTTACACTATTAACTTCAGACAAATAAGTATTTTGAGGTTTCATTGCATAAAACAGCTCTAACATGAAACAAAGAACCCAGCACTCTGCTATAAGCTTTGTGCAAAATGCACTTTCAAGGGGCCAAATTCAAGATAAAATATGAGTGCAAGTATCAACAGAAAAGAAGATCTGGCAATGATTTAAAGTCTGATACAGAGGGACATGTTGGCTTCTTGGTTGATGGTCTGTTCTATAATTCTGTCTTAGTTCTGGCATCCACATTTTAAAGTGATGTTGAAAAACTGGACAATACAGAGAAAAATGATTGAAGATACCAACTGATTAAATACTTCAGTTTTTCAATTAGCCTGATTATGGTGCAGACATCTTTGAAAAGCAAAAAAAAAAAAAAATCCAACTATTTAGAAGTTTTTTTTAATCTAGCAAAGAAGGCCTAAGAACCCTACTCAAAGACACCTTCAAGCCAGTAACATAGTTAAAACAGCTGGAATGCACTAAAAGAAATGGGTGTCTTCAAATCAGGCAGGCTTGCCCAAGTCCAACTAGTTAGACTGAATTTGCACTTAAGATGAAAGAAACTGGGTGAAGTTCTATGGGCTGAGCAGGACAGAGATGAGATTAGATAAAATGGTTTAATAATCCCCTCAGGACCTAGACCTGATGAATTGTGTGTCAGGTGCCATTGCCAGTCTTGACACTGGAAACTAGAACTGCTGTCATCATTTAAATACCATGAATAAATACCGTTTTCGATTTGAGGAAGGCTGTTTTCCAAAATATGCATTAAAATTCATGCCATTTCTCCACCCAGCTTGCTTGAGTGGATGTTCTGATTCCTGATGAGTAGTCCCAGAGAAGCATTAGGGTTTTTTTTGGCCAGACCTAGCAGTAAGAAATTTCGTTTCAGTTCCTATGGGAAGAGTTTTATGACTGACATGATGACTGAAGATAAAATTCCATCTACAGTAGACAGCAGTCTATTTCTTCTAAAAAAGATTGAGGCTGTAATTAAGTTCTGGATTGTGTAGTATTTATTACTGTTAATACAGACATCTCTCAAACATATCTACACTCAGCCACTGAACAGATAGGCAAAACCCAAGGAAGTAATATATACTTCAGGCTCGGGGGGTGGGAGGGCAGGACCGAAACCACCAACCAACCACCTTCACATAGTTATGCGGTAAAGAACTGTTTAGTGTCCAAAGAAAAAGTACAGTTATCCTGTGTTCCTGAAAAGCAGCGATCTTTCTTCAGAGTACAGTGGTACCTCATAAAACTGGACTTGCCTTTTTAAAAAAAAAAAAAAAAAAAGACTAGCACAAGGTCACAGTAGCTCCAACAGAGACAGAAGATCTAATCTTGCTGCCTGACAAATCTTTTCATCCCAACAGTTACATTCCACCTGTAAGTGCTGTACTAACACCCAATAAGAAATAGCCACTCCAGACCTCTATTGGCAGAGGAAAACAAGGAAACACAACTTTACTGCAAGATGTGGCAGTAAACACGTTCCTTGCCGAGGCCCCTTCTGCTGCAGCTGTCCCCAGCGATGCACTGATTGGTGATGATGCAGGCCCCTTGGGGTCAGGGCTGTGACACCAAAGCAATAGTTAGGCCACTTTCACTTTCGGTGCACAGAGCACGTGACAGCTGTACTGCACCACGCGTGCCAGGCTGACACCGCGCTCTCCTCCATACCCTTGCGCCTCTCCAGCCCTCCTAAACTACGCTGGCAACGGAGCATACACTGGAGACCTTCCCCTTCTCCTGCAACGCAGCCTACTTCCTTAGCTCAGAGCCCGAGTTAGCTCTGCCTTAGTGCCGCACCTGGACGCAAGCTTCCCAACCTTTGCAGTTCTGCACAACTGGCAGCATAGCAGTCCACAAATTGTCTCGTGGGGCCCCTCGCAACAGCTTTCAGGAAGTAGGGTTACGAGGGGACAAAGGCCTGAGAGAGATCTGTCAGTCCTTCTTGAGAGCAGGACAGTCGCTGCTCTAGTTACTAAGCTGAAGAAGCCTTTGTGAAGGCACTGGCAATCGGGGATGGCCCACAAAGCACTAAAACACCCTTCAATGCTACGACGTCACTGACCTTCCCAGCAGACAGCTGTGCTGCTCCACACAACGCAAAGGTGAATTTGGAAATGCAGTGCTTTTCAAGCACACCCACTGGTGATAAAGATGCTCTGGCTCCCTTCTGTCATTCAACAGGAAAGCATTTCTTACAGAAGGGAAAGCTGCCAACTGCAAAGAGAGCACACCCCAACATCTCCGAGGTGCGTCCCTTGCAGATACACATTAAAAAATTGTAAGCCTTAAATAACAAGCATGGGAGTTTTTCCAATCAAAAGTTTTATTGACATTCTTGGCAAATTAATCTAAATTTATGATCTTGGTCTCTCCTTCTTGCCCTTGTACAAGGCCAACAGAGAAACATTGGCTACTTTGACAACCTTGAAGCGAACTCCAGGAATGTCACCAACAGCGTGACCCTTCCGACCGAAACCAGCAACCAGAACTTCATCGTTTTCCTGCAATGAAAGACCACAGAGTTACAAAGCTATAAACATTAAACCTGTACATACTTCTGAAATGGGTAACATCAGAAAGCCTAGGCTGTGGCTCAGATTTAAAGAAAGGGTAGAAATACTGAAGGCTATTACAGGTATACGTTAATAAAGGACTGTTATCCTCTTCAGTGTTTTGGAGAAAGGTAACATAAGCAGAGATGTCATTTAGCTTGCAGCAGCACAGTGGAGAACTGGCTTTGCAAAGGGAGGGGAAAGTATAAAAACACCTCTCGCATTTTTCGTCTGCCTCTGCCACTACAGCTTTAAGACACATGTAGTGCAGAATGCCATGAACCCTTGTCTAACCATCCCCTAAATCCGTCAATGACGTGTTTCTTTACTTTGATATACAACTTTTTACGGATCACTTCTTGAAATTTACCTCAATGAAGTTCAGGCAGCCATCGTTGGGAACAAAAGCTGTTATTTTTTTGCCATTCTTAATCAGCTGGACTCTAACACATTTCCTGATGGCAGAGTTGGGCTGTTTAGCTTCTACTCCACTAAAATGGAAGCACATGAAAATAAATTAGCAAAAATCACTTTGATGAACTAGCAGATATTCATTACACCACCAAAAATTACTCTATTACTTTGTACTAAGTGCAAGTTCTATCTGTACTTCAAAAAAAAAAAAGTTATCTATTTAGAGCTGCTCAACAGGTAAAAGCCCAGTTCCTAAGCTTAGTAAAAACTGAATATTAAACACCTACAGACACATACTAATTCAGTAAATAAAAATTGGGGGGGGGGGGGAAGGGGGGAGAAACACCTTGGAGCCCTGGCAGTATTGCGATGAAGCTTATAAATTATGAAAGAAAAAAAAAAAGCCACAAGACAAGTAGATGGGAATTTTAACACAAGGCACACACACAAAATCCATCCCCCCCTAAATCCTAAACTGAGTTAGGTGGTATTTTTATTCTTTTGCTTCTAAATAAGCAGGATTTTTAAAGTGACACGTGTATGAGAAAGAGTACCTTTCAACACAGCCACCTGGGAAAATAAACCACATTTTCAATCTAGCGTATAGAAACTAACAGAAACATGGCATGTTACAGGTAGCGAAACCTCTCACGTCTTTAGGAAATAAAGCAGCTTAGCGGTGCTTCTTCCCTGAGGCCCCTCTCCAAGGCCTCATCCTCCGCGGCCTGCTCCAGGGCGCCCAGCCGCCCCATGCCGCGCACCGGCCCCACGCCCCGCAGCCCGCGGCGGCGGCACTCGGCCGAGCTCTACCCACACTTTCTCCAGGACGATCCCCTTGGCGTGGGAGGCGCCGCCGAAGGGGTTGGCCTTCAGCGCCGTCCCCAGGTGGGCCTTCTTGTACTGCTTGTCGTGCCACTTCTGGTCGCGGCGGTGGCTGCGGAGCTTCCGGGCGGTGCGGAGCCCTCGGCACTTCCCTGCGGAACGGGGGAGGAGCGGGATGAGGAGGACGGAGGGGGATGAGGAGGACGGAGGGGGATGAGGAGGACGGAGGGGGATGAGGGGGCCGCTCCCGCCGCCGCACCCCCCACCCCGCGCGGCGGCCCAGCGGCGCGCGGCCACCCGGCGAGGCGGTGCGTAATGGCGGCGGCGCCGCTACCGCCCACCCCGGCGGCGCCAGGAGGGCGCAGAGCCGCGGCAGGTCCGCGGGGCAGGGAGGGGAAAGCGCTCCGGACGCCCCCGCGGTGCCCCACGCCGCCTCACCCCGGGCGCCCCCCCCGGCCCGGCCCGGCCCGGTTCCCGCCGCGGCGCTCACCCATCCTTCCACCCCGGCTGCCGGATGCGAAAGAGAGAGGCCCGCCCGCTCCGCGCCGCCTAGCTGCGGCCGCGAGGCCCCGCCGCGGGCTGCCCGCGCCGCGCCTGACTGAAACTCCCGCCCGGCAGCGAGAGGGGCGACCCGGCGCGGAGGGCGGGAGTTCGGTCCCCTCAGCGGGTGGCGGCCGCGGCGCACCGCCTCTAACGCGTTTAATTCGGTGTCTCCGGGAGTAACCGGCCGCAGGAGGGAGGCGGGCAGGCACGGAGTGCAGCGCGCCGGCCGCCTCCCCGAGGTGAGGCAGCGACTGGAAGCTGCAGCTTCTCCGAGGAAACAGAAGGGAGGGCAAGGTGCGAAGGACGCCGAAGTTCAGGCTGTCTGCACCAAGCAGCGCTGGTGCCGCCCTTCTCCGGAGCGTCAGGCGAGCGCTTCCCGTGGTTAAGAGAAAGGGAGGATGGCTCCCGCGCTCGGGCAGGCATGCAGCCGGCGTAAAAGCGAGGAGGGCGCGGTGGCATCGCCCCTGGTTCGCGTGGAGCGGCCTCGGCTGCAGCCTGGCGGCCCGCGTTCTTCAGCTGCAGCGCGCCTGGGGCTCGCCGGGCGCCTCTGCGTCCTCGCCGGGCGCCTGCGGCAGGCGCCTGCCAGGCTGCTCACAAGGCGAGCAAAGGCAGAAGTACCCCCTACGGTGTATTTAGGGTGAGCGAGGAAGATACTGAGGAGCTCTGAGGGTAGCTGAGCCAGCATCTCTTATACTTCCAACTTTTGACTGAAGTACCTACGTTGCCCCTAAGTCTTCCAGTGGATCAACAGCAGAGTAAAACCCTGTAAGAGAAAAAAGCATTTATTAATTTTCAAAGCCACTATTAGTCCATACTGCCAAACTAGCAACCTGCAGATGCCAACTGAACGGGCACAGCTGCCTCATTCAAGCAATCCGCTCACTAAAAGAAAAAGTCATGAACATTCACTTCCCTTTTTGGGATTGCTGTGATTAGGTCTAAATGTATCTTTATTAACACAACCTGTCTTTACAGCTTAAATAGAAAATACATACTTTGTTTATGCAGGGCTGTTTTTACATTCAATATGGATAGAATAAATAAAAAAAAAATCAAAAAGCCAACAAACAAAAACTAGAAAACCCAGCAACAGTTTCAGAAGCAAACAAATTAGTATTATGAAATGGAGCTCTTTAGAAGATGGAATTCCAATGTGGAGAATGCAATCACTATTTGGTAATTTTAAAATAGGGAAGTTAATCTTGTAAAAATGGTACAGCTTTGCTTCACAATCTTAGGAATACTTAAAAGCTGACTAGGAAGGAAACTGATGGATAAATAAAATGAATATGCTGAAACAAACTATGGCATTTGGTGCACAAATATTCACTAAGACATTAAGATCTAGGAAAGACATGATTTGAGATGGTGCCACTGTAGGTTTTGCTGTTTCTTTTTAAACTTTAGTAGGACTTTAGGACACTTCTGTTATGACAGTTTTTATTCATTTCACCATGTTCTTCAAAATTAGTATTGTTTGTTTGATCCAAAACCAAAGAGAAGTGCTCAGGTTTAGTTAGTGTCATCCATTGCAAAAATGTTCACTCAGACATGTCACCCGGTGTTTAATAACATGCGGAGGATATATTTGTGTATACAAACCATTTATTATGGCACGGAAAAGCATAGGAAAATAGTCAAATTATCGAAAGGTTTATTAGTACTCTAGCTTACACGAAAGGAACTTGTGATCTTGGTCTCTCCTTCTTGCCCTTGTACAAGACCAACAGAGAAACATTGGCTGCTTTGACGACCTTGAACTCCATGAATGTCACCAACAGGGTGACCCTTCCAGCCAAAACCAGTGACCAGAACTTTGTCATTTTCCTAGAATTCAGCAGTAACCAGACTGTTAAAAACAACTGTAGGATTTAATTGAAATAACAAATAAGAATAAAGTCAAGTAAGGCTAACAACGAAGACTCGCTTTGGTAAATTTACATGCATATGTACAGTGGAGTAGCTGCACCCCGAGTGTTGAAGTAGCCTCGAGCTGGAAAATTCGAGCTCAACTTTTTCACAGCCCATGTTTACTAACCAGCAGAACGCAGTCGTTCTACACTCCCCAAAGCGCAGGGTGAGTAGCATTACTATTTCTGAGTGGTTATACCTGGTCGGTTAACTTTATTGGTTTGGGATGCAGAGTATTTACCTTGATGAAGTTCAGGCAATGACCACGGGGAACAAGGGCTGTTATTTTCCTGCCATTCTGGATCTGCTGGACACTAACATGTTGCTGGATGGCAGGGCTGGGCTGCTTCACTTCCTTAGGTCCGTTTGACAGAGGAGAAAACCGGACACCCAGCAGCAGTTTCCTCGTGTAGGGCAGCCCCGCAGTCAGTCCCCGGTGCTCAGCGTGCCAGCCATGGATGCGGCCCCGTCCCCGATGCTCCTGGCTGCAGGTGCCCCGCCGGGCTCTGCAGAGGCATCCTTGCAAGGGTGGCCACAAGACCCTGCTCTCATGGGATCCTTCCTCTCCCTGGCTGGGTGTTTTTGCAGTGAAATAGCCCAAATTAGTAACTCTGCTGGAAAAAGCCGCCCGGGAGGACTGTTGGCAGCTGGGTGGAAACAGGTTGTTTTCTTTGGAGAACGCCAGCACTGTTACATAAGCGCTTCTAAAATTAAATATTTCGGTTGGCTGAGCAGATAAATCCACCCAAAAATCCCACAATTTATCTTAAAACTCCCAGTATAATCTGATCTCCAGCGTTCCCTGGGAAATCTGATTCCTGAAGTCCGGCAGGGCTGTACAATGAAAGCCTCAACTGGAGGGGATCAGGGGCCAACCTCTCTGCGGCCAGTCCCTTGCTCCCCAGCGCTCACAGCCCGCGTCCCCACTGCCGCTGCAGCGGCAGCTCCGCTCCCCTGGCCCACCACCGGTCCCAGTCCATGCTGGGAGGGAACTACAGCTCCCCTCCTCCATCGCCCTTCCACCATTTTGGGCGTGTTCGGCGCTGCATGAGGCACGGCCTGCCACCTCCGTGATGGCCGCTCCCATCCCACCACAGTCTCCTTATCGCAGCCCCGTCTGTGAGCGTGTGAAATGCTCTAAGTGCTTCCTCATGTGCCTCTGCCAGCAGAGAGAACAGCAAAAAAGAGGCTGAAGAAAAAACTGAGGGAGACTTAGGGCTTTGACTACCTTGTTTGGTACCTCAAAGCTTGTGGCTTTCTCTCACTTGAACGGCAAGTGCTTTACAAAACACTGATGGGTGTAAAACAAACAAACCAGACCCTCTGGCTGCCACAGTTACATTCTCCAGGGGAGTGGAAATACACAAGTGTTGGGAACCCCCTTCCAGAGTGATAGATCTACCTTGTAATGCAGACTGACCTTTTTTCTGGGCTTTTTGTATGGTGTCGTCCCTACTCCCTCACCACTCCCCCGGAAGGCAGACCAAGAATTGGAAGCATCATTCTTACCATAGAATCATAGAACCATAGGATTGTTTAGGTTGGAAAAGACCTTTAAGATCATCAAGTCCAACCGTTAACCTAGCACTGCCAAGTCCACCACTAAACCATGTCCTCAAGCACCACGTCTATCCATCTTTTAAATACCTCCAGGGATGGGGACTCCACCACTTCCCTGGGCAACCTGTCCCCATGCTTGACACCCCTTTCCATGAAGAAATTTTCCCTAATATCCAATCTAAACCTCCCCTGGCACAACTTGAGGCTGTTTCCTTTTGTCCTATCGCTTGTTACTTGGGACAAGGGACTGACCCCTGCCTCTCTACAACCTCCTTTCAGGATCCAGTCTCCATCCAGACCAGCTGCAGTAGGGCCTGGAGTCTATGGAGATTTCTCAGCATAGTATGGTATCCTTTGGGGTTGTTAGGAAGGGTGCGAGGTGTAGAAGGGAGGTGGGAAAGAGAGTTGTAAGGGGATTAATTTTTGCATCATCCCAGCCTGTGTGGTGTAGATGAAAGCTGAAAGGCTTGCAGGCAAATTAGTTGCCCAGAGAGGATTTTCTTGGAACCAAGACAAGCTTTTTCCATATATTGAGACCAATTTTCTGTGCTTGCTTCTGTGGCATTGTCAGTGCATTGTGAATATATCTGAATCAGAGGAACAATGCATGTCTCAAAGTAAAAAAATAATAATGCTATATGAAGTGCTAGTACCTTGTACAGTGGCTGATACCTCATGCTTGGGTTGAGATGTGTTATTTTAGAAAACTGCTCAGTTCATGGTGACCTGATATGTCATCTGAAGGTAGCTATAAACTGTGTTGAAAATTGATTGTGCCATTGTCAGCCTGAGGAGATGTTAGCCAAAAAGATAAATTATCCATGTTTAAAATTATGTCTGCAGTCTCATTCATTGCATGCAAACTCAGTGTGTGTATAATCATGGCAGCATCAGGCAGAACAGCTGTCATCTCGGGGTCTCCATCAACGTTGATGTGATCGTCCTGTTTGACAGGGGGTTTGCTGGACTGTGGTGGCACATTCGGGGATGTGTGGGATGCCAGCAGCATCGACTGTCTAACCTATCAGTACCTGATTGCTTCACAAACCTCACAAAACTGTGAACCCTTACGCTGAATAAAATTGCCAGCTGCTTTCTTAACTATCTTCTCTGCGAGGCAGATCCTCGTAGAGCAGTGTTTACAGTACAGTAAGATCTTCTGCTGTGCCACCTCCCTGGTGGTGGAAGTGTCTGAACTGCCATGATAGTAAGTAAAAAACGACTAAGTGGTAGCTGCTTTATCGTGAAAGGACAAGTTTTGCATGAAGAGTAATCATGAGCAAAAACTTATTACCAGAGGGGGGAAAAAGATGGTAAACAGCAGTTTAATCCTCTTATTTGGAATACTGGCCACTTTTAGCCCACCATAGCCCATGTTATAGGATGTAAACAAAACTGTTGACTTCCCATTGATTTCGTTCTGCAGGAGGTTCATCGAATGCCTTTGTGGAGTTGAATGTGACCTCATCTGTTCTGTAAAACAGTGTGTGGGCTTTGCCCATGATCCTCTGTTCACCCTTTGTCCACTGTGTATGTATGTAGTTGAAGCGTGTGGCCGAGCAAGCTTGCTTTGGTTGATTTCAGTGTAACAAAGGGAAATGTACAAGTGCAATTCGTCAACTGAATCGCAAGAGCTCATCTCATCATGCCCTTGTCAGGACTACTGCATGTAAGGCTCCATTCAAGTTTTCTTTTTAAACTCAGTAATGCAGAGATGGTAGTTTTGCCATCATTCTTCACCAGAATGAAGTAAACGCTTAGGATTATTTCTTTGCTTTTAGTGGATCTTGTTTCTTTTTCGATACCACGTGAGTCTGTTTACGCTTGAACCTAATAAAAAAGGAACATTTTTCAGAACTGTATCAAATGTTTAATTTTATTGTTGTTGTTGTTGTTGTTATTATTAGCAAGTGTCAAGAGGTGAGGACTTTTCTTCACGCTCTTTGCTTTTACCATTATTTCAGATGATGACTGCTGATTAATAAATTACTATCAGCACCCATAATATTAGTGTATAGTGAGGATGTCAGTATATTTTCACTGATTTATACTGGTTTAACCTATGTGAGTTGGTTTTGGCTGGGATAGAGTTAATTTTCTTCACAGTAGCTAGTATGGGGCTGTTTTGGATTTGTGCTGGAAAGAGTGTTGATAAAATGGCCTTTTCTGCTTCCCTGGCCACCCTACCAGTGAGTAGGCTGGGGGTGCACAAGAAGCTGGGAGGGGGCACAGCCAGGACAGCTGACCCCAACTGGCCAAAGGGCTATGCCATACCGTACGACGCCATGCTCAGCATATAAAGCTGGGGGAAGAAGAAGGAAGGGGGGGACGTTCAGAGTGACGGCGTTTGTCTTCCCACGTAACCGTTACGCGTGATGGAGCCCTGCTTTCCTGGGGATGGCTGGACACCTGCCTGCCGATGGGAAGCAGTGAATGAATTCCTTGTTTTGCTTTGTTTGTGCACACGGCTTTTGCTATCCCTATTAAACTGTCTTTATCTCAACCCACGAGTTTTCTCACTTTCACTTTTCTGATTCTCTCCCCCATCCCACCAAGGGGGGGAGTGAGCGAGCGGCTGTGTGGGGCTTAGTTGCTGGCTGGGGTTAAACCACGACACTATGTTAGCAGTTTGGTGTTACATGTTTTCTTGGTTGTTTGCAAAAACCCCTTTGTTTCTGAGCAAATTGACATGTACTTTTCCCCTCTTTGACTATGTGAAACAGTGGTCTGAGAAGGCAGGTTCCCTCTAGAAATTGATAGCACCATGGAAACACACAGGCTGGAAGTACAATTAAAGATACATTCTGTTGTCACAGAGTGGACTACAGGACATTATCTTGGGTTCAGCCTGTACTGACTTTAACTGTGGCCTGCCACAGGTTGTTTATACTGCTTTCTCTCACTTTCTCTGTCTTCAAAGGACATACTATTTGTTCATTTGTGCCATACTGGTTTGTATTTCAGTATTTTTATTTCTTAGCTTTTGCTCCCATGCTGATGAAGAACACTTAGAAGACAGCAGCACATGAGTGAAATCTCAAGGCACTGTCAGAAAGACTTTCTGTCCCTTTTTTCCCCCCACTTATTTAGGAGGGACTATGGGTCAGGAGTATGGCAAGCTTTAACAAGCCAGTGATGTTAGTGACTTCACAGTTTTTAGCAAGGTGTGTGGAACTTTTGCCTCCTACCAGGGCTTAAATTTTCAGCTGAGCCATGTCTCTGTACTAGTGTAATTATTTCAAGTTTAGAACCATACATTTCTGGTGCTTCACAGAAAATTTAGAGATTATTTTTGACTGGTCCTTGTTTATCACTACACTCTCTTGTGTCATTTTTCAAGCTGGGCTTCTCACATAAGTATCTGTATTCCTCCTTCAATTGGATAGAAGCAGTACTGCTGAGGACAAGCTGTTGAGTTTTAAGATTAGTGAATACTCTCTGTGCCACTGAAAGAGAAATGAATTAAGGTGGTAAATCCTTTTTAATAGTTATGATGCTAAACCCCCTATCTTTATCTTATATCTGGAATGGAATAGACAGAAGCTCTTAATCAGTGAAGTAGGGCTTACTGTGTGATCACATCATCAGGTAGCTGATGTTAGCTGCTGAGCAAGAAAGTAGTGAGTCTGGGGGGGGTTATGTGTGTACGTGGATAGGTATACACATTGCTGTTAGCAGAAGCAGGATTTAAGTGGAAAAGGGTGCAGTGTGACTAAGTGTCAGCTAACTGCTGGGCCGAGCTTCATTTTGAGAGTGAGCTGCCCATGCTGAAGGCGGGGACCAAGAACCCATTTCTGCCTGGGCCACAGAGTTCCCTCCAGACTGGTCACTGATCCATGGCTGTGTTCATGAAGGTGGCCAGACTGCACATGAGCACGCTGCAGAGCACTGTTGTTGCACCTAGTCCGCCCGTAAGTATCCTGATTTCAGCTTGACCCGTCCTGTGTAGACATTTTGAATGCAAGCTGCAGTTAGCGAGCAATGTGTGGAGAACGCACATGGGTCATAGGGTTTGAGGAGTCAGCTCATGTGCCTTGCCCTCTTCTTTGTCATCATGAGCACAGCCGATCTATATTTTGAGAAGGCTGATGAGGAGAGAGGGTCTGCAGAAGAGGTGTCCATGCCTGCGACCCACGTATCTTTTGAGAATGACCCATCCCAGAACCAATCTGCCGTATTAACAGTAATGTGTATGCACTTCAGTGTCTCGGTCTGACAGTCCAGAAACAGAGGCACTGTAATTCTGTGGGCATTTAACAACTGCAATCTGGCTTAGAGTAATCTGTAAGTATAAAAACAATTGAGCCAGGAAGCTGGGCACACACAAACTGAATTAGTGCTGAAGAAAGGAAAAGACTTCCAAATATTTGACTTCTAAGCTTGCTATGTCTGCTTTCACATCTGTGAAATGGGAATAATACTATTACTCTGAACGTATTCTAAGACTTCAAAATACATGTAATTCTTTCCCTGGTTGTCATATGGAAGGAGAAATTTCAGAGCTGTTTGGAAACAGCACCTTCACCTTTCTTTAAGGTTAGGGTTGAGTACAGATAAGAAGTGTTCTTCTGTGTGACTTTAGAGCCTGGAAAGACCATCTGATTTTATTTCTTTTTTCCTTAGGAAACAGCTCGCATCCTTGTACAATTTCCCCAGAACATGTAAACTTTAAATCACAAGGAAGCTGAAATGTGCCAGCAGTAGGTGTCTGCTGTCAGAATAAATCTGAGCACATGAAGAATTTCTCCCATGGGTACTGGTGCAGCGATGGAGTGGCAAATCCCGGCCCTGATTGGCTCGATCTGCTGCCCATCACGCTGCCAGGCAGAGTGCGGGCGCCCAGCTGCCCGCTGGACCAGAGGAGCAGATGTGCTGGGTGTGGAGGGACTGATCTCTTCTCAATGGAAAGAAACGCTGCCTTCAGGTTCCTACTGCTTTTTTTGTATGTAGGGTTTGCGGTCTCTGTGGAGCAAACGATTGCGACAGTGGATGGCAGGTCAGTAATTGAGTGTATATTCGCAAACTCTGTTGGTGGAGTTGAGTGCATGTTTTAAATGTTGTAATTTGGTCATTTGTGCTGTGTGGAAGCAGATTCAATCGCAGTTTAGAATGTCAGGACGTGATTTTAATTTTCTTTTCAGGTTTGAAAACACCTGGGGCTAATACAGAAATGAATTATTTTGAAACCTATGCTGCATTAAAAATGTAACTCTAAAACAATTTTATAAACAGTACTAGAAACGGTTTTAAAATGAGTGCTTTCTGGGCATCTGTCTTATATTTCATTACATTTTAATGACTCTCACACTGACTTTCCCTGGTCTGTGTAAAAATGAAGTTATAAATAGAATAACAGCACGGGTGTGAAAACTACTCCAAGAAATATATGTGCTAAAATATTCTACTTGTGTAGAATGAATATTTGAAGCATGAATTCAGTATTGCAAGGAAGTATTAAACTTATGAAATTACTAGAGATTTGG
Organism: Platalea leucorodia; assembly: GCF_965183815.1. NCBI lineage: Eukaryota > Metazoa > Chordata > Aves > Pelecaniformes > Threskiornithidae > Platalea > Platalea leucorodia. Next base: position 80,851,281 of record NC_138858.1, read on the forward strand.
ATTTATCATTGTTTATAGTGCTATTTTGTTCTCTAATGAAATATAAATAGGAAGCCCAAATCATAGCAAGGGAAAGAGAGGACTTTCTAGAGCCAAGCATTACAAAAGTGAAAACAGCCTAAACTGTATTAGTTGAATCATGCCCCAAAGTCACTAATAACACACAGATCAAGTGTGCTGATGAAGATCACAGCTGGCAGTAAAATCTGTGCATTTAAGGCAAGGAAGGACATCTGGTGATTTGCTTAAGCTTGTATTAAGAGATCTGCTAGTCAGTTACCAATAAATACTACAATATGTTTTCATTTAAATAGCTTACTTGCTGTTTTGCTCCGCCAGTTTTCAGATTTGTTAGTGTCTTCTTAGTATAATTGCTCTTTTCTGTAATCGGATCAAAATCTGAGAGAGAGCAAGCAGTGGAGCATGACATGAATGTTATTCTAATAAATATTAAGAAATGAAGTTGCAATCTTGATGCCAGTGAATTGAATGGGGATTTTGCCTTTGCATTCAGTGGAGGTGGGATCATGCCTGCACAGTGTTAATTTGCTAGAAGTTCTGTAAGCTCAATTTCATTTTTTATATTAAAATTGAAAGCTTGAGTATCTTGTCATACTGATCTAGTTCTTATTGAACATCCATTAAGTACAGCTCAAACCCCAGTACTCAGTACCTTGTAAAGTAATTATGTAAATCTGTCTCCCTGTGTCAAATCACATGTGAGGCTACCAAAATATGACACAGAATACTTAAAATTTAAAAAACTATAGTTGTGGGCTTCGTAGATACTTCTTAATGAGAGAACTTAAATAGATAAATTTAAAACTTAATAACATTTTTTGTTAGGATGTTTCTTAGAAGGAACTAGCTTTTGCCCTGAATCTGAGTGCCCAGGCTTACACATTTATAATTTTAGTAACTTCATTGAAATTACTGATGACCCATGTCCCTAGGACTGCAACCAGTTCATTGCTACCAGGCGCTCAGCAATCATTCATCACCTTTCATCATAACTTTCTTTTTAGTGCATTTGAAGGTTCACATGTTATTTTCCAATTAAATGCTTCATAAATGAATTGAAACTAGTTCAGCATCCAGTGAGGTAGTCTGCAGCTGGACAATATTAGTATTAGAGTGATAATTCTGGAGTAATTGAAATACTGCAGTAGAGTGCGTTTTGTCATCTGATGCAGTTTGTCAGAGCAGCAATATGAAGAGTAAAAGCGTGAATATGGCTTCCTTTAACCTGATGGCGTGAAAACTGTCTGTGGCCTCCACACTCAGTCACTGTTGAGTGCCAGGCTTATTCACGTGGCTCGTCTGAGTGGACAAAAGACTGCTCATGTGAAAGTCTTCGAGGGCTGGAGCCTATATGAACTTTTTCAGACAAACAAGCTAGGCTTGGTTGTCTTACGTAGATGGATAATGTCATCTGATAAGAGGGAATTTACACTTCTTTATACTTATAATCTTATTTAATTGGGTTTTATGTAGTGATTAGTCATCCCAGTGCTTTGTATTAGGGCTAATCCAATTTCATGTGGCTTCCTGACATACTTGGTGTGGTAAATTCAGCATACAACATACATGTCTTGGTGTATATCTGGGCTAGTTATTTACAAAATGGTAAGGAAAAACATTAGTCATCAAAACATATACCATGTGTGCAACTGAATTTGAAATTTTAGGGCAGAGTGGCTGAAAAATAGGATAAATTTAAAAGTCTAGTCTCTAATGCAGTGTGCTAAAAATTATTTGCTCTCACTGATTTCATGTCTAGCCACTGTTTGCTGATAGTTTTGCAGGCAGTGGAGAAGGCTGTAGTGCTAGCTAGTTTCCTGTCTCTTATACGTGTGTTTAACATTTTTATATAAAAAAGGGAATATATATTTTTAATGTGTTATTGTTTTCCCATTTCTTCTTACAATGCTTTTGTTCTGTGAAACATGCTCCAGCTGAGGGCAAAAGAGCCTTGCTGCTAGAGAGCACCTGTGAATTCCTCACCTTAGAATCATAGAATGCTTTGGGATGGAAGGGACCTTTTGAGGTCATCTAGTCCAACCCTCAAACCTTGCCTTTTGATTGGAAAGGCTGCTGATTTGACAGCAGGATGGCTGTTGAAGGTCACCCGTTCCTGTCACAGATCACACACTTCTGTGACACCTCAGGGTTGTGAGTGTCAAAGGCAGCTGACAGACCCGATACCATCAACTTGTGCTTGCTCAGAAACCGGGAGGCGATCCTTCCCTTACACCACTGAATAAACTGTCTGTGCCATAGTGATCTGGCTTTAGTTAAGACAAAGAAAGGACTGCAAGCCTTGCCATGATGGATTTCCCTCGTCTTTCTCTAACAGGGCTGCATGCATTGTGCAGGAGGAAAGGAGGCAGCCAGCATTGCTAGTTAACAGAGTAGCGAACAGGACTACCTAGGTGGAGTTACTTCCCTTGCGTGCCTCCGCCTGCCTCCCAAGTGTGTCTGCCATGTGACTGATCGTATTTGTCAGACTGTGGTACGTAGTGGTGCTTCCCGGGTCACTCTCTCCACTGCATTCCTCATGAAAGCATGAATATTTCATTAGCTGTGCATATTCATCTATATTTGAGTATCTTCAAGCTGAGAGCAGAAATTTGATGTTTCTTCTGGGGCAGCGTGGCGGTGCGTTGCTGTGGTTTTACAGGTGATGTACAGGAGTCAAACTGCATTGTCATGAGCTCCCAGCCTGCGCCCGCGGGCTGCGTGGAGGCCGGTTATAACCCTTCTGCTCAGGATGTAACCCCACAGGGGCGTTCGCAATGAGTATGCCTCACGTATTCATTGTATGCTCTCCTCAAGGCTTGGTGTTGCCTATCAATTAGCATTCCTCAAGGTGATTTAATTGTCACGGCCATGGTATTAGCCTTATCCCAGAGGGGAAGCTAAGTAATGATTTTTTTTTTTTTTTTAATGGACAATAATGAAACCAAAAGTAGCCCTTCCTCTTCCCAGAACAACATAAAAACCTTTCAAGTCCAGTGAGGGTATGAAATGAATTACACAATTTTACGCCAGTCTCCTCTCATCCCAGTGTTTTAGTCTGCACGCTACAGCATGGTGATTTCCAAACTGGAGTAATGGGCTATGAGCTTTTAATTATGTGTATAGGTAGGAGCTAAAAGTATAACTAAGCATGACTAAATATATATAGGTGCAACTAAATATAAGTAAAGTTAGTATAACTAAATAATTTACATTCATTTCCTTTCGGTATGCCTAATTTTTTTAGCTATTATCATGAAAAAATGCCTAAAAATACCTTTTCCAGCTAGAAGACACAACCTGTCATGAAGGAAGACAAGAAAATGAAAATAAGGCTGCATCAAATCACAAAACCCATGCTCCTAATCGTTAAACAACCTAAGAGAGAGTTTTACCTGAACAAGAAAACAAAGTTCCGTCCATTTTAGACATATCTTTTGTCACCTGTTTGTCGAAATGAGGATTATTTCCACCGATCTCTGAAGGCTGCTCGCTACTGGGATGAGACCTTTGGGGGGCCTAGAGACCTCAGCTCAGCACTAACTCCAGCTCCGAAAGTACTGTGGGGAAGAGCGGGACCCACTCTGAAAGTGCACAGCCTCCTTGAAGTCACTGGGATTTAACAGCTTCAACTGAGGAGAGAGTTGGTCTCACTATATGTAATTAAAACTACCAGATTGATTTTAAACAGTGAACTACATTGAACTTTTTTGAACGTAGGATCTTTTTAAGGTTCTTTCAGCTCGGATCACAGTCACTGCTGCGGTGCTGCAGAGCCTAGATGTCTCTTTGTGCTGTTACGTTTTCTCTGGAGACTGTCTTCTGCTTTATTGCCCTGGTTGCTGAAGGGGTTGAGCAGCCTTCCCGATGGTCTGGAGCAAAGCTGCTCATCAGACCTGGTGTTTGGCAGCAAAGTGACAAGCTGGAATACAGACTCCACTTTACTTTTGTCTGTTTTGCCTTCTGGGTTTGAGGAGTTTGCAAGGGGACACAAGAGATCTGTTTGTGGCAGCAGAGAGCATGCCTGCGAAAGGATATTCCTGTTGGAGAGACACTGATCAGAAGAAACAGCCTGCTGCCCTCCTGAACCTTGAGTGTAAACAAGACATTGTGTGTGAAATCCGGGCTTTGCTGAAGCAGGTAGCGTCGGCATGGGTTTCAGGCAAGCCAAGTTCAGTGTGATCAAACTCCCTGACTGCCAGAGCTGCATGGGCATGGCAGCCAGCAAGGCCGGCTCTAAGCCATCCCACATTTCTCCTTTGTTGGTGTTAACGTTGTTCAGACTCGTATTTATCTGCCATTAAGGATGTGGTGATGGAAATTAGGTTGGGGTCATGCCTGCAGTACATGCTAGTGGGTGACAGTGATCCCCCTACCCAGGAAGTCCATCGGGGAGTGGGTTCACCCAGCTGTTCAAGGGCTCCCCAGCGAGGCCAAGGCTTGACCCCGCAGTTCAAATACCTTACGGTGCAATTCGCACATAAATACTGAAAACTGCTTTTATTCCTAGTCTTTATTTTATTCCTAGTCCTCATTTCTTTTGTGGTGGGTTGGAAAGCTGGTAAGAAACCAAGGGAAAAAAGAAGATGGAAGTGTATTTCCACATGAAGTGGCTGTGAGGCAGTTCCGGCCCCACCATTGCTTACGGCCTGGAAGGCACTGTGCAGGCAGAGGTAGGGCAGGGTGTACAGGGTCTCCGTGAGATGATGCTCAGCTGTGAGTGCAGGAGGGCCGGTGTGTTCACCTGCTGGGGAACACTGATAGCAAATGTGAGAAGTGGACATGTGTCATCAGATCAATAGATCAATCTGCTGTAGGGGGCTGCAGGTCCCAAGGAAGATGCCGTGGCGTGGAGGAGGCAGGAAGGTGTTCCTCTGACGCAAAGAGTGGAGTCTGGTCCTAAGGACAGCCTGGTTTCTTGGACTTTGTTTGATCTTGTAGGCCTTTCGGTGATGTACATGAATCTACTGGGCTTGATTCTCTAGTTCAGGAAAGTAGATCATACTTGCACCAGCTGAAGACTTGTCCCTAAATTATACCAAAGAAGGAAACCAAAGGCTGAAAATTTCATGAGCCTGGTAGTTGTTATCTGAGATGTGCTTCACTTGCTCCCTACCTTGCAGCTGACTTCTGTGGCATTTGGGATTGTCTGGAACCATTCAGGACCTGTCTTTAGATGGCTGTACATCTGAGCTTGCGGCATACTAGCCCAGTGCGTTTGCTCTATCCTGGAGGAATTCAGCATGTTGCTTCTGATCCTCACAGGGGGCTGAGGATGGTGCAGCGCTATCCTTGTGTTCCCCTGCTCGTGGGCTGGAACTGGTTCATTCTCTAACCCAGAACTGATGTCCCATGGAAAGGGACAAGACGGGTAATGAAGCCTTTAGTCAATATGGTAAGGACATGGGAATGCCTGGCAGGATTTATCCACCTGAGGGATCTCTGAAACTGAGGCATTTTTAGCCTGGGTACTGTGGCTTTGGGATTAATTTGCCCTGTTCCTGTGATACTAATCAGCCAAGGATCTGAGTTATGTTTTGAATGTTTTATTGAATGAGGCAGGAACAGGAGCTCTCCCCAGTAGGCTTGCTGCAGACTTTAAATCCAGATGCTGTACAGTAACTATTTTTCTCCTCTCTTCTAGTTCACGTGTGTTTTCAGATCAAGATTCTCTGCAAAGAAATGGTAAGGCTTTTTTTTCAGTGGGCTGAATGACTGGATACTGGCTCTGTTAGTGCGGCTGTAAAAGATCTTCATTCCCTGATGTTGCTTCTGTTGGCATTAGTGACTCACCTGTCAAATGTGTTGTTAAAGCATATCCCTCTTTAGAAAATACCTGTTAAAGGATTTGCCTGGTTAAAATAATCATTTACTGACTAACTCTGAGATGCAGTGAGAATGTGGAAGAAAGAAGTATTCACTCCTTTTTTTTTTTTTTTAACCAAATGAAAACAGAATAAAATGTTTGAAGGATGGAGCTGTGAGAGTGTCCGTGAAATGATTTGTCATCTGTCAAACTTCGCTCTCCTGGCAAGTAGTCAGGCTGTCAGGTTATTTGTCACAGCTTCCCATCTCTGGCCAGTGCAGAGAGAGAAATTCCCACCCAGAGTTACATGCTTTTGCCATGCCATTCAACACACACCCTTTGACAACAGAGTTTGCTGTATGAAGAAAGAAGAAGCTTTTTTTAAGTGTGTTAGGGATGAATAAATACATGTATAGGCTGAATCCTGTCATTTTTGGGCACTGGAGTTCTTCCCAGTAAGGGTGGCAAGATGTTCAATGAAAAGAAGAGGAACCTTGTTGTTTGAGTGAAGTAAAGTAAACTAGAAAATGGATGGATTGAAGGCAATATTTGCACCAAGCCAAAAATATTTTCCAAACCAAAATCGGGTATTCTGAAATACACCTTTTGTGCAGGGATAATTATTGTTTGCATAAGAATGTGCAAGATCATGCTTTTATAAATGATTGGATGTTTTCTTTTTAGGCTAATAACACACTTTCTTCTGCAGGTCGACGTTACGACGGTGGTGTAAAGCCAAAATTTAATGTAAATCAAGTAGCAATTACACAGGTAATGTTTGAAGGAACCGGTGAAGTTTTTTCATAGCACATTGAGATCTTTTAATTTGCATTATTAAATTAAATAATACATTGTTCACAAGAAATAGCCAACAAAACTGTCTAAATCATGTGATATGGTACTGATTCATCACGTGCTGTACAAGGTATCTTCTGCTTTTCTGAGAAGTGCAGTGAGACTTCAGTTGCTGTTGCTGGTGCTGACAGGCAGTGGGTTTGGGCACAGGGTCTTACTGAAAGAACCAAATCCTATCATCGATATTCTGAACAATACCATTTGACTATTGCGGCCAGTATTTTGCTTATATCACTTGGTACTAAAAGAACAGCTGAAGCAAAACTGCTGATTGTTTAAACTTAGTGGGAGTTTTTCCTGAGTCCAGTCTGTAGGTCTTGTCAAAAACTGAGCATAAAAGGTTTCCTTATCAAAACCCCTGCAAATGATGCAATCTAATGTGAATAATCTGTTGATTAAATCTCTCTCATCTGTACTTCTGAGAAGACAGCCTTATCATTTATACAAATGACAGTCATAGTCAACGTTTCTTGCTGGCTGTTGCATCACGTTTTCTGACCATGATCTTACCACGCTTTCAGCTTGTTGCTGTGAGTAGTTACTAATTTTAATCCTAAAGCAGTCTTATGCCATATGTAAGGTCAAGTATCAAAAGGGGTCTTTCAGGGTACGTATTTACTAATCTGAACAGAAAAAAAAAATCTCTCTTTAAGCCAAGATGAAGCTTTGGGGCTTAACTGCATCCCTTCTGGAGCCTGGTAAGATGCTGTTAGTGACTGGGACTAGAATACCTCTCTTGTTTGTACATGACTGGAACTTGCTTAATCATACGACAGGCAAAACAGCCATGCAGACATTATATATGTTATCATATTCAGATAGAACATATGTGTAGATGAAAAAGTGTTGGTGCCTGGAAACTTTAGTTTGAAATATGGAAATGACAGTTGCATTTTGAAGTTCTTTCTGAGCCCTAACTCACTGTCTCAAATTATATTGCCTGACAGCCAAATTGTCCTCCTTTTGCTATGGAATTTGCCTTAGAAGGGATAGCATTTTTCTAATGTCTATAGATGACCTGGAAGCTGCAGTCCCCAGGTTTTAATCTTGTGAATGACTGATTTTGGAAAGGTAGGGGCCCATACTTGAGCCATCCTGTTCTGCAGCAGGCATTTTCCCAATTTTAAAGCCATCAAGAGCCAAACGGTCTGCAGGTAGATGTAGACTTGGACATTTCTTTCACCTGGACAGCTGCCTAGTGTGCTTTCAGCATGGTAGGCTGTGTCCTTGACCCAAGCTGAGTCCTCTTTAGTGTGTTGAAGTAATTCTTACAGGTGTCCTAGAGAGTCTTCTGCTGGGGTGAGCACCTTGTGATTCTAGCTTTGCTTCATTTTTTTATACTGGGCAGCTCTACGGTGAGATGGAAATGTGGTTTGCCCCGGTCATACTACCCCAGTAGAACAAATATAACTTATATTGGCTCTCTGGCCAGTTGTGCTAGAGCTAGAGGTCTGTATGGTGCCATTCCCATGGTGGGAAGGGGTTAGCCAGAGATTTCCCTGCTTCCTCAGTCCAGTAATGCTGCGGCTGAGAACTGGCTCCACAGATGCTCTCCAGGTGCCGGCCTCATTTATTCTGGTAGGATGGAGAGTAACTCCTGAAATATGCATCTTCTGATACTGATCTTTTATATGGTCAATCAGGTTGTCAGCTACAACTTGAGCAGGAAAGGACAGTGGGAAAGAGCATCCTGGAGGCCATTCACCCACAGCCCTCTCAACGTCACGGTTAATGGCATCCCCTGCATTCTCTTCTGGGCCAAGAGGATCATGATTAAATTTGAAAACCACACGCAGCTGGATTTGACAGAGAAGACATTTGGTGTCCATGCAACAGTGGATGTTGGAGATTCAAACTGCAGTGAAGACAATGCAATGTAAGGTGGCATTCTACTCTGCCAGTGGAACAAGTACCAGATAACAAAGTCTAGTAAATACATTCCGAAGGAAACAGACCGTGTATTATGTGGTGTAGAGCCCCAGGGGCAAGCTCCTTCCTATAACGTCCTGATGTTGCAGGCAGCAGGGCAGCATGGGTTATATACTTTCAGACCAGTCTTTCATGGGGCGCATAGATGTACGCAGCTGTCTTATCTCTTGCAGTGGTGTAGTCAGTCCTTGTGGCCAGCCAGTTTTGCTCATAGTGCCTGTGAGGCTCAAGCTGTTGATCTCTTTGGTCTCCAGCTGTTTTACATAGCTGCTTGGGAGACTGAATAGTAGATCCTATGCTGAAGATGGGGGCTTAGGGCCTGGCCATGTATGACTACTTATCCCTTCATAGGATATGTGTCACCAGTAATGTAAACCATTGGTACACAATGCATATGTGTATTTAGAAACAGTTAGGTAGCCCCAAGTCCCAGGATGTGATCCATGAGTTGCTGAAGCTGAAGAGTAAATTCACTACAGGTTTGCATGTGACCTGAAGAGTCTCTGAAAACCTGAACTCTGCATCCCAGTCTGTCATGAATTTCTTCAGCATGAACAGCACAATGCTTTCTTTGCTCATGCTAAACCTGAGTGAGAGCTATATATTAACCTAACTGGATCAAAAATCTTCCAATCCCATGACCACACTACAAAGGCATGTAGGTTTTTTCGATATCCTTTGTAGCGTACCTGACCACTTCTCTCCCTCCACGTAGTATGCTGGCTGGTTTCATGTCTAATACCAGGTCGTTGACTCCACTCTGGTAGGCAAAAGTCTAAAAATTAGGAGGTGGATGCCTAACTGGGCACGTGCTGAACATGAGCATTGAGTCTACCCCATAACTGAAGTTTAAATCTGTAATGACACACAAGAATAAAAATAACATGACCAAAATCAGCAGTTTCATTTAGCTTCTACACAACATTTCACCTGTACATCTAAAGACATTTCCACAGAAATTAAGTGTTATCTTGTTCTGATTATACATCTGTGAAGGATAACCCAAGGTGCACAGAAATTTTAGTGAGGCTACAAGAAAACTGAAAGCACAGTTGAAAAAGAAGCCAGATTTTCTCTGCATGGTATCATAGTATTCAACAAGGCAGTCTGAGTTTCACATCATCAGCATGCGAACTAATCCAGCACTATGTTTTGCAAGGCAGAGGTAGAGAATGGAATAATCTTATTTTAAAAATAAAAAATAATAACAAACATTCCTTCTTCCGTTCTGGTCTGCAATTCAGAGATAATCTTAGTCTTTTTAGTAATGATTATAACCTAATAGAAAATACACTCATGCAAAAGTAAGGGTTTCAAAACACAAAGTATAGTTTTATAGTTGTTCATAAGGCTTGAAAAATCAGAAAGACAGTGCAGTGGTGGACTGCAAACTCCTACTGGAGCTGCTGTTTGGAGACTGTTAGATTTGAGCAGGCTACTCTGTCTACCTATCTGTCACAGGTACCTCTGCACTCTGGTTACAGTAGTGGGTTCTTCATTCTTTAAATACAGAGTTTACATTCTGTAAATACAAGAAATTAGGACTTGGCCTGGCTGGGAGGGAGATAAGTCTCTTGTGTTTTGGCTTTGTGGCTAAAACAGTGTTGATAACACACCAGTATTTTGGATCTTGCTGAGCAGTGCTTGCACAGCATCCTGGCTGTCTCTGTTTCTCACTCTTCCCCCCCCAGCGAGTAGGTTGAGGTTGGCAAGAGGCTGGGAGTGGACAGTGCCTGGACAGCTGACCCGAGTTGTCCAAAGTTATATTCCCTGCCATATAGTGTCATGCTCAGCAATAAAAACTGGGGTAGAGGAAGAAGAAGTGGGTATGAGTTGTGTCTTTCAGGGTGTCCATTGCCCAGAGATTCACTGGGCATTAGTCTTCTCATGGGAGATGGTCAGTGATTGCCCTTGCAGAACTTCAGTGTTTTTCCCCCCTCTTTTCTTCACTTATTAAACACTATCTTGACCCAAGAGTTCTCTCTCTTTTGTTCTTCCTATTCTCTCCCCTGTCCTGCTGTGGAGTTGGCAGGGGGGGCACTGGATGAGTGGCTGTGTGGGTCTTAGCTGCTGGCTGGGGTCAGCCCACCACAGGGCTGCATTGTGTTGGAAGATATTTGGGAATTTATAGAGCCCGTTATTCATTAAAAAATCTGCAGGAAGAGTCAGTGTTTCACCATATCTGAGGTTTGATCTCAAAATCTGTGAGTCCAGAGCCATCTCATCTGCCATGTCTTCTGATCTTTCTCTTTGTTTCTCCCATAGTTTTCTGAGTAGCCTTGAACTAGGGACACAACTGCTAAAGGCAAGCAGAACCTTGATGCTTAGTTTGAAGTTGAGACTGGCATTTTTTTGCTGGGGTCAAGAGACATACTGTGACTACTAGTACTACAGGCCACGAAGATGGTGAAGGGTTTAGAGGGGAAGCCGTATGAGGAGTGGCTGAAGTCACTTGGTCTGTTCAGCCTGGAGGAGACTGAGGGGAGACCTCATTGCAGTCTACAGCTTCCTCACAAGGGGAACAGGAGGGGCAGGTGCTGATCTCTTCTCCCTGGTGACCAACGACAGAACCCAAGGGAACGGCAGGAAGATATGCCAGGGGAGGTTTAAGTTGGACATTAGGAAAAGGTTCTTCACCCAGAGGGTGGTGGAGCACTGGAACAGGCTCCCCAGGGAGGTAGTCACGGCACCAAGCCTGACAATATTCAAGAAGCATTTGGACAACGCCCTCAGACATGTGGTGTGAATTTTGGGGTTGTCCTATGCAGGGACAGGAGTTGGACTCAATGATCCTTCTGGGTCCCTTCCAACTCAGGACGTTCTATGATTCTATGATTATGATTTTATGATTCTATGATACTGAGCCTTTTCTCCTCTTTTCTGTGGAGAGGACAATGCTACTCCCTCCAAATGGTTTTGCTTTCTTGCATGTTCTATACTTTGTTTATTTGGGATACACTAAGAAATACTAGTCGCACTGACTCCTGCCCTTTGAATGTGTTCCAGAATCCTAACCAAGAAAGCCCTGTCTTATTCTGAGCTCTCGCTAGGATGGATTTGTCAGGACATTTGACAGATTGCATGAACAGATCTGTGGCATCTCTGCTAGATTCCACGTGTCAAGTAATTAGAAACTGTATGTTTCAAGTATCTATTCATCCATTGCCACTGACAGCATCTTAATTACTGATTGAGGTCCCTATGTGTAGAAATCATGCTCTACAGATAGGAAAATGGATAATCTGGGCTCATGAGTCAGGATTAGACTCAGTGTAATTGCCAAATACAAGTCTCGGGTTAGATTTTCAGTCAACCTGCATTTGACTGTAGCAGAGAAGAAAGTGAAAAACTGACTTGAATGTTGCTCTGTAATCTCAGGTCTAAGGACTGATCTAAATTATGCCAGCTGATGGCTGAGTGCTCACATGATGCATTGTCCAGTTTTTCTCACCTCAGAAAAAATATATAATATAAATATATATAATACATATATGTATTTGCTATATGAATATAATAATCCAACCTGTGGGATTTTTTTTTACACATCAATTTCTGGATCAGGCCACTGAGTTTAATGCGGTATTTGCCTGTGTCTAATCCTCAACTGTCTATGATTTCCCTTTGTAATAGAATGAGGGATAGTCTAGATTCAGTGTCCTGGCTCATTGGACCAGTGTTAGTCAAGGTACAAGAAGTCTAGATCTCATATGAAATCATAAGGCTAGCTGTTTTTTTTTTTATTATTATTTTCTTCAGCTTTAGGTTCAGAAATCTGTCAGATGCTGCATGGTTTCACCATGCTTTGTCTCTAGCTTAGTCTGAAAATGTTATGTCACCAATGAGAATCTGTTACGCAGGTTTTAAGAGGCAAAATATTATTATTAAGCCAAAAAAAAGGTATACCACTTAATCACGCAGTGCTCCAATGCATTAATTCCAGAGATGGCAGAAGGATGGTAGAGTATGCATTCGTTTGCGGTTAACCTGCTAGGGCCTTTCACTTGCCCATGCTCACCACAGATAAGCTTTGTAGAGCTACCTCAAAGTCAACGTATTTATATTGCTCTAATGATGCACATGTGTGAAATTTGAACTTAAATGTCATCTGCATTTCTTATGCTCTAGTATCTAAAAAGATGAGAATAATGTGGCTGTTTACACTTTCTAATGACATTCAGAGATGATTCATGACCAAGATGTCATGGCTTGAGAAGGAAAATACAGATCAAATGAACCTAATTGTCAACCAATGTTGGAAGCAGTGGAATTGAATTGGGTTGAAAGTTGAGCATGCAGTTTTGTTCTTTCTGGATAGTCTAGGCCTCCTTCAAATTAACAGCTGAACTGCTAGATTTCACTGGAGAAAGATTTAATCCTTTCAGTTTGTTTTTCCACTGACTTCAAAGGTATCCTGAGCAAAAGGCTCCGTGTATAACTACGCTTAATCTTTTGTGCTGCTTTTTTCTCTTAATATTTGTGAAGTTTTTATCTAGCCTGACGTTACTTGCTTTTTGACCTAGGCTTTCTCTGAAGTTTGGTGACATTGGCAATCTAAAGGGTCTTGTTATTAGGTAAGTTTATATGATAAAGAAAATATTAGGTAATCACATATTAATATCCATTGTTATGAGTTGCTTGTGTGATTTGTTTTAGGAGAATTTGTGTAAGCAAAAATAACATGATAGAACTGTTGATTGTATAATCAAGACAGCCGCATTTAATAGGTCTGTCATTTGCCTGCCTTGTTTTATTAAGGCATTTCTTCTTTTATGTTGACTTTTCTAGTCACAAAAAAAGTTCCTGTCATCTCTTTTGCATAGAATCTTCCCATGTCTGAGATTTTTGCTAAACCTTGCTAATTAGCTACATTTTTGTCTGGGAATTTTTCTGCGAAAACTGATAGTGTAGGCTGCTCAGGCATCAGACTGTGACCTACTTTATGTTTGCTTCTTGGCAATCAAGCAGAACAGCATTTCTTGATAAACAATTTTCTATGTCTTGGATGGAAGTACAACACCAGTGTTGCATATAGATTTTTCTCAGTCATTTAGGAAAAATCCTTCACCTTTCCTCTCACTGTGTGGGAGAGCAGCAAACTCCTTCAGCTGCAACAATGAAGAAACTCACATAATTTTCCAGACTCAATAGAAGGAGCTAGAGCTCACATGGATTTAAATGTATGAAGCTCTGGTAATACCAGTGTACATTCTAAGATTGTTCAAGTGTGAATTGAATAGTTCCAGCTGTTAGTTAGACTTGCTTTCTTATTAATCTTTTTTTTCCCGTACAATATTTTCAGATTCTTATTAACAACGAGCTATTACCAGCTGTCTATTCAGAACTGGTTCAGTTTACACAGACTGCAACTTCTTTACAACCACTCCATACAAGCGACGTTTAATGCAACCAGAATATATGCACCAGCAAGTTACTCTTACCACTGTGAACATGTGAGCAGCTTGCAGAGATATGATGCACTCCTCATACCCAGCTCTGCAAATGATCTTTCAAAGCTTTGGGAAGTCACTTTTATTGATTTCCAGGTAATGTCGTGGAAGTAAGCCAAATGGATCCTGTAGGTTGACTGATGGGAAATTTTGCACTTCACTGCCAAGAAAGTATAATGAGCTTCCATGTACAGTTTACAGGATCTCCATGGAACTTGAAATAGAAATGAAGACTTAAATTATTATACTTACCTTCCTGTCAAAGGAAATGAACAGCTATATAGATTTTCTGTAGTCTCTTGCATAGGTTTCCCTTTAGTGTGGGCAGTGAATTTAACTTTCAGTACTACATCTCTCTGAGCCGGGCTCTTAAACCCGGCATCAGTAACAGCATCAGTCACCATGTATGGGATTCATCTCACTTAACTTTTGAGGCCTAGTAATTTTAACCTTGTGCCCTGATTATAGTCACCTGAGCCTGCCTCTAAAGCCAGTGGATAATTCCTCTGACCCATCTTAGGTCCTTATTTTAGGATGAGATTAATCATCTTCTGAAAGTGCCTGTTTTTCTGTGTTTGGCAATAAGGGAGCCTACGATAACTGGACTAGGGATGTCTTGCTTTTAGATGCTTAAGTCATAGGACATGAATAGCTGAAAAAGGGGATTGAGGGGGAAAGCTGATTGCCCTTTTCTCACCATGTGATAAATGCCCATGGACTGATTTAGTGGAGCAGACAGTCAATTCCCTGAATGCCAGTGTGGTAAACTTCATGTTAGAAATGAAGCCACAAGTAAAACTTACTGGTATTGAGCATAGTTGAATGCAACTTCATGTAGTTTAGCTGATTTACTGCCATATACCTCACACTTGGATCTGGTGAGAAAAATCTAATATTAGGGTAGGCAATTGAGAATATTTCCTTGTTTGTCATGTTGAAGTTTATGCAGTTTGAAACAGAGACTCTGGAGATTCTCAACAAATGATACTGGAAATGCACTGTTAACTTGAAAGGTACCATACTTACATTTAAATATTGCTGGACTATCAAGAAGATCATAGAAGATTTAGTTTAAAACACAACTGCAAATCCTTTGGGCAGCAGAGTGAAGGGGATTAGAGTAACTGGCAGTTTCTAGAAGACTGACCTGGATAAACTCTGAGCATTAACTGCAGCTAGCACTGACAGATACAATTTTGCAATAAGCAGATATTATACTGGCATCAGGAGCAAATTCATGAAGTTGTTTGTAAATGAGACGCAAGTACTTTATTTAATATGAGCCCTTTTGTTCTCTTTGTAGATTCAAGGCTTTAACATTCGAGAAGGACATTTTGCCTATGCAAAAGACTGTGCATCCTTTTTCTCTCCAGCAATACTTATGGGATTGGTTATGTCGCTGATTCTGCTGCTAGTTCTCGTCTATGCTCTTCATATGTTGATCCACCTGAAATCTCTTGACAGGCACTATGAATGCAAAGCTTCTCCTGCCTATTTTGCACAGATGAAAGACAATGACATGGGAGATGAGAAAGAGCCACTGAGAAGCAGTGGAAATGAGTCCTATGAACTTAGAAACCAACAGTTCAGTAAAATCTATATTTAGCAGTATGCATCTGTCTCAGTGAAATAAGTGGTGTATTCTTCTGCTGGCACTGTCATGTGTAGTTTGTGCAGATTTTTCACCAACTGATGAAAGGAAAAGTAGGTAACACTGTTTAGCCAGTTACTGTCTGTTGTTTGTTGATAACCATCTCAAAGATGCCTTGCGAAACAAGATGAGAGAAAAAAAAATTCCATTGTGAGTAAGAGATTTCATGTTGTGGGAGTTTATTCCTGTAGTACAAGACCAAAATGCGTATCTTTTCATCCAGCTTACCAAGTCTTGAAGAGAGACTCAGTAATGGAGACTTTGAAATTAAATAAAGGTACAAAAAATTGTAAAATAAAAAATATCTTTTTGTTTATTCTTTCAAAAGGCAAGATTTTTCCTGGTTTTGTATTTGCTTCATCCACCCTGCTCTGTGTCCTGACAAAATAGCATCTATTCCTTTCTCAGTGTATGTTTTCCTTTTATTTTCCAAGCTACATCCCCTCCTCTTTGTCCTCATAAACTCCTTTTTTCCTCCTTTGGAGTCTTCAGAGACGTATAAGCTGTGTATTATCCACTACACTGATGAAATAATGATGGCTCCGGTACAGCGGCATCTTGATACTTTTCTCTGTCTAAGCTGGAGGCTTACTGTAAGGATCTAGTGGGACAACAGTAGACATCTGGTCAAAGGCTTACCCTTAACTTACCGGCTCAACTCCATGCCAAAAGACAGATTATGAGCATTATACCCTGTAATTCTAGGTTAATTTCTTTTCTATCAAATCCCATCAGTCTCCCTTGGGAATTCTACCTGAATGGAGATAGTCAGTGCTATAATTGAAAATACATATATAAACAAAGTGGTGGAAGCACCCTAGCAGTGAAAAGGATACTGTGATATAATTTTCACTCCTTCTGAGCATTTAAGATACTGTCTTCGCACTCATCCTTTCTTCTGTTAGAGTCAAAGTTTGGGAACTCCAAATTAGCCTGTAATTTGGCCCTGACTACTAGCAAGGAAGAATGCAGTAATGTACTAACTGTAGTGCTTTTGGGTCACAAGTAATATAAACCCCAGCATGTTAGAAAATCTTCTGCAAAAACAGATTTAGTAACCAAATGCCTTTTTCGTTTTAGATAATAGATCTAATTAGTTGTTTGTGGTCTTTTTAAACTCTGCTGCAATGGTCTTTAAACACCTTGAGAGACGTCCAAAGATCTCCTGTTTATTAGCACAGATGCAACACAGACTAGATATGGAGTCCAAAGCACTTAGTTTATTTAAGAAGGCACTTCAGAGGGAAAAAAAAAAACACCTTTGAAGCATAACCAGACATAAGAGACAAGCTTCTGAGGACTGGGCAAGGCTGCCTGTGACCAGTTACTGCCAAACTTTATCTGTTTCATAAAGAAAGAAAGCAAAAACATGAATGTCTGGGAACCTTAATGAGGTTAAAATGAGAAAGTGCAAATAAAAACCACAGTATTCTATATGGAGTGGCAAAACATTTGCCGGCTTGGTCCCCTCTGCTTACACACAGGGATGACAGATGTAGGCTGATGACAATGTTAGAAGGAGCTCAGGATGCTAGTGCTAAATAGGTGATTGTCCTCGGAGTATGGAGACCAGTGCTGTGATGCCTGGGGTTTGCTTGCCTGTCAGGCAATAAAAACCTGACACTAATCAGTGGTAGCCTGACTGTCAAAATTGCCATCATTCACTGATGTAAAATACCCACTCAGCAGAGCTGTGCATGGTGGCTTTGGGCATGGCAGCGCTCTCTAAACCTCATGTTCTCTGAGGCACAAGTATGCTAGTTCCTCCCGCAGAGCTCATTTAACCTTCTGGTTAGCATCTGATAATGCTGTCAGTGTAATTCTTACCTGTCATTTTCTTGCATGTTTTAAATAGGCAGTATTAGCACCGTTGCTGTAAGAAGGTCTTATGAGACTGATAAATCAGGAATAAGGGAGCTTCCCTCTAATCATGTCCCTCCCTCCTTGAGTCCTTCTAAACCTCCTTCCCTAGCTATTTTCCAACCCACCCATGTTCCCTTCACCTTATCTTGGTTTTGAGGGTGAGGTGGTATCTGCTGGCTTTATGCTCAAGGGACTCAGCACTGCAAATCTCCAGCATGTGTCAGTGCAGAATTTTTGGTGCACAATTAAAAGATGAATGGGGCCCTTTCAGCAGGAATGCACTTGGACAAGAGAGATTAATTTACAACCACTATTTACAAGGCAAACTTCACAAGAAAAAGAGAATGCAGGTAAAACTAAAAAAATTGGCAAGAAAAAGAAAATTCCTTTCCTTTTCTCAGCTTTTTCTAGACCATGACACAACTGGTATTACACCCAGGATCTCTTGGGTGGCGGAATACAGTTAGTAGTTATCTTCTCTCTGCTGGGACTTTTCATGTTGCAGTCCTGCCTGGCAGTGGCAGATGATTCTACTCCACCAGGTATGCTCAGTGTCATCACATTTCTACTCAGGTGCCAGCAGGCGTTAGAAAGGATAAATACACTAATTGAGTTAGACAGGAAATACAACGTTCAGTCACAGGACTGGAATTATAAGCCATGTATTTGTAAAGAGTTATGGTGGAAGAAGCACCAGAAGAAAAAATCATCATTGCAGTTCCTGTCTCCTTGTGCTACGTATAAAAGCAAGCACCCAAGGCTGAAAAAGACAAAATGTGGATTTTTGCATTCCCGGTAGGCTGTTTTCTGTGAGCCAATCAATCCTTATCAAATGCACATTTTGGAACAACAGGTGCATTCCACTGCTCTGGTCCTGAAACAAGAAAATTGAAGTTAAAATTATTTGCTTTCTACAAAAATACGCTACATTGGTAATAACAGACTCATTAATAAAATATAAACTTTTTTACATGGTCCACATTCTGCATTATTTCATTGCTACATGAGAACATAGCAGCCTTTTCAACATAGGTATGTTCATTCAAACAAAAGCCTTATAGCATCTTTTCAAAACTGATTCAGTGTTTCAAATTCAGGGCCCCGTCCACTCTCAAAGTCAAAGGGAAGAGTCTCATTTCCTTTAACTGAAACAGGATAAATTTCACAGACTATGCAGCTCTCACTGTGCAATGGTAACACTGAATTGAACAAATAAATACATTTGTTTCTTATACATTTCAGCTTCTGTAGTTAAAATTTTATATAATTTGCCCCTCACCCCAATATTGGGCAGCTTCACATCTGCAGAAAACTAGGGTTTCAGGCACTACATTAAGTACTGTTGTTCAAACTAAAATGGTGGACTGTTGGCAGAGTATTAGTTACAAATGCATAAGGAATAATCAAAGCCAAGGTCACTGTGAGACAGGGAGAAAAGCCATGAGTCCACTAGCTGGTAAGTAACACTGAATTCCAGCAAGCCAGAAGAAATAGATTTATTTCTTTCCTTCAAGTTCCTTTAAACATTGATTCTTGCTGTAGCAGCACTGGTATTTCTGGCAGATTTTTTTTTTCATTGAGGACTTTCAAAAGCTGGATGCAGCCTTCAGTTTCAGAAACTGTGCCCAGGAGCAAAGAAAGAAAGCCTGTTTGGGGAAAATGTAGCCCAGTACAAAGGGAAAAATTGCCACTTCAATCCTGAGAAGCTGTATCTAACTATGAGTAACAAAGAACCATATCCTTAGCTACTGTTGCTTCTTATATGAACAGAAGACAGCGTCAGTGGAAGAACAATTCCCATGGAAGAATCTCTACTCAGCATCATCCTAAGAAGATCTTCCAATACCCAACACCAGGGCTTTGGGCTAGCATTCGGGCTACCGCTACTGGTAGTCTGCATTATATCTTCTCTTAGTTAACTCAGGTAGTAGCAAATCAGTCTTCAGTTCTCTCTGTGACTTTTGTAGCTCAGAATTTGTCCCAGCTGAAGGAGTACATCAAGAGCTGCGACTTGCATGTAGCCACACCAGCTGGGATGCCACCCTGTGTGGTCTTCTAAGCTTGGTTTGCCTGCAGTAACAGAGCCAAGAGAAGTGAACACAGACTGAACAGCCAGTTTGGGATTCATCATCAAGCCAGCAGGTGCACCATCTGAGAGGACTCGGTTCCTGCCCTGGACCAGTACTGCTCTCTGTCCGTCTGTCTGTGCAGGTAAAGCCTCATCAAGGGGTAGTCCTAAAACTAACATGAAGCATTTTATTAAGTAAGAATTTGTATCGCCTAAAGGAAAGTGAACAAAGTAACCTGCCTAAGGGATCTCGAACTTTACAGTAGTACTATATGTTGCAAATAATTCCAATAAATGTGATTTTCTGAGTGTGTAGCATTTCATAGAATCACAGAATCATAGAATCGTTAGGGTTGGAAAAGACCCTTAGGATCACTGAGTCCAACCATTAACCTAGCACTGCCAAGTCCACCAGTAAGCCATGTCCTCAAGCACCACGTCTACCCGTCTTTTAAATACCTCCAGGGTTGGAGACTCAACCACTTCCCTGGGAAGCCTGTGCCAGTGCCTGACTACCCTTTCAGTGAAGAAGTTTTTCCTAATATCCAACCTAAACTTCCCCTGGCACAGCTTCAGGCCGTTTCCTCTCATCCTATCGCTTGTTACTAGGGAGAAGAGACCGACCCCCACCTCACTACAACCTGCTTTCAGGTAGTTGTAGAGAGCAATAAGGTCTCCTCTCAGCCTCCTCCTCCAAACTAAACAACCCCAGCTCCCTCAGCCGCCCTTCGTAACACTTGTGCTCTAGACCCTTCACCAGCTTCGTTGCCCTTCTCTGGACACGCTCCAGCACCTCGATGGCCTTCTTGCAGTGAGGGGCCCAAAACTGAACACAGTACTCGAGGTGTGGCCTCACCAGTGCCAAGTACAGGGGCACCATCACCTCCCTGGTCCTGCTGGCCACACTATTCCTGATACAAGCCAGGATGCCATTGGCCTTCTTGGCCACCTGAGCACACTGCTGGCTCATGTTCAGCCGGCTGTCAACCAACACCCCCAGGTCCTTTTCTGCCAGGCAGCTCTCCAGCCACTCCTCCCCCAGCCTGTAGCGTTGCATGGGGTTCCTGTGACCGAAGTGCAGGACGCAGCACTGAGCCTTGTTGAATCTCATGCAGTTGGCCCCGGCCCAACGATCCAGCCTGTCCAGGTCCCTCTGTAGGGCCTTCCTACCCCCCAGCAGATCGACACTCCCACCCAACTTGGTGTCATCTGCAAACTTACTGAGGGTGCGCTCAGTCCCCTCATCCAGATCATCGATAAAGATATTGAACAGGACCGGCCCCAACACTGAGCCCTGGGGAACACCACTCGTGACCGGCCGCCAACTGGATTTGACTCCATTCACCACCGCTCTCTGGGCTCGGCCGTCCAGCCAGTTTTTAACCCAGCGCAGAGTGCACTTATCCAAGCTGTGAGCAGCCAGCTTCTCCAGAAGAATGCTGTGGGAGACAGTGTCAAAGGCCTTACTAAAGTCCAAGTAGACAACATCCACAGCCTTCCCCTCATCCACTAAGCGGGTCACCTTGTCATAGAAGGAGACCAGGTTAGTGAAGCAGGACCTGCCTTTCATAAACCCATGCTGGCTGAGCCTGATCCCCCAGTTGTCCCGCACGTGCTGCGTAATGGCACTCAAGATGATCTGCTCCATGACCTTTCCCGGCACCGAGGTCAGGCTGACAGGCCTGTAGTTCCCCAGATCCTCCTTCGAGCCCTTCTTTTGATGGGCATCACATTTGCTAGCTTCCAGTCATCTGGGACCTCCCTGTTTGACCAGGGTTGCTGATAAGTGATGGAAAGTGGCTTGGCACAGGTAATGCTGATGTATTTTCAGCTGCTTCTGAGACAGGAGAACACCTATGCCAGTAATCAGCTTTTCCGGAAAGGTGGCTGTCAATACAGGTTCAGGCTCTGCTGAAAACTCTGTTTTTCATGACAATTGGTTCTTGGCCTCCATGGGAACTTGCAACGAAAGCTAAGAAATAATGTTGCTGTGGTAGAGTTTTAGATACGGGCTTAACGCCAGAGGAACACTCCATTAAGATCAAGCCATTCATGAGATAAGAAACCAGAAGAAAGTGCTAAACCTTGTATGTACGCTTTTGCACTTTTATTCCTTCAAGCTGGTAGCTTATGATTTATCAGAAAATGCAATTTCTTTCTTCTGAGTCAGTGATGTAAATTTACTAGTGACTCATGTTATTTTTGAAACCTTAGAAAAAGATTCAATTCCTGCAAATTTTGGAACAGCCTTCCTGAACATTTTGTATCTGCCTAATTCTGAATGCTTTTTCTGGGTAAGTTTTATAATTTTGGTACATCAGCATGCCCTATTCTAGCTGCCTGAAGATTTGAATTGCTTATTGCAAATAATTTCTTAGCCTGTTTGTAGGTAAGTACTGCTGCTTGAGAACATAAAGGAATATTGATTTAGGATGGAAACTCACATTGATTTCTGCATACTGCTCTTTTCGCTGTTCATTTACCTGCTCTGTAACCCTCTCTGCTACACATGACAGACCTTTCTTCATCTTGCTACCATGACTGGATGATCCATTTTCTGAACTAATTTATCAGTGTTCATACTCAAAGTGCATTATTCCATTGATTTAATTCAATCTTGCTGTATGAGGCAGAGACAGATTTTTCCAGCTTGCACCCAAAGAGCACCCTTGGAGCTATATAAGCCCCGTCATTGCTCTGGGCTGGGAGAAAGAGAGATAACGTGGCTGTGAGCCAGCACGATCTGCCCACCCAAGGCATCCCCAGCAACCCACTGCTCTGGGGGTCTGCAGCCTCTGGCTCCACGCTCCATCTCTGATGAGTGAGCTGATGAGCAGTGAAACCACCTCTAGCAACTCTCTGAGGCAAACTCCTGCACTTCTTGCACTTAGATGTTCTTTTGTAAAAGTAAGTTTTCCAAACAAAGGACTCTTTCTGAATATATCCTAGTGAGGTTTTGCATGTACAGAGCATTTTATTAACACCAGCTACTTGATCATTGCAGCCTTTCACCTTCCTCTCTCCAGGAAGGGCAGTCTCCTGTCTTTAGCTTGGAGGTTAAGTGGATTGATCACAGCCACAGAAAGAGCAGCAACACATTTTGTTTGGCCCTGTGCTGCCTCTTAGGCTATTGAGTTGCCTCTCAGATGTCCAGGAGCCAAGCTAGCTGCCCAGAGAGGCAACAGGTGTAGCTGCAGGCCTCCAGAGGCAGTCTGAAGAGGCCATCAGTGTCGGCTGGATGCTTTCCTCTCTTCCACATCCCTGCCAGTACCATCACATGATCAAGCATCCTCTTGAGGAAAAACAGTTTTTCTGTTATTCCTACATGTCTGCAGTGGAAGGCATTTATTATCTGTCTGACAAAAAAAATGAACAAGGTTTTCAGCCCTGGACATGATTTCTCATTGTTTTCTTCCAGCTAAAGCTGATCTTCCCAGTGAAAAGGGCACAAAAAAGGGCCTACAATGAAAAGTGCCCAGCTCCACCTTAGCAGAGGTAGCACCACCACAAATGCTTTTATTTAAAAAGCACCTTCAGGAGCATGACTGTTCAGAGACATTCAGTCCCCAATAGATGAGGCAGGGGCAGCTTTCTCTGTCTTACATGCAAGCGGCACAACACGGCTGGGTTTTTGTCAGGCTCTGAAGGGATGATCTGGGTGTCTGTAATGTGGTTTGGAGGTGATCCTGGTCCCCAGAAAGTGGTGTGGTGTGATGTGATGGGCCATGAGAGGATAGTGGGATGGGGAGGAAAGGTGGAGTAGGATGAGGGACTATGGGGAGGATCAGCGAGTGCATTACCCATTTCTGCCACTTTGCAAGTCCTTGCCCTCGGTTTTGCAGGGCAGGGCAGGCTACTTGCTCTGAACAGCAGCTTTCCACAGTTTGAAACTCACCAAGCTCTTATCCTTGAAGTTGCAGTGTTTTTTCTTATCAACAATGAGCAGGTTTTTCACTCCCAGCAGCAGTTTTCTGTCACAAAACATTAATCAAGGCTCTTCAAGAAACTGAAAAGCTTTGTTCCAGTTACAACCATAACTTCAAAAACGTGATGCCTAAGAGAAAGGGACAGTTTTAGCCTCACTACTTGAAAATCTCATATTCAACCAGTCTGAAACCACAGCCTGTGAAATGAGGTGTGGAGTAGTTACAAATCCTGTCCCTAATCAGCGAGCCCTGGAGCAGAAGTTCATAGCTGTAAGTCTAGGCACTAAACAAAAATAGCTGTGGTCCAGCACCCACATTCCTGCTGGCAAAGTGATGTCTTTGTGAAATATGGGAACAATATGCTGTTCTTGTATTTTACCTTACACAGAAATATTTCTCCAACAATATGGCTGCTTTTCAGAGTAAAGAAACTGTGATATTAAAGAAGACAAACATTCAGGCCCAAGGGAGAGCAGACAGAAAAGCAGAAAAAGTGGAAATGGTGGAGAACCCAAATTCAAAAACACCATGCAAATGTCCTCCAACCTAGACATGTGTTGCTCTGCAGTTATCTCTAAAAATGCCTTGTGCTGGTTAAGTTTGTCCTGTAGAAGATGGTATGTCCCTGGAGAAATCCTTTCGGGTCTTTTTATCCTTTTTGGGTATTGGTGGAAATCCTTAAACCTATTCCCAAAGAAGCATACCCTGAGTATTAATGTTCTTCCATTTCAAATGTGCTTCTGTTTCATTTGGCTTGAGCTGACTTGGCTCTGTGCATAATACAAGGAAAAATATTAAATCCACCTGTTCATCTCATGGATCCCTTTTGTTATCGTGGCTGTTGGCTGTAGTGCTGGCTGGGAATTTTTAAGCATTGAAACAGTTTATATAAAAACAGTAAAACTGATGCTCTGTCACAATCACTTGATACCTTTGTCCCTGGGATATGCCATGCAGCCTCTTAAATTTTGCAAGAACTCCACAGTGAAAATTAAAAAGATAGAGAATCACACATAATCTTGCTGTTGCATTGGGCAGATTAATGGACCACTGCCATAGGGGCAATGATAGCATAAACCTCTCCAAAGGCAGATTTTTCCTGTAATTAAAGTGATCAGGAAAACTTCAGTTCTCCTGAAAATCTGCTTAGTGAATTACATAAAACTCTTGTAGGAATTTGCATCCAGCTCTGGAGCCCTCAGCAGAAGACAGAGATGGACCTGTTGGAGCGGGTCCAAAGGAGGGCCACAAAGATGCTCAGAGGGCTGGAGCACCTCTCCTGTCAGGAAAGGCTGAGAGAGCTGGGGTTGTTCAGCCCAGAGAAGAAAAGGCTCCGGGAAGACCTTATTGCAGCCTGTCAGTACTTGAAGGGGGCTTATAAGAAAGATAGGGACAGACTTTTCAGCAGGGCCCGTTGCAATAGGACAAGGGGCAATGGTTTTAAACTAAAAGAGGGTAGATTTAGACTAGATATAAGGAAGAAGTTTTTTACAGTGAGGGTTGTGAAATGCTGGAACAGGTTGCCCAGAGAGGTGGCAGAGGCCCCATCCCTGGAAACATTCAAGGTCAGGTTGGACAGGCTCTGAGCAACCTGATATGGCTGAAGATGTCCCTGCTCACTGCAGGGGGGTTGGACTAGATGACCTTTAAAGGTCCCTTCCAACCCAAACCATTCTATGATTCTATGATTTCTGTAGAAGTAGCTAGAGCATCATACTCAAGTTGTGTCTGAATGCATATTTGGCTATGTTTCTTTGGCTAACCGCTAAAAAGAAATTTTTAGGCAATATTATAATGCACTTTGTTGTTTGTTTTACAAAGGTGCAATCGCCATGGCTGTGCTGCCTTTGCAGCTGGGTGTTGGGTTCGTTCAGAGCAGGACAGCCCTCTGGTGAGCGCCTTCGACCAATGCAGCTCCCCGGTCGGAGGCTTTCACTGCAGGTGCAGAATTTGAAATAGGATCACTCCCCCCTGTTTTTATTCCTGGATAACTAGGCCACGCTATATGACCACAGTCACCCTGTCAGAAGGTATTGGTTTTTTTATTTGTCAATGTATTACGGAAAAACATATGACCTGTTTCTAAGGGACTTAGTTTTCCAGCTACCGCTGATGTCCATCCAGACACATGAACTGTGTTTGAACAAGCTTTTTAGAAAGACAGAAAGGCAGGTACAGGAGTGAGCTGCTGATGCCAGCCTGGGTCTTACAAGCTGTTCCAGGCAGAGGGAGTCCATCATCTCTACTAGCCCTGCAGAAATCAGAGGGTTACAGGTCCAGGACACTGCAAGCCACTTACGCAAACAGACAACATCAAGCCAGAGACTACTGCTATGCTGTCAGTTTCGGTGGTACCTGATTTCAGAGGGAACCCTCACTTTACATGCAAGATGTGTGGGATCTGGGCTTGGAGCTGGGATCTCACTCATTTTTCTTCTCTAATTCCAAACTCAAAAGTGACTTCATGGCTGCAATTATTAATGAATGTTTTGTGGCCAATTGGGAAGCCTAATGTCCAAATTGTTCTGAATTACTAATGTCTCATTGCTTCCAGGACACACTGCAAACAGCAGCTGGGAATATCAAAAGAAATGCAGGTAATACTTCTGAGCTGAGTTATGGAGAATGAAAACCTTCATGTGCTGCTGCTGGAGATGTGCTGGATGGCTGTGCCTGGTGCAGGAGAGCATCTACAGCACTGGAGGACAGACACTGGTACACCACGAAGACCAACCTCTCTCCAAGAGCCCCTCTAGAGGGAGGATTGGACCTTATCTCCAACCTAATGATGCCAATCTTGTTGCCTAATCTCATGTGCCCTCCACAGATCTCCCAGCAGGAGACCTGAGACCCATGAAAGGCTCCTGCCATGTGGGACCAGGTACCACCTCCACTAACAAGGAGGCAAATGGTAGGGGCTCCATGTGGAGACCTGACTGAGTTTTTTAGTGTGATGTGAGCTGGGACAAGCAAAGTGCCTTTGCCAGGGTGCAGCGAGGGCTGCTCCCTGAGGGTCAGGGAGAGGTCCCACAGCCCCCGAGCATGGCAAGCAGGGACTGAAGGCCTGGGTTGGGCTGAAGTGGGGCCCTGGGATATGGGCAGGGGTGGGGGAGCCTGGTCAGGGACATGAGAGCCCATTAGTGTCCATGAGGGCTCTGAGAGCTCCTCTTGATCTCATGTTGTTTTCTGAAGAGTTCACTGTCTTCCCGCCTTTATCCCTGGAGGAAACAACATCTTCAGTTCCCTGTCCTTAATAAATGCACAGAAAGCTTGGGGCTACTTGGTACCTGAGTCTAATTAGCCCTTTTTGATCTCCCTAAGATTCTCATGATGCAGGGGACCTTCAGTGCTTCAGTTAAATATTAGGGATTTAGAAGTTTTCTTTAGGTCATACATTTTATCAGACACCCTTGAATTTCCAATAAATTAAAGAAAAACTCGTGAGACATCACTGAATTGCTAGACTAGCCCCAGCTTTGTAGGAGCTGCTTTGTAAGAGCAAATATAGAACAATCTGAAATTAATTCTAGTAGGTGAAGCTCAAATAAATTTTGTTGCTATTGACATTCTACATCCAATGGCCTGGAAAAGTAGCCTCATTCTCCTGTATTAAAATTCTACAAACAAAACAGCTTCATTAGGTCAATTAGTTTGCATACCTATGTTAACAAAAAGAATTCACTGTGGGGGAGGAAAAATTCAGCTGAAAAATCAGCCACGAATTCAAGGGATTCAAAGGAATCAAGGGAATCAGTCCCAAATTCATGTTAATTTATGGACTGCTTCTCTGACACCATTTTATCCAAACTTCATCTAGATTTATTTTTCTGTTCTTAGCTAGGGGCATTATTTGTTCTTCTTAACCAACTCGCCATACACCATGTATTACCAGCAGAGCTTACATAAACTCCTAGGATTGAGACTTATAAGTCATCTCAAATTACAAATTAACAGGATTATTCCAAAAGATTTAATGTACTCAAGCCTACGACATTTGCAAATCAGCAACACCCCACTCCAGGCAGTCCATGGCATATTCTGATGCTTTCAAAACCCCCTCTCAGTCATGAAGCCCACCCTGGTGCTCTGTGGCTGTGCAAGGGACTGAGACATGTTCTTGCTAGTGCAATATTTATACAGTGCACTGTGAAGAATAATAATAGCACCACCATTACCACTACAACCACAGTAACCTTCTAGACTTAAAATTTCTTCTCAGTAACCTGAGAAAATGCCTCTTGCGGAACCACTGATCCGTGGAGCCAACAGCTATGCAAACCACCAGCTGCTGTCTGATACCTACCTGGGAGGGTGTGATGTTGGTGAATGTCATGCAATGCTGATTAAAGACAATTATATTGTCTCCTTGATTGGCACGTGGAGAACAAGAAAAATATTTGATCATTGGCCAACTCTTAGCACCTGTCACAGCTTGGTTCGTCTTCAGGAAAGCTGACGTTCAAGTACTAAAGCAATGAAGAATGATATTGCTGAAGTTGCAGTGTTAATACACTTCTGTCTGCTTGTGGTTAAATGCAGAAGCATAGAAAAATAGATGCACTAGGCAAGAAGGAATTCCACTAGGACTATTAATCTAGATAAGATATATTCCTTACCTAAGTATAGAATGTTATGTTCTTCCATAGTAAAATCTGGGAAAAATTTGTAAAATCACTAAGTTTCATGTTGTAGCAGTCTTGAGGTTCCAGAGTGTCAATATCTCCTTCCACTTCTCTTGTAATCAGATTGGTCACTGAGGGAGCCAAATTATCACTTCAAACAGATATTGTCCAGTCAAAAATTTCTGGGGCTTCTTGCCACAGTGCTTGTGCTCAATATATATATATTTTTAACATGTAAACATAATCCAGTCAAAGCTTATTTTCTATCACATACTTAAAATCCCAGTTCCTCAAAGGGTAGATACATAAAAGTTTTCTGTGTTTCACACAACAGCAGCAGTCATTAAAAAGTTCTGTTAGGTGCTAATTTTGCCTTCCAAGTCATGTATTCTGATAAATGTTCTGTTTAATATCTGTTAATAAATAGACCTTAGCAGAAAGCTAGCTTGACTGGGGCCAGTGTGTAATCATGACAAAACTGTGACAAATTATATTTAAAATTAACAGATATGATTTCACTTCCTTGTTCTGGAGACAGATCATTATTTACATTTTGCTATATCCAAATAAAGTAAAACATTGTATAATATGAAAAGGATCCTAAACTTTCAAAAATAATGTGTTTTTTTTTTTTTTTTTTTTTTTTACTTTCAGGCAGTTTGCCTCATACTAATGGGTATTTCTCAGCAATACTGGAGGCTTCATCAAGTCCTTGGGTGAAGGTGGTGGTTGTAGATAGACGTCTTTCTGTGGAGGACAGATGTACCTCTGATAAGCCCTCACAGGTGGTTTTAAATACAAAAATCATCTCTATAGTCTTGCCTGGGTCAAGACTGAAAACGTGAGACTTAATATATGTGGCACTTTCACTGGTGGACCTGTTGTCTCTGGAGCTGGCAGGAGACACTTCTTTCCTCCAAAAGGTACCTGACTTCAATACCTTTTCCACGGTCTCTGCCTGAAGCCACTCTTACTTGCCACATGGTACTAGGAAGGTAACACCATCAAGAAAAAAGATAATATCAGTAGTTTTCACCCACACATTCAGATGCTTACAGTCTTTTATGTGAAACAAGGGAAGAGCAAGACCTGGCTGAATATCTCTTATGCTCTTCCACAAGCTTTATGATTTTTATCTCTTTTCATCTTTTTAGCAGTTACAGGGAGACTGTATTCGCTTGTCAGGTTGTTTTTTGTTGAGTCTTCAGTCTTGTGAAAACCTGCTCAGCTGTTATCCTTTTATCCCAGGATAACAAGACTGATCAAGTCTGAGAGTATGAGGTCTTGCTTAGATATATGCAGTAGTTTTTTTAGTATGAACTGCTCTTCAAAGGATCCTAGAACCAAACTGTAGCAATAACCTTTTAATGATTTCTTTAAAACCAGGTAATTTCCCTGCAAAGCCTATTTTCTTCTTTCAGGCTAGGAAATAAATTAATAATGGTAAACCTGTCTATTATGGTTAACAACTGTTTTTACATTGTCTATCCTAGGCCCCTCTGTTGTTTTTCTACTGCACAAAAACACATACAAGATTCATGCTTCAGCAGAAGTCATCAGGATGTCCCAAAATGCAGGTTTTCTGCTGTCTAGATTGGAGGTGTGTGGTGAGGTAACTGCCTTCTCCTCAGAGAAAACTGCTCTATAAGGAGGTGCTGAGACAGGGTTGAAAACTTATAGAAAATTTCTGTAAAACAACAACAAAAAATCTCTCAGATGCTCCTTATCCCCAAGGTCTTTATTGTGAACATACTGTCTTTGTTTCTCCTTATCACCTTGGTCCTTATCACTGAGGATTTTAATGTGGACGCATTGTCTTTATGTCTTCAGGTCTGTGTTTCCAATTCAATACTCCATGAAGATTTGCTGATGAGGAAATTGCTTGAACATCATTAGCTGTGGACTCAGCCTTGCGGCCATGAATAATTTCCTATTGTCTCTTTTGTGAGAGAACGACAACACATAGGGAAGCAAGCATGTGGTGCAAAGATCGCACATCCATGTAAACAATCAGAAAAGCCTTAACAATAATTGGAGCCTGAAAAAAAGCAGAGATGCTTGCCATAAGATGGTATACAAGAGTAGATTTGCTAGAGTGTTCTTCAGGGTTTCCAGAAGATACCCATTCCTTGAGCAGAAGATGCTCCTGGTAAAATATTACATTCTCTGCCCATCATTGCATTTTCTCTGTAATATTGCTCTATGATTTTTTAAAAGCTAATGAAGCTGCGGCTGATATCAGCATTGGAAATTCAGACACACCATCATTTTCTCTGAATACTGGCATTTATTTATTATTTTTAGGACATTTTCACTTTGTTCTTTCTTAACTCTGAATATAGAAAACTTTTTTTTACAGAGACAAACAAGGATTCTTCACCACAGAAACAAAACAATTTCTCTCTTCTGACTAATCAAATCAGAGACAGGGCAGAAACTGACCCTGGCTCTAATCCGTGGGAGAATTGGGATAAATTATGGATATTTCTCTGTTTGTATTGCCCTGGAGACCTCCAGAGGTGCTGTGCAGAATCAGGTCCCCATTGTGCTGTACATTGCAGCAACACCAAGTAAAAGATCATACACGTTGATTAGAAGGTCAGTTACTTTCTGTAGTCTATGAGTCTTTTGTCCCTGTCCAGAAGTGTTTATATTGACTAATTTGCCCCCCTCTGTGCCCAAATGACTGTCTTCAGGCAAGATTTACTCATTGTCTTGCTTTGTCCCATGTTCTGGAGAAAAAAACTTACCCAGAGTGCTAAAATTGCCTGCCGCCCACCCTCCTTTGGGACAGGATTGGAACCAGCTGGTGTGGTTTGTGGGACAGACCAGGGAGGAGAAGTGGACAAGGCAATCAGGAGCTGCAGAGTTTCAAGATGTCTTATGGTTAACCTCCAGAAGCTGAGCTAAGAGCTGCCCTCCCCTGGTAGAGCCACCAAGTAAGGGATGAACACCTCCCCTAGCCCAAGAGGGCTGAAATACATCCCTCTATGAATACAGAGGAGTTTCATCTGCCTGTTGTAAGTAAAACACTTGAGAACACGCCCCATCAGCCTCTGCTTCTGTGCTGAAACAAGACCTCTGGAAAAAAAGTAGGCAGCTTTTAAGTATTTCAACAGGAGATGGAGTTATTTCTAGTCTAAGCTTTTCAGTCCAGCACACTGAAAAAAAAATCGCAAAGAAATCTGAGCAGTAAGGTGTTTTGAGCCTATCTTGTAGCTGCAGTGTTCATACACCCTCATTGTGGCTTCTCATAGCCGATAGGATTTTATTTTAAAAAGTTTGTTTTCACGTATCAGCCTTGTCTATTTCTATCTGATAGGTGTCCATGCTTATCAAATGCCACAGTCGCTTTTAACCTGCCCAGAGGCACTCTAGATAGGAATGTCACTTTTATTCTGAAAAAAACGTATAGGAACCTAGGTTTATGCACCTTTCCTTTCATCAGGTGGGCAGCTGGACTGTGTGCATTGAGGCAAGAAAACACCACTGTGAGTTGGGGATACACACAGAAAGGTGGCAAGTTCCTGCTCTGTACAAATGGGATGAGACTCTACCTGGCATCCTACTACCATTTTCTAGGTCCCTTGAATAACCATTCAGGAGACAGGGGAGAAATGAACTCAGGAGAGAAGAAACAATGGTTGTGAGTCTGAAGACCCCTTCATTCCCTGCCCAGGCAAAACCCATTGCCGCCCTGTTCCTGCCTTGCCTCATCAGTCCTAGACTTTTCCTCTAATACAGCAACTGTTTGCCCTTGTTGGATCTGCTTTTAGGAAAAACCCAAACAAAACATATACTGCTTTATAAAGAGGCTTTACTTGACTGTGTGTAACACTTGTCAGATTCTCAGCTGGTGTGTAATCAATTTTAGATGATATATGTGCTGCTTTGCCTTATTTATTCTTACCACTTCTGGCCATGTACTCACTTAAAATATAGGAATCTAACTGAAATAGTGGAAAAGCCCGTGGGGATCTCTCCAGGGGTTTAGTGGGCCTTGGAGTTGGCACAAGTGGGTCAGACCAGTGATCTATTTTCCCCCCTCCATTAGCAGTGGATAACAAGGGGGTCTGGGATTAGATGAAACCTGGGGTGACCCCAGCAGTCTGTGCCATGTGGTACATCTGCGGTACATCCTGCCCAACCTCCCGTGGAGGCACAGCCTGTGCCCTCTGGCAGGAAGAGAAGCCTCTTGCTCCGTGTTTGCTGTTTTTCTCTCTGCCCATCTCACTCGCTGTCTTTACTTGTTCAGCTTGGTTTCTTGCAATATGATCTTCCCCTCTTGGTTGTCAGTCAAAAAGACTGGCATCTGCCTTGTGCGGAACAGCTCCCTTAATTAGCCCCAGGAGCATCCTGCTTGTGGTCTTCTTCCCTTTTCTGTCTCCTGCTACGCAGATGGCTGGTGAGAGCCTTCCTTCTGTTGATTTTTGCTTGTGCCCTTGTCATATGATTCCTACCTGACCTTTTCCATAGCTGCTCACCAGTGACACTCGAGTAACCCAAAGCCCACCCTTTGGTGGACCACCTTACAGGGCAATGAGGCATTTTCTCCCATCTGCCTCCTGGTCTCTTCCCCCTCCTTTTTTTCCTCCCAAACTTTTTTGAACTCTGAGAGGTTTTATACTTAACAAGCCTGAGTGCTGCTGCTGTCTGCCCTCCTGTAGATTCATTCCTTGGGGTCTGCACTTCCCCTCTTCATTCCTTGTGGTTGTCAGACGTGATTTCCCATGGTCCCTTACAGAGATGAAGCAAAGCAGAGGAGCGATCACAAGCCTCAGGCATTCTTCCTGTTTCAAAAGAGGGTCAGGTCAAGGCTGACTGCGATGAGCATTGCCAGTCTGATGAAGGCAATCCATTTAATAAGGGAATGTAGATGCTTGGGGAGACGGCAGCTATTCTACAATCCCAACATGATACCATTAAAGATGTGGAAAATCTGTTTCCTTATCAGATCCTGAAAACCTTGTGGCAGATGACTGCATCTCACTGGAGAAGAGATTACAGGAGGCTATTATATGAGAGAAAAGGTCCAGAGTATGGCAATGAAAATTACCCAGTGCCTGGGGAGGAGAAACCACATGAGGAGAACTTTAAAAAGACCAGAACTATTTAGTATGGAAAGGCAAACAGGAGGAGGAAATATGACAGTGCAACATATTTTATTGGAGGATATAAAGACAGCCAAACAGGGGATATTTTCTCAAATAAACCCCTTGATCTAAGGACATGGGGTCACTTTGCAGCATATAAGGGCAACATCTTTCAGACAAGTCAGTTGAATTTATTTGTGTCATGTGTATGTGTAGTTCACAATGACACAAGGAAATCCAGGCGTGTAAAGGAATATGACTGCTTTGCTAGGCCTTGCGTGCAGAAAGTGAGATTCATGTAGCTGGCTCTGGTTTTGTACATCCTCATGGATAGATCCATGCTGAGCACATGTGCAGCACAGGGCTACAGTCCTCTCCTCCCTTTCCCCAGATGTCAGCTAACTATGGGATGATGGAGCAGGAGAGGGGCTCTGCTACTCTGCAGATGGAAGTGTACCATCTGGAAGAGCCCTGTTGCTCCCCTGCCTACACCTGCATCTCGTCCTCTGTCGTGCAGTGTCCTCCTCTCAGTGCTGGGGGGGTATGTGCTTGAGAAGCTGGAGTATATCATCCACCCATAGTAGGTTGGAGGAGAAAGGACAACAGTCCTCCCTGTTGATATTCCATAGCATCCTATGTGTGTGCATCTGCTTGTGTGTGTATAGATCTGTTATAATTCTTTTAGACACAGCCTGATGTTTTATGGTTTCCTTTATGTTGGGAGGTGTGGGACCTTCCTTGAATTGTAGGCTGCCATTGAGTTTAAAAGCAGCAATGTCAAACAGTGAAATGTAATGGCTGAAAGAAGCTGCTTGACTTTCTAAGGCTGTACATAGGTGTGAGGTATTGCTCTGTAGAAGGCAGATGCTATTATTTGAAGAGGCATGATTAAAATGATCTAGAGACAGATACAGTTTGCTTAAAGGAAGAGTAAGAACTGGGTATTTTCCCAGGTCAGTATCTGATGTACATCTTTACTTTGTTCTTAATGTTAACAGTGTGACCACGGTTGCAAGAGGTTAATTCTCCCTACATGTTTTGGTAGCTTTCTCCACTGTAATGAGCCAATGCATGTGCCTTGTAGCGAAAGCCGTGTACATCACCGTGTCACTCATGCATGCGAGCTCATCAAAAGTCTTTGTGTGGGGAAGTGCCATGGAAGAGGGGCAGGCCTGATGACATATAGGATTTGATTTCCTTACATCTGCTACTGCAGCTCCCATTCTGCTTACCGTTTTATTTTCCTCAACCACAAAAATCTGATTTAGGTCCTGTGTCAGAATCCAAGAGGCTTTCCAGTGCCTGAAAAACAAGGATCTCCATGGTGGAAGCTCTCTCTGGCAGATGGCATATACCCAAATTATGATCCACACAGGCAGATGTCTGGGAAATAACTGGCCACAAAGATTTTGAAGCTTGGGTTGAAATTGTCCAAAACATCAGCTTAAGGACTGGACTGTCAAAACCAGGCACAGTTACAAAGCTCCTGTTTGCTTTCTTTGCATTTTAACAGATTCCTTCAGGTAGCTCTGGTCACATTGGCTTCTTCTACTATCAGTCTAGAAACCAGAAGAGCTCAAACCAAAGTTAAAGTGTCAATGGCAGAGTGTCCCCCGCAGCTGTGCAGGCTGTGTTTGGCATGGGTTTATGTCTCCCCTGGCACAAAACAGATGCCAGAGCATCGTTGCCCTTCCCTGAATTGCCTCTGACTTCAGGGCCAGATTGTGAAATGTTGACCTTGCCAGGAGAAGGCAGTGCTGCTCCTTCCATGTCCAAGCCCCTGGATATATTGAGTTGTGTCCTGTGCCTGTGCTGCTGAACAGGACTTGCCAAGGCGTGAACAAGCACCAGCTCTTCTTGGAGGGCTACAGCTGCTGGGGAGGCTTTCAGAGGACCTGGGAGGGAGCCAGGAAGCAAAGACCAAAGTCAGGAAAGTTTGGCATGGTCCCTGGATGGGGTCTAAGCATCCAGTGCAAGGAGGGTTTGCCAGCACCACCTGGAGAAGCACAAAGTCCTGTTCCCACATCAGCGCGCTCTCCCCACTCTCACTCCTCTTTCAGAGCACAGCTGGGACGTGGGATTCAGGTTAGCAGCAGAGACTGACCAGGCCAGGCTGCAAAGGTGAGCAGTAACCAGAAAGAAAGAGCGGAGAACAGGTTTGCTTGTGAGAAGGCAAAGGGAGTGCAGACCTGGTAACTGTATAGGGCTGATTCCTGCTTTCCAGCCAAGTCTGCGAGGCTTGGAAGGAAAAAGAAATGCCTTGAGCAGTTGCCTTACAGACTGCTGAGTTATACTTGCAAACCTGCAGTCCTGCACCTTTTTCCTTCTGTTGACTGCTGTGTGTCTGTCGTGGTTTAACCCCAGTCAGCAACAAACACCAAACAGCAGTTCGCTCACCCTCTCCCCTCCCCAGTGGGATGGGGGAGAGAACTGGAAAAAAAAAAGTAAAACCTGTGGGATGAGATAAAGACAGTTTAATAGGACAGCAAAGGAAGAGAAGAAAATAATAACAACAAAAATAACAATAATAATAATGATGATGATGATGATGATGATGATAGAAGAATATACAAAACAGTGATGCACAATGCAATTGCTCACCACCTGCTGACCAATGGCCAGCCCATCCCCGAGCAGCGATCGCTGCCCCTGAGCCAGCTCCTCCAGTTTATGTACTGAGCATGTTGCCATATGGTATGGCATAGCCCTTTGGCCAGTCTGGGTCAGCTGTCCTGGCTGCGCCCCTTCCCAGCTTCTTGCTGGCAGAGCATGGGAAGCTGAAAAGTCCTTGACCAGTATAAACACTACTTAGCAACAACTAAAACATCAGTGTGTTGTCAACTTTATTCTCATCCTAAATCCAAAACACAGCACTATATCAGCTACTAGGAAGAAAATGAATTCTATCCCGGCCGAAACCAGGACAGCATCCACTTGGAAATGCATACTACCTAACTGCTCAGCCCATCTGAAGGGCCCCATCCCCTGACATCTGCAGCTTCGGTGAGAGCTTAGAGACCTTGGGATCTGCAGAATTGCATTCCTACAGGGGGAAACATGAGAAACTCATTATTTGTTAACACAGTTTGATTCACAGACTGCTCTGAAAACAATCCCTTAGGGGATTCAATTACCAGCAGTTTTATGAAATATCAAAGGAAGCATCTGTAAACCCAAAAAATGGCTTACAGCTTATGACACCCGTCTTTAAGTTCCAGAGCTGCTAAATAGTTCAGAAGTCCTCAGTTCTGAAATATGGAGCGGGGATGGATTATATTGTGTCTATTACGCAATGCTGCATGATGGAAGGCATAGACAGTTGACTGTCTTATATGATTACTGAAAGCAGGAGAGGCTATAGGAGGACAGAGCCTGAGAAATGTAAGTCCAAATAATATTTCCAAAGAGTGACTAGAAAGGTCCCAGGAGATGTTACTGCATTTTCCATCTTAGAGCATTTTGCAGATGTCTCCCCTTCTTCCTGCCTGTATCTAACACTATCCACTGAGCCTGCTTTGCAGTATGTAACATTTTCTGAATATACCTGTAAATTGTGGGTCTGATTTCAGTCCTACTGAAGTCAGTGGGAGACATGCAGTATGTTTAGCAGGAGATGGATTACCCCTGGCCTCATTAGTATCATTTTCTTTTATGGCTGTGGACCAGCCTTGCTCTTGTTCTCCCAGGGAGGTAAAAACTAAGATGTACTCCATCAGGGTGATCTGCCATACCTTGCATAAATTTCCCTCTCCTGTGTCTTTAGTATATTCCCCTGTGACTTTTGCCGGGAGTCCATGGAAGATTGAGGAGAAAAGAGTTGCTTAAGGTTTCCCTGGCTGACTGCCTACTCCTGCTGCCCCACTGCTTTTTCTTCCAGCTTTGCAGAGTGAAGCTGAACCCTGAATTTAGCAGATATCTTTCCCAGGGAATTTATACAGCCACATGTAGCCTTTGTGAGCATTAATCACAGCATCCCTTGTGACAAATTTTTTTTTTTTTTAATTTGAGGATGATTATTGTTTTCCTGTTAGAATGAATTTCCCAAGCCACTTGCCTCTTCTTAGAGGCTGTGCTCCATCTCACATGCTTTGTGGATTGGCAAATAGTCTAAAGATGAAGGCATGTCTAAATCCATGCATCTCCAATCGTGTGTCACCAGTGGTTAAGGTCTCCTAATGATCGAATCTCCTTTTAGGGAATTACAAGAGCATTGATTTGGGTGAAAGAATATCTGTATCATAGGGGCAGTGAGGAGTCCTGGTGCTGTTGCTGTTGGTGCACTCTTATGTTTGTGCAGTCTTCATAACCACGGTGGAATGAAGACTAGTAGGTGTGAGCCAAGGAAGCAACTGATAGACCAGGAGAGCTGGTCAGTGCTACATCAAATCTGAAGCTTTGGCAAAAGATCAGTGTTCATCAGATATTGTGACTCCAGCATCTCGGCAAGACATCAGTGAAACACTGTAGTCTATAGCAATTGCACACATGATTATGGAAAATTAAGTGCACAGAAGCTGTTTTGAGAAGATGGCTGTACAATCCTTTATGGTGTTAACTTTGTCCACAATGTCAGGAAACTGTGCACTTTGGCAAAGTTATGGCATCTGCCAAATAACTTTTTAGCTTTTGTTTGGTCCAAAGAGAAACTGGAACAAAA
Organism: Platalea leucorodia; assembly: GCF_965183815.1. NCBI lineage: Eukaryota > Metazoa > Chordata > Aves > Pelecaniformes > Threskiornithidae > Platalea > Platalea leucorodia. The sequence goes on from NC_138858.1 coordinate 80,889,216, forward strand.
GGTAATAAAAGCTAAACGATTAAAGTATTTTTATTTTGAACTCTTTAAACAGGTGAGAAGTCGCATGCCATTGCTAGATCAAAGCAACAAAACTTAAAAAGTGTATATAATTTTGCACAAACTGGAGTTCCTATTGGAAGCAGCCTACTTGTAATTAAAACATTGCAGCTGCAGTACTGGAAGAACAGAAACACCGAAAAGCAATAAAAACTTTCCACTGACTTTGATGGGCTTAGCATCAAGACTCTATGGAGAAAAAGCAGAGTGTGTCTCCAGGAGTTTAACACGGGGTTCCCAACAAAATCCGCCTCTGCCTGAGTGGTACCAGGAATGCAAAAAATCAGGGAATCCACTAGTTCATCTTCTTAATCAAAATGCCTCATGTAACGAAGTCAGATCCTGGAAATGAATTCCTGTGAGGTAGGTGAATCTCCTCTGTTAGTCTTTGGTGCTGAATAAGGTTTTGGGCAGTATATAGCTGAGGTGCAGAATAGTCTGCTAGTGAGGGCTGAGATAAATTGCCTGTCTGTAAAATCTGTTTGCTGCAGTCCTCTGAGTATTTTACTGAGAACTATAGCCCTTGATTTTTGGTGTAGCCTGACTTACTCCAAAGACAGCTGTAAATCTTGCACCAAAGAAGACCTCTTCTTTAAAGTATTCCAGAGTGGATTTATTGGTATTGGGTGATGGCTAGATGTATTCATGATCACTGTTTTAAAAATTAAGAGAAATTAGGGCTACAAAGATACAGTCTTGGTCTTTTTGGGGGAAGAAGCACTACCAAGGAGCAAAGGAAGGCTGAATTATGGAAGTCTTAAAAAGAATAAATACATAAGACATGGGACTGGACAGGATGCACCCGAGGGTGTTGAGGTCATCAGTGGGCATCACTGAGAGGCTGTGTCATTTTCAAAAGGCCTTGGTGATTATGGGAGGCTTCTGATGCCTGGAGAAAGGAAATTGTCACACTCATCTTCAAAAAGTGCAAGAGGAATGATGAAGAAAACAGCAGGGTGGTTCATCCCCACTCAGTTCCATGTAAGATTGTGGACCAAATCCTCTTGGAAGCCATATCCAGGCACAAGAAGGAAAACAAGACGCTTGAGAAAAGCCAGCAGGTGTTCCTCAAGGAAAAAATCCTGCCTGATAAAGCTAGTTGTGTAATTGATGACTGGTCCTGCATATGAGGGGAGAGCAGTGGATGTCATGTGTCTTCATCTTCTGTAGTATTCTTGTGACAAATTGTGGAGATATAGGTTGGGTGGGTGGAGTACAAAGTTAGTGAAACCTCGTTGAGTGACTGGGCTCAAAGTGTCGTAGTCAGTGACGTGGAGGTTAGCTGGCAGCATGCAATGCCCTGAACCTGACAGGGAGCAGCCCCATGAAACACTACAGGGCTCAGTGTTGACAAAGTAGGAGACATCTTCGCAAAAAGTGGATGTGGAGGTCATGGTGGACAGCAGGCTGAACATGATTCAGCAGTACAGCCTTCTGGCCATGAAGGCCAACTGTTTGCTGGTTGCATTATCAAGTGTGGGGTCAGTGAGTCAAGGGAAGCAATTATTCTCCTCTACTTGGAATTCATGTGGCTATGTCTATGTCCAGTTTTGGTGGCCCCACTATGTGAAAGACAGTGATAATGTCAAACAAGTCCAGCACAGGGCCACAGAGATGATTAGGGTGTACAACAAGGCCAAGGGTTTTGTTCAGCCTGCAGAAGTAAGGCTAAGGGGCGGGGAGGGTGGGGTGGGGGAAGGAATCTACTTGCTGTCTTCAGCTACCTACCTGATGGTTGTAGGGAGTCTTTTGAGGAACATGGTGAAAGGATGAGTGATGGTGGACAGAAGTTGCAGCAAGGGAAATTCCAGCAGGCTATGAAAGATTTTTTTCATAGTGGGGGTCATTAAGATTTTGAACAGGTTGCCCAGAAAGTCTGTGGACTCTTCACCTCTGGAGATATTTGAAACTCAGCAGAACAAGGCCCTGAGGAACTTGACCCCACTTTGAAGCAGGCCCTGTTTTCAGCAAGAGGTCAGATTAGATCACCTCCAGAGGTCCCTTCTAACCTAAGTTATTCTATGATTCTGTGATGCTACAAAGTGATTTTTTTCCCCCTAATCTTCTGGAACTTCTTCAGCTCTTTCCTACACATCACTCAGTACTGTCCTGCTCTCTTTACAGATTATGTCTTCTAGTCAGACTTGTTTGTGCAATGTAAAATCTCATCATGTGATTGCTGTACAGCCTTTTCTATTACCTGTGTTATCCATCAGCCTTATTTTAACGGAAGCTCTCAGTTCAGGGGAAGCTCTGACACTGTTTAATTCACCTCTGCTGAAATCAGGTCTGATGTCCATAGCCGAATGCTGTGGAGCAGGGATGTGACTGTCTCCTTTTGAGATTATGGCTCCAGTGTAATGTTTGAGGAAAGAAGATAAGTTTCATTCATTTCATTCCCAATTGCAATATCTCATCTTCCCCACACCTCAAACAACATCATCTGGGGTAAGTTACTGCTTGCCACAGTGTTCTTATAAAACAGAAGAGCAATTGGAATAGAGGTACACTAAGTTCAGGCTGGGTACATTTTTCTGTTTACCACTTACAGCACAACTATAGCCACTACAATGTACTAAATAATTTTGCCAGAGGGGTATAAGGCAAAAACTTCAGGTGATGGGAAAGACATGCTCGTTATGGGTTGGTGGGTTTTTGTGTCCAGTTATGACCTATGGACAGATAGGATATCAGGAGGAAAGTTTTTATCAGGAGGATAAAGACCAAATGTGGTGTCCAGCCTTTTGCCTGAACTCTGTCATGCCCACACGATGCTGTGCTGCATGTGTCTGGAGGTGAGCATGGGCCCTGGTAGAAGGGTTGCTCCATCACCACAGGGCTGTGCTTTGGCCATCTCCTGTGTCCTCCTGCAGGGCTTGTGCTTGGCAGCAGCATGGGGAGCCTCACAGCTGCTCCACCATGCAGGACAGGAACCCTGGGGGATGGTGTTCCCTTTGCTTCTTTGCTCAAAGGAGCGACAGCTTCATTTGCTATTACTTCTCTTTCTGGTTCCCTTAGATACAAATCAATGAGCATTTTCTTAAGGTGTGGCTAATTAATAGCTCACTGCTCCTAGAAAGAGGCAGTCTGATGCCTTATATCACCTCTAACTCCTCCTCTAGTCTTAGCATAGTTTCAGTTGGCTTTGGCACCTGCTGATCTCAGGGTAAACTTAGAGTTCAGAAAACTGACCTAGCAGATTTTCTGGTTACTTCATGCACTTTTCCTGAATCTAAATTAACCATTGTTAGGTCTCCAGTATGCACTTGTTTGCATGGGCTTAGTAAAACCAAAGTAACTACATTTCTGTAGTCCTCTGAATGAAAGCTGTTTTGCTTCAAGAACACATTTAGTTTTTAATTATTTGAATTTTTACCTAGCTAACTTAACCTTGATCTAAATGAATCTGGTTTAAATAATAATATGCAGGGGCTGTGGAGCAACAGCCTTTGTTAAAATGTGACAGCAGGGAGGTGAATAAACTCAGCTGCAGATGTAGTGATGTGAGTTCAAACCTTCTGCTCAAGGCCATTTCCAGTTAATCTAACTTCCCCCGTGCCACAAGCTGCAGCGGCTTTTATGTTTTTCCTATGGGAGTGTAATGGCCAGCTAGGTTCAGGTAAATCTTTGCCCTTTGAGACAGCTTCTGTGTGTGGACTAGGTCAAACAGAAAGGTGGCATAGCTTTTTTTTTTTTTTAACCAGTTCCAAAGTGTAAGAAGCTGAATGTTTTTCATTTAGAGAAAAATCCCAACAGCTGCACTATCAGGTCATCTTAAACTACAAACACTGAGATAATGCACATTACTGTTTTTTCTTCAAGACTACATACAAAAGGCATTTATCAGTTGGAAATAATGAGGGGTGCAAGCTTACTTCCATAGGATATTGATAGATGGGAAGCAGATGTTCTTTTCTGCATGACAGGACTTCCCTTGTATCCCACGCAGTGCAGTCTGATCAAGCTTTACTGCAAGGACGTGTAGCACCTGGATTCAGGGGATTTTTAATTAGAAACTATAGGACACGCAACTTCAGTAAACTAGGGAGCTTGTTTAAAATACGTTCCAGCTGTTGCGTGATTAAACCCCTGTGATTGTAAGATTGTCCTTTGCTTCCACTTTTGCAAATGCAATTATTACTAGAGTGTCAGCAGGACATGTGATGTGCTTAATACAAGAACCAGGACTGTCATTCCCCACTTATACTCCCATGTTTCTGCAAAAAAGCAGTAGGAGCCCCTCCCAGGATATTCATGTTACTTTCTCCTTTTTGAAACAGGCTTCCTTTGCAAAATACAGATTTTTCACATGGTCCATGCTGAAAAACCAGGCCAGTAGTCCCTGTACTATGGCCAGTTGTTTAGTGTTGAGCTTTGAATCATCTACTGGAGATCCACAGAGAGCTGGTTAGTTACGTGATTCTGTCTTCTCCCTCTTACACAGAGGCTTGGTCTTCATTGTAGAGTAGCTTGAAGGATGGAAGTAGCTGTTAGTGGAAAGAAGGAACCAGTATTACCTTGTATATTCTGATCTACAAAAAGATATAATCGGTGGGGAAAAAGACTAGCTAAAGGCTAGTCTTTTGGTGTGACAGCACCTCTGCATACAGATTATTGCTGTATGCCTGGAGGTACTGTGGGAAAAGGGGTAGTTGAGACAGGGATGCTTATGCAAGGGAAGACAAATGATGGGGATGCAAGAAAGGAGTAGTCTACAGACAACATTGCTTTGTTTGGAAAAGTATAAATAAGAAACTCATGAAACAAAATTTACTTGTATGAATTACTTACCATAACTATAAATCAAAATTTTTCAAGGACTGTCGTGAAGATATTTTTTACGTTAGGGCCAGCTCTGGAAATAGGCAAATAAACAACTGCCTTCAGAAACAGACTGCTAGCTTGGTAGAAGATAGCAAAATGGTTATAACTCTATGTCTCCTTTGCCCAGGCCAGAACATAAGAAAACCTCAGGGGGTGCTGAGGTGGGGGTCAGTATGGCTGCTGAGGGAAGAAGGTTTGGCTCCCTGCAGTGGAAATTGCTGTCTGAATGTCTGGGAGTGGAGACCCTCCAGCAGTGGAACATGGGCCTCAGGTGGTGGTGGTGATATGCATGGCCTGAATAGGAGGGGATAGTAAACAGAAATCCTATTCTTAAGAAACAAGCCTATATTTAGGAAATGTGCCATTGGGCAAGGGAAGAAACAGTGTGTTTACCAGATCAAGAAGAATCTCATGTGAGCTGGAAAGTTGGGACAGTGTGCAGGCTGAGTAGACTACACAATGCTCAAAAGTGTCTTTTAAAATATGACTATGACAAGCTTATCTCCTCAGATCTAATATATTCTATCTTACAGAAGATGTGTCAGATTGGTAGCAGACCAGTGCCAGTGAAAAGCTTGGGGACAGCAGACATCAGATCTTCCTGTGAGGAAGCGCTGAGGTGCCACCACGTGCTGGCTTACTGTCAAGAAGATCGGAATTTCCCTTTAAAGTCTGTGAACGTATCACAGAATGAGGATTGATCTTAAGAGGGATAAGAGATGAGCTGACCTCCCGCTGTATGGGGGTCATGGTGGCCTCCAGGGACGGAGCAGGAGCATTGCAGGGTGGTTTCCAAACCAGGAAGATTGCTCTGACAATGCGCAACTGAGTCACAGCAGGGTTTGTGCTAAGGAAGTGTCAAAAGGGACTGGAAAAATGCAGAAAACAGCTGTATGGAGCTATATCCTCCTCCTCCCCTCACTGTTTGTGTCTCTCTGGTTAATTGTGTGCAATGAGAGGCCAGTGGGATCAGCTCATGGAACCTTTGATATGATGGCTAGGACTTCCCTCAATTAACTCTATCCTGAAACAGAGCAAGTCTTTAACAACAACCTCCATTTCTTGATTTGCAAGTCACTAGCGATAGAAAATGTGTTGTAGTACGTGGTAAACTGTTTCAATCTTTTTCTATTTCAAACTGTTTTGCTTCCATATCCAGCTGCTGGTTGCTTGTTGCATCTATGGCTGCTCAGCTGAAAAACACTATGGTAAATGTCTGATCTCCGTGGAGATGAGTAGGTTAAAGAGATGAATCTTGCCAAGCCTTTCTCTCTTAATCATAATTTTTGCTATTCTTCAGTCAGTGTTAAGACTCTTTACAGTTATGCAAATCTTGTCTACACTATCAATATCCTTATTTACCTGCTGATACTGGACAGACACAATATTGTGGTAGTGGTTGCCCCAGTGCTAAATGCAGAAGCATTTAGCACCCCTATCCCTGTTCAGTATTCCCTGTGTACACACCCAAAATTCCCATTAGTACTCTGACTATGTTTAGCGTTAACAGATCATGGTGCAGAGATTATCCATCCTTGAATGTTTTAAAATCATTGCTTCCCATGACAGAAATACTATATCCTGCATGTGTAGTGTATATTCTTTATCTCAGGCGTATGGTTTTATATCTGTCTGCTTAAACTAATGTGTACCGTTGGTATGTGCCAAGGCTAATCCAGGTTGTTCTCATTCAGTGTCCTGTTCTCCCTTTGTTGTTTACTGTTCTTCCAGTCTTGCTGTCATCTGCCGAGTTCAACACTAACAGTTTTACATATTTTCCCTGGATCATTCACAAAATGTTATGTAATATAGGGACAATGACTAATTTCTGTAATTGCAGTAAAAACACATCTACTTGCTTTGCTTGTCTGCTTACAATTACCCTTAGAAATCTGCTATTTAATGTATGCCATGTGTGGGTTATTTTCATTGTAGTTTTTTTTTTAATTAGAGTGTTGTGTGGTATCAAGTGAAATGTCTTGTAAAATAGTATTTATTACATCAGTTGCATTCTTGGACTGACTAAATGATTTTGTATAAATATTTGAAAATTAAAATTTTCTGCTCACCTCAAGATTTTGTGAATTTATGATTAATCCAACAAAGAGTTTAGGTTCAGGCAAATTTAAAAAAGCCAAAAGGAATAATTAAGATATTTTTATACTGGAACATTTCAAATTTGTGTCAAAACAACACTCTTTTACCAAAATGTGATTTAAAAGAGGTTAAGAACTTCTTAAGTCATAAAGGAACTTGCTGTATTGTATTCAATGAGATATGATGCAAAATCATTCATTTTTTTACTTTGACAAAAAGAATACTGTCTCATATACTTTTGCCTAGCTGAGTTTTTTTATCAGCCTTCACAGCTTTATATGGGGCATAAGGCTGATGGCTGATACAGTAGGAACTTAGAAAACTATGATAAAATATTGTCCCATATTAACTGGCAGGCAAAAACATCAGGACTTAAGCTGAAAGAGTCCTGAATAAATGAAATATAACAAAGTAATATAACATGGTCAATAGGAGTCAATAGTAAGGTAAAAAAGATAGAAGATATAATGGACTACCTCGTCAAGCTCAGACTATTATCATGGTCTGTTCTACCATACAATCATTGTGATTCATTTGTCAAATGCCAATTTAAAACTTCCAATTTCTGCCCTTCATTGCTGCTGTTGAAGGTAATCTTGCTGCTCTGATGTGTAAGCTGTTAGATTTGAAGTCTGATAGTATTCATAGATAGTTTATACACTTCTTTTACTGTGCCAATACTGTCATTTAGCTTGATAGCCATTCTTCTCCCTGAGGTTTACCCACTGGTGTATTTTTAGAAATCAATCACACTCCCGCTTGATGGTGACTTTGATATGCTAAGCAAGCCTTTCACATATCCTCTGTAACGGCGGCTGCCTCCTCCCCTGACCGTCCCAGCAATCCAGCCCCGTATCTGTTCCAGTTTCGGCTCGTCTTTGAACACAGATGGCAGAACTGTATAGGCTGTTCCAGATGAGGTTTCATCCCTGTTTAATAAAACAGCATTAATGGCTTACCTGTCTCCTGGATACCTCATCTGATGTGCCAGAAGACTGCATTTGCTTTTTTGACATGACTTTGATGATAAAGCAGGTCTGATGTACTAATCAATGCAACAGAAATACACACTTGAGCAAGTGACTCTGATCCTATGTTTGCTTTGTTCCAGCAAGGCATCAGCACTCAGATTTTATAGTTTTATTAAAATCCTTGGTGTGGAATGTGCAATTTCATGTGGCAATTCTGGTATTCTAGGACAGGGTTATATGGTCTCTCCTAAATGTAATACATTATATACATGGACTTTTGTCTCTGCTGGTTGCTGATGGCAGGAGCATGGTGGAAGCCATGCCATTAGCCTAACTAGTAGCATCTGGGATGATAAATGAGCACTAAGGAGACCTATGAGCTGCAAGTGACTGCTGGGGAAGTGTAGTTCAGGTCCTATGGGAGGTGGACAAATTTTTCACATGCCTGGGACTGGCTGTGACTGTCCTTCTGCCAAAATGAGGTGTTTAAGAAGGGCTTTCAGTTTCAAGCACTGAGAGCTGTAAGGCACTCATAGGTAGTGATCTGATGAGTTGAAGAACTTGAATGGAGAAAATACCTCAAGTTTTAAACCAAAGGTGCTGGCCAGTACAGAGCTCCCATCCCTAGCAAAGGGTAAGCGCTTCCAAAGAAAGTGTTGAGATCTGCTTGGATGAATCATCCCTTCAAAAAGAAATAAAGGGGAAGCAGAGGTTAATAAGGAATTGAAAGGGGTCAGCAGTAATTTGAAGTCAAGATGAAGGGATCACGCCAGTATTGATTAAAGCAGAGCGGTGTTAGATTTGGCAGTTATAAGGCAACTGCATGTTAACTATAGAAACCAAAAGAGAGAAGAAAATGAATAGGACCAGTCTAAGGGTAGAATTTTATGTGATGAGTTTAAGGATTAACTAGATGCGGCCCCAGATGAAATCATTTTATCACAGAACACAAATAAGATGAAAAAGCACAACACACTGGCAAAGGCAGGAGAGGCAGGTAAGGATGAGGGTGTGAGGGTGGGGATTACCACATCTGGATGACACACAGTTTGTGCTGAAATCTGAAAACCAAGAGGGATTCATATTAACATTGGAATGACTGTTACTCTAATCTTATTTTTCTCTAAAAGACTTATTTTCCCTCATTCCTTTTTGTCTCTAATTAACAAAATACAAATATTATTTTTTCCTTTCTGTAGTGAGAGAGAAAATCATACCTTCACCATTCAGTACAATATGGATGGGGTTTTCAGAAGGTCTTGTAGTTATTTTAGTTGTCCCCCACTGATGTCTATGCTGAAATGCCTGCAGATTTCAAAGGCAGCAAAATCAAACCACTGCTGAGTGGTTTGGACAGTCCCTCCCACCCTGTAAGTGAATAAACATGAGGATATAATTTAATGATAATACAGGTAAAGGTCCTTTGCTGAACATGAAGGGAAGTTCAACAGTAGAAGAGATTGCTTCCTGATCTAGCCATCCAGAGGGATCTGGACAGGCTGGAGAGGTGGGCCTGTGTGAACCTCATGAGTTTCAACAAGGACAAGTGCAGGGTCCTGCAATTGGGTCGGGGTAATCCCTGGTATCAGTACAGATTGGGAGATGAAGGGATTGAGAGCAGCCCTGCCGAGAAGGACTTGAGGGTACTGATGGACGAAAAGCTGGACAAGAGCTGGCAATGTGCTCTCGCAGCCCAGAAGGCCAACCGTACCCTGGGCTGCATCAAACGAAGTGTGGCCAGTAGGTCGAGGGAGGTGATTCTGCCCCTCTACTCTGCTCTGGTGAGACCTCACCTGGAGTAATGCGTCCAGCTCTGGGGTCCTCAGTACAAGAAGGACATGGACATGTTGGAGTGGGTCCAGAGAAGGGCCACAAAAATGATCAGAGGGATGAAACACCTCTGCTATGAGGAAAGGCTGAAAGAACTGGGGTTGTTCAGCCTGGAGAAGAGAAGGCTGAGGGAAGACCTTATTGCAACCTTTCAGTACTTGAAGGGGGCTTATAAGAAAGATGGGGACGGACTTTTTAATAGGGCCAATAGCGATAGGACAAGGGGCAATGGTTTTAAAATAAAAGAGGGTAGATTTAGACTAGATATAAGGAAGAAGTTTTTTACAGTGAGAGTTGTGAAATGCTGGAACAGGTTGCCCAGAGAGGTGGTAGATGCCCCATTCTTGGAAACATTCAAGGCCAGGCTGGATGGGGCTCTGATTAACCTGATCTAGTTGTAGATGTCCCTGCCAGTTGCAGGGGGGATGGACTAGATGACCTTTAAAGGTCCCTTCCAGCCCAAACCATTCTATGATTCCATGGTCTATTGAATTCACAATCTGTGGGATAGACATCAATTACTCTGCTACCATGATTATATTTGCAGCATTGATCTCTGTGAGAGGCTCAGCGTGATCAGCCAGAATTATGTATTATGTTGGTAATACCAAATTTCATACTGTGGTACCTGCCTTTACTCAGACATTTTCAAAATGTTTCTCCTTGTTTTACTCATTCTAACTGAAACTACACTAAATAAATCCCATCACTTCATTGTTGTAGAACACGCTTTCCTCCCCTTTTCTTTAGTCATAATTTTGGTCATCAAAAAGTCATGATGCGTTATGATTGCGGGAAGTGGCAATTCTACCACCTCCCAGTAATATCTCAGAATATGAAAGTACTTCATGGTTTCCACCAGATTCCTGCTTGCGTGACTCCGTTTTTTCATCCATAGACTACTGGTGAGAGGTCAACCATCCAGTTATTAGCAGGCTATTGATATCATAAGGTGAGAAAAGTCTAAGCTAGTAGTTAGTATTCTAAGGATGTACCTGCAGGGCATGCAGTGCAATGGAATGCAAAATACCGTGGAAAACCTGGCTACTAACATGCCCAGGGCAGTTCACTAATAGGCACTTCACACTGTTCACTTCACTCAGGGCTGTTAAATACTAGGTCAGGTAGCTCAGCGTGACTAGGGGATCCCTGCATGGCACTATGCTACCATGTGGAGTCCTACCTTAGACCATGCCAACTGGGATTGTTCTACTCACAGACTTTTAGCAAGACAAATGGGGCCAGCTGGCTTTGGTGTACCTTCATCAGAACCTCTTTGGTCGAGGTCCTCAACCAAGTACTTTGATAGAGTCTGAGTCCTCTGCAGCTTCCTGCATCTTCCGTCCCTTCAGGCCAGCAGATGAGTAACCACTCATCTCCTCTTTCAACAAAAAGTGCATCTACAGTGGTGCCATCTGAAGTGTCTGCCCCAAGCTGCCACTGCAGCGTGTTTTGCTGGAGGCCCTCTGTTTTTGGTTTGGTTTTGTTGTTTTTTTTTTTTTTTTTTGTTTCCTCTTTAACTCTTTCTTTCTTTTTCATCTTTTTGCACTTTACACTTCTTATGCTCCTGCACTGACTTTGCTAAGGAGTCCACCAGACTGATCCCATCTGGGTGTCAACTGGGCTTGCAGACTTGCAGCATTTGAGTGGCAATGAGCAGGGGTTGCTCCATGTCCAATCCTACCCATAACCCTGGGGGCAGTCTTCCTATTCCTACTTTGTATTGATGGCTTAGAAAACAACAACTTCTCTGTGTTAACTATCAAAAAGTTATTAAAAGCCATAACATGAATTTCCAAAGAATCATTGGGTTTTTAACCAGATGACAACCACTGACTTCAGAAGGACTTTAGTGATCCTACTCCTGCGGAGCTGCCCCTAGTGACTGATCTTAAACACCATCTATTTCAATTATCCACCTTGCAATTGAAAAAGAAAGAGATTATTTCATAGTGTAAAGGACAGGGCATGGATGCATATCACATCACATCACATAGAATAGCAGAGAGTGTAAATTCACATCCTAATTTTCTCAGTGGTGACTTATTTACATGCCCAAAGTCAGATATTTCAAAGGGGCTGATGTCATTTCATACAAATGTAAGATCAGAGCTTAAATCTTTCTAAAACACCACCAGTTGCACCACCAATTTCAAAAGCTGGTTGCACCATTGCACCAATTAATTGCACCACCAATTTCAAAGCCTAAGGAGTCTATGTTAGGAGAGTATTTTGCAGAAATATACATAGTTCAACAAGTAAACTCAGTATCAGATTTTTCAGTTTACTCCTGAGTACCCTGAATACTTTAGACGCTTTCAGTCATGGGTGTGGTTTGCTTGTTTGTTTTTGTCTGTATTATTTGTGCAGCTGATAAGGGAAAAACTGGGCAGATTCACCAATTTTTTTTCATGATGGCACTGTACTGATAAAAACATAAATATTTCTCAACCCCAGGTTCCAATGCTAGCATGTTGACACAAGTATTGTAAGCTTTATTGTAAGTTCTGTTAGGGAAGAAGAGGTTATTGTGATATATTTGAACAAGCAAAAAAATAGAAAGATTTCTCTGAAAATGAAATGATTGCCTAATGAAAAATGAAATATGTGGATCAGCTCTGTGCTGTATGCACAATTTTTTCAAAAAGATTGAATTTTTTTGAGCTAGGAGGCTCAAAACCAACTGAATGATCATGGATGATTTGGGTCCTGGCATTGGGCAGATTTTGTGATGATGAAAAGACAAGATGTCTGTATTTAAGGCTCTGTTTAGGATGACAGCTACTGAAAAAAAAAAAAAAAACCAAAACCAAAAGGCCAATCAAACTGTTCAGATTCTGATTTGTGGCTTTTCATGAAAATGGACAATTGAAATTGTATCTGCAGTATAACAAATACGTGAATTGCTCTGTGCAACAGACTGGATAATGCTTAGTCATATTTTTAATATGACAGGATTTTACAAACTCTGGTCTGAAGTCAACATCCATCCAAGGGTTCTCTGAAATACTCTATATGCATTTTTTCTTTTCAGGCAGTCTAAAGGAGAATCCAAAACAGTCTCTGGAAGGAAAACACGTTATACTGTTATATCCCACTGTTGTACTTACACTTAAGACCTGTAGAGACTTAAGTACATATATTGCTCTCCTGCTGACTTTTTCGTGTACAGCAGATTCATGGGAGTTAAAATAGCTCAGTACCTTGCTAGTGGTGAATGTCTCTGGAGTTAAGAGGCTGAAATCTTTGAATGAAGGTGTGCAATTTACTGCTTTTAGGGCATTGGAAATTGCAATTACACTGCTGACCAGATGCAGTGCCATTAGCCACATACCAGGATGACATGCAATGTTAATTCCACTTACATTTTGATACACTTGTTATTTTCTAATACCCACTGCCTAACTTTGAAATAGTAGTTTGATTTTATTAAAATTAGTATTTTTCTCAAACTAAGAACTCTGGACCATATTTATTTAAAAAAAAAAAAAAAAAAAAGGATTGTAGGCAAAGCCTGCTGACTGTCTTTATGAAAACAACTTTTCTTGAGGGATAAGGTCTGACAAGAGAACCAGGTCAAGCAGCATGCATTACCTCTTCAGAGTTCTTCTGAGTCATGCTTTTAATTTAATACTAGCTCTATTTAAAGCTCAGTGCTTGATTTTTTTAATTAGGAATGTCTGATGACCAGTGGAAAAGTAGACATTTACTTTGTAAAAAACAAAGGCATAAGTTGGCTAACAGTCCCCTTAACTTGTCCATAATGACAGTAAATGCACACAATTTTTGGCATATGTAATTACAGACCCCTAATTTGAATGTTGGGCTTAGATGAAAAAAAAGAAGGTAAGCAAATTATTTATCATTTGTGAAAGGGCGTGATCCACAAGCTAGTGGGCAGGTGCAGACTCCCCCTTCTTTCACTGGCAATTATATGAACTAGAAATGATGGGGGGAAAAAACAGTAAGGCAATGATTTTTGGGTTTAAATTTGCACGTAGTTAAGCCCCACTGAAGTTAAAGGTAGGTGTGTGCTTTGAGTGTTGTACTAGGCTGGGGTTTACACCCAAGTGAAAGCAGCTAATTGTTATAAATCAATTAAGTAGGCCTGTTGTGTTAATATCAGCCTTCTCTCCATTCTGAGTAATTCTGGCCTTCTTAAAAATCACTTTGAGTGTTTGATGTGAAATTCAGAGAAAACAAGTCTAGGTCATTGGCTCACAATCAAATACATTGCGAATGTAACTCACTCGCTTGTGTAGTCCCTTTCTGGTTGTAAAGGCAAATGAAAAAGATTATTATCAGAAAGCTGTATACGATGCTTGCTGGCTTAATTTTGGCATAAGAATTTATAATTTTACAATGAAACTTCCATCTCAGACTGCTTAAAAACTGGGGGAGGGAGAGGCATGGAAATTGTAATTCTATGTTCACCTGCACTCCTCTTTGACTGCGACCCCAGCGCTGTCTGCATCTGGGTTGCAATTAAACAATATTCTTGGTCTAGACCTAACTAATGATTAAAACCAGGCCTGACCTTCTTGTTTGAGGGAGAATTGAGTTAGCCTTTATTAACTTGCAGTTATTAATTTCACAAGTTACAAAGGAATCATTGATATGAAACTCTGTTTTTAGATTTCAAACTGTAAATGCTTTCCAAGACCGAGCTATACAGGGGGCAGCACGGTAAATGTAGCTGTTTCTTTGCTGAGCATTTAATTAAGTGCCTACCTTAAAACAGAAATAACTACAGCCACCTAGCACTTGCCATACGAAGCTTTTACCTCCAGCCACGTAAGCCCAGCACTACTTTGGGTGATTGCTTACTGCCCATGGTCCCCACAGCCATCCTTGGGGATGCACTTTGGCCACCACACCGAAGGCCTGTTTGTAACAGTGTTACAGCCACCTCCCCTCCTCCTTTCCCCCCAAAATATGTTTCTGGTTGGCCCTGAGATACAGGTCTACCAAAGACCTTAGCTACCTAAGCTGAAATTCATCCAGCACTTGCTGGAGCCAGAGTTTTTAGTAGGTTCACATCCTGGTTTGTTCTGGAGGACTGGGATATCTTTTCTTGGACTTAATTTAGAAGAAGTGCATGGATAGAGTTGTCCCATCCTTTAGATACTGTTTACAAAGAAACTTCAACCAAAGTTCATTGTACCCCTTCGGATTTGTAGATTGCAAGTCCTTGGTACACATACTCAGGAGCTGACATCTGTCCTGGTTTCAGCTGGGATAGAGTTAATTTTCTTCTTAGTAGCTGGTACAGTGCTGTGTTTTGGGTTTAGGATGAGAATAATGTTGATAACACACTGATGTTTTAGTTCTTGCTAAGTAGTGCTAAGCTGTGGCTAAATAGTTGCTAAGCAGTGCTTACACTGGTCAAGGACTTTTCAGCTTCCCCTGCTCTGCCGGGTGCACAAGAAGCTGGGAGGGGGCACAGCCAGGACAGCTGACCCAGACTGGCCAAGGGGCTATGCCGTACCGTATGGCGTCATGCTCAGTATATAACCTGGGGGAAGAAGAAGGAAGGGGGACGTTTGGAGTGATGGCGTTTGTCTTCCCAAGTAACCATTACGTGTGATGGAGCCCTGCTTTCCTGGGGATGGCTGAACACCTGCCTGCCGATGGGAAGTGGTGAATGAATTCCTTGGTTTGCTTTGTTTGCGTGCGCAGCTTTTGCTTTACCTATTTTAACTGTTCTATTTTATTTTACTTCAATTATTAAACTGTTCTTATCTCAACCCACGAGTTTTCTCCCTTTTACCCTTCCGATTCTCTCTCCCATCCCACCGGCAGGGAGTGAGCGAGCGGCTGTGTGGGGCTTAGTCGCTGGCTGGGGTTAAACCACGACAACATCCCACAGGACCAGGGCTACAACATTCACCAGGGGACATTCTCCTATAGCCAGGTGAATATGGGAGTACATAGTTAAAAAGAAAAACCAAACCAAACCACAGAGAGAACAGTCATTCGACAAGTCTTTTTTTTTCACTCAATTCGTTGCCCAGCTTTTTACACATCTCAGAAACATCAGTGAATTTGAAGGCTTTAAATTTTCTAATCAAGCAAGCATGACAGTAGTTGCTTTCTTTTGGAAAGAATAAAATATAGGAAAGAAATCTAAAATGAGCATGTAATTGTTCTTTACCCAAATGAGATTCTCCATGGGAAATGCCTGCAGAGCCACTGTGCTTTGGGATAGCTTTTGTGTCAGGCGGCAGAATCTAATTTGTGTGGGGGGTTAGGATGTCTCAAGTTCAGCTGGTGGGAGATTGCAGCTAGCTGCTTGCTGTGACTGTCCCCTCCAAAAGGGGTACAAAGGCACACAAGGACCATTTTCACATCTCCCAATATAGGAGGCTGTGTTTGATACCCCCCCCACCAAATACTAGGTTGTGACCTCTGATGGGGTAACTAAATTGGCTGGGATAGGCAGCCAGTGGTGTCAAAATTAATGGGCTTTAGTATCCAGGTATTTCCATTGTCCAAGTACCTTTAAAGTGTAGCTTTGGTGCTTGTTTTCCAAGGGTCATTTTGAAAATCACAACCCAAATCTTAGAGTAAAATGAAAGATGCTATCTTAACCAACTGCTTCTAACATGGTAGAAATGAAAACTTATCTGTTGTTTGGTTTTTTTTTTTTTAAGGCATATAAATAAATGCATAATGTTAATAAATTGCACACAAGCTTTTAGCTCTTACATATTAAAAATAATGGTGTTGCCCAGTAGTGGATCATGCTAATGGAAAACACTCAAAAGACTTTCCATCAATATTGTTTAACCTGAGAAAGCTGTATGACAGAGCAAGTGTCAACACCTGCCTGAAGCCTCATTCTTCAGAGTTATTCTCAGTGATGAGAAGAGGGTGCTTGACTGAAATGCCTGTCAGAATTAATCTGGAAAACAGCTCTATGAACACAGGGAAGGAGATAACCTGCGAGTCATATAGTGCATCAGGATCATGGCTGTACCTAGCATGTGGAAAGGGGCTGTTGGTTACTCCAATTTCAGGGTGTCATGAAAAGGAACAGAGGAAACCAACTTCCTCAACATTTTTATAAATCTTCTGTTGGGCTTTTTACCTTGTCCTTCAATTTCACTTGGGTTGTCTCAGTTAGTTTTTCTCCATGGTCATGGTTTCAGCATGCCAAATTGTCACTTCTTCTCTTAACACATCTCTGAGTTTTGGGAGCTTTCATTTTACCATCAGAAAATGCAACGCCATCACTCTGTCTAAACTGCAAGACTGAAGAGAGCTTGCATGCTCCAAAGGATGAGCATCCCTTCTGGCTGTGCTCCTGCTCCACATGCAATGTGGGTGCCTCCCTCCCTGCCTTTTTTTCTGTGGGAAAGGAACCTGTGCCCTCATCTAAGGCCCAAATTCCCAAAGAAATTTATGTACCTTGATTCAGGCATCTGATCCTCCTTGCTATTGCAGACTGAGAGGTGATGCATCTAAAACACATGTGCTATGGAGCTGGTGATGAAGCTATATCAAACTGTCCTAATGGCGTCTTCTGTGGTAGCAAAGCAGAAAAGAGGCAATGATGAAAACTGAGAGCGTAATAGTAATGGAGCTTAGTTGCCATGTATAAAACAAGAGACAAACACAGACTAATGAGAAACAGAGTGGCCTGCGAGGAAGGGCAAAACAATGCTTGTACTATGGGAGGAAACATGAGAAAGGCAAATAAGTTGCCAGCTGCGTGAGTTTATTGCAAGCAAAAAAAAAACCCAACCATTTTGCAAACAGTGACAGAAACAGTCTGAAAGTATTTGCCAAGTGGAGAGCGACAGTGAGATCTCCTTGGATGATATTGTTTTCACTGCTTCCCACTGCGCTGGAGCCATGAGGAGCGAAGCAAGAAGCTTGTTTGTCCAGCTAAAGCTTTGTGTTGCATCAAAGCATGGACTCAAGCATGTAAGCTTCACACCTGGCAGTGACCTGACTGCTGGCTTAATGGGGTTTAAAAATCACTGCAGAATTGTATTGGATAAGTCCTCACATTACAGGAGAGCAACTCTGGTATTCATCACTGAACGTGCTTTATATGCACACGTGGCTAAGGACAGTGCATGCCGGTATAGCTGAGTAAAGAAGGCTTCACTAACTAGATTTCAAAACCTCTTCTTAAAAGAATCTGTTGCCTCTACACTCAGCAAATGGTTATGATTAGAGAAACAGTTAGGATTTGTCATTTACAGGTGGAGTCCCGATGCTTACTACAGTTTGTAGTCCTGCTGACGGAGCCGCTCATAACACAGACAGGAGAGGGAGTGGAGGGACACAGGATAAGAGAGGATGATCGAAGCAATTTCAAATGATGGACAGATGAATAGGTAGATAATGTGAAGACTAAGAGCTTGTGTGTGACTGTCAGAGTACGCAATTCCTATGCTCTGAAGGACAAAAAAACACCCTTGTGCACTTTTTTCATATGGCCCCTTTCACCAGCTCTTAATACCTCCATCTTCTTATGTGAGCAGTCAGAAAGGAATAAAAGGGACAGGTTTGATCCATTTTTTATTGCTTCCCATAATCTTAGAAGATTTTGTCCGTTTCCTTATAAATCTGCTTTTTATTTACCTGAAAATGGTTATCTCCTTAACTGAAGGCTTCTTTATTACATTAGCACGGCACCACGTGTGTCCACTCCTTCCTTCCCCCTTCACTCCCTCCCCTGTTTTCTGCTTGGAGCTGCATCGTGCAGTTTTCATGTCAGCTCCTGTCAGCTACATTTCTTCAAGAATCTTTCTTTGTTCAAATGTAGTTGCCAGACGTGGGCGGTGTCCGAGCTGTTACCATGACATGTCCTCAAAGGATGTTGCTCTGAGCTGCTCTGGTCACTCTCTGCTTTCATCTTCTGCGCTGTCAGATTGTTTTCACCCATGATGGCCCTTGTCCATCAAACATACTCTCCCTGTAAATACCTTCAGGCAGGAAACCCATTAGTAGACAGACTCCATGACCTTCTCCAGAAAACATTGAATTTACAGCTGTGTGTAGTGCGCAGAAGTGAGGGAATGTTTATTTATTCTGCTTTGTTTTAAGATCTTGTTTTCTTCTGTGGGGGCAGATTTCTTCATGCCTGGAGGGAAGAATCATCTCTCTAGGTTGCTTTCTCCACTTGGTTGTCACCTTTTAATTTAGTACCTGCTAACAAGGGGAAATCTGTATTTCAGGGACTGAGCACTGACAGAAAACACTTCTTCAGGTGTCCTCTTTGAAGTGCTACTAAAGCGCAGTGCTAGGACAGGAGTGGGATCTCACACTGAGAAGGTGGAGAGCCATCCTTTGTGCAGGGGAAAGAGCCCTTAAGGGAGCTCCTTTCCATCACAGCTGATGGGAACAAGGACACTGCCACATCTGAGAAATGCAAGCCAGGTGCGGGGCTGGTTAGCAGCCTGCACTCTGCAGCCAGGCTGCCTGCACTGAGGGCAAAATGCAAATGCATGGACATTGACATCATCCCACCACACTGTGT
The DNA here is from genome assembly GCF_965183815.1 of Platalea leucorodia. NCBI lineage: Eukaryota > Metazoa > Chordata > Aves > Pelecaniformes > Threskiornithidae > Platalea > Platalea leucorodia. The sequence continues at coordinate 80,908,488 of NC_138858.1, forward strand.
GTGTGTGTGCATGGCAGGCGGCGGGAGGAGGCTGTGCATGGACATCTTTACCTCGGTTCAGCCCTGCCAGTGGATATGAGCACCATCTTCAGCCACCCCTGGCTCCTCATTGCTGACTGCCTGTGTTTTCACCCCTGAAGATCTGATGGCCAAGTTTCTTGTGTGCCTGCTGCTTAACCTAGTCTAGTTGAAAGCAAGTAGGTAGCAAAGACCTATTTTTAAAGTGGTTAAGCCATTGCTGGCATGAAGTGAGGGAGGCTGATGCGAGCAGCTCTGCTGGCACATTTTGGGGGGAGCAACGCCTAATAAAAGAGCTGTGCTAGCCGCTGGGAATTGACCGCTGCTGGGGAAGCAATGAGTACATCCTCTATGCCCAGCAAGAAGCACCCAGAGCAATGCAGATATGTGGGTGGAAAAGCCAGCGAGAAAGGCTGCAGACAGCCAAAGCCACATTTGCAATGCGTCCACAAGGAAAAGGGTAAGAAACCGTCTTCAGGAAGAGTCCTAGCTGGAAAATGTTTTGGAGTTTTGAACGGAAAAGTCTTGCCTCCTGCTGGTCGAACACAATGGGGGAAGGGAAATAGGGCTTTGTACATTCTCTGCAGAAAAATAGGAGTGCATCAGAGAAATATCTGATTTCTTCATCAGTTACTTCTCCTAATGGAAACAGTATGTCTGTCCTCAGATTTTGGCAAACTGCTCAAATCGAAATGGGTGACAATGCAACAGGATCATCCCACAGAGCAAACTTCCCCCCATTGCTGCAGAGAGATACCAACTTACCGTTTTGCACTGGTGAGGTTTGCCTATCCACAGAGAAGAAAGAAATATATTTTTTTTTAACTCTTTCCCCCATTGCTGTCCTTCTTTGGGGATCAGACATTGACTCCTCTGAGTGAGGTACCATTGACTGCTGTGATTTCCTTCCTACCATTAGAGCAATGACACGGCTCTCTGCTGCTCTGTACAATACCAGATTTAGCTTCCCTGTGTGGGTGTAGGGATCCCTGTGCTGTGCACATATGTGCCCGTTGCATATACAAGCACACGAGCAGTGGCTGTTCCATCACAGTCCAGGTGTAGGTGAACAAAGGGTTACTAACAGTGCACTGCACAGCACCAGTAAGAATTGTCATGATATACCTATCTATCACGGCAAACTTTCAAATAATGCCCTTATTGAAATGTACAATGTATATTCAAGGCAGCATGAAAACCCAGACTGGTTTCTGTAAACTCTAGTGGAATTAGAGGATTTGATGACTGGTATTTTTATTATAATGCCCTCCTCTTCTTTTCCATGATACTGTATGAATTGCTGAAATATTGACACAGCATGTTATTTCTAAAAAAAGAAAAAAGAAAACTTACAATTTAAACTGGAGGGGAGAGCACTGTGATGAACAGTTTGTTCTGTTGCCTGGTAATAGATTTCTGAGTTGGAAAGTATTTCAATAGCTTGTTGACAAGACACACATGTTTATTAGGAGCGAAAATGATACCTAGTAGCTTAATCTTGCTCTCTGCAGAAACAACAAAAAGCCCTCAAACGACAGCGATGCAGCAGCAGAGGGCATCAGCAGCCTGTGTTTAAAGGCTGTAATGATGGGAGCATTTGCTAACAGAGCTTAATAGGACAATGCTGTTTTAACTAGCGGATGGAAACCCTTAAAGCATCCTTGTAACCGTGACAAGTCAGTGTGGTGAAGCATTTTATGTTGCTGTATTTTCAAAAATAAAATATAAATACAGCAAACAATGGCCTGGCACCGGAATACAGCAGGCAATATCTAATGGCGGTGATAAACTAGGCAGGTCACTTTGCTGTGACTGCCTCTCCAGCTGAAGCCGAGGGGTTCGCTCTGGATTAAACAAAGCCATGTGCTATTTACAATGCGGTTTGAGTTTGTGCTCGCAGAGGTTTGCAGTGCCCCTATGGAACAATAGCTCACTGAACAGGACAAATGTAGAACAGCTTATGAACAATGAACAAACAGTGAGAGGGAGCTGGGTTGTTTTAATTCTCATCCAAAATCCAAGGCAATTGGTTTCTTAACGGAAAATAAAAAGCTTGTGAAGCTGCTGGTACATTGTCACCAGGCGAGCAACCATTCAGCATCCTGGAAATTGAATTCAGATTTTTGGGAAGCTTCTTGGACTAATGGACAGAGCAACACTGGATGGTGCCAATCTTCCCTCATACTGTAGCCTTCACTATTTCCTTTAAAGGATTTTGTCAGAAATGGAGGGCTCTAAAATGGCTGCAGCCTGAGACATTTAGAAGTCCGCCCCATGTCTCTAGCTCTGAGTAGGGAATCTGGGGAAAACAGAAACAAAGAGGACCGGTTCATTCCTGTGCTGTGAATGCTTTTTCTTGCATTTCATATCCTCTAAATTAGGATAAAGCCTGACCATTTCAGAATCCCGTGTTCCCCCAGTGTGAATCGCAGCGCTCCTGCAGCCTCAGGGCAGGTTTTGTCATCAGTACAGAGATGAAGAACCTCGGCTTGCATGTGAAAGGCAACGAAATTCTTGAAAGTGGTGACCTTGGCCCTTTGTTGCGATAGATTTACCCTCTTAGGGATGGGAGGCAGCTGCTTCTTTGCCTTTCTTTTTCCTGCATTTCAGTGAGCACAGAAAGAGGGGGGATTGCAAGAATATTGACCCCAGTGTAAAAAGATACAGATCTTAACATTTTTCTTTAGGGGTGCTTGTATTTCCTCTGATTGTAAATCTCTGCAAAACTGATAGTTTAACTGCAAGGGCGATGCTCAGTGAGGAAAAGCAAATGAAGACAAAATCACAGATGCAAGTGAAATAAATGGTGCCTGAAATGCTAACTAAATATCTTTGCAGTTCAAAGCAGCTTGCAGAGGCACATGCATTGCCCTTACATTTCCTGTCCCAGGATCTTATTTGTCACCAACTTCATTTCCACCGAGGCTGAGGGCTAGTTTCTCAAGAACTGTGGGTGCCTGGGGAGGAGAGCGAAAGCAGCGTGGTGTGGAAAGCTCAATTAACCTTGCCTGCATGTACATCTGCTGCCTTGCTTTCTCATATCTGTTGGCAGAGAACCACAGCTCCAGTAACATCCCCTTCATGGGCCTAGTACAGAGGCTAACTGTGACAGCTTGGATCATGCCAAACAAGCTCTTCAGTCCAGGCTATACTGTCTTATTCCCAAAAGACCTCTTATGCCAAGTGGAGCTTAATTTCACACTCTCCACAAGTATCTTGCACCAAAGCTTCCACTGGACTAGGAGAAACAGCTCTCTTCTAAACCATTAGCTGACCATCAGCAGTGTCTCTGCTTGAATGAGCTTTTCTCACAAGTTTTGGGCTGCCATGACCTGCTCCTGCTCTTTGGCTGCTTGACTCAGTCCCAGGCTACAGCTGTAAGAAGTGGGTCTGAGATGCTTCACGTGTGCAAGGACTGGTGCATTGGCACTTAGATAACATGCATGATTTTTGGCATGTTTCATCAGGAAGAAATAAAGGCAGACGTATAATCAGCGGTTGACAAAGTGTGCCAAGAGTTGCTCCTAAATTCCAGTAGGTCTTCCTTAGACACACATTGACTTTACATCTTCAGGGCATGTGCGTACTTGATTACTCTCCAGATACAAAGAGACCTTCACATTTTTAACACATGGGAAAGATATGTCAGGGTGAAAATATGGGCCTCACTGAAGCAGGGAAGGAAGTAGAGCCCAGCATATTTTCCAGAGGTGTGGATAAGCGAGAAGATTTCTTGCAGTTTATGTCAGTCATTACCTTTTATCTATGCTGGAAAGCAAACTGCCAGTAAAATGGATGTGCTAAGTTTAAACACTTTTCCAGAAAGCTGAATTTATCCAGAAGGGATTTTTTTTCCTGGAAGCAATGATGAGTAAAAACATTTGGAGGTATTCTCCAGCTCCTCTTATTGCAGCTGAGCCTTCTTCCTTCCTTTCGCCATTATCTTCTCCCAAAGACGTTCTCTTTGAAGACTCTCTTAAAAGGTTTTCCCAAATGGAGCTCTTCAAAAGAGACTTCCTATCGATAATTCTTGCTAGCTGATAGGTATGTTTTTATATAGTGGGTTGGTTAGTTGGATTTGTCCCTTCTGTGTAAGTTAAGGTACTGGGTAGAAGAGGACAGTTTTTGGCCATGGTAATAAAAACAGTAGTGAAGCAAAATCACGTCCTACATGATCCAGGTGCATTTGACCGCAGGGTCTAGCAGAGGAATTCAGGCAGTGGGTTATTTTATTGCAATGCTTCTGAAGGGTGCTGCATGTTGAGGTCTGGGAGACTGATGTTTCCTCTTTCTCTAGCAGTGTACGGGGAGCAACACTCGACTTGAGTGTGCCGCAGCCCACAGCTGGGAAAGAACACTTCATCAACAGCTCATTTACTTGTGGGTCCCTCTGCTAAGAAGGCACACAGCAAGTCTACACAGGGGCATATTTGCATGATGCCCTTTCATGTTTTAATGTAGCCAGCTGGCCAGAAGAAAATTGGAGGGTATGGATACCTCCTCAACTTTGGGGGAAATAAATCTGTCTCCTGGACTTAAGCTCCAGAGCAATAACTAGAAGGTGATAACAGTCTGGAATACAGTAGAAAAGTATAAACTGAACAAGGCTCACCTCTGTAGCTCTGCTGAAGCTGCTCTCCTCCCAGAAGAAGGACAGTGCCTTATTTTTGAACTATGGATATTGTCTTTGTCTATTCTGACCTCCCATCTTGAGAAGCAAATTGGTCTCATTTCTGAATTATTAAGACTGACACAGGGTGTGCCCTGGAATATTTTTAACCAAAAAAAAAAAAAAAAAAAAAAAAAAGAAAAAAGAAAAAAAGGAAAAATAGAAAGAGAAATAAATCAAAGTACCCTTTGCATTATGCTGGCCTACTATTTTTTTCTAGAAACAACATTGTGGATACAAATGGATTAGCACATAATGTTGAAATATTGTGAATATGCTGACATCTCATTGTTTTGCTCAGGAAGTAGTTTGTCATTGTTACAAAAATGTAACATGACTGTTTCAAAGTTAATTGAGTATGTTGCAAGAATTATTAAAATCTCAAGCAAACCCACTGGTCAGTAAACAATCGTATCTCATTGAATGGAAAGCACTTTCCATATGAGTGTGGGAAAGCCTCCAAATAACCAATAGGTATTTGTTCAGGGTGTGAGATTAATGGCATGTTCATGCTCAAAAGAGCCAGCAAGGAGCCAGGGTAGTGAGAGATCAGCCTGAGCACTTTTTGCAAGGAAGGAAGCTAATATAAAAAAAACCTCTTTCCAGACCTCATTATCTCAGAGAGGAGTTCTGGATGGGATTCAGAAGGCCGATTTCAGCATTAAGGCAGTCACTGAATCTGAGTGAGAAGGACTTTTCAATGTGATGCCATCACCTAAACCCCCATGATGTTGTCCCTATGGCAGCAGGGGAGCTGTCAGCTGTCAGCTGTCCCACCCCAAGAAGTAGGTCTCTTTCCTGGGCAGTCTTTCCTGGATAGAAGAGGTGGTCCTCACCCTGGCTTAGGACATGTCTCAGTGGAGTGAGGTGACCACTGTGTTTTCTGTAGCTCAGAGAGCAAAGCCATGGGCCCCAAAGGCACGGGAAGACCTCTTCTGTGAACCTGCTTCAGGCTTACAGGAGACAGGTGTAAACAATTGAGTGTTGTGAAAGCTGAGGCTCTCAGACATGCCTAGGAAGCAAACCTATAGAGAAGCTAGACGGTTAAGGACTTGGGGTTAAATGGCAGCTTTGTGAATTCCAGTGGCTTTCAACAATGGCAGTAGTTGCCCGAAAACTCCCAGAGGCATCTGTATCTCTACTGGGAGTCTTGCCATGTGATTTTAAGTCACTGAAAAAAGAGGTGACTTGAAGTATTGGTTGATAGATTTATCCTTTGTAATGAAATTCTCAGATGAATGCATCTCTTCTTTCGGTTTGTGAACAGCTCAGAGCTGATCCTGTTTCAGCCTGTGCAAGAGTTATCAGAAATATTTGCTGAAAAGGTTCAGTGTGTGTGGTTGGGTTCACAGAGTTGAGGATCACTAGGTCATGATTTCCCATGGTCTGCAGCAGGTTTCTGCGAACGTTGGTGCACAGACTCAGCCTGATCCCCCAAGCCCTGCAAAGTGGCTTGGGGCACACTTGTCTCTGGGAAAGGGCAGCGAGTTAAGCTGGTGCCCATGAACTTCTACTCAAACTGGATCCATCTCGGTGAGGGGAGTATTCTCTGATGGGCAGATGTGAGTCCTGCCTAAGTAAGTGTCTAGCTGGCTTCATGCTGCCTCTCCAGAACTCTGCTGTGTCCGTGCAGAGGGCAGGAGGCTTCCTACCATATCCTGGGATGGAGCTGAGACCCTGCTCCTTTCCCCTCCATGGTTTAACTTGTGTGCTCTCTTCCTTTAAAAGTACTAGAAAATTCTCATCCTGTGTGGTACCTTTCTGGATTTTCAGGCATCCAAATCTACCCATGTTCAACCACAGGCATCCTTTAAAATGTCAATGGGATGCTACTTAATCCTGTGAACACCCTGCTTTCTATTACACATTTACTCAAGGGGAAGAAGTAGTCACTTTGAAACAAGGTGCTTTAAATAGGTTTTCCTCACTCTTTCACAAATAAGGTGTAACTCTCTATCTATATTCAAAACGTGTTTAAGCCACCAAGGTGGGAGTGTGTGTTTGCTCCTGGAAAATCCCAAGGCTTAGACATCAGTATGAGTGGCCAGGTCCTAGTCGCTTCTTTTCTTCATTTGCAGGGAGCATTTGAATGCGTTCCTGCATGCCCGGTGAATGCTCTAATGGCTGGACTATTGGGTATTCAAAGTGGGTTTCTCTCATTGTCTTCCAGGAGAGACAGTCTGCTCTGCATAAAAAAATTAAATCCCATGACTAGGCATGTAAGCTTATGGCTATAACCCAATACATTGTTTTTTTATGAAGAGTTGAACAGCTCCAACAGACAGAGAAAACAAACAAAAAAACCCCAAACAAACTAAGAGACGGCTGGGTACTCACCTGGGATATGAATTCAAGATACGTCTTTCCAGCACTGCTGAATGTACATCTCTCACATACCTTTGGACTGCTCTAACCCCAGATGCTTTGAGCCTTCATTTTCTGGGCTTTTCACAAACAAAAACCACCTCTGAAAGAGTTTCTCCAGCTTCATGATCCTGAAGAAAGGGAATATCTTTCTGGCCAGAGAGACTGCAGGACTTTCTCATTGAATCTTCTTACTGTAGGCTGTACATAAAATGGAGATTATTTCTAGACAGGAGATGGCCATCTCTGGAGAGCATCAAATGGAAGTCACCTCATCACTGGAGGTTTTTAAGATGCGATTGAACAGGGTGCTAGTTAACCTCGCTAAGGCTCTTTCTCCCGCAAAAGGTTGGATTAGATAATCTTTTGAGGTCCCTTCCAACTTGGACTGTTCTGTGATCCTATGATAAAATGCATCCAGAGAGACAGGAAACTCACTCCTTGCAGCTTTCTTAACTTTTCCTGCAAATAAATGGGGAACCTGGGTACCTTAATTGAGTCTGCAGTTAATTTTACCGTACTAAAGAACTGGCTGCCGTAACGCCTTGTAAGGTAAAGCTCTAAGGCCTCCTGGATGTTCAAGCTGAACTAATTCAACTAACTCAGTCAGAATATACTGATCTTAATTCAATTGCCTTTTGTGGACTCTCTTAAATTGGTGTACAGTTGCTGTCTTTTGGCACACATTTAGTCAGAAATAAATGTTAAGTCAATAAATAGACCTTCCTTGAGTGGAATAATATACATTTTAGGAGGAAAACTGCTATATGTTTTTTCAGTGCCTAGGAATACAGAGCTCTTATCTCTATTTAAGTAATAATTATAACCTAAAATTGTTTATTTGACCACTTTTAGCCAATTGTGTTCAAGCTGATGTATGTAGATCTCTACAGCTTCCCTATATAAATAGATCCTGAATCACAGGGCACTGCTGCTTCAAGCAACAGAATAATGATAGCAAACGAAGGATAACATACAGTAAATGGTGGACATAGGCATTAACGAATTCCTTTACTTCATGTAATTGTGTATATCAATGTGGTTATCAGCCACTTTTGTAAACAAAACCCCATTTATAGGTAACAATAACAACAAATAACAAGAATGTATTCCAAAGGAATAGCTACTGAAATAACAAGTATTGAGGATCATGGGTTTTGTCTTGTGACACAGCCTCCGTAGTTGTCCCATTCCTTTGTTTTGTGCCAGTCTGAATTAATTAGATTGAAGTTGGAGGTTCGAAGTGAAGTAAGATGATATCATGGAACTGTGATAATACTACTTAACACATTATTTTGGGGTAGTTTCTGCTCCTGCTTGGGCTGAAGCTGAAATAGATGACAGTAGTTTCACTGACTCTGAACTCAAAAATTGTAACTGACAGTGAAATCTGTTTTCATATTCTGTTTCTATTCAAAATGTGTTAGAAATGTTAATGATTTCCTATCCTTATGATTAATAAGTAGCAACATTTCTGTTTTACAGAAGCTAAATGGCTTAAAGGAGACATCAGTGTGAGGACTATCAGACCATGGACTAAAAGTGGCTGTTGCAAAGGCAGTGGAATAGCTGTACTGAAAATCTCATCTGAGTGAGGTTGGTATTTTTCATCTGCTCTTTAGTTCTGCTTTAATAATAGTTGGACTGTGATACTAAGTTCTTCATTTAGAAATATTGTCCTTTCAATTGTTAGAGCTTTTTCTAGTATCTTGTGCTCCTGAACGTAATTCTTCACTTCTAAGTTAAATTGTCAACAATGCTGCAATAGAGTCACACAGATGAAAAATATACATGAAACCAGAAGCAGGCATTTTGCTTTTCTTTGGTGGCTAGGAGTGGCAGCGAAAGTTGAAGGCAGTTTCTTTAATAACATATTTAAATACTTCTGCAGTTGACTTTCATGCTAAAATAATAAAAAAGAGATTAAGTAAAGAAGAGGACAGCAATCTTTCCTTAAGTGGAGTGTTATTTTGCTGGTGAGGTAAACCTAACAGGCATCAAGAATAGCTTAAGTCTGCCAACTACATGCTGATATTGGCTGGCTGTGCCTTTCCTTCAGCCACTACTATAACAGAGATTGAAGTCATCTTCCATATTTTCTATATTGTACACGGGGATATAAGTAAGAGCAATAGGATGAAAAAAGAAACTGGAGGTCATTGTAGTGGTGGAATGGACCTGTAAGGAAAATATTGAAATCCATGGCATTTGAGACACTTAAAACTGGATGTTACATTATATTAACATAAGAACAATATACCACAACTGTCAGGAAGTAAGGGAAACATTTTTCCCTATGTACAGCTCCATGGCATCACTGAAACTCTTGAAATGGGATCATGTGCCTGAGAAGATCAGTGGTCTCACTAAGCCAGAGACAGCAGCTGACGTGGTTGGGTGGTCATTGGTGGCTTTGGAGATCAGTGCCACAGCACAGTTACGCATCTTGTTGGACTAGGCACATTTTACTTAGCCAAACACATGAAACAGTGGTTTTGTTTCCCTTTAGAAAGATGGAAGTTATTAAAAGGTGTGGGGCTAGGAGCTACAGGATCATAAACCAGCAAAAAGCAGAGCAGAAATTAGTCATTTATGCATCTGCTGTGAAGCCAAGAGGGCTGGCAAAACAGACAGGTCTGTCATCCTAATCTAACTACAGGGAGCAAGAGATGTATGAACACTTTTCCTTCTAGGCTCCAGGAATGAAAGACAATTTTTTTCTGTTAGGAACTGATTTAATCACTAAGCAAAACCTAATAATGGCTACCCATTGAGTTTTGAGAGGTTTTGTTTTCTTGCTCTTTTTTCCTTTTTTTTTTTTTTTTTTTTTTTTTTTGTAAGGCTTCAGGGACTATTCTATTTGAGGAGCTTGCCTAGAGACTTTTCACATGGTTGAATCCTGTGGAAAATTTATTGTCATCAGAAAAAGGAGTGTGGGGTAGGGGGAGAAGAAAAAAAAGAATCACGTGAGTTTGCTTCCAAACCCTTTTCCAGATTTATTTTTCTGCTTCAGTTTTCATGGGAAAATCCTTCTGTGTAGTTATACATCTATTTTAGTGTTTTTACTTGTCAGTATTTTGTTTTTGTAGCTGCTCTGAATCTTTTAGCTTAGAAACTGTTACGATGTTTGTTGATGGAGAAAGAAATGGTATTGGAAATTACAGTGATGTAACATTTGGAGACACTGCAATTAAAAGCCCCACTTCTCTCATTGCTAATGGCCACAGCAAAGATTGGGATTAGCAAGGCAGCAGTTGTGTCTCCCTAGCCTGTTGTTGGCTTTATGTCAGTTCCAGCCAAGAAATGATCACTCATCTATCAGGTGGCAAGAGGTGTCCAGATCCCCCTGGGAGACCTGGCATGAAAATGGTATTTTTGCAGTGACCCAAGACATCTGTAGCTTCCTCTTTTGCTGGTGGCTACCTGATGCAGCTCCAGAAGTAGATGTCAGGAGAGGAATTGGGGAGCATGCAAGAGGACGATTGCTTCTGAGGCATCTGAAAAGTCCATGTGGTGATTTAAAGGTGTTTTCTAAGGGTCTCGCTGAAAGTGCAGCCCTGGCAGAGAAGATAACAGGGGGCAATGACCACACATTGCAGCTTGGGCTGGGCCTCATTAATGCTTTCTTCTCCAGGAGGGTATTGCAGCATTGTATTGAGTTACCTGGAAAAGCTGTGACATCTCCATCCATGGAGATTTTCAAGAAGTGGGCGGTCAAGGCCACTTCTGACCTGTCTAGTGGTGGTAACAGTCCCTCTTGGAGCAGGAGGCCGGGCTAGAGACTCCAGACGTCCTTTCCAGCCAATAATGCTATGATTGTACAGAGGGGCTTTAAAACAGTGTTACGCAGCAGGGGTGAATCAAATACTTTTTTGTCTGTCTGAAGATGTTTTGCCTTTTGCTCATGCATTTTGGGCTCAGGAAAAAGGGTATCAGGCAATTTGCAGGGGAAAACTCAGAGCATGAGCTTAATTCAATGAAGAAAGGGAGGATATAGGAGACACTGTTCTTACATGGATATGTAACATGTGCTTAGTTTTTTCCAGCTGGAATTCACCTACTAAACAACCTGTTAAAATGGACAATTATTTTTTACACTCTGGCTTATTTTTAACCTCACATGAATAATTGAGATGAATGCCTCAATTTTTTTCCCCAACAAAAAGATTAATATTCAATAATTATGCAATTGTACTGATGTAAAAAGATGAATAGAACTCTTTCTATGGGATCAGTTGCCCAAATGTAACAGTAAGAAATAGTGGAGCTCTACATTCCTGCAGTTCATTGCAGTGGAAAAACTTATGCTGACAAAGACAACAACTGAAACTTTCTGAAAAGTACAAATAAATTTACTGGAAGAGGTGCAAGCAAGCCTGGGCAGTAGTTAGAGAAGAATAGTGATTCACGAATTCTGTCAACATTTTTTCCTGTGTCTCAGGGTCTGGTCGCAGCTCTGGGACAAGGGTGAATACTTTTTATGGATTACAAGTGGTTGAGGAGAAAGTGACAAAAATGTTTGGGGACTTGGAAAAAAATCTCTCTGATGAGATACTGAAGAGGATGCGATAGTTTGTGTTAGAAGGAGATGAATAAAGAGGGAAATGGTAAAAGGTCATAATAGGACCAGCAGTTTGGAGAAGGAGGTTCAGAAGAGATGAGAGCCACCGTTCTCTCATTCTTGTAACAGAGAAAAGGGAAAGCATTAAATTTTGAAGTGGCCAGATTTTAACTTCACACACAAAACATAAATACTTTGTCCAGTAGCGTGCCCTGCCTGTGGACTCACTGCCACTGGATGCTCCTAAGTCTAAAAATCAGAAAAATTCAAAGGTCACTTGTGTAAAAAGAATATTTGGAGCAGGATGCTTCTCACAAGACAATAAAGTCTCTTGAGGTTTTAAATTAAACTCTAATGTCTTGTAATTAATAAGAGACTTTTACTCAGCAAATCACCTATGCTGGCCTTGTGTAACAGATTGTGAATCTTCTTTTTAAGCATTTGGTGCTTGTCAAATGCCTTATAGCAAGAAAATTTCTGGGCCTTTATATATTACCGTATGTTTTTGACTTCGTTGTATTTGTTGGGAAATCAGTGGGATTTTTACTTCAATGGAAAAATGGATTAATTGGATTCTAGTTCATTTAATAATGACTTTTAAATGCAACAGCTTGAATATTGTCTCTTGCTTTGTTTTGAAGTCTTTTATGGATTATATTCACTGAGCAGATGTGTTTATACTGCAGTTCTATCTGTTGTGCATACCCATTTACTGATTCGTACTGGGATGAGTTTACATGTGGCTACAGATGATGGGTTGGCTTTATGTCTCCACTTCCCTGTTCCGTACTTCCCCACGCCACGCTTTATGTTTTAAGTCATGTAGTGGGCTTACTGAAGTGTGGGTTGAGTTCCATAAGCTGTTGGTAACTAAGGTTTGATTATAGCGCAAGGGTTGGTTGGCTGTGAGTAATTTATAGGGATGCTTTTCTCTTATATAGCAGGTTTCCTTGCTTCATCTGCAATTAAAAGAAGAGTATACAAGAGTAGTACAGTTGCCTTGACAATGAAAACCCATTGCCTGTTGGATAGCATGGTGATAGTGATTAAGTCAAAGCCTATCTAGTGATGATTAATGATATATCAGCATTCACCCAAAATGCAGCCCTCCAAGGCACACAGAAATGTGGTTTATGTCATGGAAGGTAATTAATTGTTTCAAGCTTTGATTACCCTGGTCCATGCCTCCAGTTTGGCCACAGTGAAGCAGTGATGTTCTTAGCAGTGGCAATTGTCTGTATAAGAGAACAAATGGATTGGGACTGGAGCCACACAGAACTTCACTCTCTTCTCCCTCATTCCCTTTCCCTTTGCAGACTTGCAAAAACATGCTCAATAGTAGACTGGTTTGCAGACTGAAATTTCCACAGCCAACCACTGTTGACACGGATAGAGATTGGGGAACAGAGCTGGGGCTGACAGTTTTATAATCCAGTAGTGTTGAAAAGTATCATTGTCAGTTCTGTTATTTAGAAGAAAATCCTCAATTTGACTCAGAAGATGAAGATTTATTGTATAAAAAAGATGAAATGTCAGTGTCTGAGAAGGCAATATGTAAAAGTAACACACCAGGCTCACTGTTCCTGCATAAATGAATTATCACCAGTGTATGTCTTCAGCTCTATATCAAAGCAATATTTTAGTGGGCTCTGCAGATGGGCAGTTGCACCCCTTTTCAGAAATAGAAAGAAGATAGAAAGATTCTGGGGCCATTTCTGGAAAATTTTGTTCATGTTACCAGTCCTTTGGCATCCAAAGTGGCATTGGTGGGACTACGCACAGAAGTAAAGGTTTGTTATGGTATGCTGTGGACCAACCTTGCAGTGTGACATCAGGTTTGCTTCTGTTTGCCCTCCAGAAGCATTTAAGCAGAGTCTCTTCATGCCATCTCATCTGTGCTGGATGCAGCAGGTAAAACTGCTTGGCTGATAACAGGGGATGGAAACCTCTGAAGCAGATTCAGATCTGGGGCCAGATTTCATCTCAGTTTTTCACAAACGTGGTGCTTTTCTGGCTTCTGCAAGTGCACCAACATCACAAGAGGAGGACTCAGCTTCTGTTTCACTGGTGGTGAACAGTTGTTCAATAGGTCTCGACTCCTACAGGGGAGGAAGGGAAGAAAAAAAATAAATCTCTTGTCTAAGTCTATATTGCTGTTAGATACTTCCAATCACTTATAAATTATACTTTCTTGAAATGTCTGTTGCATATATGTATGTGTATATGTGTATGTACATATCTATCTGTCTGTCTACTCATTTATGTATCTGTCTGTGTGCCTATGTCCACTTAGAGACTAACACTCACTCCTCACCGCCTAATGGTCAGGCATTATGGCCGTGCCATCCCAGTAATAAGAGTACTGGCAATTTTATTAAAAAATATTATAGGAGAGCTCTGAAATCCAGTAGTCCCTGAAGCATTTCTTGAACACACAGTGTATCTGGAATGTCAAAATGGTCCTTGGAGATATGCAGACTAATAAACCAGGCAGGACAGTCATATCATGTTTATAATTATACATATTCCCCCATGAAATAAAACTGTACAATTGTGATTGGAGGCAGAGAGTTATCAGCTGGAAACAGCTGTGCTGCTGAAACACCCGGTGGCAGGCTATATAAATATTAACAAAGATACCCCAAACTCAACTGTGTCTGTATTTATATATGTTTTGTTGCCAGCTGAGGCAGCTGTCAAGAGGGTTGACTTTGGGGAAATGGATGCGAGTAAGGAATTGCAGAGTTTGAAGGTTTCTATTCATTTTGCTTGTCCATTAGCATTTAAAAATGTGTACTGAAAGGATCCATCAGACATACAAAGCTGCGTACTATGGAAAGGCACTTCAAGTGCCACAAGTTCATTTTTAAAGCAGTCTTTTAAAAAGGAGGAACCGTCTACTTTAGGGCAGACTGATTCTAAGCAGGATTTCTTGTAAGAAAACTCCTCACTTGCAATACTTCAAGGACTTTGTGTATCATAGAAATACACTTTTCTTTGCAATAACCAGCCCAGGGATTGCCTTTTTGCTTACACTGGTACAAATCAGGAGCATGCCCCCTAAAATTAATGGAGGCATGCTAGACAAAAATGGCATGGGAGGCGGACCCCAGATCCAGGTATTCCTGTTCCTCAGCTTTTCTGATAGGAATATGAAAGGTCTACAGCCCCCACGAGCAGCACCTGCCCATGCTCCAGCTCTGTGTGACGCACCAGTGGCAAGGCATGGGGTGTCCCCAGGCAGTTTAGGGGTGGATCAGCCTTGCAGGATTGTGTGTAGAAACAACTTTCCTCTCTCTTCAGTTATTTAGGAGGTGTTAGCTCGAAGTACAGGACGGAAACATGGTATTCCTGGCTCTAGTTCATATGCACTTACCTATGCTTACTCAAAGGGAGGGCATGGCAAGAAGCAAAAGGAAAATTCTCAGGCTGATTGTAAAGACAGTCTAGGTTAAAAATTTATTCTCATTAAAACATGCTCTATTCAAAGACTAATTGCACAGGCTATGGATTATGATTTCACAAGTGCCCTTCTGCCCTTTTTTGTTCTTTGTGAAGCAGGGATTTACATTCTTCCCAGCTCTGCCACTTTCCCTACTGTCCTAAAATCTCTGTCCCTACTACAGGTACCCATGGATGGTCATTCCGCCTCACAAAAGACTTCAGTGTTTCAATATTTCCTTTTACTGTGAGTCAGACAAACACACTGAAGATTTTCTGTACAGGTCAATGCTAGAAAAAATGTCTTGGACTATTTAAAGCAATTAATTTTGCCTAGCTGATTTTCTTTCAGCTACTTGTACTCTGACAATTTCAAAGTGAAATGCTTTAGTGTGGCCACAGGTTTTTTGGGTGTGTTCTTCCACCCCAGATCCTCCTGTTTCAGCCTGGGTTTATGAGGAATTTGGAGCCTGGTTCTGGTGAGGTTTCCTCGACAATGCTGCATGCTCAGGGAGAACAAAAGCCCACGATGAATTCCAGCAATGTGCATTGGGATAATTATACCCCTGTCTCAATTGACAAAAAAAGAACAAAAAAAAGAAAAACAAAAGAAAAAAGAAAAAAAAAAAAGAAAAGCACCCAGCTGCCGCCTTATTTCCACTCCCGTGCCAGATGGATTTTGCTGACGGATTGGCTAGCTGTGGGAGTGGTGAAGGGTGAGGTGCACACCTGAGTATTGTGCCTAAGCTTTGTCAGACTGGATGCTGACAAACTGCATGAACCGTGGTCTTACATACTTCAGATCTAATCTAAATACTCCTCTGACATGCATTTGCTTTCTGTGCTGTTCTTCACTAAGATGTCCCATTGTGAGTAATGTACAGTAAGTTGAATATAGCTGAAGCAGGAAGGAAAAAAGCTCTTAACGTTATTGTTTTAAATAAAAATAATAGTTACCATGTAGCTTCTAATTTCTGTCGCATCCTTTAGGATCTTAAATGTTTGGAAAACACCATCAAAAGGTATCAGTTGGTAAGCTTCTACAGAAATCAATATTGTAATACAAAATAAGATACTCAAATACCTCTTGAGGTGATGGACTGAGTTATTTGGTAACCACTTTTCTTTTTTTCTGAAGTGTGTATGGGATGTCAGCTTGTGCCTGGTTTGCCATTCCCTTTGCTGGAATTTGAGAGCCTTCTGTGTCGAAATGGAGACCCAAATGTTGTATGTAACCTGTTTGGTATTTTTTTTTCCCTTTCTTTCTTTTTTTTTTCCTTTAAAAAAAACCCAACAAACTGGCTTTTGCTTCTTCATGTGGATTTACCCTGTAGTTAGAGGGAAGAATCAGACCCCAAATCTATAGGCTGCTGAACTGCTAGAATTTTTTTCTCACTTGAATAATTAAAGTTGTCATCCAGCAAAGGCCTAGGAGAATGCTTAACATTCACTAGCCACAAATGCTTCAAATTAATCACATGCTTAAATGTTTTGCATATTTAAAAGAGGATAACTGTGATTCAGGAGAGTAATTCTGATCTGGGAATTAACACTGTGTGGAAGCACATTGTCAACTATATGTGAGTGATTATGTTTATATGGAGACGTGATAACAATACAGGCTTCCCAGGTGCATACTCCTGTCTCTGTTCAAAATAATACATATTTCACGGTTACACCTGTGTTATTTAGAAAAGTTTATTGAATGGAAAACAAAGACAAGAAAATCAGACAAATACCTCTGACAAACAAAGGAAGGTATACTCAGGGAAATTTAAGCAGAAACTATTAGGCAGCATGGGTGAAGGAACTGGCAGTGTTTCAAGTGTTTGCAAGTTGTGTTCGTTTTCTCAAATCTCCAATTATTATCTCTAATAGGCATATTATGTTCAGACATGAACAGCTAAATCCCATGTGAAATGAATGAAAATGCTCGAAATATACATGGTACAGCGAGCCTGTATACATTTGAGCATATGAAGACTTAGTTTCTGTCTATTTAACTTGCAGTAAAGCCAAGCTTCACACGGAGTAGGTTTTATTTCTTAAAAGCAAGGTAAGAACCTCATCTAGACTCATCTACTCATCTAGACTCCTTGATTACCAATGGAGACAGGGGGCAGCTGACCCCTTGGAAGACAGGTAGGAGCAATTGCTTTTGGGGCAACAGTCCACCTTTTTCCATTGACTAATGAGGCAGTTCAGTTTAGCAAATGCGCTGGCTTCTATACTGCTTTAATGGCATGAGGTGAATACTACCTGGGATATCAGTTTTGGCTTTGATTCAGCTTCTTTCCCACCTTTCTTCATTTGCCTTTTTCTTTGTTGACCATTTAAATTAAGCCCATTACAGCTGCTACCATCTTGTCCATGTTGTTTGCTCAAAGCGTAGTTCGTTCATGTAAAGCAAAATGGCAGTAATAACAAGACTGCTGCAAGGACTAATTCGACATAGGAGAAGGAGGAGCTGCAAGTTGAGCACATGAAACGTTATGGACAACAGAATTACTGAGCCAAGTGCTAAAGATGCTGATGAATCATTCCATGTCATTCTGCCATTACTTTTGCTCGGGATTTTTGCAAAAATAAAAATCACTAATGAAATTGTTACCAGAAGTATAATTTCATGCAAGCATAAAGAGAGTCACAGAGAAAATGCTAATTCCTGGGCATAGCTCTTGTGGAGGATTTCAGGAGCACGAGGACTGGAATGGTGAGCCAGAGTTCATGTATGTTGCTGTTTAAGTCTAATATTGGTATTGCTGAGGCTAAGAGCGTAGTGTATGTCTGTGGCAATATGCTGCACTTGTCAATGATGAGGTCTGACCATCAGTAATTCAAAGCATGTGCCAGGATTAGGATTTTAACATTGTATTTTTATAACAACAAAGCAAAATTTTCTAGATGGTTTTGGCATTATTTATCCTTTGAATCTTCCTGACAACCAAATCTTGGCTGCGTGATAAAGGATGCAGACCATGGCTGACCAAACAGCCATGACCAACCACAGTGGTACCAAGAAGTGGTAGCTGACTTTGCTAACCTAGATGCACTTACTAGTTACTAGCTAATTCCACTTTCAGGTACTGTAATAATTAATTTGTTTTTTCTCTGGTGATGTCACTTCTCTGATAATCACTTCTCTCTCTGCCTAATCATTAAGTTGCCATAAATGCCACCAATTTTTACCATCTGGTCCACAGTGGAAAACCCTTGCCTGCTACTGTTCAATAATTGCTGTTTCATGTATCTACCTTGATAGTAACTGATGGGAATGTTTTTAGTGTGAATTCAAACAACTGTTCCAGCTTTACTAGTCCTAAGCTTCAGATTTTGCCTACTTGTGGAAAAGAGAGTAGGCACTTCTGGGTCTGTCTAGACATGGCTCTGTTAAGTGCATGTCTGATCATATGAGTTACTCACTCCGGTAATATTAATAAATGGGACCAAGCCAAATAAAAGACAGTTCCATTAAATTCTCTGAGCTCATAGGGTGGTTATAAAGTCAACATGCTGTGCTATGTTAACATCTGACCAGTGAAATAGTTGTTTCCTGATCCCAGCTTTGGCTTTCAGCCACAAAAAACACAAGACAGATGTTACGCTTTAGTAGGGTCAGGGTTATCAAAGAGATGTGATTAATAGTTGGTTACTTTGCTTTTTTGACACTTTTGTTCTGTTGATTACAAAGGACTCCTAGCCATGATTTTTCATTGATTTGGTGAACTATATGACAAATGAGAAGAAAGGAAGGACCGTTCTGAATCTGAGCTCTTCCTGGAAAAATACAGGCATGGGTGCAGTTTGGACTGCTGGTTTAGTTTGAGCTTGTTTGATGTGGATGCTACTGATACTGGTATCTTAGAGGGCAAAGGGGTTAATGCCTCCTTGCAGAGGTAACAGTTGTAAATGCAAACAAGGTGTTCTTAGCTATTTAACGATTTCCCATCAGGCAAAAATGCTGGAGAATTGAAAACACTGACTTTAAAAGTGCATCAAAGTAATTTGTTAGTCTTTGAAGTAGGAAGTTATTTATAATGGAGGGTGTTCTCTGATGGAGTGATAGGCTTGCAGTGTGTGCGAGTGATCCAAGTCAGAAAAAGGTTTGTAAAAGGATATCAGAGTGTTATAACTTGAATTTCTGAGCACTTTATTCCATGAAACATGGGCATTCTACACCATTACTTTGATTCTTGTTCAGTTTTTCTTCTTACCCACGCTCTGTCTCCTAAGCAGCAATACAAGCAATAGTGATTTCCCTCATTTGACAGTGACATGAGAAAAATAAAATCCTAAACAGGGCTATGCTCTTAATCCCAAATCATTCATAAACAGCGATGATAATCCTTCAGGCAGAACATTGGTGAGTCAGTTGAAAACATACTTAAAACCTCTGTGCATATGACTTAGGTGGGATATATCACTAATGGGCTGTCACTGTAGGAGGCTCTTTTAAAACTTTCCCAGTAACTGGGTGATGTAGAATTTGACACTGATGTGCCAAGTCCTGCTAGCTGCAGAAAACTGCTGATTCTTTTCTGATACCTATCATATGCCAGAAAGATTTTTTTCCTTTTTTCCCACTTTTGCTGCTCTCCCCTTTATGTTTTAATATCAGAAAATGTTTTGATCACTATTATGTTATGGCAGCCATTCAGATGGCTGATGATAGGGCTACACTCAAGGTCAGGAAACCCTGCTTCTGAGACACCTTCTTGCCTCAACTACCTCAACTATCATGAGTGGCTGGAGCAAAAACAGGGAGCAAGCAACACAACATCCTTTGCTGGGCATTCCTGGCCATTTGCATATTTATCTTCTGCCTAACCTGTTGTACTGTGGTCCCTAAGCTCAGGTCTCTCCTTCACATTTATCACTGTCTTCCCAAACTTTTTTGTTACCTACACTTTCTAGTAATACCATAACTGCACCTTAAATACAACAGTAGGTACTTACCTGGCTAGGAAGTAGTATGCCAGAAATATTTTAGTAATAATTGTTTGCAAATGGTACGCATGGATTGTTGTTGTCTTCCTGGCTTTGTATTTTCAAAAAATGAGTTCAGTCATGTTTGTGTACCTAAGTAATTTTGGGTGCTTGGTAAATTTCAGCTTAGCATTTGAACATGTTTTCTGTTACTTGGACTGTTACTTCCAGTGTTTGTTTGCTTTTATTTTTGTTAAACGAGATTATAAATGGGCAGAATTTTGCTTCTAAGTAAAAATATGCCTTTCCAAGTAATTGCCTGAATTGCAATATGTTTGTTATTGTTTGTAATTGCTGATTCTCTTGATGCAGGTCAGCACCTTTTTGGTTCAAATGTCCCAAGAATGAGTCACAAGAATAAGAGAAGATAACTTCATTGTAATACTGCTTAGAAAGAGTAGTCAACATAATTACTATGCCCTATTGCTCTTTTCCCTGGCTTAAATAAGATAAAATTTTGTTTTGTCACAAGAAAAGTTAAGTAACAGGTTCATTTGGATGTCAAGAGGAACAGTTTCTAAGCCTCCTGATTTGAACCTTGAACTACTGTTTAATATGCTGATCTTTCTAGTTCCACAAATGACATTAAATAAAATTTTGTTTCAGGAGGTAGCTGGAAACAGCTTTATTTCCTGTGAATGAATGTTTAATCTTTTTTTTTTTCTTTTCTTTTAAATGTAAAAGAAAGTTATAAAATAAGGAGAGATTCTTTTCATATAGGTGTGGGAAGAACAGTAAAGAAAAGAGAAAAAGAGAAGCTAAAATGTAAATGTGAAATATGAAATGTAAATGGTAAAAAAATTGATTAACTTCAGGAAATTTTAGCATATATTGCTTAAAGGGAACAGTGTCTTGTGGAGTTAAGATTAAACATTTACAAAAAGCAATGTAAGGAACCATTCAGTGTCTGAGGAAAAATCTTATGTGTATTAGTAGCAAAGTGTAGGACAGAGAAAAAACACCTATTCTGTTAACAAGTATGTTCAAAATAGGTTACAGAGAAAACAGGGTGGAGAAAGCTGGGCAGGAAAGCAAGGATTTGTAGTGCCACCAAGAGATTTCAGCTTGGCTTGACTGAAGATGGAAATAAAATTTTATGGGATTAAACATTATTAAGAGAATGGAGTTCAAATAAGGTGATGTCTCTGCATCTTAAGCTTGTCTCTGGAGCAGCACTGAAACTGCTCCCTGCATCTCATGCAGAATAATTTTTAAAGAAATCATAGAAGCTGCTCGAGAACAAGACTGTGAGATGAAGCCTGGGCTGCAAAGAGGGAGGTTGAAGAAGACAACAAGGTGGTCAAAGATGCAAGTGCATCAAGGACAAGTTTAGCAGAGGACATGGCTCTGCAATCTGTCATCTCCTTCATGGTGGAGTACCTGTCTGGACATCAGAGCAAACAAGAGCTCTGTCACTGGCAGTCAGCTGTTGCCCCTGAGGTTTTGCAACTAAGCCTGAATCTGCCGAGCAGACTGATGGGGTCCGAAATGCCAAACCAGGAGCTGGGCCCTGCCCCTGATGGGGCACGTGGCTGGCAGAGCAATGAGAAGTCACAGCTCTGTTCAAGACTCATTGCCTCCGTGACCTTAACCACAGGTAGTTTTCTGCAGCTCATGCAGTGGGGCTGTGTGCTGGTGCAGGCAGAATTTGGCATCCATGGAGAGAGAGTGTGCAAATAAAGGAGTGAGAGCATGCAAAAGAATGCATCCTCATAGACTGAGAAATGCCTGCTGAGACCAGGACACAGGTTTCCTGGCAAGATCGTCTGAAGTGGCTGCCCCTTAGGACTGCACAGCTGCCGTGTGTTGTACACTGAAAAGACATGTCACCATCAGTGATGCTGTGAACAGGCAGGATATGGGGGAGACAGAAAGGGAGACGGTATAAATGAAAGAATGCGTCGCTGCCCGCACTGTTTCCTGTGAGTTTGACAGGAACGGCAGAGCATAACAGCGAGTGCTGTTATGCATAACAGCGACAGCTAACAGGGAGTGCATATCCAGTCTCATAATGGTGGAGGGGTTATGGTGCCAAGCTACCAGCAGATCTACCGCTGCCTGCAGGCTGGGGCTCTGTCCCTGCCCTGCCGTGGGACGGTACACCCTGGATGCAGGGCAGCAGCAGCTTTGTGAGCTCTTAGGGTGCTGTGGAGATGGATGCGTAGGGTAGCTCCTCACCCTGGGCTGAAGGGGGATGGAGGACTAGGGAGAGGAGTCAGATGGGGCTGTGATCCTGGTCTTGGGCCATGAGAATGGGTTGTGGGAAGCTAGGACTGTGCTGATGGGGCACAGATTTAGGAAGTTATTGTGGGAGGAGGGGAAATGTTTGGCTCTTAGCGCTGTGCTATTTTCTTTTTTCTTAATGGGGCTTTTAGCCTCAGGAAGGTTGTCCACCCCTGCTGTAGGCTGTATGAAGGCAGAATGCCATAGATATCTCTACAAGTACAAGCCCTTAGGCAGGGACAGAGAAGAAAAGGGTATAATGAGTGTCCACTCCCAGGCTTTGTGTTTCCTCTTCCAGGGCAAATATCTTTCAGTTTTCATGGATGTTTTGAAAAGTTTCAGTTTCTGCCCAATGCAGAATAAAAAACATTTCCAAAATCTGCTTCCTATTATGTTTGCCGTCACCATTATGTTTTTATGTAGCTCAAGCAACCTGAAGCCTTAGAGGAAAGGGAACTCAATATTTCTTTTGGTGGAATAAGGGGAAAGAGAAACCTCATGGAGTGGAGGGGGCACTCTTGTCTGCTATCTTAAGGTTTGATTTTAGCATTGCAACATCTTGAAATAAGTTAAAACACAGGACTTTTTTGAGGTGCAGGAATATCACACTGATGCTTTTAAGGTGAGTGGTCACCCTGATCAAACCAAGTTTGGGTGCATGAGTTGAGAAGAGAGAGGAATGGATCCTGCCAGAAGTGTCCTTCCATGGGCAAGGGACCCCTCTGGGGTTCTGCCTGCTGCCATCCTCCCTCTGAGGATGGGGTGATATGCTGACAGCTTGGAGGTAACACGCAGAATAAAGCTGTCTGGAGGAACTTTGAAACTGAGGACGGAACAAGTGCTAGAAGGTATTATCTCCTTAGTCTCCACAGGGGCAGGAGGAAGATGAGGGCTAGGACTATTACGAGTATGCTCTGGGGCATGGTAATCTTGCTTAATAGATGTTGCTGGTTTATTTGTTTTTGGTTTTTGCAACATATTCTTCTGCCTTCCTTTCTCACTCAATAAAGTTCTCTTAAATTCAGATTTTGGGAATGGGGAAGTTGGCTTTATACTGATGTTTATGAAATTGGTTTAGTTTTGCTTGGCAGGCTTCTAGGCAAGGACATTGACTTCCTACCTGCTCTTTATGAAGATGTAAATAATACTCCTCAAATCTGGCCTTCTTTTTTATTGACCACAGCACCCAGAAAAAAAGTCATACTTGGATCCTGCTTTTTCAAATGTAAGGTACAAGTATATTTGTGCCTTTTAGGTTAAATTGTTAGCTGGTATTTGGAAACTTGCAGGTTGTTTCAACCAAGAAAGCCAGCAGTCAGGTAATCCTGTTTATCTTCAAATCCTAACTCCCTAACCAAGTAGAAACAGATAATTTCTTTGCTCAGAGATCCAAACCTGTGTTCTTTAGCTCTGGATTTTGACTCCCTTGCAAGGCTACACACAACCATTTATTTTGCTCTCTGGTGGCTCTTTCCATGGTCTTAGGCTCCCCATTTTCTTGCGCTCTCTGCCTTACTGGGAGAACCTCATGTAGGCATGGTGCTGGCCTCTACAGAAGCACCTGCATTTTCTAACAGTACTCTGGACTACTATGAAGTGGGCAACTAATTTTGCAATTATCATTGAGTGGTCAAATAGTTTTCCCCTTCTTAAAAGGAAGATCATATCCAATTACTATAACAATTAAAATATGTATATAGTGAACCCTGAGCTTCTTGACCTCATTTCTAGGGGCAGCCCAGTATAGGCAGGCAGTGGTAACATAAACCTGCTGCAATCTGAAGATGACTTTTTAGCTGGGTGTTTGAAGTAAGAAATGAGAGAGACTTACGAAATCATTGATTTCATGGAGGAAAAACAGGGGGTGGCAGAATATCTTATTATTTTTCTGTGGACTGCTTGGTGGACATCTCAGGTGGAAAATGTCACACTGTGCCTGTGCAATAAGGTACTCACTTCTGGGAGCTGTAGAGCCTGAAAAAAAGTATAAGTGACCTCAAAAGCTACCCAGATATTGCAAAAATATGCTCTTTGGTGCAGTGGATGCAGTTTCCAGCTTTGGATATCCCCAAAGAATGAGTTTCTGGAAACAAGGATTCACTAATGGAAGGAGGATTTTGTTCATGCTTCCCTAAGCATCTGCAGTAGACACTGGTATGGGATACTAGGCCAGAAGGTCCCTTTTGTACAGCAGCTCCCATGTCCTATGCCTCATTCCCTGATGACAATTACACCTGTGTCCCTGCTGCCACTGCAGGAATTTGCTTTCAGCCTTGTCATCTCCTGGCCCTGCCACCGCCAACATCTTTTCATCAGCAGCTTGCTAACCTGTGTTTTTTTCTTCTTCCCTTGATGTGGAGAGTATGGGGATATCTGGAGTTTGGATATTGGAAGGGGCTAATCAGGTTTGTCAATCAGACAATTTTTAAAATAAATCGACAAGGAATTAGGAGAGAAGTTGTTATAATCAAGCTCAGCATTAAACATCGAATGGAATGTAATAAATCTGTAAAAGAGCATTCAGGCCAGTAACTTATTCAAGAGAAAGAGTCATCTGCATGGTTTTAAATTTATCTGGCAAATGTTGATTAGTGTGCTAGAAGATAAATTATCTACTGTATGGACAACAGTGTATCACCAATGCCAGCCTGAGTTTTGTGACATGTCCAAGGAGCACTGAACGGATGTGCTTTTCCTCTGCCCATTATTCTTTGCTAGTGCTGGTTTTGCATTTGGTGATTATTCTTTGGGAAACATAACAAACAACATATAAACTGAAATCACCAGACCTGTTTCTCTCTAACGAGCAATGACAGAGTTTCATTTAGGAGTTTTACACCTAGCTAGAGCTGCCAGGACACTCTCCAAAGAGTGCAGCGCTGGGAAAATTCTGATGTCATTGTAGATATCTTGCTTGTTTCCCCAGAAAAAATGAGCATCATCGTGAAACTCCAGGAGGAAAACTTGGCTGTGCTGGAGTTATGAAGCTGTTAAAGCAGCTGAGACTAAGGTTTGCATTTAAGTCAGGGGTTATTTGGAGGTCACCATCATACACTTTTTTTTGAGTCCTAAATACGGGTTTAAGTGCCTCACAAATAATTTTGTCCATGATGAGGTTGGCTTGGCTTCTCTTCTCTTCTCTGAAATACTGTAGAAGAAACATGTTACTGAATCACTGCATTTTTTTTTAAAATTCTAAAACTACTAAAAGAATAATGTCTTTCATAATTCTTCAGGTGTCTATTTTATAGTGTGCTTTAAATGAAAGCTGTAACATGAAATCACAAAGATGAACAGTGTGCTGAAACTAGCTGTCTCTTCTTTCAAAGAACTAGCTGTCATTTCTTCCTTAAGATGATTTACCCTTCTAGGTTCAGCAATTGTGCATTCTTTGAAGCACAGCAGGAGGGGGTCTGTATCAAAAGGAAGATAATTTCCAAAATGCTCTTCATAATTATTATAATAAAGGTCTATTGCTGCAATTTTCAGGCTCTACAGCTAAGTGAATGATGAGCTTACATGCACTGATTGTTTACAGCAGAGAGTCAAACCAAGGCAAGGATGTAGCAGGGATGTAGGATTTGCCGTAGTATACAGGATCATGGCTGTGGAGCTACATGTATTACTTTTGGCAGCATGACCCATGGTTCAAAACCAAGGTCTAGCTGAGGAGTTGCACAATGTTGTGTACCAGGGAAATATTTCTAGACCATGCCATTTGCAGGATGTAAATGTAAATGATTTGATTTCCTACTGACTGAATGGATATTAGAACTTATCTAATACCTTAAAAATGACATCACTCAGTGTGTCCTGTAGTTCTACCACACTGTACAAAGAAACTGACTTTTTCAAATTTTCATGAGATGCACTGTAGTTTTGTGAAGTCTCATCTTCTGTCTTTTAATAGCTTGAGAAGTTGCTTTGTGTCATTTGTAAATTTTAATATCTGAAGTATCCTCTGTGCCTTGTTTGTGACCTTTCCAAATGAGTACATCAATCTTTAGCCTTCAGTACCTATGTTAAGTTTATCATTACTCAATCTATAAAGACCTGTTCTAGGAAAATTCCATTTACTTTTATTGAAAGGGTTGTATCTACAGTGGTTCTGTGGATTTTATTTCTCATATTATATTCATTATTTTCCTGATGCCTTCTTTGGGGCTCATTTAGCTTTCCTCACAGTAAAAAGCACTATTTGTGTTTATGTTGATACTCACTGTCTCATTTTGTTAACTCAAAACATTAACACCCCCTTTTCATTTCTGTCTGCTCTGACCCATTTGTTTTGATGAAGGACCATGGTTCCTAGTGGCGTGCCATCTGCAGAAGGGTGGTGACCATGCATTTCTTTTGCCAGCAAGGAACATTATTCTTCACGGTGCCTTTGTTTTCTTCATCACTTTTTGGCCTGACTCGGTTTTTCTTTCACAACTTACATCTGGTTTCTTTCTGATCTGAGCAGCCATTGAAGATGTACTTTATTTTAAATTATAGTAGCACTGATCAAAAGTCTCTCTCATTTCATGGCTGGACCAAAACCTCACATTAAAGTTTTACGGATCCAGTAATGTTAATTCTGAAGACAGGATCATCTTGTGAACTTGTGTTATTTCAACTATTTTCTTTCCTCCTGTCATTAATTAGCAGGCAAAATTGTGGTGCTTTATTCTGCTTTTTGTTCTTCATGCTAATATGCTGAAGACCAAAGTTTAAATTGTCTTTTTGACAATACATACAACTAAAATACCTGTTTCATCTCTGAGGTGTTGTAAGCACAGACTTTCTTTTTCAATAATGAACCACAACTTCTTTCAACTGTTCCTGAGTTGCCAATGCAGAAGGAGCAGAATGATTTCCGTGAATGCAGGGCTTTTGACTTCTTGGCCTTTGGGCCAGGTCTTTGTGCTGGGTTTTCCAGCCACCTAGGTGGATGTTACACTCTGATTAGGTAAATGGTGGATGCTTTGTTTGTCCCTATATGGGGAAAAGCCAGAAAACTTCAATCTGGGGTCATAAACCTAGAAGTATTCAAAAGCATTAAATTGACCTTAAAAAAAAAAAAGCAAAAAAAGGGAAAAAAAAGGAGCTTACATGATGATAGATTATATTTGTACATCTCTCTCAGTATTTTGTTCAGCATTATTAGCATGTAGGGTTTGATTGAAACCCTGCTTATTACGTTACTTGGTTGGAATCCAATTTGCAGTAAGTTAGCTGCTCACTGCCAAGGTTAACAATTCATAGGATAGAGAAGGGGACTTACAGACTCTGCTTCTCACATGGTTTTCCCCCTTTCTTTTTAAAAAGTGTATTTTTCTTGTTGTTCATCATTCTACTCCTAAACCATCATTTACACAATTTCCAGCTACCCTGCTTTTATTTTTCCCCATTGCCTCTTGCAACCTTGATTTTGCTTTTAATATAAAATACCTCTGAACGGTTTAGTTTAGATTTGTTTCAGAAAATGTGTATAGGTGTACAAATATGAGAGAATAAGTATAAAAGAGGTGCTGTATGATTCTTGTCCTGTTGTTTTTTTTTTTTTTCTTTTTTTTTCATTTATGCATTAAATATCAAAATGACCATTGCAAAAGCAATTCAGAATGACTTCAATTGCCATATTCATCACTGAATAACTTTAGGGAACAGCTTTGCCTCTAACCTCACGGCACCTTCCCTCCCTTGAAAAACCTAACCCAAAAAACTCTGTACTTGCAGACTTAGGGTGGTCTCCTGTTTTCGTAAATTTCAGAAAGCTCATTTCAAGCATTTAGTTTGTAGCAAAGAGTTAAGGTACATACCTGGGAGACCTCGTGCTGGCCTCCAGGGATAGGGCAGTAGCTAAAGGATGGTGTCCAAGCTTGGTAAATTAGTGCCTTGTAAAGAGAAGGCTGGTCGAGTGGTGGGAGAAAACTAACAGTTGTTACTGTGATAAAGCCTGTTGCATTGTTCCTGACTTGTGTGTATGTGTGCAAAGGAAAGAGATATGTGTGTTACCTGAGAGATCTCTTATGCAGGATTTAGCCCTGCTCTGTCACTAAGGTCTTACTGCTGTTTTGGCAGTTAAAGAGGAGGTGACTGCTGTCTGTTGTGCATGAATCGTGCTGAAAGCATCGTGTGTAGAGGTGTGAAGGACCAAAGGGAAGATGAGGGTTATACGGTAGTCTTCCTGTGGGTGGTATGGTGTTAAGGCAGAAGAGGCTACACCTTGCAGAGACCTGGGAAACACCACTGAGAAGAGCAGAGTTAGCTGATGGGTGTGCACTGCATCCTGTGATTTCTCAGGAGCTGCTGAATCTTAACAGGAAGGGCCAAGATACCACCAGCTGAACTGGATGGCACTAGTTTCATGGCACAAGCCCCATCAATGTAAAACTAAGCTTTTTGTCTTTACTGCTCTTTGGTCAGAGAAGTGCATGGTTAGAAGAGAACTGAAGATGCCCCTTAGTCTATTCCTCTGCGCAGAGGCACCAGCCTGAACTGATCTCCTCAAGCCTGGTAATGAGGCTCGCATAATCTCTCTATACATGCATTGCTTCCCTAGCTATATTGTGAGAAAAATGTACCTAATTCTTCAACCATATTCAAGCATATTCTTTGCTTCAAATAGAATTATCCTGTTCTGCTCTGTCTGGCGTAGAGAGCCCTAGTATCAAATAGTTTTTTATGGCAGTATTTTTTTTTTTTCTTTTTTTAGCAGGTTTACAATCCCATATTAACTTCTGGTTCCTCTGCTGCCTCAGTGATTATTCCCCATTTCCTGTTTGTATAATTCTTTTCCCTTAGCTGCTTATTGCAGTTACCATGAAGTGTTTTATTACAGAGGTGACTATTTGATAACTACAACAGTGAAAATGGTAGATCCGGAGTTCAAATGCATCTGCTGTTAGGTAAAGTGTGCCATGTGGTTCCTAAATGTTTGTAATCCCTGCTATACCCTTTGTTATAATATGATGGGAGTTGTGGTTGTGCCGTGAAATGTTGGTAGATTTAGTAGCTAATGGGTATAGTGAGAGAAATTGCAGACACGATCTATTTTCCAACATCTTGACAGTTTTATTACTTGGCAGTTACCATAGACTACTTTTTTCTTGTCATTCTTAAAAGGGACTCTCTCTTGATCTGTGTCTCTGTTGCACCCAGTGTTACCTACTATGTAGAAATTTGGATACTGTTTTCAACTCCTCTACCATGTCACATAGGTAGGGAGTGGAAACGGGGAGTCTTCAACTTAGGAATGGTGGGCTCTGACTGAGGGTTTGATATCAGTAAATCACTTCACTTTGTGAACACCTTGAAACAGCCAAAACTCAAGTACACAAAGTAGCCTATTAGCTCTGGAGCTCTTAATTTGGTGGAAGGTGCTTTAAAACAAGCACACAAACTTCAGCCTTTGAAGGAGCCTGTTAATCATTTGTCCCAGCCTGTCATTCACACAGGCTCAGCTATAACAGGGCCATGGTCTTACCAACTCCATGTTTAGCTGCACAGTTGCATCTTTTTTCTTGACCACTGGGCTATCGTAATACTTATGCAGAACAAGCTAAGCTACCCCCTCTTTTTTTTTTTTTTTTTTCCTCTGCTGTTGGGTTGCAGGAAGCATCTTACTGAAGAACTGTACTCTTCCTTGGTTATATGATGTGGGCTGTATGCTGAAATAAGCCTAGTCTCTGCTGAGGCTCCCCAGCCCTGCTGTCCCTGCTCTCTTGGCCCAGCTCCAAGGCAATCCCTCTTCCACACCACACACTTTATATCTCAGTTTTATATTTCCTAATTTTTTATGTCTTCCAGTGTTGACCTTTCATTGCTTTCATACACCGCATGGGGCAGACAGGCAAAAGGGGAGTTTGACCATAAGGACACATGAAGGCTGGAGGGGTCTGTGGAGCTGATGTAGCATTTATCTGGTGGTGGAAAATGGAGTCATTGAAGTTCTTCAGGTCCTTGTTTGTCCCTCACCTCCCTCCATGCCACCAATGAATGCTTAGGTCACTGTTCATGGTTTTTTTCTTTTTTTTTTCTCCCTGAGATTATATGTTTTGGGAACCTGCAGTTTAAATAACTCAGATTTGGAGTCTTATTTTATAATTTAGTATTGCAAATCCTGCTCTAAGGCAGTCTAAGTAAGTATGTGGTGTGTAACTGTTGGAGTCCATAACTAGTTATCAGGCAAAGATATAGGGCACCTGGCAGACCCCTGTAATATGAAGAAGAAAATTTGTATTTTCATCTTCTAGTAGTGTGTGACTCCCACAAAATATCTACAATGTGCTTGCAGCCACTCATTGTTCCCCATGGGGAACAGGGGAAGATGTTCTTTTACTTTTAAAAGACCTTTTTTATGAGTTGCTATATTGCACTAAGTACTCACTACTGTATATGGTGAGAGCAGTAGGTTTCTCATAGTTATTATATTATTTCTTATGTTTACGTATGTAAGTAATCTGCATATATTAATGTACATACAGTGTGTACATCCAAATCCTTCAGGGAAATGTTCGAAAGCTCTTCCAGAAGTTGGGAGTGTCCAAAACTCAGCATGGGCCAGCTATGCTCTCAGTGTATATTATTTTAGTGGATCCTCAGTAGAGTTTTTCTTAACAAAGCTGCTTCTGCAAAAGGGGAATCAGAAACTGTCCATTTAGGATCACTTAAGGATGCTCCATGTCACTATAGTGGCAAAAACCCAAGCATATGGGGCATATATTTGGAAAAAAACTTGCTCCACAGTAGTATAGTATATTGGTTATAAAAATAACTTTCAGTATGGGTCTATTATGCATTCACATTAGAAACATTCATACAGTGTAACTTATCATAGTTAAAACCTTTTTTTGCCTTTTTGGTCACATTAAGTAACTAATGTAACCATTTGAGTAAATCAGCCACTGAACTCCTGGTATTTCTTGCCAGCAGAGTAACGTGATTTAACAGTTGTGCTTCATATTATACATCTCTGCAAGCTGGAAATCTGGATGATAAATGGTGTGATAAATATTGGAGAGACACCAAATTCCAAGGAGATTACTGTTGCCTCCGTTATGTAAAACTAAATGAGAAAAAACTATTTTACATTAACTTTCCCTTTAAATTGACAGTTAAGGAAATAGTAAAATGTGGTTGGATGACAACCAGACTTTCTCTTTAATTATTTCACCACATCCTTTGTCACAGCCACTCCGATTATATTTCCTTCACAGAAATCCTTGTAAAATCATAGCTGGGCATAGGATGCCCTGTTCACACCGAGCGTTTGTTTCAGAAAAGTTGGTCAGTGGCTTCTTTTCCAGACATGTGCTTACACTGATCTGCACCCGTTAAAACAATGTTGTCATTAATTTTCCCCTCTTTCCAAAGGTGATGGCTTTGAGGTTCACGGTTGCTGTTGCCTTTCTTCTGCTGGCAGTGGATCTGTAGTTTTTATATCAGGCTGGCTTGTTCCATTTCTAGCCTGGAATAATTTTTTTTTTTTTTTTTTTAATAAAGAGTAAATACTTATTCATGGGAACCAGGGTCCAGCAGTGAGGTATTGTTACTTTAAGCAATGCTGACTTTTCCTGGAGGGTTTCAACACCAGGATGCTCATTGGCTACCAGACTAATTGCTTTACACTGCAAACGATGCCCAGGGGTGAAATAACACAAATACTGAGGCAAATTTTCCAACATGTGTTCTTTAAAATTCCCCCCTGAGCTGGAAGAGTGACCTTTGGTGAACAAATGTTCTTTCACCTTCAGTGTTCAAAACTATTAATGTTTTAGTATGCTTACATGATTAATTCACAGGCTTTCTTTTCAACACAGTAATTTCTGGACTCTGCCTTTCTTGTGGCCTCAGATTTGAGGCAATTTGTTCTCTAAGTCTGTCAAGGGTTTATTCAGTACAGCTATGTTTGATTATATCTTTAATAGTTACTGAGTAAGAGTTGCGCTCAGTTACCTTGGCTTTAGCCTTTTGAAAGAGGAGTCTTTAGCAACATTATTGTATAATGCTGATCTTTGCAGCTGAGATGGCTCGCTGAAAATTTTGTAGGCTGGGAAGATCCATTAGTAACATATTGGATTTCCCAGCAGTGTTGCTTGTTTATGGTTTTGAATGGGGATAAGTGATGAGTCCTTTTTATTATGAGACTTTCTCTTACCTTGCAAGTATTTAAAAACCTGGTAGGAGGAAAGTTGGAGATTTTTTTTTTTTTTTTAAGCAAAAGAATATTAAAGATGATAGACATCCCTGAGTCTGAGCTGTAGGGGCAAAAGACTTCCCTGATACTCTTTAGGTCATGTAGTAGCCCTGATTCCTGCTCTTATTTAGCAACATATGTAGAATTTAAAGTCTGCCTCAGATGATGTGACAGCTACTTTCCAGTGGTGAACCCCATTTATTCTTTGTTAATTACCCCATCATTTACTGCCCAGTGACTACTACAGCTGGAAGACAGGGGACCCATACATGGATTTCTGCCTCCCCGTGCTTCTGACTGACTCTAGACTCTCTGATAAAAGATTTCCACCTGCTCAGATTTCATTAGAGCCTTTGCTCAGGAGTCATGGAATCCCTCTTTGAAGATCCTGAAGCACAGCTCAAAAAATCGCAGTCTTGGCCAAGACATTTTCCTGGCTGACTTTTTTGCTAATAATTCACTCCTATTCTTTGACCAAGATGGTGCTCTTTTTAAGGTTTATTTCTTAAACACTTCTGAATAATTTTTCCTCTTTTTTTTTTTTTTTTTTTTTTTCTTTCTGCTGTCCTCAGCAGGGTTTAGGACATCTTATTCCATTGTCTTTGTTCTCTCAGTGTGCATTCATGAGCAATCCTGCTCAGTTAGTCTTTGGCTTTACAGGTCCCTGTGTATTTCCCTCTAGCCCTGTTCTGTGTTTTACAGAACACTTTGGTAAATGTGATGTCATTTGCCTCTTATAAATCTAATGTATGTATCTCCCCCAACCAACAATCAGTGATGACTGTATCTGGTAGTGACTTGCTCTAATGCAGTGTCAGATGGCATTTAAAGTGTCTGCTCTGTGGGAAATTCTAAAAAAAACCCCAACTCCCCAAAATACTCTATGTTGGAACAAACCTTTAGAATGTCTCATGGACGGAACATTTCCTTCCATGTGTTTTCAAAACAAAATTGATGCTGGACCTCCATTCAGCACAAGGATCCTCAGCCCTGACCCCAGGCATCTAGATGCTTTTTGCTGTGCAAGCAGGAGATTAGGCTGCAAATCTCCTGAGTCTCGGTGTCTTTGTGAGCAGACTGAAGTCCTGAACGCTGTGGCTTGTGCCTTTTGGGTCCAGGCTCTGTGGTTGCCTGCAAGGTGGGCTCTTGGGCAAGCAAGCAAACTAGTAGGGAACCAGGTAGCTGGTTTCGTTCTAAAGATCTGACAAAATCGAAATGTGCTATGGGACATGCTGATTTCATGGAACCGGCATTTTCTAACGGAAAAAATTTAGGTTGGAAAATTTCTGTCCAGCTCTAATTGTAATGTTTCTCTCCAGACCACGGCTTTTGACTTTTCCTATGGGAAATTATGGAAGCTCCATCATTGACAATTAGGGTATTATTAAAATAAGAAGAGATAAAATTTTTGCGTATGTATTGTATGTTACCTATCAAACCCTGTCCTTCCTAGAGTATGATGACTAATCCTTACCCATTCAAATTGCTTAGAAGTTACTGAAATTAACACTTTATTAGAGTCTCTATGAGTGTAAAATACATTCTTCCCTCCATTTAAGCATTTTTAAATATTCAACAGTCATTCTAATCCTGATGGCCATATCTCACTCATCTCCCTTAGCAACATTACCTCTTCACTCTGCACCCCTGCTCCAGAGAGGACAACACAAGCAAGAAACAAAACACCTTGTGGATCTGTCGTGGTTTAACCCCAGCCAGCAACTAAGCACCACGCAGCCGCTTGATCACTCCCCCCCCAGTGGGATGGGGGAGAGAATCAGAAGGGTAAAAGGGAGAAAACTTGTGGGTTGAGATAAGAACAGTTTAATAACTGAAGTAAAATAAATTAGAACAGTTAAATAGGCAAAGCAAAAACCGTGCACGCAAACAAAACAGAACAAGGAATTCATTCACTACTTCCCATCGGCAGGCAGGTGTTCAGCCATCCTCAGGAAAGCAGGGCTCCATCACGCGTAACGGTTACTTGGGAAGACAAACGCCATCATGCCCAATGTCCCCCCCTTCCTTCTTCTTCCCCCAGCTTTATATACTGAGCATGACGTCATATGGTATGGAATAGCCCTTGGGCCAGTCTGGGTCAGCACCCCCCCTGGCTGTGCCCCCTCCCAGCTTCTTGTGCACCCGGCAGAGCAGGGGAAGCTGAAAAGTCCTTGACCACTGCGAGCGCCACTTAGCAACTATTTAGAGACAGCTTAGCACTACTTAGCAAGAACCAAAGCATCAGTGTATCATCGACATTGCTCTCATCCTAAACCCAAAACACAGCCCCATACCGGCTACCAAGACGAAAATTAACTCTATCCCAGCTGAAACCAGGACAGGATCTGACAGGCTATTTTGAGATTTGGGATGCATATGTTGCGAGTAAGGAGAGTGAAACACAAATTCTCTTGACAGCTGTGTTCACTTGTCTGGATTCCTCTCCGTACAGATGGTTCACAAATGCTGCAGCAGGATCCTAATGGGGTATACCCTGACCTGTTTGTTAGCCCGAGTTGATAGTAGGGTGGAGTGTCATCTACTCCTGCAATAAAGCAGTGGTAGATTTAGGAAACTTCATTGACATACTGAAACCGAGATACTCTGTTGAGAGCAATTCAGCTCAGATGAATCCCACTGCATGAAATGTTTTGGGGGAGAGAAAATTTAAAATTCATGAGACATTCTGTTTTGAGACTTAAACCTGGCTTTCTAGGTCAATGCGTTTGTTTAAAAATGTAACATAGAGGGAAATCACGGTTGAAGTTAAAAGGGTGGTGAACAATACATATGTTTCTACTTACCTGGAAAGCATATTTTTTCCAGCTTTTTTTGACTGTGAAATTCTACCTTTCCTCCCTGAATAAAGAAGACAAAAACATTCAAAATCTAATGTTACTAGATGAGAAAAAGTTTTTTTCTGTGTCTGGTCAGCTGTATATTATTATGTCTTCTTCTAATGAAGTGTATCAGGAAAGACCATGTGATTTAGGATTATAGCTCCCTGATAAAACAGCTTTTGGAGTAGGGCAACTTTAGCATAAATCCTGAACAAGAAGTGGTACTTAAAGATGCATTTCAGAGCAACTCCTTCTCCATGCAGATGTTCTTTTTGTGCATTTGCTAATGAAATAATAATATAAAAAATTATGATAAAATAAGCAGAAATAATAAGTAAGAATAAACATCAGTGAGTGTCATTTCTTTCACCTACTAGCAAGCAATAACTGTTTTCTGTTCATCGGTTCCATCTGCTTTTGTTTAGGAGTCACATAACCTCTGTTGGAGAGAATGCAGGTGTGCTCCACAAAGCAAAAGGCACTTAAGCTTGAAGGGAGGGAGGGATTTCTTTTTCTTCTTGGATGGCAGTCCTTTGCCTGGCTTGAAGGTAAGCTGCAGATGGCCTCTCCTCTTGCACCTGCAACCTGAGCACAGCTGCTGGGAGGACCAGAATCCAGAGAGAGCAGTGAAGTTGGGTCTCTTATAGAATCATAGAATCATAGAATTGTTAAGGTTGGAAAAGACCCTTAAGATCGAGTCCAACCATTAACCTATCACTCCCAAGTCCACCAGTAAACCATGTCCCTAAGCACCACATCTACCCGTCTTTTAAATACCTCCAGGGATGGAGACTCAACCACTTCCCTGGGCAGCCTGTTCCAATTGTTCTCTTGTGGCTGTCCTTCATTGTTTGCGGCTGTTATGTTGCAAAGACAGTGATTGACTCTCAGATGGCTGGGGAAGAAGATAGCTAGGGGGAAAGAAAAAAACAAATTGCAAAACTGAAATCCACAAATGAATTCAGATGAGTTCTGTACAGTTCCTGTAGAAAGGCATGCCAGGTACCCTGGTTTGGTGGTTTGACAGTGCCAATGATGAAGTTCCAGTGTCTAGGAATATTCCTGAGCACTGTTTTATTTACTAGTATGGGCATAGCTCTAGAGATTTTTCAGTCTCCCCCTCCAAGTGGAGGAAGGATCACTCTAACGCTAGAGATTTATCCTGCTGAACCTTCTTTGTTTTACTTCAAATCCATTACCTCTTGTCATGTCCATCAGGAAATAGAGAAAATCTCATTCTTTTCCTCTTCCCATTTATCTGCTTTGTATTTGAAGACTACTACCATGTCTTCCACCCGTCTTCTCTGGCCTGAAAAACTTCACTTTTTTCATTTTTTCCTTGCAGGTCATGTTTTCTAGACCTCGACTTATTATCATTGCTTTCTGCTTTTCCTGAACAGACATATAACAAGAAAACACATTCTGCCCGAGAGAGCTTAGTTAAGTGTTGAGGACAATATTGATAAAAATAATTAATGTAATGTATGATTATCTTTCCCTTTCCATGGAAGAAATGAGTGGTAGAACTGTTCTTGGTAACATTATCTAAACCTTGACTTGACTAGATAGGATATTCTCCTGATATTTGATCTCTCTCCTCTTAATAGAGCTGCAGTAGGGATGCTTCTGAGCTCTGGAACTTGTACAGTTCACATTATAAACACAATTCGACTCAAGTCTTGAGGCTTACTTTTACCCTAGCTTTTAAGCTTGATGGTATATAACAAATTAACTTTATATAGAAGTATTTTATGTACTTATTGTTTTTAATTGTTTTAGTTATAGTTTCAGCTTTCCTCTCATTGGTGCAAGAAGACTTGCATGGAGAATGCTCTTAAGTTGTCATGTCAGCCAGGGCACATCGAGCCCGGAGTCAACAGAGGAAATGAACCCTGCCCCATGATTTGACATGTGCAAGGTAGACTTGAAGAGTTGTGGAAACAAAACCTAGCTCTGGGACCTTCCTGAATTTTCTTATTCTGCACACCAGGTGAGAAAAATGAGTACTATGCTGAGTTCCCAGTGCAGGGGCAGGAACCGTGAATTAAGGTGGAGACAAGCTGCCTGGGTCCTTTTGGAAAACGCCACAGCATTAACAGGATTACATTTTCTGTCTGTGCTTACTTAACCTCTTGCGTCCCTGCCTTTGCTGTATCTGAGCTTTTTCGCCCTGGCTACCTTCCTCTTGAGTGACTGGAGAAAGAGACATCTCAAATACTTCCATTCTTTCATGACAAAGAGCAGGAACACCCATAGTATTCCCTCATCACTGTTCCTGGGAACACTCCACTAATACTTACAACCTGGAAGACTAAAATTTCTTTCACAGAAGCCAGGCTACTACTTGAAACATTTCTGTAGCAGTTGTGAGTTACCTAACAATATCCAGGGGATCTAGACAACTCCTAGTTTACACAGGGAGATGTTTGCATAGGACAAGTTGTTAAAAACAAGCATTTTCCAAAGCAGTAGTAGAATTTCGGCAAAAAAGAGTTGTCTTTGAGAATAATATCTTAAGGGCTTTTGTTTTTTCTTTTCTTGGAGACAGTTAGATATAGAAAGAGAAAATAATTTTCATGTGGTAACTCATGATTTTTCAAAAAGGATAAAAATGAGATCTCTTTCTGAAAAAGCACCAGGTGCGAAGACCATTGTAATAATACATAGAAGCTGATATGTGTTCACACAGAACCTTATTCATATTTTTATACATTGAAAGAAAACTAATGCAGCCCCATAATGTTGAATATCAGGATGCATATTTAACACAAGTCCTATTTAAACTACTTACACTTGTCAGCTTTCTATATAGCAGCAATTCTTATTCCTTAAGTCCAGAGGGTCTTATTTCCTCTGACTGTCATATTGTTGAGGACAAGGGGAAACAGTCTACATCTCTTGCCTTATGCATTTTAAGTTGCTTCGGTGAGTCCATGTCTAGCAGCCAGAGTCCCTGATTCCAAGTGCAGAAAATGTTATTTGAGCCCAAAGGGTGGCTGTGGAGTTCCAACATCAGCTTAAGAAAACAAAACACTAAAACCCATTATTAGGCATTTCAGTCACAGGAATCTGGGAAGACAAATCTGTTCCATAACTGCTACATGTTCCAGGGACACAGGAGAGCCATGAGTATAAACTTGGAGGAGTGTTAAAAAAAATAAATAAAATCCCACAGAGCCTTAGTGGCAGCTGAAACAGGGCAAAGCTGGAGATGGGGTGCATTCCTGAAAGACCTTCCTTCTCCTTGTGGAACAATTCACATTTCAGAAGGTCTGGTTCTGGTTTGGGCTTCTGACGTGACTTAAAGTTTAAAAGGCCACTTTTCTCTTTCACATCTATTTCTAGAGGCTTTAGAAAGGCAAAGGGTTTCATTTCACCTATTAATTCTTATTGAAAAAATGTCTTTGTAATACCTCAAGGTGTTGAATATGGGTATCTATGCCAGGTTGAAGATCAGCAACTCCAGCAGTTTGCTAAAACTGAGTGATAAAGTGAGATTTCATCTCTGCCTATATAGATCACTCTCTCCACAGCTGCAGATTTCTGTCATTGATTTCCCTCCACCTCGTTGTCAACAGCAGCTCAAACCTGTTTGGAGATCGGAATTCAAATTCTTGAACTTGACTGTGCAATCTCTCTTCATGAGCAAATATCGCCCATTGCATCTATACAGCATAATCCCCGCAGTTTCAGAGAATGATCTGCAAAGCAAGCAGCTGGTCCAGCATGCTTTATACTGCAATTCAAGAATGCAAACTGTTCAGAGATGAAGTGCTCAGAGCAGCCCTGAAGAATCGTTTATGAGACAATGCAATGGTATTGCATTGCTTAATGAAGGGAAGTGCTTTAGCTATAGCGGGGTTTACTTTTTGCCAGAAAGAGTAGCAAGAGTTAAGAAAGTTATACAAAGGCCATGCCTTTTGGACTGAATCTCGTTCTTAAAGGATGTTGTAGAGATTACAACTCTGTGTATAGTCTATTGTGCAGTCGGTGCAAGCTGTGCTAGTCCTTACCTTACATGGTAAGTTGCTGAGCCAGTGTACTGTAGGTCTAAGCGTCCATCAGGGGGTATATTTCATAAAACACTGCAGTATATGCTTCTTTCTTCAAATTTGCTAGTGTGAAGTACCAGGTGTTGGGGCTGAGACTGGGATGAGCTCAGGGCTAAGGATGAAGCAGTGACCTTGCTCTCCTGTCATCCCACCGTTACTGCTTAGTGAGGAAGGGCTCCTGGCATTGCTGAGACCGCCCTCTCCACAATATATTGGGAATACCTGCAGTTCAGGGCAATGGATATTACAGCAGCCAGGCATGTATGAAAGTCTTCACTCTTCTGTGCCACGTTTTCTGCTGGCCATGGGGAAGGTGCGACACAGATGAAACGATCAATCTGTTATCTCCATAGCATCCCACAATTCGCCTGCTTCAACCATGTTAGCTGTGCAGGCAATGTATCTAAGTCCTTTCATACAGCAACACCAGGGCAGTACTCTAATCTTTTTACGACTTACTAAGTAATAAGGAATAAAATTTACTCTGTAAATGACTTAATCTAATTAATGTGTTGGGGCAACTGCCCAATTAAGCAGCTTACTAAAACAAATAAACCTCAAGTGACTCAACTGCATGCAGAAGAAAATGCTTTAAACAGATTTCTGAGAACTTATATTTGGCATTTGCCTATAGGGCAAAAATAGATTCAGTATTTCCCTATAGGGCTCTTATACAGTGGGCTCTACTCCTGTGTGTAGAAAATGTGGAATTTTGATAACTGTTCACCTTCTTCCCAACAGTATAGCTGCTTAATTTCATGGAGGTTAATCTGAAAATAAAAGCATGTGTAAAAAAGCAGTAATTTAAAAAAAAAAAAATTTCTAGGAGTGTCTAAGCTTATTGCAAAAGACACATATAACTTTGGACTCTAGTGTGGAATTCAGACCTTGAATATCAGTTTTTTATACTTTGCTCTAGAGATATAAATCCACCATAAGGTGAGCGCAAAAGTGATGATCTACAAGTATTTTAAATGTGCTTTACATTGTAACAGCAGTTGTGATACTCTCATCAGAAGTGGTGATCTGGCCCAACATCATGCCTTTTGTGGTTCCATTTATTTCTTAGTGCAGGACAGCTATTATACTGTTCAGGCAATGTAAGTGGCAAGGAACGAGTTGCGGGAGTAGCTGAGCATGCAGCCTTGGGGAGGTCTGATGGACCTCTTCCTTCGATTGCTCTAGTGCCACTGACATCTGCTTACCTTTTCCTGGTTATAGAGAGACCAAAGCTAGTGTTAAACCTCTACAAGCAGTTTAACCACAGTGATATGGAGCTCAGTGCAAAACTTGTCTAAGAAAGTGGCTGGGACTGGGCATGGGGAGCCTTGGCATGGGCTCATTGCATCTTCCCAATGTCAGAAGTTTCCCACCTGCCATGCTCTTCAACTGTTGTACTCCATGGTTTTGATACTGGACCTCGGTAACACTGCTCTGGTTGCGTTTTCTCGAGGCAGCTTGATTGCTTTAGTATAGTATTCCTTGGAATTAGCAATGCTCCTAACTGTATAATCCTGATCAGAAAACTCCCTGTAAAGCATATACAAAATAAAGTAAGTACTTGTGCTGTTTTTACAAAACGTACTTATTCTAAGTTTTCCTTTCTGCTTCATTGCTTAATTCTTTATTAATCTTTGTTTCAATGTTCATAGATGAGAGGCAGACTGGGTTGCTAGATTTGCTCTAAGCTGTCTTAAAAAAGACTTTGAGTGAATGTGTCCCACAGGGTGTGATAAAATAAAATTCAGTACACTTTAGGCCAATATAAACTCTGAAAAATTGAAACCTTTCATACTGTTGGAATCATCACCAGAGAAGCTTTCCAAAAGTGCCAGGAAATAGTTTTATGTATGTCTGATTAACCCTGTTCGAGCAGCAAAAGCACTAGCAGCTGATTAGATAAAATGCTGGTCTACACTTGTGGCTTACTTTTTTTTTAACCTGTTTTATAGCGGTATTACGATGCACTGAAGTTCATTTCTGTGAGCATCAGTGTTTCTGACCAAATCACAGGAACCAAGCTTTTTAGATCCAGCTTCTCTGTGAATAAGAACATGTCTTGCTATGTTTACAATTACCCTGCATTTGCAGCTACGGCTTTTGTTTGCCTCCAGAGTATCTCTGTGCCTGAGCTAGTGAGAGGGATGTGCAGGAATGGAATATTGGCTTCTCCCGGGGAAGTGAGCTGCTGTGAAGTTTCAGTCTGGGTCCAGATCAGTGCTTTTCCAATATGTGGTGTGAGAATTTGGGGATACTCACTTGGGCTTGCATTCCAGTTCTTATGTTCATTACTAAATATATCTTTGAAACATAAAACATGATTGCATTCAACTTTAGTGAGTGATGTATATTATCATGAAATCAAGAGTGCTGGACTTCCCCCTCTGCCCCAATATTTCAAGTGCTGTGGAATCAATTGTAATTCAGTGAAATAAGAACACATTTTACTCATTATGTTTAAAATAATGATTCATATTCTTTCTTGTGGTTATGTTAGTGAAGTAGACTATTGTTACACCAAAGATGAATTTGGCTTATTCTTCACACAACTGCCAAAATCTGCATTTATCTGTCCTCTCCTTTTATCAGAGGAGTTGGATTTTTTCTTTGTTGAAGAGTTAACCTTCTGGCATTCATTGCAGCTCCTTAGAGCCAGTCGTTACAGCTTAAATTACCCAGGAGAAAAAAATGAAATAGAAATGACAGAAAATGGGATCATAACTGAACACTATTGATGATTTCTCCCCCAAAAGAACAAACTCTATCATCTGTGGACTGTACATTCTCATGTTTTAGGAGCAGCATTTACTCTCCTGTATTAATTTTAACACCCGCTCTGGACTTTTTCTGCTGCAGTTCAGTAGTCTTAGATTATTTCCTGCTGGACAAGCTGTAATTTTAGATGAGTTGTTGGGTTTTTTTTAAATGCTAGAAAAATGTTATTCTGCTGTGGTTGAAGGACATACTAATTAAAATTATTATTCCAGCTCCTTTATAAGAAAATAAGATCATAAGTGCCTTCTTTGAGTGGAGATGGGAATAGATATCAGAAGCTAATGTTACTGTATTTTGATTTTTCTTTTTGAGTATGTCTCCTTTGGAAGCATTTTGACTAGTGAGCTGAAGCATCCTGCTTTCTTTGTGGCTGAGAGAGTGGGAGTGGAGGGTTTAATCTGGCAATTATATCCCTTTCCTAAGGGCCTCTTGCTGAGTTTTGAAGTTTTCTCTCACTTGGTAATTTAGTGACTGCACTGACATCACTGTTGGTTTATAAGCCTAAAGCACAAGACATCAATGAGGAGAATGAGCTATTTTAGCTTGAAAATTGCAATTTTTCTTGCCTCCCATGCACTTGGTGTTGCAGTATTTGATTCTGTTTAAAATGTAGCCTGAGGTTTGATATCTGCATGTAGCAATACTCTGTATCTGACATACTATATGACCTACTGAGCATACAAGCTCATAGGTTTAGTATAGCAGGCTTTGAAACCAAGCTGATTTTTTTTTTAAATAAACAGATTCTTCACTATGAGGGAGTATCAACAAAATGTTGTAGTAGTTGCTGTCTGATA
This sequence comes from Platalea leucorodia, assembly GCF_965183815.1. Taxonomy (NCBI): domain Eukaryota; kingdom Metazoa; phylum Chordata; class Aves; order Pelecaniformes; family Threskiornithidae; genus Platalea; species Platalea leucorodia. The sequence goes on from NC_138858.1 coordinate 80,951,397, forward strand.
GAACTACATGCTTGCTATCAGATTGTTGGTATGTGAATGTCTAATGACAACATGTAAAAGTAAGTGAGATCTGAGGGAGAAAAGCAATGAACTTTAGAGCTTCTGTAACAAAGCTCCAGTCACATCCTTCTTGTCCTGTAAAAAACAATCAAACTGTTATTCTCCAGGGCATTACAACTCTGACTGTACTTTTTTCCCTCTTTTTGGCTTGGCAATTTATGAATATATTGAAAATGTTTACTGAAAAGGTCCCTTCTGTTGCTGGCAGTTGGTTGCCAACTCTTGTTTTTACTGCTCTTGCCAAATGGTCCCTCTGCTTTACAGAACATCACCTGGGCTTCTCTGAGCTAAAGGGAAGGAAAATGCTAGGAAATTTGGAAAAGGAGGTTTTGAGCTGTTGTCAAGGCTAACAAAACATTGACTAGGACTACTGCAAACAAATTGTTTGTAAAATTTACAAGAAAGAAGTATGAAATGTCAACAAAATTATGAACTGATATTATTGAAGGATTATGTTAAGATTATATTTGAAGCAAAACCAGTGTGAGATGAGACACAACTGAACCAACCATAACATGTTCCTAATTATTATGAAAAAGAAGACAGCTGTGCCTTTACCAGTAAATAAGGTTGGCCAAGTCCTGTCCCCTGGCTCTGAGGACAAGTTGCATGGCTTGATGTGTGTCCCCGTGGTGGACATCTGTGCTGCAGCAGTAGCCTAAGGCTAGTTTGCTGGGGACGAGGTAAATTTTGCCACTGTTGCTGCTATTTCTATCAAATCTTGGGATTCTGTGTTCTAGTATGATACTGCTGCGACTTCATCACCCTCAGCTCAGGAAGGATACCTAAACAGCTGCATCCTAAAAAACAGATTGGTAGTGACTGTGTAGTCCTGACAGCCTGCCTTTGTTTGTTCTCTTTCTTCTAAGCCCATACTTGTCTTCTTTCCTCTCCCTGCTTTTGCCTTCTGCTGGAAAGAGTTTTCCTTAATCAGCTGAGATTTGCACCATTGCTGAGTTTTCCTGAGCAGAAGACTCTAAGAGCAGCACTTTGAGGAGCACAACATCAATGTAATTTTGCCAGCTCTTGAAATGGCTGATGGATGAGTTATGCCTGTTGTTTCCAAGAAGTGTGCTTGAAAAAAAGACAGCACTAGCATCAGATACTTTTTTTTACTGCTCTTTCCCAACAAGAACAGCACTGATGAAGACTTTAGCCTTCAGCTGCAAAAAAACTTTTCACTCTTTCCCAGAGTGAGTGGCTAATAAAAGGACATTGAACATACTCATTTATCTCTGTGATGAAAAGGAGCAAGAACTTATTGAATCATTAAGATGAAAGCCATAATAGTGCTTTACGTCTCACCTGCTATAGGCGAGTTATTTCATTTGAGTAAGATACTAAAGACTTTCTCTTTAAAGGTGATTACTGCAAAGGTAGAGAATCTAGGTCCCTGCACTTCACACCCTGACTGACATTTAATGTACAAAGCCAAAGGGTTATTTGATCTTTCTGAGGATATTAACTTCCATCAGATTTCACACTCGAGCTCCTAGGGTGAAGAAGGAGTGCTATCTCTGTGTGTGGTACTAAGTACACTGTGAATTGCTGATGCAGGAAAGCTTTCATGAGGAAGTATGGCTTGACTACTGGAAGCAGTCTTGCTGTGGTGGTATGGAGCTCAGTACAATACACATTTTGCAAAATATTTTTATTAAGTCTGTTAATTTAGCTTCCCCCACCTCCCCAAATAACTCTCAGCTTTTCGTTTTGTAGTGATTCCTGTTTGCAGTTCTAACACATACCCAATCCAAGCTGTTACATACTATAATCTGCTAAATTTTCTGGCAAAGCTTGGCTCTGTTCTTACATCTTACTTTTTTTTTTTTTTTTTTTTTTTTCCTTCTTGTATTGACAGCATCAATGCTGTCTCCAAAATGTAGAAAGAAAGAGTGCAAATTGTGAGGGTCAAATTTTGCTTTGGATGGGAACACACTGTTCCCGTTGAAGTCTATTGAACTAAAGATAAAAGTCTCATGACAGAGTTTCCTTCCTAATCAGAAAGATGTCACGTAGCAAACACACTTGATACAACCCTGTGGAAGAAATTTGACGTGATATAGACCATAGCCAAAGGGCACAAAAACTTACTTTGTCTGTTGTGTGGAGTACCAAAACATTTTCTTGTGTTTCCATTGGTCAGTCCCCAATATTAAAAGGAGCTAACACACAAACCCCTAAATCAGTAGATGTTATACATAGAGCTCCACAGTTCTCTCAGCACAGCTAGAAGCCCTGAAGTTAGCATAACACTTAAACGGTGACAATTTTGTGATTTTTCAGCATTTATGTGTTACTGGATTTACTAGACCAACTGTACCTCTCACTTTAAAGTGTTGTAAATCTGTAGTAATTGCACTGAGTTTGGAAGAGTGCCAGAGGCATTTACAAGTCAAATAGAGGACTTGGCCCTGATTAGCTGTTCACTGCTGTGCAATCTTCATTATGCACAAGACATTGAAAGCAATGTCTTATCAGTTTTGAAGCAGGTTGAAAGCAGGAATAATTTTCCTGGAGACAAAAGAAACAGCCCAGACCATAATATCTGTTTTATTAAGTCTGCCACTGAAAATTTAGGCAGACCACGCTGGAACCACTGTAAGCAGAGCTGGGCATCTGGGCAGCTGTGGGAAGGGCTTTAGTGAAGGCATGGAAATTTCTGACAACATCCTGGGGATGAAAAAAAGTAAACTTATAGGTGCAGGTGATGTGGGGAAAAACTGGAGGTAAAGAACACCCCAGGAACAAAGATGAATGAAAATTTCATTAAAAGCAAGCTGTGTTTACCTGCATTAGTCTGACACATACAGTTACAGGCATTGCAGGAGTGTGTTTCTTCAGTAATACTGAGAAGAGTCCGTGAATGGACATGGTCAATACCTATCCTCACAAGACTCTTTTTCTTTAAAAATTTCAAACTGAATTGTTCACAGATTTTCTTTCTCCTCTGCTTCTATCCACAACATCTTGTTTGTAATAAGGTAGTACCCCAAACAGCTGACTGAGAATGGTCTCTTCTTTCCCTGACAGCATTGTACAAGCCTTTGCACATTACTAGCAATTTATTTTTTCCCTATGCTGTAATGGAAGTTTAGATGTTTTCAAATACTGTAATTATATATATATTTATAGTTAGTCTTTTACACTTTACGATCCCTCTATTAATGAACAACTAGAATGCAAAAATATAATAAGAAAATGCATGGAGCACAAGAAAAAAGGCTTTTATTCTTTCTTGAAGAACAACCTTTCCTTTCCATTATCACAATGAGCTTTCTGCCTGTGCACTAGCACGTCTAATAGCTCCTTTTATAGAGCCTCCATTACCTGGTAACCCAAATCATTCACAACAGTGTGCATTTGCTAAGTCTGCATTGCATTTATGGTTCACTTTGTAGTGTGTCAAATACTGTTTCTCTGTATGAAAGATAAAACTTTTTCGTTTTTCTGTTAGTGCTTCTTCTTTGCTAGGAAGTGTGTTTACTTAAGACTAAATTATTGCATTTGGAAATGGAGGTTAGTGAAGAGCACTGGATTTCCTATCTAAGCTTACATTCAAAAAGGGTTCAAAGGTTCTTGTGATTCAATTTCTTGTCTCTGTTCCCAGCTTAGATAAGCAATTCTAGCACCCTAAAACTCATGGTCTTAAAGCCACAGGTGATGTTGAGTGGATGTTGTGTAAAGTACTTTCTTAAAATCAGAGCTTAGAATATGATGGATAGCATGTGCTTCAAAGGAAGGTTAGCAGGTCCCTATTCCTACAAAAATGTGAAAGCCTACACCCCCCCCCTCCCCCCCCCCCCCCCCCAAACAAACTGGCAGGTAATTTTGTAATAACTTGTGCAGAAGAAAAATTCCCTCTTCACTGCAAACAGCAAATGGGCGGTTTATCCCTAGTGGCTGAGGCTTTATATCACTTTATTATTAAACAGAAATTGTCCCATCTTAGGTAACTGAGGATGATTTTTATCACCCATCCCTTTTGAATATTTTTAGTTGCAGGGATAACTTGTGTTGATGAATTTCAAAATATACTGTTTAAATGTATTTCTTATGATCAATCTGAAACCACATTTTTTTAATTACATTGGATAATGCCTTGCTGTGTTCTTTATTGTAAGTTTCACACAGGTCGTTACTGTTCAGATTCCCAAAAACTACTGGCTGTGGATGGAATAGGATGTACAGTGTCCAAAATATAAAGTTGTGACTAATTTTTGTCACCTGTATTTCAGAACATAAATCCTTTCACTTCTCAGAACACTCTGGCACCTTGCAGTCCAAAATCAACAGGCTACTTGGCCCTTCAATGCATAATTTGAAAGCCAATGCTGTAAGTTTGTTAAAATCTGGGGAGCTGCAGTGAGTCACGAGAATAAACAGTACTGGAAATTTGTTAAATAGTCACTAAAAGTTAATTGATATGACCATTAATATTTTCTTTGAGTTATTCAACAAGTAGACTTGAATTCATGACAATATCAACCAAGAAGTAAATGCAACATTGAATGTTATTTATTCTTCCAATAATGGAAAAATCTTCTGGTAGGGTATGTGTAGGGACCAAAGGCTTTGACTTGAGATACATGGTAAAACAGAGAAATTAAATTATTTACCTTGAGCCATCCCATATGTCTGTTGAGGAATATGACAGTAGGGTCAGGTACATTCTCTTTTAAACCAACCTTCAACATTGCTGAAGTGCTAGGTGGGCAATGCTTTTTCTCTTCTAATGAAAGGAAAGAAAAGGTAGAATTTGCTGTGGAAGCAAAATGGTAAATAACTTCAACTCAAAAGAACATGGGAAAACAGTTGACAATCTTCAAGAACTTAGTATGACATTTTCAAAATCGTTTTCACCTTTTTCAGAGGTGCCAATAGGCTTTCTTCTGCTTTTTTTTTTTTTTTTTTGAAAGAAAACCTCTTATTTTTTACTTTTGGAATGGGCATATTTATTGCCCAATTTTATATTTAAAAGCAGAAGAAAGAACGTAGAAGTTCTTGAGCATCCTGGAAAACGAAACACTTCATAACTAGTCAAATTAAAATTATCAAGTTGACCTTAAAATGAAACTTTTCCTCTTCCACATCAAAAAAACTCCAATCATTTGTCCATCTCTACATGTAAGCTTAGGCTTTTAGTTGCTTGCACTTTTATATCTTTTGAAGAGGGCCTGATGATGACAAAGCCCAATGAACTCAGGAAGTCACAACTGGGCTTTTAGTCAGTATGATTGATTTAAACCACCACAATAATGGTTGGTGATGAAAACTTTTATGCAGCAAATAACACATCTTGCCAGATTATGAATAAAAGTGACTGCGGTAGGTAACCACAGAGTAATTCCATCCTAATGGAGTAAATGGATTCAGAAATGAAAGAAAAGACAACTGAAAAAACCTGATTACAAGGCAACTTATATTTTCATTTGGTTTCATTTTAGTGAGACCAATTTACTTCTAATATGACCTTTTTAATGATGAATGCCACTTCCTGCACTTTCCTTTCCATGTCACAGTGTCCATCTGCATTGTGTTAGAAAGAACACCATATAGTTTTGGCAGTGTGCTTAGAAAAATTTTCAACTAAAAGTGGAGAATTCAACAACACATCATAAACAAAGATAATCCTTTTCCCTGCACATGTTCTCTTTCCAGTATAAAAGTGATATTTTTCTTTACCTTTGTTTTTATGGATGGGAAAAGAAGATTTTGAATTAAAATGGGAGCTACTACTTTAATAAAACCATCCTTACCTTCAAAAAGATAGTATTTAAGTGTCAGATAGGTTTGTGAAGAGTAATTCATTCATGTCTACACAGCGCTTTAAGATTCTTGGGGAAGGGAATGATAGAAATACAGAAAAAAACCAAAGAATATGTGGTTTTTATGCCAAGGTGAAAAAGAGCTGCAGAGGTGACTTTAAAAAAGAGCCTTTTTGTTTAACAGAGGGGTATTTACTGACATTGAATCAATTATTCTAATTACTTTGCAAGTCAGTCTCTGGAATAGGATGGTGGGATAAGATATCCCAAGGTTCAGTTTTCACTATCAAAGTGTATATCAAAGTATAAATTACAGTTTAGGCAACTGCTTGGGCTGAGATATTTATCTTTAAAGTAGATAATCTTGGCCAGGATACTTTAAAGTTTTTACTGGCCTTCCAATGTGAGAAAAAGAAATGGAGACTGAAATGAAAAGAGACAGTCCTTAACGGATGGGGAGACTGCAGGACCTGACCAACTGTCAGTGTATGCTGGGCCAAAAAATGTTGACAGCTGAAACTCCTTCCTGAAAATCTGAGGATCATGAAAGTCTGGACAGTTTTCATTTTCATATCCTCCTATCTTGTCCCAACACTATCAGTTTTGCAAATGAAATGTTGGACCATTTCTGAAGAAACTATTCTGACCTGACTGGGCACCATGGGGGTTTGTCATCTGGGACAGAGCAATGTGCATGGGAGGTCACCTACTCTGTTTACAGAGATCCAGGTGAGGTGTGTCATATGTCCAGTTTCATCATTGAAAGGTTTTCAGGCTTATTTGAAAAGCTGAGGGCAGGCTGGTGGGTTTCTGGACCCTGTTCACATCTGGAGGCATGTTCTCCTGAAGGGTCTCAGTTTCACCTGACTCTACATACTCTCCTTTGAGTTTGAATGTGACAGTACTAGTATTTTTCCCTTCATGACTGTATGTGAGACCTACTACATTTTTGAGTGCTGTATTTTGGAATGACATCAGGAAAACCTGATCGATGCTGATCATGAAGTGAGCAAAAAATGATAACCTATCTTAAAATACATAAAACATTTGTTACTACTTTTACCATCAGTTTATTCATCTGCAGCTTGCATTTTTTGTCTCTTTCTGAAGATTCAGAAGAAGTTGTTTTTATTCTCCTCAGGCAGACTCACCTGTTTTAAAATTCAAAACTAATACATTTGTATAGTTTGTGCATCAGTAACAGGAATGACATGTCTGTGCTTTGCAGTGCAACCCCTTTCACATTTTGCAATCCCAATTCTGTAATGATGTATCTGTTATGAGGATGAAAACCAGAAGTGTGGTACAGGGAGTGAGAAAGATCTGCTGACCTGGAACCAGTCAAATCCGTAGAGGCATTTAGACTGAGAACTTCATAAGCCAGGAGCACTACTTAACAAAGCATAAATTAAAACTTGGGAGAGATCAATTTATTAAATATGTAGAGCATCTGCGATTCCTACTTTAAAAAGCACTTTAACACTCATAAAAATGAGGCATGCCTCAAAGCAAATCTAATGGCTTTTGAAGATTCATAAATTTCAGTGACAATGCACCTTTGAACACCTGATGAACTTAAGGTATGCCAGTAGATTATAAGGAATTCCGTTAAAAATTCAGTGCCCACGTAGGTGGCAGAAGAAAACTAATTTTTTACAGGTCCTAATTTGAATGCGTGAATTGCAGTTTCCTTGATTATGATTGCAGTTCATCTTTAATAACAATTTGCAATTTACGGGAAGACAGAAACTGACATTTATCATGGTCTGGAGGGCAGAGTTTGAACCTGTGGTGCTTCATGAATTATAGGGCAAAGATTTTATTCTGGGCTGCATCATCCTGGGACCATAATCTTGGATCTAGCAGAGAGGTAAAACCTTGGTTTGCTGTTAGCAATAGTATTGTTTTAATTGACTCTCATCTAAGTTCTTAGATAGAAAGACATATTTCCCATCTAGTAGCATGTAAGTGTGGCAAAGATCTTCAGAAACTGCTATATCACTCTAATAAGAGCTTCTGGCAGTCTGTATTGTCATGCCAGTTTCAGGTGAATCTCATATAATCACTCTAAAAATAGTTGGTACAACCAATTGGGTTGTGCTTTGCTCTGCAGTCCTGTGAAATCGGCATGATCTGTTTTCTTCTCAGCAGTTTTGGTGATGTCAAACAGTTACGATGACGCTATTTGAATTAAAATGGTATAAATTTGGCCACAGAAGAAAAGAATCAGGATTTGCATATTATCAGTACCATTTAGCACTCTTTGCTGCAAATAAGTATGGTTTGAAAGGGCAGAGTATGATCTCTTATCTATATCTAAGATATTTGAGCTATTGGCCCTGCAGCAATACCTCTGGACAGCTTTCTTTACAGCAGGTAATTATAAAAATTCCTGTTGTACATTACATGTGTGTAAATACATATACAACACAGACACGCACACACATATTTTATCTACAGATGAACAGGAAGTCCATGATATTTTTTTGAGCAAAGCCAGCAGTAGTCTACCTTTTCTGTAAGGACTTTCCTTTACATACCTGAAGGAGACAGATAACAGGCATGTCTTCTTTTGATGTATTAGGAAAGGATTATACCCGATAGAATTAGAAGAGTGGGACAATAAATATTTTTCTTCAGATAGCCGTTCCCATCTATCTGCTTATTTCGTTTACAACATGACCACTGAAAAAATAATGAGAGCACCTGGACTGAAAAATTAACAGATTTTAAAAAAACATAATCCATTCTTTATTAACTGATACACAGTTTGCTTTGTTCAGTGTATAAGCTTTATATCTCAGCAGTGCAAACAAATCAGCGTTGGTATGAATTTCCTTTCTCCTGCAGTCATTGGGTTCACCTTTACTAACTTGCCTAGCACTTTGGAAGAGAAAATGGTTTTACTGCGTTTTTCCTGCTTTGTTCAAGATTTCTCTCTAGGATGTACAAAGTCCTGCAAATATTCCAGATGTTAATCCAGTTGTGTTTTATGGATCATGGTGCCTCACAGCACCATTTGTCTCCAAATATTTAGTGCCTCCTTGCAGAGTGGTACATAAACTGGATGCCTCTCCCACCTCAGCCTTGCTCTGGTGCCCATCCAGAAACAAAATCATCCATGACAAGCCCAGATCTTCCAGCACCAGAGGATGAGTGCAATCTTTAACTACTGATTGCAAGTGTTTTCACTGAGCAGGGAGATGCTGATTGTCTCTGCTGGAAGTCGCCCAGTTCTTGCAACTGGGAGAGAGAGCAGCTTGAGGGGGGAAACTGCTGCTGGCTGAGGCACTGCAGGAGAAAAAGACCACTTGAAGAATGGAGGAAGAGTTTGGAAAAAACATTCTTGTCTGCATTTATAACTGAATAATGGCCAGTAATGCTGGTTGCTGGTCATTGCTCAGGATTCCTCTGGATGCTAGAAGTAAACCCTCACTAGACTTTATCATCTATCTAAGATTAATTAGATTGTAACATAATTTGCAGTTGCAATGTACTGCTTGTGTGCAGCTGATTCCTTCAGAGGGAACATATCGACTATGCCAGAATCAGTCCAACAGTAGTGATCCAGCCCAGCTGGTGGGTCACATCTTCTGGCTGCATGAACCCATTAAAACTGGAATGCCTTGGAAGGGAGGAAGGTGAACCTTCCCTCTGCCCAGCTGCACAAGGGATAACGACTTCACAGGGATGTGGCAAGAGTTAAATCATTACGTTTCCAAAATGTTTCAAAATTTTTGGATGAGAGTTGCTGTAGGAGTGAAAACAAAGTCAGTGTCACACTAATGCTGTCCAAGTCCAACAGCTCAGAAAGAGCCGAAGATTAAAAGAGTCTTTGGAGTTGGTTATTGTAAATGTGTGTTGGACCTGGGAGATCCTGTTCCTGGTGCTTAACATTAATGTGTTTACTTTATGGTAGTTTATATCTTGGGTACCAATGAAAAATTAGCAAAGAGGAAAAGCAATGCACGTGTACCTTCTCTAATGTGTACACACATAATTAATCATTTTATGCAAACTGAGGAAATCGCACAGAGAAGGTGCAGTTACAGCAACAGGAAATGGGCCATTTTAAGAGGTCTTTGTTGTGCTTTTTCAGCATGTGGGGGGTGACTTTAAATGGGGAAGGCTTATTATATTAATAACTCAGGAAACAGTAAATAAATAAAACGTGAGACAGTTAATCTAAATTTAAGTACTGGGGCTTGAGTCCAACTTTGGAGGATAACACAGGAAACTCCAAAACATGTAGTGCTTTTTGCAAGGAAAGTTTATCTCGGCGTTGCCATCTGGCAGTGAAGGATAGGGGGCCCCGGGGTTGGTGGTTTATGCAGCCACAGCAGTGCAGATGCAGATGGATCAGATCAGCAGCTAAGGTGGGTCTCTGCCGCTTCACTCACCAAAGCTCGCAGCAGGACCTGTGCAAGCCAAGGAGGTGGCACAAAAGTCTAAGGGTTTTGTAATAGTTTCCAAGCTGATTGTCACTTATGGGTTATTTCACTTTCTAAGGGGGGAAGACCAATGGGAAAAGAAATCTGCTTGAATGATGTGGTCTCTGCTTCTTCTGGCTGTGGCTTGAACTTTCCTCTGTTGCACACTATTGCACAGAGATTCATGCAATTAGTTGGTTATAATGATCATCAGATATTTTAAGGTCTGCAATAACAACATGTACTGACAACTGTTCTTGTTCATGTGCTTAGAACAAGAATGATGAATGTTTAATGTAATAGCTCAGAAATACACATTTATGACACTCCATTTTCTAAGAACCCATTGCTTTTAATGAGACATTTTGTTATGTATAACAAAACAAAAGATGAAACTTGCTATAAAAGACCCACCTGTAACGTTCAGCATGAATGAATGTTAGCTAGAGCTAGTAATTTCTGAAAGCTACTCGCAAGTGTAATTAAACTCTTTAAAGTAATGACTCTCAAAGGAATAATCTGCTTTAAAGAGGAAAGTGATTTTATGCTCCCTCCTCCTATTTGAGAAGTCTCAGGTGTATTTTGTAACCCTTCCAGGCTGTTCTTTACCCAATGGTTCTTGTGTACTCTGGTACTCTTCAGCTGACCAACATCTTTGCACTGGAATTTATATAGCAATTTGTTTGCAGAATCTAGGGTGATCTCTAGTTATTGATGAAGTGAGGTGGTTCAGATGTTTTATTATTTTGGGATGGCCTAGCTGGCATGTCCCAAATATCAGTATGGTAATGGGGTTCCTGAAAGTAACAGGAATGATGCAGTAAATAAGAGTAAAAAGACCACTAGAAGACAATATGGCTCCCTTAATAAAATTGTATGGTACGGATTTTGTAAAATACTTAGTATTTTGCAAGAACCTCGTCAAAATATGTGTGTTTAAATAAGGGAAAAGGTAATAGAGTCCAAGGACTTAGATTTTAGTATGCCATTTCTCCAGTTTTATCAATTTTTTTCAACTGGTGGTTTTGTCCATCACTTACCTTTGTCTTTCTGGTCTGAATTTTTTGAATCAACTGTACCTATTCCCAGCTTGGGGACTTTTTTTGTTTGATGTTTTTCTGAGAGCAAAAAATTAAGTTCACCCTCTCTCCCTCTTCGAAATTCTCAGTGAGCTCAAATTCCTTGTGTCTCCACTTCAGACACAGGCAGAAAAGTGCTGCAAAGAGAGTGGTGGAATGTGAGTCAGTGGATTTTCTAAACAAATATTTCCAATATGGTGCCATAAAGGTGTCTTTTCCGCTGTTTTTCTGATCCTATTTCCAGCTTTTAGGTAGCTGACCTTCATTTCCTTCCCTCTGCACCTCATATTTGTGTCGGTGTATGTGACTATGAAGATACACATATAAACATATACATGTTTATTTATACACACCTATACATGCACACTGTAAGTACACATGGTATGAAGATAACACAAATGGTGCCATTTGTAGCATGTCACATGCGTTCTCTGTAACTGTGATTCTGCTTTATTTTTTGGCCACTTGCCGTGTTGTACCTGCCTTGCACAGACATTCTTTTACTATTGTTCTTGGAGCTGAGGTTGCTTTGGATGATGGTTCATCCCCTTCTACCCCAAGACTGAAAACTTCTCAGGCTTTTAGAGATTATATTCTCAAGCCACAGTAGTCACCAGGAGAAAAATATATTGTTTTGCTTTACAGATTTGGAACTCATTTTTATGTAATATCTGCCAACACTTATTTTAAAAATATTTCAAACATCATATATTGAATTTCTGGGAGTTTTCCAGCTGATGTGAATGCTTTTTCAGAGGCAGTGCTTCAAATTTGGGAAAGATATTATTTCATTGGCCACTATTCTAGTAAGATTAATCAGAGTTGTAGCCATGAGTGAGAATTACATGCCTTTCTGACATATCTTTTTGATAGCAGGTGTATGACATTAAGACAAACTTTTCTGTTGTGACTCCCTTCCTGCTTTTCCCATAATATTGCTGAGTCTTGATTCACCAAGCTTTGATTCACCCACACAAAAAAATTTAACGTATTTTCTCGTCTGTAGTATTACTGCATCAAATACATTTCGGAGGAATGGAAGCCATTAAATGTGTTTTGTGCTCGTGTTAGGCAGACAAATGTTTTTGATTTCCTTTCCTGTTACGTGATATAGTCCCAAAATAAATTAAAGGGAAAGGCTCAGCTTATTAGACTCACTTCATTATTTTCTTAAACTAGAAAAGAATTTAACAGTGCTACTTGATATTGAGTACACTTTTCTGCAGTTACTCTCACCCTGTTTTCAGCTCTTAGGGATTTTACCTTGTTCTTCCCTCAGTTGTCCAGTGAAGAATAAGATTGCAACATGTGAGAATGACTTTTCATTGCCAGAGCTCTTTCATTCTTGATTCTGCAGACTTCCCAAGTGTACTGCCATAATTTGATGTCAGGCATATTGTTCATTATAAATGCTGTAGGTGTATTCAGACACAAAATGAAGCACTGAGACTACACCCTGAATAATATCTTTTTTGTGACAATGCCAGGTCTTTCCATAAGTACATCTTCCCCCTTTTTTTTTCGGAGAGCAAACTGAAACAAAGCAAAACAATGGTCTTGGAAGAGAAGGCTTAATCCCTACCCTCAGGATTTCAACAATATCTTTGCAAGATCTGTGACTTGATCATGCAAAGTGCTGTAAAAGCTTCATTTCTGTTTGATTGTAGGATGTCTGCAGTAAAAATAATTTCTGTGTGTGCATGGTCTAAGCTTATAATTTAGACTATTACGCATTATTATTTAGCTCAAATAAATTCATAAGTTTAATTTATGTAGGCTTTGCTCTGCTACCTAGTGAGAACTGCTAATGTAGGTTTTAATTTGTTCTACAAAATTATTGCTTTTGTAGAATAGTAACTACAAATAATGAAACAAACTGCTAGTGGTTACACATACCAGCATTTTTTAAACCAAAAATTTCTTAGTGCAGTGTATTTATTTAATGGATACATGGTAGTTTCATATAATACTAAAGCTTTAAAGAGTCTACAAAAAGTTTTCTCACAAGGACTGCACTCAACCATGAGCAAGTTACCACTTCTTTCTGTTATTGTCATTATTCCCATTTCACTGATGACATGACCAAGAGCACACAGTGAGTCAGTGGCAGAGTAAGGGGAAAAGAATTCGGAGCTCCAGATTCTCAATGTCCATTTTGAGGTATTTTTCAATTTATTCCTAGGCAAAGTAAATAAGCAAAAATGTAAACCAAACCAGAAGAACAACTATAAGAATATTGAAATAGGGGAATATGACTAAAATCTCGTGTGAAGTGAGATAAAGTTCAAAAGGAGGTTAGACGTGTTATAGTCATCTCCTGGTCCAAGATTTACAATTTGGACCTCAACAGGACTTTTAGTGCAAGCTTGTGAACTTCTGTACAGACAAGTTTAAGGCAACACTGACCTTGAGAGAAATTAAAGGGGAAAATGACTTTTCCTGTTAAGTGAAAACAGATCTGTTAATAAAATTTAATCTCATCTGGTACCACAAATTTGTATTGCGGCAAGAGCTATGAAACTTGAGTTTTCTAATTAAGTTTGTCCTACTGGTGTTGTAGCTGGGTATCAGGACTGTGACTGCATGCAAATCCGACGCACTTGAGACATTAATACTCCATGTGGTCCAGGACCCCAGCTACTCATCTGCGTAGCTGAGGTTATGGACAGTTTGAAACAACGGACTAACGTGACCCAAGGTGCCTGATTGAGCTCCCGGCCATCTTCCAAATTCAGTATACAGCAAACTGGTGCAGCACCTTTCCAAGTTTGGCTGTTGGATGGTCCTGAAGGTCCTCTGGCACCTCCTGCTGCATCCAGGCTCATTTGTGTACCTAAATGTGTCTATTAGCATCCTAGGTGGATAATCTACTCTAGAGAGTCCTCAAGCAGTTCCTGCTGCAGAGCTGAGCAAACTGTTTGTAAATGAGGCAGTCATAAATGGTTCATAGAAACAGTTCCAGGGAGTGCAGAAACAGTCCTGTAGGGCAGCATTTTGTATGCAGTTAAGGTACTTAGGATTATTTCGAATGTAGTTTAAGAAAACTCAATGGTGATGGATGATGCATACGCCATAGTGGTCATGTAGGACCACTGGCAGGTGAGTTTTAGGAATTCAGCAGAAGAGGAGGTCCAGGGAGTCTCACCTGATCCAGCTGACTATGCTATCATGAGGACCCTTGAAACAGAGACTCCTGTTACCTTTCCAACAGATCACTCTATATGAGAGCCTTGGGTAACATGAGCATTACTGTGTCCCAAGATCCCAATAATTTAGGCTTATTTTTTAAATACATACAGTTCATGAGTGCCTATACAACAGTACAAATCATTCTGTAGTCTTTGAGTGTCATTAAAGGGCAGAGTTAAGGTTCATTGTGCCAAAGGGACAGCCATGCACAATGATGCAAATCTTGATGCTAAGATTTGTTTCCCTTTTAATATGTAGTTCAGTTAGTAAGGGGGGATACAATACCTGAATAAGAGACAGTGAGACTGTTTAACTTATTGAAGGCAGGGGGGAATTCACTAACAGCCAAAACTGTGATGTTTCCAGGTGATTGTGCAAAATATGTACTAACTAGTGAGTTAGCTTTTTGAGAGCCAATAACAAGTTGACTTCTTCCTCTGTGGATTGTACTGCTGCATTGATATCACTCATTCAAAGAAAGCTGATATTTATGAACTTGTCCTAAGTCCTTTTAATGGTTATATTTCACAGTTTGGGAAGAAACATGATTGTGTAATGCAGATACAGGTATGTATTTCCTTTCACAGGTATATACTTCATCTAAGCTACTTCTGAAGATATAGATGCCTCTTTATAAAAATATGAGACCAAATTAATTTTATACCTGTGTTGAACAAGTCATCCAGAACTGGATTCACAGACGCATGGAGAAATGTGTCATTGATTTCAGTTCAGAATAGGGTCTTATAAATGTACATCCTTATAAACCCAAACTTGTGTCTTCACTGCCATGTTCCAGGGATAAATATGACTCTGAAACTTAGTATTTTATTTATCTTTTCAAAATTATTGCTATTTACTCAAGAAATATTCCCTCAGAGAGGAAAGTTGCCTTGTGGCCCTCCGTAGCAGCCTTTTTGGTTAGCTTGAAAAAAGTATGAATGGCGGGACTTTGACTAAATCCATGGTATTTTGCTGGCTGGAGGGAGAGTGAGGGAAGATGCTCAGAGCTCCTGCATGGATGAAGAACGTCCTATCATTCCTTTATATTTTGTAACAAAAGAACTAGTTCTTCTTGCTGTTCATCATGTTAGATTTTTAAAATGAAATTATAATCTACAGAAAGTTTCTTTATGTGTGTCTCTGATAAAAGGAAACATAAATAGATGATATAGTTGAAAATGTAGCCAAGAAGATGAACTCTGGGACCAAGCTCTCTTTCAGCAAGCTACAATCACTTAATCTCTGTGGTGTGTCCATAGAGTGCTGCCTAGATGTTGACTCTTTCAGGATCTTTGCCTTCAGGTTTTCGCTTGGTTTATGGAAGTTTATTTGTTGGCTCAGAAATTGCTTGTGGCTCTTTGTGATCCAGTGGCACCATACATCCCGTCTGCAGATGACATGGAAGAAGGAGCCAACTTCCACTGTATTCAACAATTTTAATAGAGCCTATTCTAACAGTGGGAATATTATATTTGTAACACATAAGCTATCAGCAGTCCTGTGTTGTGAATCCAGAAATTTGTGATCAAATCTTTTAAAAAAGAAAAAAAATATATTCTTTATACTTGATTAAAGTTTTGTGTGTGTCAGTTACATTTAAAATGTCTTACGTTTCAGTCAGCCACCGAATCATACTTTGTAAAACACTTGTCCAGCTATGTGTTGCATGGTCTCCACGTAAATGGTCGTGTTGTCAGCACAAGGTTGTCAGATATTGAGAACTGCCAGCCATGATATGTATATGGTGAAAACTTGTGCTGTGTTCTGCATCCGGGGTGCTTGCTTTTGTTGTAATGGGGATTTTTAACACCTGTCCTAATTTGTTGGTTTTTTGTTTGTTTGTTTGTTTGGTTGGTTGGTTGGTTGTTTTTTTTAAATTAAATATGTGCAGGATTTTTTGATTAGAAATGAGTGTATTCAGGTTACTTAATTTCTGAGCTTATGTTTTTCATATGAGTGATTAAGTAAAAAAAGGAGAAAAAAAAAGCTTTATGGACAATCCAATGCACAGATAAAAAAGTGGATTAGAAAGGTGATGGAGCAACAAAATGAAAAGTGTGGATGATTCTCTCCTTTCCCACAAAAACCAGGTAGAAATACAAAAGAAAAGAAATCCACATCTTAAATTAGATACATGTAGCATTCACTTTTATGGTAGTTTAGCCATTTTGAAGGAATACATACAGGATTATCTACATTATTTACCCATACAGTCTTTTTCTTAGTTAGAAAAAGCCTCTGTTTTTAAACTGAATTGCTCTTGGGAGAGAAAAATGGTTTAAATTAAAGGAATGAAATTTTATAGACTCATGCTAGTTTGAAAACCCAAACAATTGTCTAAGAGGATTGCAAGCTCTGGACTTTGCAGCATTCATCCATTCTGGCTGTTAATGATTATCCTAAGCCCTGAGGAATTCCGGGATGATCAGAAATGCTCAAGAAACTGGAGGTTTAGCTGTATGGCTGCTAGAAAAAACAGACAATGGTAATGTGGTTTGAATGTGGTTTATTCATTCTGAAAGTATTTGGTCTTTTTTTTTTCCTCAGCTGTTGACTCATCACTTGGTGTGCAAGTGATATTTCCATATTCTGCTGGAAGTCTTGTGTCTGTTATAGGAATACTCAGCAGGGAATCTTAAGAATAAATGTACTTATCTTGCAGTGGTGAATGCTCAGTGTTACACACTGTGAGACTGCAGTGTCTTCTCTTCCATGTCCTCTTGTTCCCCTGAGGACACGTGTCACAGTGAGCACCTCTGTTCCAGGAGTGCATTCTTCAAGTGCAGATAAATGGGACAAGAACTGTGCCTAGCTTCAACCTCCCTATCCTAGCTTCAACCTCCCTATCCTAGCTTCAACCTCCCTATCCTAAACAGGATTTAATAAGACTTTTGTTACCTTCCTTACATGAAAAGAGTGCATTCAAAGGGCAGAGAGTTGTGCATAGTCGTACAGTAAAGCTACCTCCTAAGGTGGGGAGAGGGCTCATACAGGGCAAGTTAGCCAACACCAATGTCTCCTGTGAGAATGGTGTGCATCTACGGGGCATGAATTTGAAGGACTGCAGCTGTAGCCTTGATCAGCTAATGGAGGAAGAGCTCATGGTGATGTTGGGTGGTTTTATTTTGTGTGAGTCTAATTCCATGTTCAGATTCAATCTGGAGGTCTTTACATATGGAGGCACTAGTTCCTCTAGAAGATCCAGAAGAAAGTCTCTTTTTTACCAGGATGGTAGGAGCTGGAAACTATCCTATATTCAACTTGTATTCTGGCCTCAGACACCTGCAGCTTAAACTTTTCATAGTAAATTTCGTTTCTGTAGTAGCCAGAAAGCAAGTCAGTTAAACTGAACAATGATGTCTGGATATAGCTGATAATTGTAAGCTGTCTTTGAAAGGAGGTATCCAAAAGCATTATATGTTATCATACCTGATAAAAAACTTTGCTTATCCACATTTAAATACCCTCCAAGTTTAACAACATGACAAACCAATGTCTTTGAGAAAATACATTTCTATACAATAGGTTATGGTTAATTAAGAAGCCCTTGTCACTTTCTGGATGATGACCACTCAACTTTTGGATGGTAATCACTTTCTTAATTGTCAAATACAGCCAGAAGTGCTTCCTGAGCTGTTTCTTAACAGGAGGAGTGGAGCGTGGTGGATATCACCTATGCTAGCTAGTTTTAAAATGCCAGCTGGAAAGTCACTGCAACAGGAAAGGTCATATTTTCTTTCCAGGGGATAGGTTGCATACTTTGCATACAGATCTGGGAATGGTTTGCCAAGCATTGAGCTCAGTGACCTACTCAGTACTTCTACATAATATTTTTTTGAATTTAAAATACATTTATTTTTGGTCATGGAATATACTTTGGAGAAGCAGCGCTTTCTAATTTTCCTCCCACAGTCCTATCTGTCTCTGCTCAGCAACCATGTGGTTTCCCTTTCAAAGTGAACTACTTAATTGCCTTTGAAATGGTCCATTTGGTGTATTGAATGCCAGGCCAGAAGAGCTACTGCTATGACACAGCTTTTGACAAAACTAAATGCCTAGCTACAAGTGATTCTGAGCCATGGAAAATAGTAATGGGGTTTTAAATTGGTAGTTCATGGGCAAATCATTGTTTTCAGTACCCTTTGTGGTGTCATACAACCAAAAACCTAAAAATAACCCCACCTCTGCCACTATTTGGTGTTGTTGTTCATGGGAGACAAACTTGGCACGCAACCAGTTGTAGGCAAAAATGCAAGATGACCCATCTCAAGGGCCCTCTGGCAGCTCCTTGGAGTGCTGTTTTGCGTGTTGTTTCATGACTTGCACCTAGTGCAGCTGAAATGCAGAGTCCAGTTTTACTGGACTAGTAAATAACTAGTGAATACCAGTGGACAAGACTTTTGCTTCTCCTAATATGGGATTAAAAACTAAAGGTGGATGCTGTCCACCCCTCTGTTTTGGGCTTTTATGGCTTTTTTTTTTGTTTTGTTTTCTTTTTGAGGAGAACAGATGATGAGTTCAGATCAGAAGTGAAGAGAGGGAGACAGATATTTCCCAAGGTTTTACCTTATTCTCTCTGCCTGATTTCAGTAGAATTCCTGATACTCTTGATTTAATTACATTTTCCTGCTGCAGAACTCTCACTGGAATTTAATTTGGCAAGACAAATCAGCATCATATGTATCTCCAGAGTTATGAATCCTATTTGCAATCTCAAAAAATAGTTCATGAAATTATTTAATAATTAAATGAAATTACCAAGTGACCAACAAATAATATTTTCTTATGAATATTTTTGTGAAGGTGAAGACAGGTGCAGAATAGAGCCACATCATATTAAAGGAAAATAATTTCCAGGTTCAAACAAAGAATCAGCAGACCTTCAAGAAAATGTGTAATTCAGATTCATCTTGACCATGAATAAAGACTGTAACAATATGCCAGAAATTAACGTAACAATTACTATGGCAACTCACTGTGTTTTTCAACAAGACTCTTGATTTTAGAACCCTTACACCTAAAAATTATTCTTGATAAAATATTTGTCCAAAAGTCTAATAGTTCTGTAAAATTAAAAAATTTTGAATTATTTCTATGCTTTGGATAAATATTTGCATGTTCAGTATTTCATTTCCCCATAATAAATCCACAGAAATTCAGAGGCACTCAGTGACTGGTGAGTCCATGAAACGTGAGTGCAACACAGTTCATACAACAGAAATAAAGCCATATAGCTTGTGCTGCATGAGCTGAATGCTGTGGTAAGTCTGGAAATTAAGAGTGCTGTAGGGATATTTAGAGAAAAACAGATTTTGCTTTGTGGAATGCAAGAATTATTAATTAGTAATCTCTTTCTAAATTGCATTTCCAAACCACATAGATTAGCGATATATTTATGTATCTTGGTTCATCATAGTGCAGTTGATTTTTCCAGCCTGTACTTACCAATTTTGGAAGAATCCTTCCTACTGGTGAAATTTCACAGGGGAAAAAGAAAATAAGATTTAGACCATGAAAATTCTTAACAAGGTTGCAAACCTTTCCCCCACTTTTAAATAATTTTGACATGCTTACTACTTACTGAGCGATGTACTGTGGTTTGTGGCCTGGATTTCCATGCATTTTTATGCTTCATTATTTTCTTTCTTAGTGGCTTTTCATGCTTCCAGAAAATTATATATGGGTCTTTAATTTTGGGGTAGGATGCAGGGGTAGGCAGGGGTGAAGAAGTCCATTGAATCATAAGTTAAATGCATGAGATATTGCTTCTGATTACAGGGTTCCACCAGATACATCATGTGTACATATACGTTTTAAGGAGAACTCTCTTTTAGTGTTTTCTCTTCGTAGATTTCCAAACCTCTTCTCTTAAGATATGGATCATTTTACTGAAGCATTCTTCACATACAAAAGTTATGGGTTTTCGTCTCTCAGGGATAATGATTATCCAGTTAAAAATAGTTGATACAGAAGAGATACAAACTATGTTCAAGAATTTGAGAATTTTTGCTTGCAGTGCTAGGAGAAAGAAACATTAGGCTTAACTTCCAGCTAAAGAGTGTTAAAATCAATAACAGTGAAACATAACCACTTTTTGGTTCTCTTTGATGTGAAGAACCCTTTACACTACTTTGGTAACACAGTAGGTTTTAGAGAGGGTATAAATTTCACAGGAGGAATTCAGAAGGGTCAGAGCATTTTATTCACCACAAGCCTTTGCCATCAGAAATACTGAGTGATGAATTCTGCAACGTGCTCTTGCAGAATGGAGAAAAATGCTAAATCATCATATGAAGGAAGATACCTAGCTGCTGAGGGAAGAGCAGCAGAACCACTTAAAGACTGTTGGTGTGGCTGCTGCAAAGTTGTGGCTACTACAAAACAAACCCCTGTACATAACAGGTTTTCATGCCCTGAGTATGGGGCAGTAAGTCAACTGCTGCAGAGTGTCTGTTTATATAATGCGAATATATTTATCAGTCATGTTTCTAATCTCATATTTAAAAAAACAGATTTTTTCTGGCAAGACACATTTCCCATAAAATCAAGCTGATTGACATTGACATTAATTACACTGCTGCTTTCTAAGTGAATACCTCACATATCAGCCTTTCAAATATTTTGTTTAGATCAAAATCATGCTAACTGGGCTATGATTTCCCATGGTATGTTGTGTATGCTTATTAAATTCTAGCACAATATCCCTTTTTTCCTAGACCTTTGACATTTCATCGTCATTCAGAACTTTGTTAAAAGTAATTTTCTCTATACATAAAGAACTCAGTTATTCTCTCAGTGATGTTATTAATATTTTGTTTTAAAAGTAACAATTATTCCTTAACATCCTCCATGGATGATGGCAGAATATCTATTAAATATTCTGCAATATCTAAGTTTCCAGTTAGATGACATGAAATCTATTCCCCCTGCATTGTGATAGACAAAGTGTCATCCTTATTTGGGATTGGATATAGTCATAAGGTAAGATTTTATTTGAAGTATATCTCTTGCTTAATCCTACTGGCTATCTGCTTTTCATTCATTCATTTGTTAGTATTTCCCCATGCACCTCTATTACCTGGCTATCTCTTTGTAGCCAAGGCTATCAGTGTCCCTGTTCAGCATAATTACTTATTTTACTTTTATCTCCTTTATTAACCAAGGTAGGTTTCACTGGAAGAAACTTTCACTCATGAATGTGAAGTTCTTGAGGAATTCCCAGTTACCCTTTGCATTTTACTGATCTTTCTCCCATGCTGCTGATGGTGGCCCGAGTGACCACTCTAAAGACATGTGCACCATGGGATCATGCTTAGTGGTGAAGCCGAGGAAGGAGGTAAGTGCCATAGAGAGATGAATGGTGTCAAAAGCTGAGGAGAGGCCAAAGAATATAATGAGATCACTTCAGAGCCCTACAAGAGGCTGTTCTTTACTACAGTCTTCTTTGAAGGACGGAGACTTTGGTGTATCTTTCCATCTGTGGTACTTTTTTATGTTGAAGTTGGTAGAGATGAATGACAGGGATTCACAGTGATGACTACCAAACCAATACCAGAAGACATGCAAATCAGTCTTGACTTCTGCAATTAAAAACAGTACACCACACATTTTTTTCATTAGAGCAGGGGTTGTCACAAACAAGATTTGTCAACAAGAATGGAAGATACTTTTCTTTGTTCAGTTCTTGTTAAAAAATATTTCATAGTGTTAAAAGAGCATGGATGCTCTAAGACACCTTTACTTTCTGTTGTCTACATTGGCTTCAAACTTTGACTTTCTGAGAGGTCTTCCATAACATGGCAGGTTTTAATTTTTTTCAAAGTTTCCTTTGTTTTAGTAGAACATATTACTCTATTTCTTTCCTTTGTCTGGTATTCAATCTTTTATGATAATCTTCCTGCCTATTCATGGCTGGGTGAACTAAACCATATGGGGCTGTATTTAGAACAATTTGGACTCAAATAAAAAACTTGGTGATATCTGCTGAAAGTCCTATATAAGTTATTGGAGCTGCAAATGACTTGAGAACCCCATAATGTAGTAGGAATCTTCTCTGCTTTTCTATTTCTGTTGTGTTAGGATGCTATGACAATTCAACGTGACAAATGCCAGGCAACTGGGAGTGAGACTTTGTACCAGCTGCTGTGGCATGATCAGTAACGCGGTTAAATTTCTTTGCACTGTGTGAAAGTTGCTCATGGTATTTTTTTTTTTTTTACCACAAAATGTATTTACCAAAAGTGCTGAGCTGCTTAAGACTGAGCACAAAATGTAAGATATTGCTGGGAATGGAACTCCCCAGAGGTGAAAGTGGTTCCCTTTCAAATGCCTCCATGGGCAGAGGCAAATCCATCCATATATCTTTACTGTAGTCATCTCTTCCAGCAGAAGCCAATTCTGCGAGTAAACACCAAGTCAGCTTTGAAAATATATAAGATCTAGTGATCTAATAGGAAATAGTGTGGCATATACTTCATAAAACTCATCTACTTTTTACAGCTTTATGCCACTAATAATGTAGATTTGGGGCAGGGTGGAAGGCCTGGAGGTTTGGAAACTGAAATGCAGAAAAATAAGGAGTGAAAAAGTTTCATGATGATATCTGGTTATTTTTTCCACAGAAATGCAACATAATTGTGGGATTAGGTGGTGATTATATCTAAATGTTTGGTGCTTTATCAATACAAATTGTTATTCCTTACTCCCATTTGAAATCCAGCCTGGAACAAATGGGAAAAAAAAAACGATGCACCTTTGTGTACCATGTCTGTACTTAGTGCATTTTGACTTAGGAAGAAGTATATAATGGGTTATTAGTAGTACTAATTGGCAGTTTTGTTAAGAATCTCTACTTGCTTACATGCACTTTACCAGCCTCTAAAAGACCTTTCATAATTAGACACCACAACAGAGTCATGGCTTCAGATTTTCTCTCTCCTATCTGTACAAAGAGCTTTGCCTTTCTCTCTGTTACAGGTAGTGCAATGGATTGCTTTATTTTCATACATCCCTTTCAAATTAAAAGGGGAAAAAAAAAAGAGCACTCCCAAAGGTCCCTTAATGAGCAGAAACAACTGGGGACAAGCTCATGTAGGTGCTAATCCCTCCTCAAACCATCCAGGAAGAGATATGTGCTGGCATCAAAATGGTTTTAGAATGAAGCTATTGTGCTCCTCTGTTCCTCTCTGTGTTGATTTTGGGTCAGCTCTGCTTTCTGAGGATGCCCACCTCCTCCTTTCTGAACCCAGCCTTCGCTGGCAGGAGCAGACTTGGGAGATCAGTTTGCACTTTGTCTGGGGAGAAATGGGCAAACCCTACTGTGCAAGTTACAGGAAAAAATTGCAATGTGCAAGTTTTCAGAACAGTTATCAACCCAGATTATGATACTGCTTTTGTGAAGAAAATGTGGAGTAGAGTGAAAAAAAGTATAGCAGGAGGTGAATAAAGGCTTCAAGAACAGCTCAGAAAAATCTCCAGAGTTTAGCAGCATAAAGGCAGCCCGCTGTTTTAACACAGAAAAGAAAAAGCCTTCCAAATCAATAACAAAGAAGATTTTTAAAAACCTTGCAGCTCTTCTAACTTCAGTTTTGAAAATCAGTTACCAGAGGTAACTGTATTTCTAATATGGTTTTATTTAAAAGTTTTTAAACAATGTTGCGGAAAAAAACCTGCTACTCGGCTTGACCTTAGCTTGGTGTGTTAGCAGTACACATGGTAGGAGGCCTTTTTGGTAATGAGAAGCAGCTGTTACTGCCCTCAGCACATAATCTACAAAGCTATTCAGTGGAAGTGAATAACTATTTATTATCCCTTTACTTGCAAAACTTTTAGGACTAAACAGTAGGTTCATAAGCATGCCAGAAGTAGCACCTCATTTTCCATTGAATGAGGTCAAAACAAGCCATTGAAAACCGATGATCACCTACTTTAGGAAATAAGAAATGCATGAAATACTCAATGCAAAGCAACCGCACGTGGACATCTCGCTGTCCAGCATTGTAAAGTAGGTAGCTCCTTGAACCTAGCTGTCAGTTGCTGTTTGGATTTTTCCTGAGTGACATCACTATTGAATTTACTGTTTGGTAAATGATACATAATAGACCTCCTTGTCTTAAAGGAGATTTTCAAAAGAAAGGGAAAAGATTCCCAGGAAGAGAGGATCAAAGACAAAAATTCACTCTCGGGACATGCTCTCTGTTCCCTTTTTCTTGATAGTGGCATTGAGACTTAAAAATTAGGCAGATATTAAAAATTAGACTGCAGTTTTGTCCACAAAGCTTATGTCTTTCATAGGTTGTGTGAAAATCCAAAGGACATGTTAAACTTTCTCCTTGGTAGGGTGTAGCTCTTTCTTAGGAAAGTCTGAAGGCAAAGTTTTCCTTGCTGTCACAGACTAAAGCAAGAAGAGTCTTCCTAAACCCCTGTGTATGACGATGAAAGCTGGTGTAGCAACTGCTGATACCACTGCATGAGGATTAGACTAACCTGAATTATAGACATTAAAACATACAGCTCCCCATAACTATCAACTGCAACAGCTTCCAGAATTCCTTAGCATGGCAAATTAAAAGTAAGGAATTTGTGTAAAAGAGCAATGAGGCTCACATGGATCTGTTTCTGAGTACTAAATTCTCAAAAATACACAAAGTTTTCAACATAATTTCACAAATTCCGTCTGATTTAATGGATACATTTGTAAAAATGAAACAGGAAAGATCCTTAATAACTAGCTTTAATTATAGTCAGATTCTCACTGCTAGATTCCATTAGAATGCAGTCCATAGAGTTACACCAGGCTTAAATTTATCATCCAGCACTGACTGTTTTAAAAGTGGAGGTATGGACAACTTGACTTTGTGAGCAGGTGAATAGACAATAGAAGCAGCTGGGGAACCAGCTGAGAGGTGTGGGTTTTTTACATTTCCTGGAAATTGGGCCACCAGTTAAGAGGCATAAAATGTTAGAGACATTGGATAAAGCACAGTGATTTTGCATTGTAGCATGTGATTTTCAATTGTCTCAAGAAAGAAAAAATCCCCTAAACCAACAAATCAAAAGAAAATAGACTACTTAACAGCACTTCTGATTCCTCTAAAATAAAGGGAAACAGATTTGTGAATACATTGTTATAAGTTAATTTCTTTACCTAACAAACAACGAACTTGAAGCCTTGCATGGCAAATCTTGCATATCCATTGTGGTTAATAGCAGCGAAGTTTTAAATACAAAAGAGTCTTGTAACTCATATTTCTCATGTAATAGGGAAACTAAGAAAGGTAACTTGCTTTGACAGACTCCTTATTTGTCTTTCTCTTGCTTTGCAGATTATAGTTGACTTAGATGACTGACTCAATCCTGAATCTGAAGTAAATACCTAAAAATGTATTTAAATAGTTGTGGGTGTCTTTTTTTTTTTTTTTTTTTTTTTTTTTTTTTATGCTATGGGGTTTAATTAACATAAGACTACAGCACAATGAATTTTTGTTTCCACAATAGTTGCCACAGAAACGTGACCCATCTCTAACCTTAAATACTGCAGAACAAGTATGAAAATGGTTAATGACAGAGCAGTATTTTCCATTTACTAGTTCTGAGAAAATTGGAAGCATATGTTTAAGCTGTATGTAATTTTTTCCCTTTTTGTTTACCTGATAAAATTCAAATGAGAGCAGGTTCAGGCCTTATTAACTCCTTCAATACCTAAAGGATTCCTACGTATACCCGACTGCTTTTGTCTTCATATTTCCCTGGTTGCCTAATTATGTAGCAAAAATAAACCCCTGAGTTAGGGTGTAAATATGTGATATATCCACTGGCACAGCTAAAGCTCAATTGATTTCAGCAGAGATGCTCTAGCTTTGCATCCACTTAAGTGGGAGGAGACCCACCTGCTCCTCAGGGGCTCCGATCTCTCAGTAAGCTGTTGAGGGAATGTTAGTCACTAATGCAATAGTGATAGCAACAGTCTGTGAGGTCCTTCAAGGAAAACACCCATCACATCACATCACAGAAAGCACAGGAAAGTTTGGATACTACCAGTGCAAAGAGTGGGATAGCTTCACCACCTTGTGTCTGCATCAGATGGTGCTAATGGGAGATCACCATCCCCTCTACTCAGTCTCAGTCCTAGGCATTAATATTGAGTGAAACACACCTGGGCTGTGAGGAGCACTGGGTTGCTATTAGAGATGTGTGGAAAAGGGACTGATTTTAGTGAGTTCTCGTTATCCTGACAGAAGCCCAAGAAGGAACAAAACCACATGGATAAATGTTAGATGTGGCTGATATTTTAATGGTTATTCTCCAGCTATATTTGTCATCAGAAGGGTTCCACTGGGTTATTGCAGCTACAGTGTGCAGCGTGAGGGTTTGTCTTAGCAAAAACAACAGCATGCCACTCACAGAGAGATAACAGCACCTCTCCACTGGCCTGGTTGCAGAAAGTTCATCACACACATGTATATGTACATATACAGAAATAAATGTGTGAAACGCAAAATCTATGCTGCCTACTGAGGTGAAGTGTTTTGCATCTACTGCTTGTTTCCAAGTCCTGGGCTATTGCGCTGTAGTCTCTGGTGATTGTACACAGTTTTCATGATTCCTAAATTTATTTGGTTTTCCAAGGCTGGTTTAGAGAATATCAGGCTAAAAGTGCCATCTTCACACTTGCTTTATGCATTTCTGGGATGGCAGACTGGCTGAATGAGATAAAAGAACAGAATGAGTTAAAAGGTTACAGCTTTTGAGGTTATCTGTTTTTAGAAAATGTTCTTTAGAAGATAAAATTTGTTTAGTTAGCACTGGAAGGAATGACATTTTAGAAATTAAGAGCCATGAGTTTTGGGCATGATCTTGCATTCAAGACGTTTGACTGTGAGGACCCTGGTACCTATTTGTACCTATTTGTGTGTGGGTGTGAGGCAGAAGAGCAAATCAATTAATCCATCCACCAGAAGCATGCAAGTGAAGGACCCGATTTTTCAAATCCTGAGTAGTATTGTTGACATTTTCTGCGGAGGTGTAATCTGGATCTATTCTTTGTAGGACTTCTAGGTGTTTTTGCACTGCTGAACAAAGCACACAGACTCAACAATGG
Source organism: Platalea leucorodia (assembly GCF_965183815.1). NCBI lineage: Eukaryota > Metazoa > Chordata > Aves > Pelecaniformes > Threskiornithidae > Platalea > Platalea leucorodia. Next base: position 80,979,022 of record NC_138858.1, read on the forward strand.
GCTGGGAGAAGTACACTGTGTGAGGTAGCGTACACATGTGGTGGGCACACCGATTTCAAAGACTTGTCCATGTGACTGTTCAAAGACCTGTAGTGCTCTAACTAGTATCTGTTTTTTTCTTACTTTCTTTTTTTTTTTAAACTTCCAAGCTCTAAATTTTACTTTTGAAATTTGACTGGCAGTACAGGTCAGTGAGATGAGTCACAACTCCCTCACACTGATGTCTCCTTTTCAGGTATCAAACACATGCATGTTTAATGAACAGAGCCCTTCAGGCTAGAAAAATAAACATTCAGATGAGACCCTTTTCCCACTGCTACCACAACCCTAACTCACAGACAAATGAAAACCTGATGAAGGATATATGACAGGACCTATTCCACTCCCCCTCAATGACCTCAATCTATCATGAACGCAACTGGCCTGTATCATGGAAAGCAACCCAGGCAACTGTCAGTGCTGCCAATAAATCACCGCAGTCCTAAGGTTATGAGCTCCCCACAAATGTTGCCATAATTCTTAATGTTCATGTAGTCACATGCCTTAGGGTTGCAAAAGTTTTGAATGAGGTTTGCTCATGTTGGTGTTATGCTTGTTAGATCAAAAAGAAATGTGCCCCCTCACAGAGGAAGAAATGGGAGCAAGTTTATTGTTGCTTCATTCTTGGGGCAAAATGACTCCTTTGTTCTTCTGCCGGTAATAAGCTGAGGCACCCACCATCATGAGAAGCATATGACAGATGCCTTTCGTTCTTAGAAGAACAGAAGGTTTTCTAAAAAGAGCGAGGCTTCTGGTTCCTCTGAAGTAGTTGCCATGTAAATAGTGGCTGGTAGGTAGTGCTGTGCTGAAGACAGCTTTCGGTCTGTTTTGCATAAGCGGCAGTGCATACGTGGGAGTTTGGCTGAGCACTATTCCTTTTAGTTATTCAATCCCATTTCTGTCTGTTTCATCCTACCCACCATGAAACACAGGCAATTTTCAGTAATGGAGAGACTTTCTTTTCACAGTTTAGCCACTGATTCTCTACATTGATATAAAAGTCATAATAATAACATGGTAATAATTCATTGTCACATAGATTTCTCCAGTGTGAATGTGATTCCAGTTCGTCCAGCACAGTTAAGGTTCAATAGACCTGAGCCCAGAAAATATTCTGTGTAGTGATAATAGCAGTCCTCCTGATGGATGGCACCGCAGTCAGTCCTTGCATCACAGCACAGTGCCTTGCAGCCTCCCTTTGTGCAACACAGTGTCGGGAGCAATGTGTTCACTGCTTTGTTCATTCCTAACAGGATTTTGTTGTTGTATTGCAGAACTTTTAATTTTTGAAGTGGAACAATGCAGCAATTGCTTCTATGCTGAGAAGAGAGATGCTTGTGACTGATGTTTCAGTTCAATAACCTTTTTTTTCTGCTTTTACTTTTTAGTGGCATTATGCTCAAGAAAGACAGCAGCTCTCTTGATATCCTCATCCTACATGCTGGCTGTCACTTCTGTCTTTTTGCTTCTTTCAGGATGACAGATACGTTGCCGCTGAGCAAGCAGAGGCTTCATATCAATCAGTCAAATGCAGTTCTGCTTACACTGAATAAACTACAGATTTATTGGCACATACCAGAGTAAAAAGGCAAGGGAAAATAAAACCTAATTTTTGAAAAAGAGGGCCGTTCCAGATGCACAGAGTGATAAGCAAAGCATCCATATTCTGTTAGAAACAGGAACTTAACCTGCATTTTTGAAATCTGCTTTAAAATATGGTAACAGCAGTGTTGTTGTGGGTGTGAAGGTCTAGGATTAGAAATAAAAAGTTTACAGGGAGGAGATATAGCCTTTGTTACACCAACTGGGAAAGTATTAAAAGAAATAAGCTTTAGGGCATGAAAAAAACTTTTTCCAGGTCTGACATGCAAGTATGAAATACCAAACTAAGGAGAAACCAAATCCTCTGTTCTTGCCTTGATTATAGTAACCAATTATCAATTTGGGAGAAAAGAGGGCAGCAACATCTGAGAACTGAGCTAGCAGAAATACTGGTCAAATATTCCTCCTGTGATCCTGGGGTGGAAATTACCAAGGAGCAATATGTTTAAAATACTTAGGGAAAAAAGTCAAACAAGAAAAAAGTCACCAAGCATGGTCTATTTAAAAGGAAAGAAAAAGCTCCTTTTACATCCTATTCTGAAACAAAAATATACCATGGAGTCTGAAAAATGTACATAGAGTTATCAAACTGTGACACACTCTGCTGCAAGACTCAGACATCCTATTCCTCATTTTATTTTGCTTTTTCCTCTCACTTTGGCATTAGGTTAATTGTAATAGCCCTCCAACTATCTTGTCGCCAATCTCCTGGAAGGCCCATGCATGGATGTAGACTCTTAACTAAAGCCCCTGAATGTCCGTGAGGTCTACTCAAGTGCCTTAACATTAAACATGTCTGTAAAATGTGCAGATCAGGGCATATATTGATTGATTTGGCCTGACCCTCATATTGTTTTGCCAAAAATATGTTGCTCTTACTTTTATAGATAAAGGTGTTTCACCTTGCCTGAAGTGTTTCTGCCCTGCAGCAGCATTTCGGCACTTAGTTTTTGAGAGGAGTTAGACAAGGGGTAAAAGGACTGATGGATACACATCGCCTTATCCATGCAAATGCCCCAGCCACGGGTGGAGCTGTGCCAGTGGGAAAATATTACCCTTGCATCCTAGCGCAGAAAAGGCCTTTGTGTGGGTCAAAGAAGGGATTTCCCCCACTCCCTCCCTTGTCCTGCTACAGCTGGGTAAACAGGGTTAATTTTAATGTCTCTTGTTACTCAGATCCCATTCCATATGTCCTAATTAACCCTGTCTTATTCCGGCTAAAGGTTTCTGTTAACACCTTCTTTTCAGTATTTCTCCCATGCTGAATAAACAGTCTCATGTACAAAGCTCCATTAACATGCAAATGCCTAAGTTACGCTTTGTGTTGAACTTCATTATTATGGAAAGATGCATTTCCCAATGGGAGGTCACTTGGACAAGCCTTAGTGCAATTATACAATTTTGGTGACAGCTCAATGTCACGTGGGTGAATACTGCAACATTTTCTCTGGTATGTTTGCTTTAGTGAAAAATGAATTTTCTTTAAGAATATATTCCACCCATTTGCTCAACTTTTCTCCTGAATAAATACATTGGCAAGTAATCTTGCCAAACCAGTGAATTTGAAATCAGTTTATGAGAAGGTTCATGTAAAGTGACATTTGAATGTATAAAGAAGAGTTTTCTAGGGTGAAATTGCTGGAATATACTTTTAGAATAATTTTTCACTAGTAAACACATGTAATATCATGAGATATGCATGTCCAGTAAAATAAATTTGGCTTAGATTTTGGTACTGGTTTTCCAAAGAGTCAGACAGAATGCTTGCAAACAATCTTGAGTTCAATGTTAAAAAAAAAAAGACAGACTAATTATAATGTATTGTATAATAAGAACTGAGCAGTTTCAAATTCATATACACAAAATTAGGATAAATTGATTAATATCTAACAATTTTATTACTCAAATTCCTTTCCACCTACAACACTCATTATAAATCATTCACTTGGCTGTGGTGAGTGTAGAGCATCAATACTTATTACCTTTAATTCCAGCTCAGAAGACATGTTTTCATTATCATATTCATTCTAATGTGTAATAAAAATATAATATTTTGCCTGGGAAATTATAAAGAAGACCTGCATTCAGCTGTGTTCTTAACCATCCGTCTAACCTTAAGTGCTTATATTGTTCACACCGGGATACACAATTAGCTGTGTGCCCAATTAAAAATGTTGTAAGAGTGATTCTGATTCAGAGACATGATTTTTGGCTTCCGGAGTAAAGATGTAGACAGTGAAAATATTTAAGTTTTAATTCAAAACTTGCAACACTTATTGGAAGAGAAGGGGTAGGACAGAGTGGCTGTGATTGCCCTGAGCTGTGCTCATAATGTGGCTTGGACTGTGGTGGGAGCTAAAGGATACGGCTGGGCAGAGCCAAAGATGCTGTGGACCGCCCTTTGCTGAATGGTCTCACATGGTACCACTTGACAATTTTTCTTGTAAAAGTGAGGACATGGGGAATGCTCTGAGAAGTCAATTAGCAGCTTTGTAGGAGTAACATCATGGGTTCATCTGTGTCATCGAGCAGAAACCAGCGGGGTGGTGGCAGCTTATATGTCGCTGCTGTTGTTGCTGGCAGTGGTCACTATCAGGTGATTCAAAAGAACAGCAAGAAATTTCAGTAATGACAGTTTTTCTTCAGTTAACTCAAGCTGCTTATGACACTGTAGGGATTTTGTGGAGCCAGTGGCTTAACTGCTTATCAGTTGAGATGGTTATTTTATAGGAAGTCCTATGCATTTTGTACCTGTGGTATGTTTTGGGCTGCAATGCGAGCTTGTGACAATGAATTTCACAGCTTTATCATTATCTTGTATAAATGAATGTATTTTAGCCTTTAATTAGATGCTGTCAGGTCATTGAATAGTCTCTGGTTTTTATAATTATTTTGAGAAATTGCAAAGCAATGACTTTCTCAGTCACTGTAGTCTTGAAATGTGTCTATCATTTCTCTTCTCAGTATCCTCTGTGAAATAAGTATGCCAGGTATTTCCAGTTTCTTTTCTTATGGAAGATTTTTCATGTTGTTATTCCATTCTTTTGAGACTCTTCTAGTGTTACAGCATGTTCTTTACAGTAGCCAGAGTTGTAGATGAGTACCCCACTGATTTACTGAGTCACTCCATAATCCCTTTGGTATTATTTTATGCACGTACACTTTATGTATCCTTAAAAACCCACATCTGTCCCTGCACATTTCAAAAGATACTTACACAGATCTCTCCATAGTGTCACCATAACTTTTTGTGAATGGTTTTCTTACTGTAGAAGACATTCTTTCTTGCAATACATATTGTTTTGCATGTCTTTCATCTGCCACGTTGATGTATAGCTGTAGCTTTTTCAAATCCTCTGAAATTCTTCATAGTGTTCTCTCATCTCAACAAATTGAAATAATTTTGCCTCTATTTATTATTGGTTTTTATCTTCTTCTGACTCTTTCTGCCATTCTTGAATTCCTTCTTCAAAGATGTTCTTGAAAATCCCTTTACTGCCAAATATAGTGTATTTTCAGCATAGCACCTACTTCTCTCATAGTTATTCTGGGACCTTCTCTGGTATTTCCTGTGAAAAAGTATGTAATGAAACATTAAATATGTATTGCATGTAAAAATTCGGATAATAATTTTGCTCAGAGTATTTGTTACTTTGTTTTATGCCATTAATATTGGGGTCCATCAGAAAGCTGTGGTATATGTAACATCATAAGCATTTTCAAAGAGAGGAAGATATATCTCTTTCTAAATGAAATATTAACTTTCTACGTAGTGTGACGACAAGTAGAGTTATTTTAGGCAGACTTAATTCAAAGCTCTGTAACGATGAAAACCCATTGTGTCTGAAAGGGAATCAGTGTGTGGGTTTTGTAGTATGTTGATGGTTCATAGAAAGCCTCTTTGGTTGTGGTGGCCCACAGAAAGGCTGGTTGCAAATTCTCTGCACATCAGGGTCAGAAGGCATTTGCTTTGAGCAGAATGTATGGATTACTGGCAAAAGATGGGGTTCCTCAACCATGCATAAAAATTGGAGCTGAATGAGGAAGGAATCAGGGAAAGATTACAACAATTTCCAAACTGAATGTTTTAAAGTGGAATAAAGCAAAATTTGTAGAATGTTCCAGATTAAAGTGTATTGGAGCATGTGTGTTGTGAAACAAATTATTTGTGCTTGCTATGGAGTTTTATTTTAAGAAAGATCTTTAGGGATCTGTAACATCTGCAGCTTACTACTGTTCACTGTAAATAGTTTAGTTTAACAGATAATCGGTGCAAGAATAACCGCAACTTTAACATCTCTGGTTCCACCCTCTTCAGAGAGCTGAAGTTGCTTCGGGATCCAGTTACATTTATTTTACCTTGTGATATATTACAGAAGGCCCCCAACTCCTGGACTGTCTTGCTGGTTTTCTACTGGAGGTGCATCTAAAAGAGCAGTGGTGGAATTTCTCCTGATTTATTTCAGGGTCTGAGTGCAGAACTCCTCAACTGTGTCCCTAACAGCTAACTGATTTCAGCAGCACATATCAAATAAAAGGGAGGAGCTCTTGCTGTGGAGAAGAAAGCTGGCAGAACCTACATGCTTCAGGAGAGAGAAAGTTAGAAAATGTCCTCATATCTAAGCTGTCTTTTTATTAAAAGCCTTTTATCTTCTCAGTTCTTTTAGTTAACTTCAGAATGGACAAATCTGAATTAAAGTTTAAATTAGAGTTTAGATAATTTAGATTATCTGCTTCAGGGCAACAAATTAAAAAAATAACACACCCCTCCTCCGCCTCTCTCTCTCTGATAAGAATAGCATCATAGAAGACAAGGAAGCTTAGTTCTGATGCAGACCAAAAGCCAGCAGCTTTTCAAAATCTCTCTTCTTTATCCTAGAAGACACTTTTGTTTCCTAATTTGCAAGGTTAGTGGGCTTGTAGTATTATTTACTTTGTAGCATTATTTACTTTGCAGCAGTACTTTTTCAATGTACTCAACACTACAATTGTTGCTACATGATACGAGAGAAAAAATTAAATTTTCTTTACTTCTTAAAAAGTTGGCAGATGACTTGAAATAAAATCCTTTTTTTTTTTCTTGAAGGATTCAAATTTGCATACTAAATTTTAATGAAATCAAAACCAAAATCATAACTACTGTTCAGGAAAGTGACATAAAAATTTAATGTGTCTTTATTGTGATTTAAGGTAGCATTCTGGCACACCATACACAACCTTCCATGCATGTCAGCAGAGCCAAGATTTCACCACTACTTTTTTAATTTTAATTTCTCTTTTTTTTTTTTCTGTAATGATTGCTAGCAATATCTTCATTGACAAACTATCAACACAGGGATCTGAGGTTTTCTCACTCCGCGTTGTTCTAATGCTTTACAACACACAGTAATTTTTCCTATAGGAAATTCCTATAGGGAATTGACTTTTCAGAGAAAACTCTAAAACTAAACTGTTCCAGAGACAAAAGAAAGAATGTCTAAACTGGTTTGATCTGGAAGGGCCTCTTCCATGGTCATGCCATTTTCTTTTAAAAAAAACCTCTTGATAGCAATTTTCTGATGAAGTGGTGATCTGATGCTGGGATAAAGGTAGTATAGAGACAGACCAGTGTTATGGAGTCACAGTCAAATGTATCTTCCATATTCAGAAATAAAAACTCCTATGTTCTGCTCAGCATCATTTTGTTCACATCAGGATGTTAATATTTAAGAAGTTTAGGTATTCACATATTGTTTTGAATTCCTTGTTGAGGGAATGGTTGGGGTTTTCTTGTGAGCTCCCAGCATACGTAGAAACAAGTACAACAGAAATCTCTGACAAAATTGTCATTTTTTTTTGGTGTGGGGGAGGGAGTACCCCTCCCATACCTTTCCAAGTTACAGCAACAGCTCATTTCTAGCATTTAACTTCACAATAAATGCGTAATACACATGTACTCTACATGAACTGCATTTTGAAGTAAATGAAGTTACACACTCTGTTCTTTAAATTCATTTGACTCCCAGCACAACATGTGTAATATCTCATAACAGACTGCAGACAGGATAATATTTCTGCCATTTGAATTACCAACAAATCTTTTAATTTATGAGTTTTACTCCATTTTTAAAAGAGTGCTTGGCCAAGTAGCTTTGTTTTCTTGTTATATATTATGCACAGAGTTTATTCCTTGAAAAGTTACCAAAGGCATGTTAAAAAAACCTTACCTTTTAGCAGCTTTATTTCAACTGTATGATATGGAAATTCATAAGATTTTCATGCAGCTTAAGCAGAAAAAGAACCAGCAAGCCTGTTAGGATATAGAGTATTATGAGACATTTGTAATACATTCAGTTTAACAGAGTCTGATTTCTGAGCTGTAGCAGCATCCAAAGCTGCTGCCCTTTGGCAATTTGGGCACGTAGTGTCTCAACTTCAGCGGAGTCTACAAGTGTGCAAACAGTCGAAATCAGAATCTGGACCACGTATCAAGCTTTGGGCTGAATATGGCTTTTCCTGTTGTCTGCATTTGTTTGTAGTTGTAGACTTGGAACAGTACAACCAAACTCTGTCCGTTTCTATGACTGAGTATATGCTGTGCTGAGAGACATCATCCATCTAATGATCTGAAGGGATCAACTAGCGCTATCTTATAATTCTGTGTGTGTTCTGAAGTTTCAATAATATGATACATGGCTGTGAGATGGGACAACACTTCAGGCTGGGTTTTGCTGTGAAGAACCATGAGAATAGTTGCCTTTTGTTTCTGCAGCTGGGCTGAGAGGTTGCAAACCCATTTTTTTTGGGAGGGGCCTGGCTTGGCCTGGAGGTATTTGAATATTTCACATGAAATGAAAAATCAAGTTTTGTTTTAGCTTAGACAGCAGTTTTATTGGTATTTGATGTAACTCCCTCTCCCCCTAAAAAGAAAGCAAATAAGCAAGTGTTTAAAAGTGAAAAATTCAGTTGTTCTGTTAGGAAAAAAAGTATTCAAAGAATTGAAATGAAAATGTGAATTTTTCTTTTCCTTACTTGGCCAAAAACATTAGTCAACAGTTAACCATGGTCTTTAGCCTGATCCTGCATTTTAGATTAGGAGTTTTAACACAGGTTTCTGTCCTCAACTGCAAAAATAACACAGTAGGGAGCAGGGATAAACTTAGGTCCATGTTTTGTGTACGATTGACAGAAGGTCCTATCTTAAAGGCAGAGAGAGAAGTTGGTCCAGAAGGACCCTTAGTAGCAAAGAAATGATGGAAGCAACCTTAGCAATTTGAATAAATTAAGATAGCTAGAAATAGCTAGAAATCTTATAACCCTGATGCACCTATTGATTGGAGGAAGAAGAAGGTCTTGAATCTTTGAGCTTGAATAATGCTTAGAACCAGTGATGTCAAGTACATTTTTGAATAATTTTGAACCCTATTGAATACTGAAAAATTTCCACAGACATATTCTTTATTTGCACATTGTGGCTACACTGGTGGCACAATGGCTGCAAGTTATTGTTAAAATACCACTGTTGCTACAGGCACCAAATCTCTAGTAACTCACCTCACTTAGAGCTTTTTCTCTCTAACTGGCTTATTAAAACCTTTAAATGACAATGCTGTCCCACAAACTGCAGTAGTGCAGCTCAAGGATCACACTGTGCTTTGAAAATTTATCCCTTCCTGTTTAAGCTGTTGCATTAAGGAAATCTGCCTCAAGATGTTATTCTATGCCTCAAGATGTTATTCTATATAGCTGAAGGGGTAAGGAAACAGAGCATATAGCAAAATTTCATTCTGAATTTGTTACTCAAGTATCTTAAAAAATGAATTTATTGTTTTGATGAGATTAGAGAGTAACAAAGAGTTATAAGTTTTTGCCTTATTGTGCTTTGTGGGCCTTTATTCAGTGTTACAGCCTATATGCTTTCTCACAGGCTTTCATCCAACCGCCTGTCTAGGGACTATTAGGCATGTATTCATTTTGAGTATACATTATGAGGCAATTAAATAAGAGCTGCTCTCCTCAGAGAGGAGATGGAGTGAGATCTGGGACATTAATTACCGAGATGTCATGAGAAACTGTAGTGAAGTAAGTCATCTGGTTCCAGCTTGAACTTGCAGCCAAGCTGCAAACTCACTGCAACTTGATACTGCAACACAGATCCAGTGATAGCCCCTTGCTTAGCTGGGTGTGTGCACGCGCTTGCTATAAAAGGAAGGGAGATGAGAGTAAGAAAAAGAAACTCTACTCTTAACAATTTTGAGAGATGTGGGAGCTTTTTATAAGCAAATAAAGCAGTTGCCATTAATCCTTCGAAAAGAAAATGAAGGGGCTAGTGAAACTTCCCATTGGTTTTAGTTTCCATGCTGGTTACTGAGATGGTCTAGTGAATTGTTTAACTTAAGAAGTCTCAGAAACTGCAGTTTAACAAGTTTCTAGTGGGTCAGGCTGTCTGCTTGTATGTTACAGGCACACTTCAGTGTTATGGTTAAAAATATTCTAAAAATAAAAAAGTTTACTTCCTAAATTAATCAAAACCTTAGTTTTAAGAAGCAAAACCTTGAACCAGTAGTCTGCTGCAAACTCCTCTGTCTGGCATACTTGAGTGAATGACCCTGAATTCTCCATGGTTGTGAGGGCCAAAGCAGTGAGAAGGTGGCTGTAAAACTGATTGTTAATTTCATGCTTTCCAAGTTGGCCCCATATTTTCTTCTGAGGGCAGTGGGACTGACTTATAATTTCAACAACTCCTTCCTGTGCTCTGGGTGACAAGGTGGCAGGCATGTTAGCTGCAAGAAAGCATTCATGCCAGATGAAGAGGAGGATGAGGATGTAGAGGATGATGCTGTGGCTGGAGGACCATGCCAGGATCACCAGCAGCAACATTTTGAGTGAAAGTGAGTAGTGTGAGTTACAGTGATGCAACTGGTGTGAAGGCCAGAGGAAAAGCTGTAATAAGTGTCTGGGCAGGAGTGAACGTGTTTCTCAGGCCTCTCAGTAGGCCATGTTAGCTTCAGAATAGCATCTCTGTAATGCCATTACATGGTTTTCAGGCTACAGCTGATTTGTGCCCATCTGCCTTGGAGACTCAATGCTTGCCTAACACTACCCCTCTGTGTACACATTCCCCAAGATGATACAGTCTTAAATAAAACCTAAGCAGGAAGGATTAAATCTTCAAATGTTCTGAAACTGGAGGTGACAGGCAAAGGGCATGATCTGCAGAGTGTGGAATGGAGATTGTGCTTAGGTTATGGGCTTGAGCATTTGATGGGAAAGTGGAGGAATCACCCACAATGATGGAGGAAATTGAACTGATGGGAAGGTTGGAGAGGACAAGATCAAAGTTCTTTTTTATGGAGTTTAAGTTGGCTGCTGGATCTGCACTGGGAGATGCTGTCAGGGAGGTAAGAGAGACATAACAGTCAGTGAGGAACAGGGTTTTATGACATGGATGTAGCATTTTCAAAGATGGACCTGTGAACCTCCTCTGAACAAATAGCGGGGAGATGTTCTGAGAGAGAGGAGGTGGGAACCAGACCCGAAGGATGACACTGAAGAAACCCTTGATCTCCATGTATTTTATGATCATGAAATTATTTTTACATGTGTAGCTTTCCCTGTGCACTGGGTGTGTACAGAAATTCAACGGGCCAGCACCCTCCCATTGTGCCCTTTTCCTGGTGCCAGCCCCCACAGTGCCACACAGTCTCACTAAATCATTGTTAACAGACAAATACCACAAGAAAACTGACTGTAGCCCAAACTTGAGCGTGAGTGTATGATCAGCTGACATTGCTAGCAGAGCCAACAAGTAGTATAGGGAAGAATTTACATGCCCTTTATTTTAGTGTCTGGAAGATGATTTCTGTAAAAAGCAGCAAAACGTCATGAGAATGGATAAATTTAACAGGCCCTGCAAGGAACTGCCTTTCCATGCAGCAAGAGGGCTGTGTACGTTACAGCAGGGAGATCACTGCTAATTGGTGCATAGGAAGTGAGATCTGCTCCTTGCGCTTGCTCTGGTTACACCACGAGGAACTTTGGAGCAGAGGAGCCTGCAGACACTCTAGTTTAGACTCTTTGCTCCCCCCACGTAACCCCACGGAGCCTTTGGCCAACTCTTGAGTGCAGCTGAGTTGTGCTTTAAACCATGCCTATGTTTTCCCTTTGGCAAGGCAGGGACAAACCCATTCTTGGATGAAGTCAAATCTCCCCAGAGCTGTTCTCACTTACATCCAGCTGTTTGCTGACCACTGGGGCTCTCATGATGAGTAAAGATGACCATGGGCAACAATGATCTGTGAATGATTGCTTTTCTTTCTTCTCATTATGTTGGGACAGGGTGAAGGAGACATGAGATCTGCTATGGCAATTCCTAGAGACGTGAATATTTCCCATAGGAAGTGATGTTCTCATGCAGCTGCAGTGAGCACTTTGGTGGCTCAGAGGAATGTGGAGGGACACGGTGGGAAGTGGGCTGAAGGGAAATAAATTCGGGTTAGGGGACCTGCGTGTTGTGGAACTCAGCTACCTAATTTTGGCATTTGGAGCAATTTTTCTGCATGATTCACTCAGATCTGGTTTTCAGAAACATTAGCTGTGGGTGGATGCTTACAGATGAGTCTTTACATTTTTTGGGTGAAAAAAAAAGCAAAAAAGAAAATCTTGCGAACTCGTTGCTTAGCTTTCTTTCTTGTTAGGTTTGGGGTAAAAAGCAAAGAATCTTGAAAGCCCACAAATATTTGTATTCAGCAATTCAGTGGTTTTATCTCTGCATGAGACCAGGCTAGGATAGAGAATGCCTTGGAAACACAGATTAAAACAGCTCTTTAAGTAGTGGCTCCCAACCCCCTCCCTGAAATTTCTCATGGCAATTTAATTAAAATCAGAGTAGGAGTCTCACCAACACCTCTGAAACTCGGGAACATAAATACGTAGTCTGAACTTCACTCCATTTACACAATGTGTCAGGGTACAAATCCTGAGCAAAGTTTTAGCCTGGATCCAATCACTATATGTCAAACTAATTAAAAATGTGTCTTTTTTTTAATTATTATTATTTCTGAATTCTCCATCTAGGAAAGACAGTGGGAAATATTGCAAAACATATTTGTTTAAAGTAGTCCAGAAAGTCCAGTCAGTGAACAAGCTGTCTTCAAACCAAGTCTAAAACTAGTCTGCAGTCTGAAAAGTCTTTGACTTAATTGCACTCTCCCTTTGCTAGCAAATGAGAAGTTTTTAAACATCCTTTTCTGTTTGCTGAGTGATTTTCTGAAGTTTGCATAGAGTGCTGCTGCAGAATATTGTGATTTTCAAGAGCAGACCATTGCAAAACATAGTAAGTGGTTGTCCAGGTCTGGACAGCAGGAAGGAATAATCGGCATCAGCCAGGATCGGCTGTACCCGGTTTGCTGGTGTGAATTCCCTAGCTGTAAGCTCTGCTGTGGGGTGAGGCCAGTTAGCAGCTAACACATGCCACGCAGTGGGCAATGGCAGTGGGAGGAGGATATGGAGGGGAATAGGCAGGGACACACTAAGAGAGAGTGTCTGATTAGGATCCTGTAATAGAAATTCAATTTGTCCTTTCCTTGCATGCAGCTGGAGCTCAGGACAGGCACCTTCACCCCTGTTACATTTGCAAGGCCATTTCTGGGGGTGAGAGTCATGAGAGAAAATACTTCTCTCTGAGCTCCTAGGCATGTGCACCGGTTCATCCCCTTTCCTTATGCTTCCCATATGGCATTGCTAGCGTGCAAGGGGAGGTCATATAGCGGAGCCGCAGCAGCTGAGAGCTGGGTATCTTGTCTCCATGCTCCTCTAAGCTCCTTTCACACTCTGTGAAGAGAAACAGGCACCTCCAGGAGGTGATTTATCACACCCATCCTAGAGCCCTGGGTTAAGATGGGATGAATCAGTCATGAGAAGTGGGTGTCTTTTCCCCGTGACTGTAGAGGGAGCTGAGGCCGCTGGTTTAGGTAAGCCTGTGAATTTTCAGTGGCTTAAATTGGGTGGGATGACTCTTGCCCTTGGAGAGTAAGTGCATAGAAACACGTAGTTTAGCATGACAGCTACCATAGCAAATAAGAAATTGACAGCAGTGTCAGGCTGAACTGGAAGACAGGAAGCCACAAGAGTAATCAGAATTTCTCTTAATGCTTAGTAATGCCTAAAGCAGTTATTGTTTCAGGAAGCAATTCTTGTTCTCTCATAGGATTCATGTGAATCACTGCGACCAGTTCTCTGAGACCTGGCCACAGCTATCACAGACTTGAAAAGTGTTTTCAGACTCTCCCCAAATTCAATGGGCATCCTCCTATGGTGCCTCAGGACAAACCTCCTCCCACGCCTGAAGTCACCACCAGCACAGTCAGTTGCAATAGCAGGTCCCCAGGACCTCAGATAGGGAATACACAAAATTGCAGACTTAGTCTGAAGAAGCAGTGTAACTGATAATCATCTGGTTTGTCTGCCATACCCATGGCATGTGAAAGCTTCAGGTGTGTCTGCGTGGAAATCCATAACCTAGTATCGTCTTTCTTTGCTCAACACAACCCTCTTATTTTTCTTAAACAAGAGTACTGATTTTACTTGATTTAAGGGTCCTTAACTGGTGAACATCTGAAGGAGACAGGTTTTGCCTAGCCAGAGTAATGTGACACTTTCTCATGCTCTTATATGCCTGAATTTTTGTGTGTAAAATATCACAACCCGTTTGGCCAGATGTAATACAAATTATTTAAAATTAAATTGACTTATTCTGAGTTTTGTTTGTCCCATTTTTTTTTTTTTTTAAAGAGCCTAAAGTTCTTTAAAATGTGGAAGTAACTGATCTATAAATAGTGAGAGAAATAATGCATTTGGTGGTATATCTTGATATAAGGAAGAGTTTTCTAATGGTGTCCCATAAACTGTTCCAACTGTGCTATCATGCTGCTGAAGATCATAATTCAGTGCCAATTATAAACTAAGGCTTATCATTAACAAGGTACATACAAACTGGAGACATCAGACATGTAAGGCTCATGACTTCCTAATCCTGGGTGGAAAGCAACAGTGTAAATGTGTATAAAAACCAAATCTGCAATCAGACAGACCCATGAACTGGTAATAAAAGCCAGTGGTGCAGACTCAACCTTGACTAATCTTGTTTAAGGGATCTAAGACTGAGTTACAAAGAAAAAAAGAAGTCTAATAAAAGCATCCATGGATTTTGAAACCCATCACAAAATTGCTGACGCAAGGGAAAATGTGAAATAATTTCAGCATGAGTCTGTAAAGGCATACATTCAAAGGACCTGAACAACAGCAAATGCACTTTACACAGCCAGTGTGAGGAATAATTAACAATCTTAAATGAAAAATGGAAACTGAAGACACTTAAAAAATGGGCACCAGCATGAAATATCTTATTGCTTCAAATCCAAACCTCATTCATTAACAGCCAAAATATGTCATCTTATAATACTCTACTGACTTAATAGGAAATTTTTGGTGCTCTGAATGCTCAGTTACCTGCATAGGGGATGAAGACAAGAGACACACAGAGGCTTGAACCTGGATCTTTGTTATATTTATCTATTGAAACTGGTAAGAATTTTTCTCTCAGAATGAGTGAAAAACGCTGTGCTCCTTTATTGAGCCACATAGCCTAAAAAATCAGGAGCCACCAATCAAAACCGTAATGCAAATGCTCTAATGGTAAATTCTTAATGTAAATGATTAGATTTTATTTAAAAACATCTAAACCCTTACTTTTTCTAATTGAGAAGATTTATCCTCCTACCTCTAAACATTTATGTTTATGATTGAAGAGGAATATTAAGTTTTGACTCTCTTTACTGGACTTTATTGACACTGTCACGTGGAGATGATGATCTCCTCTTTTTTTTCTAAAGAAGTCAGGACATAGGAAAGCTTTTATAAAACCACAGGATTTTATCCAAACACAACTGATGTCATAATTAATTGCTTTTCTTTATGAAAAAAAAGTATTGGAGCTAGCATTTTGTTTAATCTCTTGGGTTGGAAGAGAATAGTATTACCTTTGAACCTATCTCTGTTATTTATTTATGTCTGGTCATAGCAAAATGGAACCCCAAACAGATAGTCACTGTGTGACTTTTATTAGTCAGTTTCAATATAATTATAACTATTTAATTGTTTTTATTTGTGCAACTGTTGTGGCCAGAAGTCCTCCTCCTAAGCAAGAATACTTTTCATTTGGGTGCTTTCCAACCAAAGAATGAAAAGATGATCCCTCTCTCCAAAAGCTTGCTGCAAGGAAACAATAAGCCTGTATTATTTGGCAGGAATCACTGTAATCGCAGTGTTTCAGCAACTGCACTCATCTCAAGTGACTTTTGTGTCACTTCCTTAGGAGGACAGAGTGTCTGTGAGGTATTAGCAGTTTATTTGTTGCCTGTTAGAGTCATGCACAATTCTAGTTCTTTTTAAAAGCTCAGAATAAGACATTTTGAATTTTGAAGTTAAAAACAATTCCTAGGTTAAGTGAAATTCCTATCTCTAGAAAAAAAATTACTTTGGAGCTGAACTGGGATCATTTATAATACTAAAAACTTATCTCCAACCTCTTTTCATTGTCAATTTTAGCCAGTTCTATCTGGAGAGGAAATCAAGCTACTGTCTACATAGAAGACATACTTGTCCATGTTTGCGTGCACATGTGCACACACACACGCTTTCACTTTCAGCCTCTTATTTTGATTTACAGGAGTAGACTACTCATTAAAAAAGCATTTAACCTATAATCACCAGTGGAAAGCTAGTGGTTTGCACTCTGTCTATCCAAAGGCTCTGTTGAAGAGCAAGTCTGACTAGTGATATGGCAAAAACACTATAGGTCAAAAAACACAGAGCAGTTTTTTCACTATTCCAAACAAACTTTAACAATATGCCATGAATAGACCATTTTTAGCTTATAAACCTTTTCCTGTGGCCTGAAATACTGACATTCCCATACCAATGTGGAAGATCAGCTTTAGCCACTTAAACGATTACCCAGTGGAGACATAAACTGGACTGCCTGTGCTGCCAAGGGATATAAACCTTTGCTCATTCAGTGGAATAGGATAATCAGTAACTGCACAAACTGGTAGATGTGAGGTCTGGAGTGCTTTCCTCAGCCCACACAAAGACTGAACAACACAGGTAACTCTTGGAGCAGTAAGTCAAACCTTTGTTTTGCAAGAGTCTACCGTATTTCAAGTGGTTCTCTTTGGTACCAATAAGATTTCAGGAAACCAGATGGGAGAAGGTATTCCCATACGACTTTTCAGCTGACAAAATATATTATATTCTTTTGAGTAAGAATCAGGCTACATTGTACAGGTCTTCTTAGCTGGACAGGCTAAAACAAAGATAAGCAATAAGTATGTTCTCAGGTAGAAAAATGCAGTTAAATTATCAGCTTTATTATTGAGCCTACATGGGCATATGTATAACTGATGCACCTTTATTCCCCCCTGAAATGTCTGAACTGTGTGAGAAATTGCCTTTCTTGCAATATAGGCTCTGAATTTTTGAGCTTGAGCCCTGTTGGGGCAAGCAAAAAAAGAATTGCTGGGTGGGCAATGCTTTAAAGCTTTGAAACTGTTTATCCTCACCCAGAAACAGCTTTACTGAAGAGAGACCTTGTGGGCTTGCTTGAAAACTCCTCTGTTTTTCTGGGGTGTAATGGGAACTCATGGGAGAAAACTGTAGCTGAAGATGCAGGAATGAGCAGTGAGCTATCCAAAATTGCCACCCTTGTATTTCAAGCTAGGTAAAAGCTATTTTGTGTGTGTGTAGGTGGGTACTCTTTTTGAACAGTTCTAGGAATCAAAACTAGGGAATTAAATCTGTATGCATTTAGCTGCAAAACTGTAAAACTATCTTATCTCTTGTCCTTCAGCAACCATGTTTACATGGGCACCTACTTATCTGTCTTCTGTTATGAAGCTGAAGTTCCCTCAAGCAAGAAAGAGAAATCTACACTGTTCTCAAATGTGCTTACAATTTGACTGAATGCTATCGATAAGCCAACAGTGCAGACTGATCTAAACCCTTATTTTAACTAAGTTATCTAAACTGCTCAATTAAATGGCTATCAAGCAACTTAAGAGTTGGCTTCGTATGGCTCTTTTAATTCTCTTGAATGAATATATTTAAAAATAATTTATGAAAATGCAGTACAGTTGAAAAAATATTCACTCAGTTCTTTTCTCTACTGCACTATTTTTGTAGTCTGCAGCAAATTGGTATTACTCTTCCCTGTTTCTGTAAAATGCTCAATGAGTTCAAATGACTCTCAAATCTACTGAGACAGTTGAATTATTGCAAAAATCTGTCTAGGGCTGTAGACATGTGTTCTTTTGACTCCCCCTCCATCCTACTGAAAAATAAACTACTGTTCTTCTTGGCTTATTTTGTCTCTGTCAAGGAAACTTTCTGCTCTCATCTCAGGAGAATTGTACAATAACAATCTGATCCTGACCTTTCTACCTCTTCCTTAAATAACAGATGAAAATTGGACAGCGAAAAGTGGTGTACGCTCCATAACTTGTATCCCAGACACAATCTAATGACACTCTTCTTCTAGTAAAAACAATAGTTGCAGCAAAGGTTAAGGTAAACAGGTTTAGCTAATTACCTCTTAATCAAATCCAGTTATAATTTACTGCTGTCCTCTGAAACTCTGTGCCTACTAAACCGTTGACTTTGGTTGGATTAGCTTATCTCTGATAAATGTAGTGTGATTAATTTCTCCCACAGTACAGCAGCACGTAAACATCAAACAGGAATAATATACGACCAAATAAACCCAACTCACACACTATCACAGCAGAACTCTCCAAGGCCCTTATGTACCAGGCACTGAAATCAAATCCCTTTTTTTACAGATGGTGGTGATGGGGAAACAATAATTTTTATGTTATTCTTTGTCCCAGAGACAAAAAAGAAGACATCAGAAGCAAAACGCACCACCACTTTCATGCTGAGGAAAGTCACACTGCATACATATAATGTGCACTTTTACGCGTGCAAATCCTTGCTGTAGGCATGCAACTCAGATGTATACATGTGAACACAAACATGCATTTGTCATATTAAGCTTTGAAAGTGTGGCTGTGAACACCCTTAGAGACTAATTTTTTTAAGTTGTCTTTCTAGAGTATGAAATAATGTGTTTTTCATGTAAGTGAGAGGGAATAAAGAGAGCTCAATTAAAAATCCATTTGAAATGTTTATATGAGATCTGAAACTACATACACTTTTTGAGTTTATACTTTGGTTTCAAGCTCAGACTGGTTTAATCAAAACATTTGTTACTTTTTGAACAAACTTTAGACTACTTTTTAAAGAAGCTGCTCTGAGGTATGGTTCTGTATCAAAATAGTAAGGAAGCCATAATCCCCCAGAGCTTTCTTAGAAGCCCTGTGAAATGCACCAGTTTTTTGATTTAGCTGCAGTTTGTTTTTTTAGCTTTATACTAATTCAAAACCTGAGGCAGAGAGTAGAAAATGTCTGCATAAAGTCCTTGTTATGGCAGGAAACAGCAGAGCTACTTACAACTCTGGCTGCTGGTGGTGCTCCGGTATGATCAATGGGACAGAAGAAATTTACCTGATCTGACTGATCTTGAACACAAATCTAGCCTTGCTTTAGCATTAGCTTTACTTCAGTGCCACTTGCTTACTGCAAAGCAGCAGGTTGTCCAAACAACAAAAATAATTACATCAAAACACTGCCCTAACTCTAGCACTGTATGTCCTTTCCCATGCTCCTGAAGAGCTGCTATTATACTGAACGCACTTTGAACACTAATTTGCACTTCATTGTCAGCCACATATTGCTTGCTATTTTTATTTGCTATAGCAAAAGCTAGGACAAGTTAACTTCTCAGATCTCAGAACCAGCCTACAATTTAGTATGTTTGGCAACCCTCATTGCTGGGACATCTGTGGAGGAATTCCTCTAAATGTAAAGCAGTGGATTCACGCTTCATGACTACTACTCTGAACAGTGGTTTTCTGTGGTCTATAGACGTTGGGGCTCAATGTCTAAACGGAACTGTGAAAGGTAACTGAGAAAACCAAACTGGCCACAACAGGTTTGAATATGCTAAATGAGGACCTAAACCTCCACCGATTACTACTCTACAAATGAAAAGGACCAAACATGATGGGTCTTCAGCACAATTGAATTGGCCAACCTGTCAAAGGAACACAAAATTTAAATGGAAAGAGCTGGATGTAAAAGTGGTCCTGAAGTGGCTATGGCAGAAAATTACTTTGAAGCTGATCCACATCCTTTCACAGAAATTAATAAATCCCTTTAGTGGGGATCCTGTTATGGCGACATGCACACTATAAACAAATGATGGGCCAAGCTTTAGGAGCCTTCAAACCTTCCCTCTGTTGCACAGATTTGCAGTTGTCATTGCCCTTTGATTTTCTCCCTTTTACATATATTTTTATTAGCTCTTCTGCTGTGTGCCTTGTGCAAATAGACCTCGAGTTCAAGGCTGTGTACAGTGGTTGGATTTTTCTCAAGCCATTGGAGTTCCAGCCAGTAAGTAAGAGTCCCAGTGCACGGGCCAAATTAATTCCATCATCATCAAATGGAAACAAAGTGCCTGAGACAAAGTGACTGAGAGGTCAAGGAAATCTGCAGCTGAGAATCAAACTGGGGCCAGTCAGAAATTCAATACATTAAAGGTGAACTAGGGGGCATTTTTAGAGCTTGGGGTGCACTCCAGTGATTGCACACAATCTTTCATGTTTCTTGTGGCTTTATCTCAGATTTATTGTTGACCAATGCACAAGAAGAAACAACAAGGATTATTCTGTTATACGAATTTTCCGTCTTCGAATTAATTTTGTATAGCTGATGTGATTACTATATGAAGTGACTTTTTAGAAAAAAAATTTTTAAACCCGACACCAGTACAGGAAAGGTTTGTGTGTCTGACAGCTCTGGAGTTGCCTGATCAGAAGACAGGTCATGGTTCAACCTATTAAACTTTTGGTAGCTGCAAGATGTTACATGAGCTGAATTGCCCATCCAACAACATAGACCTGATCGCTGCTTCCATTTCCTTATACAGCAATGGACAAAGCTTGAAAGAAATTAATGCACACATTTATCCCCTGCAGGGCTGACATCTTTCTGGCTGGCTGATAAAAACCTTCAGATGATCAGACAGAACTGTAGCTGCTACGTAGTCAGTATGCCTCAGAGCAGCACTATTATTCAAGACTCACTTCCATTCAATGTCAGGTCCAGGAAAATAGGGAAAAAACATAAGCTAGCTCTTGGGTGAAAACAGCTGTGAGTTTTCAGTGCAATTGTAGTCTTGCACCTTAAATTCATGACCCTTTAAATTCGATGTCATGTGAACCCTTGATTACTCATCCCCTGAGGGAAAGGAAGGCTATCTGAGAAGCTCTCACACTTCCAAACTGCCCCACATCTTTGTGGCTTTAAGCCACATAAAAGTATATAACCATTCCATAAGATATTGCTCAGTGGCTCTTGGAAATGGCTTGGAATAGGACTTATTCAGCAGATTTGTATAAAACTCAATCTCTTGTTTTTACAGTGTCTGCAGATTAAAGCATGAAATGTAATCATTCTGACTAAAATCCGTGCCTCTCCACAATATTGTTTCATATCAAACCTGATGTTTTTTGGTTGCCTGTTGTGGATTGCCAGCTGGCTCTATTCTGCTAGAACGGGATACTGGAATATTTTTCATGTTTCAAAAAAGCATCTAGTTTATCTTCGCCTACCCAAAACCACCAAACACACCTAGGCTAACCGTGGTCTGCAAAGCCCTGAATATTCTCTTTCTGCCTTTGGGGTCGTCCTTGCGTCATGAAAACTATAGCAAGGGTCCCATTTATTTTGTCTACAGGTCCTTACACAGCAGTTAGGCCCAAATTTAGGACGACCTCAACCAAGGGCTTCCATTAGAGCATTGCCTCTTGCCCTGGTCTCCTCCTTCAGACAATGTATAGAGGAAATTACATGGAGAGGGTTATTCAGCCTGTCTAAGATCTGTGTCTGCATCTAGAGGTAGAGTTAATTATCCTGGAATACTCCAGGACACAGGACACTTAGATAAAGCCATAACTTTAGACAACTTTGATAAATTTTCATGTCCTGGACTAGTGGACATTTTCATGTCCACAGAAGTATGGACTTCTGTGTCTGGACTAGTCACCCTAGACATCTTCCAGAGTTAAGGGAGAGAAACAACGGTGCTTTCAGGTTGTCATTCATCTCACGACAAAAGATGGTGAGATAAATCCCTCTATTCTGTGTTCCCAGGGGACAGTGGGATGCACACCTGCAGGGTCATATGGATATGAGGTGAACTGCGGCATCTGGCCATGCTTTAGGTTCCTGTTGTGTTGAGGAATCCCATCCTGGAGTGACTGGGTTTTAAACTTAAGAGCCACCAATAAAATTCTGATAGTTTCTTAGGATGAACCTAGGCAAATGGAACCTGGGTTTTTAAAACAGTTCCCCTGTGGAAGAATTAACTCTGTTAAGAAATGCTGAGTCTCTTTAAAACATATAATTCTTGGTGGATGTTAAGAGAGTAAGTGTTGCAAGTTATTTGCATTAAATTATTGAATCCTATTGTGCTAAGTAAATTTTATCTTTTTTCTTTTCTTTTAATTAGCGCATAGAAGGAAACATTTCCTTTCTGTACAGCATGGTTAGTTTTATCTTGGGGGTTTTTAAACCTAATTTATAAGGTTTGGAAAGATTGTCAGCTGACTATGAAACTGATTAATTTGGAGGCATTAATAAATGTAATCTGCACTGTGAGGACTGCATCAATTGTAAGTTTGAAAGCTTATTTCCAGTGACACTAGCTCTGAAGAGTATTTTACATTTGAAAGAGTGTGGAATTCTGCTTTTGGCACCTCTAGTGAAAAGCACAGATTAAAATATATGTGTGCTTTTCCCTCCCATTTTTATAGTGGGGGAATTGTCCATGTTGATGTTACGAACAGTGGGAGAAAACAACTTAGTCCTAGCCATGAGACACTGATCTCTGTCACTCATTTGTCAAGAGCCACAGGTTTAGTGGTATATAATGGTCAAGGCATTAAGAGAATAACATCAGTATTTTCACTGTTATTCCAAGTTCTCACCCTAGCATTGCAAAGGATAATGTTCTGAACCTTTCTCAAGCTAATACTCAAGTTTCTGCTCATTATTTGTGATGCTTAACAGCTAGACCTAGAAGATAACAAAAAGTAAAAAGGACATTGAAATTGAGGGTCTTGTCTGGGGCACTGGAAGTTTTGTATTTATGCAAAGTGGAAGCATCAGCAGAACAGACTGAAGGTTTCTGTCCTCAGAGCGGGTTTGTTGGGCTGAGCCTCGAGTGTGAGCAGGAAGGAAAAGCACTGTCAGAAATGTTGTGGCATAGGAGGACTCCCTGCCTGCTCAGCACTGTTGCATTCATAGGAACCACAGGCACCTTCAGCTTCAGGCAGCAGATTTGGGGAACTTGTTTTTTGGACTCACAGCTATTGCAAAGGTTAGCCATCCCAGCCATGCTCCTGTGCAGGTTTGTCCCTATGTCCTAGAGGATGTCGGACCTTAAACTGTTCCCCTCTGCCCAGCATTTTCCTAGTCTGGAGGCTCCTTTCAACATGTTGGCTTTGGTGAGTCCCATTCTCACTTTGACAACTCATCTCCTGTGTTACGTGGGGGCACCAGATCCAGATCTATGGGTCCTGGTAGAAGTGAGCTGCTGCAAAGCTGAGTTTAAATCCCCTTTCTGAATCCAGTCTCTTTGTGGATGCCAGCTGTGCTTGGTAATTTGACTTAAGATCTTAAAATCACTTTGTAGATCCAGCCCTCAGGCACCTTTGAAAATCCCTCCATAGGAAATGAGGGTTTTTTCACCGTAAGTGTGAAATAGAGTATAACTCTTACTGGTTTTAGTGCAACTAAGATCATGTAGCACTTTTTATAGACTGCCAAAGGGTCTAAATCTGGTCAGTAAACCAGAAGGTGTTTTAAGTGGAGTAGACAGAAGGCGGTTACGTCTGCATGGGCTCATTGCCATCTGTATTTAAAGCATGGGGGAGATCATGATGCCTTTGGGGAAGAATGCAGCTACTTGCACTTTATTTTATTCTTGTAATTTGAGTGCCAAGTCCCTGGAGCTGAGGAAAGATGATTCTTTTTCTTTTTCTTCCTTCTGAACGTTCAGGTAAATAAATATTGAAACGTTGTACACTGGTCCACTGTATAGAAAATTAATTCATTGAATAGCTTGGCATTTCAATAATTACTTGCATTTCCAATTCATTATTTTAAGCAGGCTGGGTTTTCAGCATTCAGCTTCCCCTTGAAATAAAACACTTTCATACATTAAGGTTTGCACATGAGTTTTCTAGCAAAATTGACTGTGAGACATTGAATGGCACAGGCAGAAAAAAAAAATTGAACTGTAGCTCTATGGATGCATGTTTCGATATAGTGAAGTGCTCTGACAACCAGTCAACTGTCATGTACCTTTTGGTGCCTGAGATGAACGTTATGGGTCTTGTGGAGACAGCAATTGCTTTTGTTTTGTGAAGAAAAATATGTAATAGTGTATTTGTTTTAACAAAAAATACCCTGTGAAGTGGACTCCTGGGGAAATGAAATTTTACCATACAGACTTCAGGCTGCAACTCTAAGAAGTTTGGGATGGTTTGTAGTCTACAAATACACTGACAAATGTGTGATTTAATGTTGAGAAACACTAGCATAATGATCCTTTCACTGACCTCTAAAAACATTATTGTTTCTTGTCTTCTAGTGTTCACTTCTGGAAATTTGAATATAATGCTGAACTCTTCACTGGTTTTAATGTCATCTTTGCATAACTGCTTGCTTTTGGAAAGAGATGCACAGGTGTTAATCTACTTATGCATTTCATCTGTGTTACTGTTTTAAAGAGGGCTATGAGAAAATGTTCTCTGTGTTTTGCACTGACCAACTTTCTTTTCCTTTTGTTACAGGTAGGCTTTGTGAATACATCCAAAGTGCTTTCTTTTGCAAATGCCTGAAGCTTCCAAGGAATTAATTCTTGAGTTTTATTCTGGACAGCAAGGTTGTGGGAAAGCAGGATCAAAAACATCAACTGTAAGTTTTGCTTCAAAGTAGACTGACATCTTCTCAGACTTCTGGATACTCAAGCTAAGGAAATAGCAATATTTTTTCTTGTACTCACACAAAATCTTGTTCTTCAGACTCAGTTGCATCCCATTTGCAATCCTTGGTTACTCAGCTTCTTACATGACACACTTGATGAAGGTCTGCTTATACCAGCTACTTATACTAGCATTTACTTACACCAGGTAAAGAGCTGCCCTTGAGGTTTTGGACTCAAATTTTAATGGCAGCAGGTAGGTGCCTTGAAACCTTAGGGCTGTATGCTGTGTGGCTTTTTTTCCCACCTTTTTATGCTGCTTAAAAAGGATTTAGTTGCTTAAGGGAGAGGTGGTATTATTAACCACTGTAAATGTGGAAAACTGAACTTGTTGAAGCAAATGAGCTCCATTCAGGGCAACAAAACTAAGAAAATATGTATTTCTTCCCTGACAAAGCTATCATTGCAGTTTTCAGGACCCTTCCCTACAGCAAAACAATTTCTTTCCACACAACCCTCTTGATCAGCTCCATGGTTCTGCACCAACCCTACGCAGAGGCAGCCACTCCCAGGGGTGTCAGGACACACTAGGAGTTAGTGTATATGAGATTGCATCAAATATACACTTTAGTGGCATAAAGAGATGCCCATGGGCTGAAGAGCCCAAGTAAGTGATACCAGTGAGCAAATATGCACTTGCTTACAGTGTTATAGACTATTCAGAGTAGGCTTTGGCAGACTGGGATTGCATATGTGCAAAAGCAGATGATGACGGGACTGATGGAGCGCAGCAGCCTGTATGGCACCATTACACCAGGTCCTCCAGATTTTGTCATGTGTGAGGATGCTCACACTCCTGTGATGCCTGATGGACAAGCTGCTTGCAGATGCCACGGCAGTTGCTGCTTGAACTGCTTGCTTGCATATTGTGCTTTTTGCCTATGAGCTTGCCTCCTCAGAGGTCTGTCAACTTCATGTCCACCATCTGCTATTCTGCAGCTTCTCTTTTTCTAACATCTGTTTGATTTGTCAGGAACTGGATAGATAAATGAGGTGTGACTGCTGCTGAGCACTTTGGAGCAAAGAAGCTTGTCAATGAGGTCATGCTGCAGTTTTAAGATCCTGACAGTCCAGGCCATGGTTATCAGACCTGGACTTTCTAGGTTTGCAGTTTGATTTTAGCATATCATAATATACCGTTGATTTATCTCTGTGGATCACACTTCCACACATGCAGTGCTTTTCTATAACATACAAATGATGGTAGTAACTTTAAGTGCAGAGAAGAATTAAGCAGAACATGATGTACAGTTCTTTAGATGGTTTGATGTGAGCTTTCTACTCCTGCATTTTCTGCTGACTCAAAAGATTTACCCAAAAAGAAACATTCACTTCAAAAACTAAAATAAAAAACAATCCTTTCCCTTACCCCCAGCTCTTTGACTGTCTTGCAGGAAAGCACAGTGGAGCAGAACCAAACCTGATACAGGGTTCATCAATGATTTGCATCTGCTGAAAACCCAGGAAACCTCCATTGGAATTGCTTTAACAAACGTTTTCCCCTAACGTTTAAATTCAGGAAGAGGATCCAAGGGCAAAAAGATCAGAACAACTGTTTCACAAATGTAGAAATCAGTCTATTTGTCACTGACAGCTGAAAAGATCTCCTTTTCTATACTCTGTTCGCCATCAGCTTAATTAAATGTGGGTGTTAATTGGAGCCTCAGCTAAGACATTAACATCTTTTAGTGTCATGCAATGATACTAGATGTAAGCGAAACAGAAACAGGAAGGGACTCCAGCCTTGCATGTATTTCCAGCATCATTTAGACTGCAACCCTAAAAACAGCAGCTGATGTAACCTGGCACCGATGCTGTAGGAAGCAGTCCCATCCTCTCTCCAATCCTGGCAGCTTCTTTCCCCTCCTTACCAGCAAACTTGTCCAGGTGGTCATGAAGCAGGAGCAGACCCAGGTTGAAAGGATCCATAACTGTGTCACCAATCCATTTCTCATGTTGGCTCTTCTCCCCGGACTGGCTTCCCATGTCCTAGGGTGGTGCAGGAGCAGGAAGAACGCAAATGGGACTGAGAGGAGGGCAGGGCTGCAGCCATGCCAGCCAACACCAGCTGAAACTCTGCATACCTTTAAGGATCTTTCCATGTCCGTTGTACTGGCAGATGAGAAATCTGAAAGCCATCCTGCTAGGGGTTCATTGCTGCTGCTATTTCAGGTTGGTGCCATCATGATGCTGGGAAGGTTTGACTAAGGACCTGAAGCCCACTGAGCTAGGTGCCGTACAGCCACAGAAGAGGAGAGTCCATGCTTGAAACCAGCTTAAAATAATGAATCTTGTTGCAAGAAACCACAAATGGAGGAGAAGGAAGAGAAGCAGCATCCTGTAAAGGATGTGAAAGCAATGGGGTGCAGGAATGATTCATGTGGGTCAGCATGAACATGTTTGATGGGGGAGCAAGAATGCAGAATTCTCACATCCTAGGATAACATCATGTTGCAAAACCCAAGACTGAGAAGAAAAAAGTTTAGGTAAATGGAGAAATGCTTCTCTAGGAAATCTGGAGAAATGCCAGACATAACAAGTACCTCAGCAACAGAGGATGTAGAAGGATGTCTGAATTGAGGATCCCAGCTATGAGCCTGAAAGACAGGCCAGCATGATGGGGAGATTGGAGAGTTGAGGTGGGCTGAGGGAGAAGATATAGCCTTGTTGTAGCTATGTTGAAGCTGGGAAGTGGCGCTGTGCAAGGAGGTATCATCAAAGAGGTAGCCTGAGATGAGACAAACCATTTTAGTTTTGTCCAATTAGGCAAAAGGAGACAGATCAGAGCAGAGAAGATCTACAAGGAGCCTGCATAGAGACGGCAGTTGAATTCATGTGAATGATGGATGTTCAAGAGGGGCACAGAGGTCCCTGAGCTGCAAGTGAGGATTTTTAATGCAAAAAATATATAAATATAAATTGTATAATATTCTCATTGCAAAGCTCTTCTCTTTTCCCAAAGCACATAAAAATGAGTGCTGTGACACTGTAGTTGCCATGATGGAGATTTATTCAAGGTGTAAAGGAATTTTGTAGTCAGCTATGCTAAACTGCCTCTATCAGCATGTCTGCTTTTGAATAAATGAGCAAACGATATCATGTATCGGTTTTACTTCATGGTTTATCAAATGAAGACTCTTTATACTTGAAATACCACTGTACCTGGGCACAGGAGAAATCACATAACTATTTTTCTGTCAGATAAAATGCTGCAGTCTTTCCATTATTACAAATAGTTCTCAGTTGCAACTGTGAAACCTAGGAGATAGCTAATCTTTTGTCATATTCTGCACAAATAGAGACAAAACTGAATATATTTCCAGTATTGAATTACTTCTTCATTTATTCCAAGTTAAAGATGCTAATCACTATCCCTATTTTCACAGCCTTATCTGACTATATTAACCTGACAAAAGGGCAGCCAAAATTCAAGATTAAATTTCAAGATAATGCTAATAGACTCTTTTTTCCGCCATCTCTCTGTCTTTTGGCTGATTCTCATTAGTTCATTTATAAGGCTTCTATTAGCCGGTAGTTATTTCAACACAGTATGCAACATAGACGTGGAAACTTGATCTTGATGTTATCCTCTAGTATTTAAAATCTGACTTCAGATCTGCCTATTGCCCAAGAAAAGCAGGAGAATACAAATAATGATCTAAGATTCAAAAACACAAATAGGCAGAGAAGTAGAAAAGTCTGCTTTGAAAACATCTTCTGAAAAGGAGGAGTAGAAGGATAGGGACAAGGAGTCACAGAGATGCATCTTACAGAAACTTTCTGGAAGAGAGAACCAGTCAGCAACATGTTCCAAAAATTTTCCAAAGTATCTCACAAGACAGTGGCCTTACTACTCCCTGTTGGATGTGTGAACTATAAAAAGGCAGAAAAAGACAATAGTTTTGTCAGTGTTTTCAAAATTATTATCAGTTTGAGGATTAAAGACTCAGCTCCCAAATTACATGCTAAGGTCAGAAACTCAGCTTGCATTAAAGCAAGCGTATGTTCCTGACCCTCTTGGTTGTAGAAAAAACAGTGGAAGTATGTATGTCCAAGGCTATGACAAAAAGAAAATGCTGTTTTTAAAGGTCTCATGGAGCTTCAGCCAGTGTTCTGAGGTCCCAAGCCATGATTTTTAAATGCTTAGGGTTGATACTGAGGAAATGATTATTTTTGTCTTATTTCTGTCAGAATTAGTGATAAATGATAGCTGGAATTAACTTACCTGAGTAGATGGTTGTATTTTCAACCAGTTGGGATTTTTAGTATTCTCCCTCCTGCAAGCAGCTTCAGATCCCTAGAGTTCAGAAGCACTCAACGATGTGTAGGTCTTAAAAGGAAGTGCGTAGGAATTTCTACAGGGCCAAGAAACAAAAGCATGGGGTGGAGAAACATCTAAGGGAAAGAAACAGTAAAAATCAGTGAGCTGTCGGTGTCAGTTCTGGGAAAAACAAATTTGCAGGTAACGGATTGGACCGTCCTCAGGTTTGCCAGCTGTCTGCAGTATTTTGCACACACTGTGTTAGTGACTACGAGGGATGTTGTACCTCTCCAGGAGGACCCATGGCAGAAGCCGTGCCTGTGCACGCAGAGGGGGCGGGGGGCTGTTCCATATATTTGCCATGTACAATAATCCTTCCTCAAGAGGGACTGAGCTCTGACTTTTACTTACATTCAAGGATATGTTTTACAGGACGGATGAAAAACCTTATTCTTTTGCTGCTCAGACACAATGGGAACACCAAATTACATGTTATGTCTAGTACACATTATATCTCAAGTACTGTATCTCGACTGCTGTAAATAGAAAAGTGACTGAGAAAATTAATGTTTCCTACGGAAGAGCTGCAACAACTTAAGTACTCGGAAAACCTAAATCTCATCTACTGAAGGCTCATTTTTCTGGCTTGCTATCCTTAACAAAAAATATGACAAATCCATTTCCACAGGAAAACTCTTAAACACAGGGTTACACACAGCTACCACCTCCTGGTATTTTTCTTCCCAGCTCATCATTGCAGAAGAAGGGGATTCCTTTGGCCAGTAGCAGACCTGTGCAAGTACAGGCATGGTGAGCTGAGATTAATTTCTCTAAAACAGGTCAGATGAATGGCATGTTACAAGAACTTATTTCCCCCCATGGATGAGGAGGAGAGTTCAGGTGATGGAATCAGATGTAGATTTTTTTTTTTTTGGTGATGACTGGAGGGCTGGATCCCCCCTGTTGACCCCGCTCCCTGCTACAGCCCTGCCTTCTTCTCCTCCTGCAGCTGTGTTGAGTGAAGGCCATGCTGCTCTGCTGCTGGGGCTGCTCTCCTTCCCTCCTCCTGAGATTTGCATCTGTGACCACCCCTTAAACCTATTTCAGTCAAAATGAGTTTACACAAAAATTTCTAACCCAACTTTGCTTGCTTGAAAGGCATTTTTAGGTGGTGCATGGGCTCACTTGCGCATGCAGTGTGGGAGCCCACTGCAACCCACCGAGGTGGACAGTGCTGGGAAGCTGTGGGTGGTCCAGGGTCACAATGGATTCTGCCGGGAGAGGACCTGTGCCTGGGACCTATGGCTGCCCCTGGCTCAGGTCCTGCCCATGGACCACCATCTCCCAAAGACACAAGGGACAGATTGAGGATGATCAGTTCAATGTATTTTAAGTGATTTCTTTTCTTGTATGAAAACAAGGTTGGATAGAGGTTTTCGGTGTGGGCTTCACTGGTCTGGCTAGTAAAAAGGAGAAATAACTGTTATGGATCTTGAAACAGGAACAGGGGAGCTGGAGCAGGCAGAGTCACCTGAATAAGAGACTACGTGTGCTAGTTTGCTTCCCTGGCAAAAACTGGAAACAATCTGTCCTTCTTTAGATGGTCCAAAAACCTACTTAAAAAAACAAACATTGAAGCTGATTTTACTTCAAATTATTTGAAGTGGATCCAGTTTATATTTTCAAAAGGATTTGATGTCTATCTACGTATATATATGACTTTAAATTAAATATTATATAAAAATAATAAAAACACTAGTGAAACCACCACTGAACTGATCACAGAGATCATTAGTTTATTGAAAGTACACTTTTCATTATAGTAAAAAGACCAACAATCAGAAACTGGCAACAATCTTTTTATTTAAAGAATTTCTAAAATACTGATAAGGAAAAAGAAAAATGTCCATAAGTCAGTGTAAATGCTTTCACAAAACAGAAATAAAGGGCCTTTTTGGGGGAAAGTATTTTTCACATGCGCTGCCCACCTGAAAATTTGACAGATTAATACATTAATGTGTGCATTTGTGTCTCCAGGTTTTCAAAATATCCTCCCCCATTTAGCTAGTTTCATTATCACTATTCTCATCACCATAGTTGCAGATCTGTATGCTACTACAAACACCCACAGTCTTGGCACTGAAACCTCAAGTTATTGTAAATCAAGCTCTTCCTTTCACTGATATGTATTCCAGCTGAATTATATGTAAGGTTTTTAGCACTATCATTTTCAGGTTAGATGTGCACAAATGTTTAGGCATCTTTGACATAATAGCAAGGAAAATATTGTGCATTTGTGTTTGCATTAAGCCAACAGGGGCCACATCTGGGATTCATGTAGAGAGCTGACTTGCAAAACTATGTCTTAATAAAGAAGGAGAGCCTGGTTCCTCTAAATCATGACCCTGTTGTATTTACATGCAATGTTTCTACTATTCCAGGTAGAAAAAAATCTTGCTTTTGCTAGCCTTTAAATAATGAATTGACTTTGCAAAGCATTCATTAGGGCATCTGTGACAGACTGCTGCTTGTAGAACATTCAAAATGTTCTGGCTATAGCACCACATACCCATTGGCATGCCAAGATTTCTTCTAGTGTGCTGGAGCCAGATCCCTGGCTCCACAAAGCACTAGAGGGCAGGCTAGACTAGAGTTCCCCCCCAAATGAGGAATAAAAAAAATTAAGTCCACAATTCTACTCAGAAGTACAACTTAAAGCTAGAAAGAAAGCCTCTAATTGCACCTGAAGCCTTTAATGGGAATTAGGCCACTTCATAAGGAATTTTTTTTACTCTTATTGGGAAGCTTTATTTTTGAACACAAGTGACAAGCGGTTCTGCAAGGAAACAGACGAATCACAGTTACGTGCAGCCCTGCACTGCTGAGGTGAAGTCTGACTCCACAGTTCCCACGGGGGATCTGCTTTCCCCATCCCACCAGCACTGATGCTGAGAACTGTGATCCTCACCTCCTTCAGAGGATGCAGCACCCTGCATCCTCCCTGCACCCTGGCCCTGTGCTGATGGCCGTCTGAATCACGGTCTTGCCTCTTTGTTGGCCTGTAGAGCAAGTACTGACTTTTGTGCTATTAATGGCCCAGTTTTGCCAACTTTCCTAATTCAAGAGCTGTATTTGCTTCTGGCTCATCCATGCATTGGAGCAGAACAAGATGAGCAACGGTTCAGCCTGTTGGGGTGCAGAGCTGATCCCTCTGATCCCTACTCTGCAAGGAACTGTTGCTAGTTTCTCAGTTCTACAGAATCCAAATTGCACTGACCCATCCTGATGTCACTCCTGATGTCATGATTTGAGTCCTTTCCTCTCCAAGGTATTCAGTTATTGGTGGGGTCTGAGCTGATCAGGGTGAAGCAGCCTGCCTTGGTGGCACAGAGCCATTAACTGAGATAAAATACTGGTGTGAATAAATCAGCCCTGCAGCAGTTCACAAAAGAGGCACGGGGTTTGAGTTTTAGTGGATGTATGTATTTTTTTGTTAGCTTTCTTGCATTTCATTTTTACCCCTTATCACTTCCATTCAGATTAACCATCCACCCCAAATTGCCAAGGAAATTTTAAGCCTGCTAATGATATGCTTCAAGTGCACTGTAAAAACAATGTACATTAACTGTGAAGGAGATTTCTTAGGTTGCTTTGTCCATTCCTCAGTCAAGATAGATTATAGCATGTTTCTTACCACTTTGTCCAGTTTGAAAGTGCCTTTCATTTACCAATTTTTTTCAGGATTTTTGAGGACAAGTTTATCCCTGGTATAACACAAAATATTGAAACTGTCTGATCTTGGCCAGAGTAGAAGTGCTCTGCATTAAGATTGTTATTAGTTTCAAGGTATATTGCCTGATTTCTTGTGGTTTCCTTCACATAATTTCCTAGTGCTACTCAGCATAACCAGGCTATCAATTCCTCTTTCACTTTTCTAATATTAAACTGCAATAATTTACATGGAGGACAAAAAAAAATTGACAAACTTGCTTAAAGGCTATTAAGGACACATATTCTGAGAAGTCCATTGGTCTGCATTGTCTTTTCTGACACAGTAGTGATGGACTGAATAGGATGAAAGGAATTATCAGTCTCTGCTTCTATTTTGTTTCTTAAGATTTTTCTTTCTGAGTACAACAAATCCTGAGTTCCCAGGATAAACAGAAATTTGGCCGAGCACCAGTCAAATAAAAACTCCCTTAACACCTTAGGATTGTGCCCTGTCTGAACAAATGTCCTGGAGGGAGTTTTCTGAAGCTTTCTGCCTTTGCCTGACCTTTTGTTATGGGAACTGAAGGAGGTTTGATATTGATTTTGGGGGAGCAGAATTGCTCCGGTGCTGCCTCCTCTTTATACCATAGCATAGGATTGATTATATAGCTGGTGGCCGAGGTGATCACAACCCGAGCTGACTCGTGTCCTCTAAAAGACAGAGAACAGGGAAGCGGCTTTTTTACATCAGCACTGACCTGCTGTGCATGCTCCACAAAGTGTTGGTTGTAGAAGTGAGGGTGCAAAAGCAGAGGAAGAGTAGAGAGCACATATTGAAGTCCATTGGAGATGGCGCACAGATCCCCACTGCTTTTGAGTACAGCCTCAAAGGTACAAGAGCAGGATCACTCGCTCACTCATGAGCTACATCTGCCCAGACCTACTCAGCCACACAGCTAAGGTTTCGATGA
Source organism: Platalea leucorodia (assembly GCF_965183815.1). Taxonomy (NCBI): domain Eukaryota; kingdom Metazoa; phylum Chordata; class Aves; order Pelecaniformes; family Threskiornithidae; genus Platalea; species Platalea leucorodia. Next base: position 81,012,809 of record NC_138858.1, read on the forward strand.
AAGAATCGAACGTGATCAGAATACATTTATTTTCTGTGTTATACAGCTCAATTGAGTATATATACCAGAAACCAAGATCTTTTGTAAGCCAGCTGCCTCCTAGCTCTTATGGTAGCCTTGTGATGGTGTCTTGAAATTTTGTACAAATGCAGCTAATCTGTATGATTTCCTTTGTGTACAGAATGGTATGCACTTCTTCTTTGTTATTTCGGTTGACAGGGTTGCAGCTCTCACTTTCATTGTATAAAAATTGCAAGAGAATGGGCTGGTTTTATGAGCAGGGCACTGGCGTTCACGTTTGGAGGGTTTCCCTAGAACTGAACAGGACCTAAGAAGGACTTTGTTAAGACATTTGAAGGTCCTAGCAATAGGCAGATGTACAGCAGAAAGGCTGACAGATTCAAAAGGCAGTGTGAATTTTTCTCCTCATACCTTGAATTTTAGCCTTTCTCAAAACCAACAGATACCCCAGCATAGTTACAGGCTGCTGCTTAAAATAAAAAAGCCCAGAGCCAGAGTATTTGGTTAATATATGGTGATGTCTTCTTATGTTATTGTCTGATCATTCTGAAATTACTCTGCAGAACCTCACATTCAAATTTAAAGGAAATATTTCTTTTAAAGGCCAAATTTCAACAAAACATTTAAAAACATGCTTAACTTGACATGTTTGATGAGATTTCACCTCATCTTTGTGTTGCTGAATTGAAACTTAGATTGTATTCACTACAGCATGGGTTCCGTAGATCACTAGAAAGTTTAGGACCTCCATGTTGTATTGAATAAGCCCATTATTTATATAATGTATAATATATAATGTAATATATATAATAGTAGTGTATAGCGTATAGTATATAGTATAGTACCATATAGCACTACAACTAGTACTATATAGTATAATATTATAAAATATATATTATATATTGCAAGTTACAAATTGCATATTATGTATTATATATTAATTAGTACTATTATAGTACTAATATTACAGTATAACATTATATATTTGTTTATTATACATAATATTTATAGCTAATGTGTTATATTTCTATATTTATTAATTTATTAATATTTATTTTACATGTAATATATAATGTATAATACTATATGCTGTGGTATATAACATTTAGCATACAATATATAGTATATACTATATATAATTTATAACAACTAAACAATTAACAGTTATGTGTTATCTGCATTTTACCCCCTGCATTTGACATTTTGAACATTGTACCTTCAGATTAGTTTCCCAGCTGTTCTCTAGTTAAGTGCGTATAAAGATTTCACTAAAATACACCTTTTGCGTATTTAGAATGATGAGTCAATATTCTCTCTCTCTCAGGCAGAAGGTGTAACATAGTAATAAGGGAATAAAAGTGTGAGTGGGGCTGTGGTGGATAGGTCTGGTGGGCTTTAGTTACTGTACAGTTAATTAATTTCCTGATTTTTTTTTTTTTAATCTGAATACAAACATTGTGGATGAAGAAACATCTCTCCTCCAGGAAATTTAAAATAATGTACACAAGTTATATGTGAATTATATGCATAGCAATTTATTTTGCTATCTAGAGCCCGATTTCTCTATTAATGGAGTTAAAATTATATTTCTGAATTCAAAACTACTCTTGAACTCAAACTAGAGGCCTTTTAATCCCATTCCTTAAAAAAAATTTGTTTACATAACACTTATATTACATAGTCCATTTCTATTATATGTGCTCTGTTTTGTGTACATTTCCATATAGGAAAACCAGATAATGTTCTTACTATTGAATTGTAAGTTTGATCCTTGTTCTCAGAAACAAGTATGAACTATGTAACTGAATGATTTGAAGCACGTTGGATAAATGGAATATAATCTTGTATAAATATTTAAAATGCTTTCTGTATTTATAAGGATGATTCCCTCGAGGAAACACAGACTCTCAGGGTAGGAGTTAATTCAAAGCTAAAGCAGAGCAGCTGACTTTTCATATTCCCACACACTGCTGAAATGTTGATTGATTCAGAAGCAAGCCTGGAAAGTGATGGTGTTGATGGTAAAAAAAAAAAAATTACTTGCTGTCAGTAAAATACACAGAAAAGGGAACCCCACAGTAAGGTCTAGTCCCAACAGGGATGCCACACAGAAGATGAGTGATTGCTGGTGAGGAAAGTGTGTTTGATGGTTTTATGACAGATTTTTGCTGTTTGTCCTTGCTCTGAGTGAGTCGGAGCTTGTCAGCCAGGAAGGAAGACCATAGAGACCTCCTATTAAAGATGAAGCCTGTTGTTAATGAGTTACAGCCTGCCCTGAAGTCACCGTCTCAGGGACCTGCCTGGGGACAGTGCTGCATGCCAGGAGGGACACACTCTATGGTGCCACCTGAAAAAGCTAAGAGATAGTTGATTTAACTAACAAGAGCTGCAATTAAATGGAAGCTTTGCCCTCCATAACTTTGTCAATATCAAGTTTCAAGCACCAATTAGGCCAGGCAATTTGCATACTTACTTTATAAGACTATAGCAGTGTCCCAGACCTCTCTGAGACATTAGAGAGGATCAGGAATGCAATAATCTTGAAAATAATTCAGTCTTAATCTTTCTGAGCCTTGCTTTCACTCTTAACAAGAGGTTAATGACAATAAACCATCTTAGAGTGCTGAAGAGACCTGCCTGCATCGTTTCATCAAAAATGGTCTTTCATGAAAGATATCATTTTCATAGTAAACAAAAGTTTTAAAAATGTTAAGTAAAGCTGCATTTATAATGTTCTCCTGAAAGGAAGGGTTAACATTTTGTTGCCGTAATTTTAAACCAAAAATATCTATAAAAATTTAAAAGAATCAGAACGGTGTGTCATTTTTAATATTAAATCATGTTTTATAATTTAAGTTTTACAGAAAGTGACAACATTTTTTTTCATGCTGTTTTGTAACAGAAAGAATGGACATATCAACTTTTTCTGGGGAAAACAGGAAACACAAGCCTTCCCTTCCACAGGTCCTGCTGTGGGGGCAAGTATTTCTAGGGTTTAGCTCCTTAATGCGTTGATATCCCTTGGCAGAAAAGTACACAATTATAGTTATTATCATAAGTAAATTTTACCATCTTTTAATTGTCTTAATTATTTTTGCAGTATTCTAGGAATGGGCTTGGAAGTACCTTTGCTTCTCAAAATGATATATAAAGAAACTCTTTACCAGAAAGTTCTCAGAAGAAATGCTGCTTAATTTTTTTCATGTTTCACTGTTTTTGTAGTGATTCAAATTTTTATTTTAAGTATTTAAGTTTTGAACACAGGACTGGAGACACTTCTGGTAAAATGCACCGCTTTTTGTTGAATTACTGTCTGAAGGTCTTACCTGAGATGGGAACACTACTGTGCTAGGAACTGCGAAAACACTTTGGGCTAAATCCTGTCCCGTTAAAGCCAGTGGCAGAAATCCCATTCGCTTTGATGGAGCCAAGAGTCAAGTTTCACCCGCAGTGAGAGACGGTCCTTGTCTAGAAACTCTAGACCTCACCACTCTTGTGCTTTGGCAGCTGAGTCAGGAAGCCTCTCCAGCCACCCATACACAGGGTAAGTGCTCCAAGACGTTCCTATCAATAGGATTCAAACACAAACAAACAAAACCCAAGGATGTGACCCATGCAGCAGCCCAAGTTCCTTTGTCTCTTTTCTGGAACTCTTCACAGGCCCCTCAATTTTTAATTGAAATTGTAAAATGCCAAATTCATTCTTGTCTCTCCATTGTGCTTCTAGGCAGAGGCAAAGACTGTTATATGTCAGTGCTTGGTATCGGCAGCACAGTTAGACAGATAGACACAGACTTCATTTAGTGTTGGAGAACTATTCTTCCTGGAGTTTATTGTTTGGTTGGTTGTGTTTTTTTGTTTTGTTTTGGTTTTTTTTTTGGTTTTTTTTTTTTGTTTGCTTTTGTGTTTTTTTTTGTTGTTGTTTTTTTAAATAGTCTCAGACTAGAACTTCCTGCACCTTTTAGCTCCTATTTTGGAAATAGCTTCACGGTAGGAGACTCCCAAGTCCATAGTCCCTACAGTGTTCTCAGATTGTAAGGTTTCCAACATGTCTAATATTTTAAGCCTGGGTAATTCCACTGACTGAGAAAAGTGACAGGTGGTCATGTCTTGTGTCACCTTCACATCCTTTCTTAAGTTGGGGCTACAGGACTTCTAGAAGAGGAGGAAAAAAAGGTCCAGTACTTCATCAAAGAAACAGAAATTTGGCTATTTGCCCTTCAAAGTGCCTTTTGCTTCTCCTGAACAGATATATTTCAGGAGAAGCAGACTGACTCCACTGCATTTATGGGTATGGGATGGCAGTTTTCATCTGAATGAAGTCATCTAGATGTAAGAAACAAGTAAATCATGTTGCTAATACAGCCTGCCTCTCTGTTCTTCTGGTAAGCTCTTTTACTGACTGAGATGAATTTAAATCTGCAGTGGGTTTGTGTGAAGAAGTAATACTAACAGTTCTGGTCAGAAAAAAATGGCCAGGCTTTTGGATATGTAGGTTATCTGCCTATTTTAGCTATTTTAAGAAATGATACTGCTCTCCCCTACAAAGGTTGTCTCATTTATAATCTAAGAACATCACACCGACCAGTTAAAGCATCTTTACTGTATTCTGTCTCTCCATGTTTATAGCCTTTCTCATTTATTTCTTTGAGAGGCAATGAAGAATGGGTGAACTCAACATTTCATGGTGTTCTGCTGCAGAATGTAAACAGGTAAGGCTCTAATCTGCTTCCATTTGCAGGATACCAAAAGCAATCCAGTTGCTCTTTTGACTGATATATTTTGGCTGATCTATGTTGTATCCCATTTGTGGGATTGTGAAGTTTTAGAAGAATGGATTATTGAAAGTCTTAAAACTGTTTTTTATCACATCTTATTCTGTCACCAGATTTCGTATTTCATTAGGCTTCTCCACATTTCAGTTCCATCATTGTTCCCAGAGTTGAAGGGATAAAGGCCAGAGAAGACTGAGAAACATAAAAGGAAAATATGAACAAAATAACCATCTTAAGCCAAGTGTTAGTGGGAGGTGCTATGCATAATAGGGTAATCCCATGTTCCTGCAATAAAACAATCACATGATAGAGGATAAAGAAGAATCACAAATAATGGTGGGAAACTCTTCTATAAAGAACTTCAAGAACAAATATAATTACCAAAGGCGTTATTAATTGTGGGGAAAAGCACTTTGACCAGCCTTTTCTATGATTTAGAATGTTTATCAATAGCTCACACACAATTCACCAAGCCAATAAAAAGCAAAGCCTATAAAAATGTTAGCAGAGGGAGGGAGGAGCATGTGTGTTATGCCTCAAAGGGCATTTTGGTAGTGCTGAATAATCTTCTTAATTCACCCAAGAGTGATTCATACTTGTGCCTGGAGCAACGTTTGATGTAACCTTGCCTGTCTGCATTGCCTGCAAGCACTGTAACATACTTTTTTCCGTGCCTTAAAGCTACCTGTCTACAATGCCATGGCCCCAGCTGATTTGTCCTCTCTGTTCACAGCATCATGGTCCATGAGAGGCCCTCACAAGATAAAGTACGTACTTTCATCGTTTCTGCACCAAATCTCTTTGTCCATACTGGACCCAAGTGCTCCTCATCTCTTCTAGCTGGCGTAAGAAACCATAGCAAGGTTGAGGCTACCGCCCTATGGAGAGAACTAGCTTGGGAAACAGATAGCAGTCTAAGCAGCCAAGTTAAGCGCCACACACTTGCATGGTGACTCCTTTGGCATGCCACCAAAATCTGTGGAGAAAGGAAAGGGACAAAGGAATTTTATATTGGCTGAATGCTAAACTGTCATTCCTATCATGTACAAAAATTATCTGTCTGTTACAGTTGAGGGAGTCTTTTAAAGATACAGAAGGGTAATTATCTTCACACTAGTCTGCAAACTACAAAACCTCCAGCCATCTCCAAGGATAGTGCCACAACTCCTGAATAGGAAATCTGCCTGACAAAGTCACAGGACTATGTATGTGGGGCCAAGGGCTGGTTTGAAAATCCCTGAAGTGTTCCATCATGTTAAGACCTGTGTTGATATGATAAGGGCTATGTTAGTTTTTACTAGCTGGAAACTGTATTTTTATTTATGTCATAGTGTCACAATGATATATGACTATCTTTGCAAGTCTAAATATATATATATATGAGGACTTTTTATTTTTCTTTTTAAATTTAACAGTCTAAAATATTCCCTGTCAGAACTAGAGAGAAGTTAGCAAAAAAGGAAGTGAAGTCACAAGAAAGTTATAAGCCAAATGAAACTGAATCTGTGAAAGATCTCCTAGAAGAAATAAGTACTAATTGGGCAGCAAAATATTGTCCCAAGTCCCAGTGACTAGAAATCTGGCCGCTTTATCATGTATAGTTCTCCAGCTTCTTTCAAAGCTGGTGTCCATTCCTGATCTAAATACAGAAATTCTATTTAATATTTGAATGAATAAGGTCAGTATTTTCAAGGGTGAATTCTCCCATATAGCCTGGGGCCTATTTCTGTGCTAAACTTCATATCCTTTTACAGTCCTGTCATAGGACTGACTATACAGAAAGCTCATTGTTTGCAAGTTACAAAGAGAAACCTACTAGGTCATGAAACAAAATAATTTTTAACTCTGTTGCACATCCTTCAGTAGAAGCCTGTTCTCAGAATAACAGTTTATCACTGCAAAATGGTAAGTGGACTTTGGGACTGACAGTAGTGTCCTCAAGAAAGAGTTTCAAAAGTTTCTGCTTACTGTTGGCTAAGAGCTTCAGCTTATGTTCAAAAAGCCCCTCGTGGTTCCTTGCAGAGACCCTGCCCACCAGACTGAAAATCCAGACAGCTGTCAGTATTTATCTCACTGGGTCCATTATTTTATCTTAGTGTGCAATCAGACAAAGTGAGAGAAAAACACACACACATAACTTTATGAGCATTGAGCCCACATGAGGCACATTTGATATTTTGGCAGTAAGCTTTCAGTTTTCCAGTTGTGCCAAGTCAAGAAACATGCTAGGAAAAGAAACTAGTACATAATTAAGTCTTCCTTTTTCTTTTTTTTCTTGGAGACTTCTCAATTGACTTTAATTATTCTCTCTCTCTCTCTCTTTCTCTTTCTCTCTCTGCTTGGGAAGTTGCTTTGTTTTTAATTTTTTTTCAAGTGAGCTTTCTTGCCAAACAGGTTTGTTTAGGTTCTCACCATTTTACTGATTACTAACAAAACAGTTCAGCTTTCAAATACCAAGCAAGAAGAAGAGTTATATATTGGGGAAAGGGAAATGGGGATGCAGCACTAATATTTATTTTATTACTATTGATGTTATGTTGTCAGTGCTGTTAAATGGCTCCTGCTGTTGGTATTGCCATTCCAGTCATGGGTCCTTCCCCTCTGCTTCTTGCTCCTGGTTATGATGTGTCCTTTTCTGTGCCCCTTATGTGAGATTATCCTCCTGTCATCTTCCCACTCATCTTCTTCATAACTCAATTGGTATGGCTCCTTGAACAGATGAGTGGAGTTACTGTAGGGAAAGGACAAAGAAGATGTTAATAACGAAAGTTCTTGGGCTGTGGCTTGTCTTAATCATGATATCTTTTCTTGCAAGAAGTAGACACCAGGAGGCTGAATCCAGAGAAAGGCATTCTGCAATATAATGATTAGTTATTAGATAAACTTCTGATGCAAGATTGCAAAACCCTCAGTGAAAGATCCAATATAATTGTGATCTGTAAGATCCTAGAGCAGAATATATATATTATTTTCCTTTTCTATCTGTTGTGCTGGTGAATTTTTATATTTCTGCTCACTTAAAGGAAAGCACCAGTTTGCAGCACCTCAGAACTGGGATTTCTCAGTCTAAATGTAGGTCCTTACTGAAAAAAACCTATGATGGTGAGAGCCAGGTCATGGTTCTGGGAACTCACTGCAGCTACTCGTGCTAAGTTAAAGTTACTCACAGGTTCATACAGTTATTGTATGAACAATGATATATTGTTTGAACAATAACATTGTTCAAACAAAGTATCTCATACAGAGACAAAGACTATAAATTATTTCTGAAGTGAGGACTACGGCTTTCTCTCTTGCCAAACATCAGACATGGTAGCTACACCCACAGTAGTAACTGAAATGGGTCAGAGCCTGTTGCCTCTCCCCGAGGCCAAGTAGCAAGTTGTGTTTGGGTCCACAGACCCTAAGTCTCCTCCTTGCCCTGCCAGGGGAGTGAGCTTGTCAGCCTGGCTGTTGGGAACTCACCCCAGTGTGTGTCACCTGCAAACCACGCACAGGCGATAGCCAGCGGAGCACTGGTTGACACGATGTATGGCTGAGCTGGGGCACAAGCTAAGAGTCGGACCGTATGGGTAATGCTGCGTCCACGCTCTGACTTGTGCCTTGCCTGCTTTCACTGAGCGCTGCCGATGTTGGGTTTGTGTACAAAGCGTTGGTTCAGGTGAACCTACCTCCTTGCCCTTGGTGATTGTGCACCTTCTGGAAAAAGGGTGCAAAAGCCCTTGTACATGGTACAAAGTATAGCATGAAGAGGAGGTGTTCAGTTTCTGGTAGGTAAATGGAGTGAAAATAAAAAGGGAAAAGGCTTGCTGTGTTTCAGGTCTTTGCAGTCCTCCTACAATGGCACCAAGAAGGCTCTAGATCAAATAGTGTGAATGGTGTTCATTAATCACCAGATTAACTCTTCATTTAGGGATGTATCAGGGAATCTATGGTCCTTCTACTCATGGGAAAAGAATCACGTAATCATACATGTGCCAAAAATTGTTTTTCATGGAATGGTTTTGTAGGCAAATCCAGTGAATAGTTTTAGCTTAAAGAAGGGATGAATTTTGAAATTTTGAAATATGTTAAAAGATTTTTATTGAACTGTCAAAACATTTTGTCCTTTTTAAAAAAAAAAACTTTGGATTTTGCTCTTTTTAAAAAAATTGAGTAAGTTCAGAAAATGAAAAGAACTTGTGAGCTTAATGAAAGAGGCGGCTTGTCTCAAAATGTAACCTAAAGATCTGTCTTTTCCACCTAAGCATATTTTCTTCCTCATTTAAAAAATTTGTTCATTGAAAAACAAGAACAGGCATAATTAGGATCTCCTATACTGTCATTAACACTAAAAGCTGTCTTTATCTTATGTCTTCCTGAACACAAAGCCAAAAGATTAAAAAGAGAATCTATGTAAAACAAATAACTACTTTGTTGGATGAAGCTGTCTAATGCTTAGAAAAAATGTAAGAAATTATATTTTTTACTGTATCCTGAAAGTGGTCAAGGAGAACATTGGAATTTCTCTACTTTGCAAAACTTAGCTGTAAATGTTCAGCCAGGTGTTCTGTTAGTGTCTTCTGACTCCTGTTCTCATATTCAGATAAGATTTTTCTTGGGATCTCAGGAAGAAAGAATTGCCAAGCACTCTGATTTTTACAGTTACATTTAAATAGAAGTTGAAATTTGCAGAGATGCCTAGGTGATTCAGACACTTCTTTTCCAGAAAAATTAACATTAACTTGAAATTTCCAGACAAAATATTTTCAATAAATTTAAAAAAGATCTTTTTACATATACAAAGTATTAGGGAAGAGTCTGGTGTTGGTAATTTTTTTTTCTTCAGTTGTTTTATATGTTTTCTACAAGGAATAGAAATCTGAAGCTTGCAGCACAAGCTGGAAAGACAGTTCAAGTCGATTCAGACAATGAACAACAGGGATGAGGAATGTATCCACGAAATTAGTCAGGAGGCGCATTTCTGCCCACCAGAGAAGAATTCCTCTTCACCAGCTGTGATATCATTTAACAATGACAGCTCTCTGGTTTGTAAGTGCAGCATGTGTTTTTAATGCCTTATTTGCAACTGTTTTCTGAAATAATGATTTAAGGTCACATCCTGCTCACTCAATCTGCTTGTAGTTTCTGTGCCTGTGATGAGACAACTGCCATGAGTAAGGTGAATAGGCTTGTGGCCTCAAAGGGAAAATTCCCAGTGCTTCAGACCTTGGACCCATCCTTAACTAGTAAGAGTTAGGGATAAACTGTCTCCATGGGTGGCCTGGGTCAGCCGCATTTGTCTTTGAAGTGCACCATACTGGCCACAGTTGGTGACAAGGTATGAGATGAGACAGCAGTTTCTGTGTTCATAAACCATCCCTAATGTTTTGCTCTGAAGGCATCACAAATACCTTGTTAACAACATTTTACAGGGACTGCTTTGGGAAGGAAAGGGATTGGAGACATTCCCATGAACTTTGGTACCTCTTCTTCCCCCCCTACCCCCCCTGAAATCTTAGTGTTAAAGCAGCTAGCATGCGCCTGATGAAAAGCCACTAGTGTATATGCTCATCTTGCACTAAGTGAGACGTAGCTGGATATTTACATGGCATAAGGAATGCTTGGTCTTTCTCAGGGCTAAGAAAAACAAAGTCACCAACCACCCTCCATAATGAAAAATGAGGTGGTGCTCCCAGCCATCTGCACCAAGCCTTGCAGCATTGCCTGGTTGGTTGTTTTTTGGTTTGTTTTTTTTTTTTTTTTTCCCCAGATTATTTTGTTTCCAAAGCCTTTGCCCCTAAAAAGGCAAATAACTTTTTTTTTTTTTTTTTTTTTTAAGTAAAAATACATACACAGGGACATCTGTGCATAAGTTTTAAAATCATAGTACAGGAGAAAGCAGGTTAGTTTGGGACAGGCTGGAACGACATGCTGACAGCAGGAGATGCAAAGAGGGCTATTGTTTTCGTTAAAAATAAGTAAATGAAAGCTGGAAGAAATTCTTTCATTAAATTGGAAACAGCACTATCCAAGCAGTTCGCACTATTAATTAAATCACATAGCTCTAAAATATAATTTTTTGCCATGATAACACTTCATTTTAGGACTCAGGATAGAGATAGCAGCAAATGTCTCATTCTTGCCCTGAGCACAAGGAGGTGAGGATACATTTGAACAAAGGATTACTGTTTATTAAGGTCTTGAACAAGGGTGAGGGGGAAAGGAGCTTGCTTTGTCAGTGAAAAAGAAACCTTATCACTGCAGACCATTGCTTTGCTGTGGCTCAGCCTGTGGAAGATGAAGCCTACCTGCCGAACGTGCAGTGATCTGCAAGAAACAGGATGAGTTGTTGCTGCTGGCTGTGTTTATAGGAAGGCAGATACTTCTGTATGAGATAGGGCCATTGCTCTTTCAGTGTATTAACTCCTTTCTGGTATTGGCAGGACCAATGATTCATGAGTAGATGCAAAAATCCCTGTTGCAAACAATAATGAAAAATCACTGATTTGAGAGATTCTGATTTTTTATAGGGTGTGTATTATCTTGTGGCAGAACAAAACCTGCTGAAGTGAACAGGTTCCTCAGCACCAAAGGGGTCATTAGAAGGGAAAGGTTCTCAAGAAACAAAAGTTTTAACAACATTTACATTTAGAAATGTCAAGGCATTTCACTGCAAGTTTAATTCACATCTGCCCATGCAGCCATAGTGATTGAGAGGACTTTTAGTCCAAATGTGTGTTGCTTTCATGCATTGGACATCGCAGCTTATGCACCTCATATTATCTAAGTCCCTGAATCTGCTCTACTGTACAATGGGAAGGAAAACTGTGGTTTTGTAGAAAATATGTACCTGCAAAGGAGCCCAAGACATGAGAGACGTCAGTTCCCATGATGACTCCATGGTTGTTCACACTAGTTGTGAAAGGAAGAAAAATTCATTACAAGTCCAGTCATGCATCTGCAGGTAATTCCTTGTGAACTCTAGTGATTGAATGGTGTTCTGAGATGTGAAGTTTTATGTAATTTCTCAAAAAGTAAATTCTCTATGCAACTACAGAGGTTTTGCTATGTAAACTTCTGAAGCATAATTAAAGCCCTCCTAAAACAGAGCCTGAGAATTTCTTGGGATGCCAAAGGAAAGAAAAACACTGAATCCATAAGTGACTGCTGAAATAACTTCCCAAGTGATGGTGGATTTGCCTTCACTTCAAGTGTTTAAAGCAAACTTGACTGTCCCTTACCAGGGATGCTTTTGTCCAACCACCATTTACTGAGTTTGGTGCAGGAGTTTCATACAGCTACAAGAAACAGAGTTATTATGATGGTCTATTCTGTCTTAGTGAAGATGTACCTAGTAATCTCTTTTCTCAGTCTTTTCCCATCAGGTGTGTGCTCACCTCTGCAAGTATCATTCTAAGAAAAGGATTTAATTAAGACTAAATTATTCATTGTGAGTCTTCTGACTACAATAGGCAGAAATGTCCTTCTCACAGATCCCTCTGATTTCCTACTGTATTTCTGAGGTTGCTCAATGAAAACACATGAGCTGACTTTTTCCTAAGAGCTGCATGAGACAGCTACCCATACGTGAGATCTTACCTTCATATCATGGCTGCATTCACAGTGTATGGGACAGTTTCAGTACTTTACTCAACAACATCTCCTTGGAACATCACCTATTTGCTCATGCTCATCTTAGAGGATGCTTTTAGTTGATTTTGTGAGTTTCTGCTCTGGGGTCCATCCGATTTCTTTTTACTGAGTTTCATTAGCTATGTGTTCACACCATCCAGTTCCCATTGTCCTACCCAGTTAGACAGCAGCAATGATTTTGCATTTACTGAACCTACTCCTTATCCCATGGTAAAGCTACTATAAGATATAATTTCACACCAGCTTTTGTGTTACAGATATGGGTATAATTTCAAGAGATGCACTCACATCATCTTGATTTCTTATTTAACAAATGGACCCTTTCCATGTATCTAGATTTAAACGCACTCTTGCAAAAGTCTAACAAATACAGACTTAATTCCTTAGTTCTTCCTCAGTAAAATCTACTGAAAAACATTACCTTGTGGCACAAAAATCACACAGTTTCTTACAAGGATTCTAATTGTAACATTTCACTTTAAAAGTCTTCCATAATTTACTACAAAATAGCAATTTCCCCCCAATATTTAATTACATGAGGGTTACATTTTATATAATTATGTTCTTCCGTTTGCAAAATTAAGTTTGCTAACAATGATGAACTAGGTAGGTGTAAGGTACAGTCATAGGGTAGTATATTTTGGGACAGTATGAACAGATCAACCACATATTTAGAAAGTACATTCTGTTGTATATTAAATAGATAATTAATAGATTTTATTTTAATAAATTGCTATAATTTATTTTAATAATTTGATGTAGAAGGTGAAGGTAACATGTTGCCAGACTTAGAAATGATGAGCCCTATCCCCTCTGCTTTGCCTAGAGCTCTTCCATATGGGGAGTGGAGGAAGAAAGGCAGTAGGCAGAACATGAAGTTTGCAAATGGCATTAAAATTATGATATTTCCTTTATCACATATCTGTTCAATAATATTTAACCACTTTTCTCCTTGTTGTCACAAACTGGAAATTATGAAATTAGAAGGAAATCAGAGATACCATGTTTCTGAATATCTTGTTTAGTACAACATGAAATTAAGAGCAAGAATGAGTCCTGCTGTGGGAAATAAGGGTATAATTTCTGATGGGATTGTACAGAGACATAAGAACAAGCTGGTTGATTTAGAATTTGTTAACCTAGTTATGAAGTGGTAAATTCCACTTTTCACTATTCTTAATTATTCATATTAGATTGATTGTCTCTTCACAGGAGACATATATACATGTGTGTAAATTCTTACTCATCTGTCTGATGTCTTGGCATTGGAGGAGTTACTACACAACCCAGGAGCTGTGTGGGGTGGTTAGCAAAGTGCCGAGACCTCATTAGCGCAGCCTGGCTGTTAATGCATCTGTCCACAAGGCGCAATGTCATAATAGCACTTGCAATTCAGGGACCTGCCAGCCACATTTTGTCAGATGATTTCATCAAGCTGTTTTCATTCGATGATCTCTTCTCAGAATCTGTGTGTTTGCATGTAAACATATACGACCAGGTAATGTAGGTTGGCCAGCTACCAGAGGCTGATTATCTGTCTATTGGATTGCAGGGAAGATGTTCCAGTTCTTTACTCAAATAATTAACATCAGGATTTGGCCCTTCAACTCCTCCTTTCTAGTTAGCAGAATTCCTCTTTTTATTAGAGGGTAATGCCCACTGAAGAAAATGACCTCCTATGTATACCCTTCTGTACACATACAAAGGTATGGGCTCTTATTGTCTTTTGCCACTCAGGAAAGAAAATTTGGGGTGATGGTGGACAGTTCTGTAAAAATATGACCTCAGTGCTGTGAGTTGAGTTAAAACAGCAATCAGTATGTCAAGGACTATCAGGGAACAGTCAGACAAGGCAGTTCACCAGTAGGTATGGTCTCCCTGCATGCTGTGGTTTGAATAGTGTGGTCACTTGGTCTCAAAGTGAGTCTAGGAGAAGGGGTATGGGCAAAGGTGACAATCTTGGTCAGAAGTGCAAAATGACTTCTGCTTGTTGTGAAGCTGGATAGACTATTCTCTTCAGCCTGGAAAAGAGAGTGGAGGGGAGGTTGACAGAGGTTTATAAAGCCATAAATGGTACAGACAAGTGCCCTCCTGCTGCGCAGGAGCCCTCTCATGCTTTTGCCACAAGTATTTGATGTGAGCAGTGGCAGAGGGAGGACAAGGGCCTGAGTGGACACTTGGTTGCGTTCACTCAATATGGTGTTTTCTCTCTCCTTGCTTCTTCCCAGCTGAATACGGGTCTTCCAGCTGTGCATAGCGGGGAAATACTCCTGGTTGTCAGTAGGTATTGGTTGGTATCTCTGAGCCCTGGCTCCCGTCCCTGCCTCAGCAGCTTTGCCCCATCCCATACCTCTTGTCAAAGCCAGGGTCTGCCACAGCACCTGCCAGTTTGCAAATAAAACAAGGCATTGCCTTTTTCTGTAGCTTTTCTATAACTTCTTCACCTAGAAATTTCCCAGGCCTGCCTCTTCCCTAAATGTGAGTCTTTCATAATAGTATCTGCTTGTATGAAATGAGATAAATCCCCATTTGTGTGAAACAAGAACAATAAATGGATGTCACATTCTGTGTAATACTTAAGGCTTTAATTGCATCCCCTCTCTTAAAAGTGAGGGGAGGTGGTTGTGATAACAGGCTGTTTATCTTACATTTGTCAGCAATTAGCCTGAGAAGGTGCTTGTCCTGACAATTTTCTGATCAGGAGCCAGGGTGCAAGGGAAAGTCTTTTGTCGCAGTGCATTTTCTTACTGCCGTTAATCTGCCCCCTTTGATTGATTATTACCCATATGGATTGTTACCAAAGTACCATTATCTACGGTACTGATAGAGAAAGGCAGAGGGGATCTGGTTTATTTCTTGCTTGCTTCTCAGACGAGAGTAAAGTTAGGAGGGAAGGAGGAGTACATGGATGTGTTTCTTTGGGAGTGTTTGGCTTCAGGTACAACTGCTCTTTCTCTGATTAATACATCTGAGCAGGGTGTATTCAGCACCCAGGGTTATCCTTGCTTAAGCCACATGCAACCACAGGAGAAAGAGCCACTGCAAAAAGGATGACATCAGTTTTTCTTAAATTTCTTACGTCCTGTTAACTTGGCTGAACAGGGAGTTGACAGACTATAGAGGGCTTTCAAAAGCAAGGAAAGTGGGAGGGAGACAGGTGATATTTTGAAGATGAAGTATACTGAGCTCTCTCACATTACTAAATCATAAGGGCATGGTATTAGGTCTTCTTTCTCCCCTGGCAAAGTTTTAGACTGAAAGGACCTTACTGATGGATATTGCACTGGGTGTTCTCCATTTGTTCTAACAGTTGCTTGTCTGACATGGTTGAAAATATTTACAAGTCTTAGGACACCATGTCTTAAGTCCAGTGTTGATGTACTCCAGGTGACATCAGCATAAATTTGGTCTGACCAGGGAGAGGAAAAAATAAATGCTAAATTGTGTTGTACTAAACCTTTAAATGAAGTAAGGTAAAGCTGCCAAAAGTTTGAAGCACTTTCATTCTTTCCAAAAGCAACTCTGAAAAGAAGCTTACTGGTTCATAAGGTTCAGGTTAACTATGTTCAAGAAAATAAAGAATAATCTTGATTAATGTTAATGAAAACATTTATGATGAACAAATGCACTAAAGAAATGCAGAATCTTTATCTGTGGTTCCATATGATAACAGATGAATAGTGAATTTTTTATCATTTACTTAATGTGAGAGAAAACATGACAATTTTTCTGGAGTTTCTTACTGTTTATCAGGTGTTTTCTAAAACAGTTAATTTTAAAAGGGCAGTGTTGGGTTAAAGGGTTCAGCTTTAGAAATTAAGGTTGTGAAATACTGGGAATCACCCGTTCGACAATGCATGCACAGATCATAATCATTCAGGCTTAACATTTGGTTTGCAAATTTATTCCATTGATATTTTATGTTCACATGCACCAGACCCTCAAATTACTGTTGTCACTCTGAGAAATTTTAGCAATACCTTCAGTCACAGCTGGGTCACAGGTGAGTGACAAGCTGAGACATATGCACAAGGTGTTTAAGGGATATGGCTTAGTCCACTTTTGAAAGCTGTGCGGACAGATTAACTGACAAAAACTTCCTATTTAAGGTATGGTTTGTGTACAGAAAAGTGTTTTCTTTGGTAGAATTTGTACCAACTATAGCAAGAAATGTAGCAGAGGTGAGCAAATCTGTTTTTCTGCTCAGGTAGCTGCACTTATGCGAGAAATTTGGCAGGATGATAATGCTGCAACCCTCAGAAATTGCTGCTCACTTGAATAAATCAGTAACTGAATTAAACAGGGTTGCAAATAATTTCCAAGTAAATTAGTGGGGTTTTTGAATGTGATTACAGACTTCTGAAATTCTTATTTGCAACTTGATTCTGATTGCAGTTATTGATGCAGGACCTTTGCTTTTTCAGAGCTGAGGTCTAGTAGCTTTAGGCCATTTTTGTATTCCCTTATCCCAGTAAAACTACCGGAAGCAATCTGTGGGTAAAAAGGTTTCTCCAGAAGAAAAAAAGAAGTTAATTGAATATGTACTGTTCTGCATGAAACTGGTAACTGAGCACATGGATTTGAGATGCAGTTAGGGAACAGAAAGTTGTTTATGTAAGGGGATAAGTAGACATAATGGGATAGAATTAAGAAATGGAGGTTTTGGGATGTGTATCAAGAAAAAAGCTTCCTAATGGGTAGGATAGGCTGAAAATAATCATTCACAGGAGGCATTGCTCAAGAAAATTTAACTTGATGGGACAAAAAAGCCAAAAAATGACTGAGTGAATCCAACTGAGCTTTTCTGTCTCCTTACATACATCATTGAAGACTGCAAAAAGGGAACTGAGAGGTGAACATTTTTGAATGAAGACACTGAAACCAGTACTCATGCTCCCACGGAGGCCAAGATCTAGCTTCAAAAAATGGATTTGCATGCAGGTCTAAGGACTCTGGCATCCAATGTAAATGTGAAATTGTGAGTTTCACATCCTGACTCCTACCGCAGGGACGGTGCATTTTAACATCGCCCTGCTGGACACTTTCTCTAGGGATGGAGGCTCCAACAGCAGACTTCACCCATGCGGTGACTGACAGGAGATTTCTTTTTGCATCTTTTCCTGCTGCAGGAGTGCTGAGTTCCTTGCTAGTGCAGAGCCCAGTTTCAGAGGGGAGGATGAGGGATGCTCTCACCCCTGGACAGCCCAATTATTGGAGCAGGCTCCTGGCAGGACCATCAGGGCGGTCTCCTGCAGAACATTAAATCTGGGCCCTTCAGCTCCAGATGGATGACTGCTGTATGATTTAGACTTGTGCCATCCAAAAAGTGACTCAGGCATCATATGTGTTTATTAGAAATAAAAAGGATCCGTTCCTGGCTGCATTAGGTGTTCATGATTTTGTAAGAGACCGTACAGAGAAGACCATGAGAACTGTGGCCTGATCAGACTGCAGAGGGGATGAGTGGAAGTAACATGAAGTCACAGCTGAGTGTCTGCATGGAAATAGGACTCTCAGTGCAGATAATACCTCAGGCTAAGGCTGGAAGCACACGGTGAGGTTAGTTGCTGCCAGGGCTAAATGACAGCCAAGTATGAGAGGGTTTTTTTTGGCTGGGCAGTCTTAGATCCACCAGCTAAGCTGTGCTGGGGAGTGTTATTGTTTCTGCCCAGAAGGGACATGGGAAATAGGAAAGACCTGTATCAGTGCATAGGGTCTCCAGAGTTGTCCACACTGAAGAAAACCACTAAGTTTTGGGTTTCAGATGAAGTTTATCTTAAAGTTTGATTGACTGTGTGAAATGACCCATGTAATGCCTGGTGAACTTTTTTTCTCAGACCACAAGGGAAGTGAAGCATCTGTCTTATATGTATTAACATGCAACTGTCAGTATTTCCGGACTGACGCATCTGTATCAACGCAGGCATTTGATCTGCCTTGATCGAGGAGGATGTTAGACAGGGAATCCAATGGGATTCAGCCATGCTACAGGTTCCTTCCTTCATGGATTTGAAATAAATTACAAAAGCAAACCAAAAAACCGTTGTCATAAACAAATCCCTTCCTCATCTCTTCTCTAGTATCCTTGATTAGGCTTTTTAGTGGGTCACATTGCACTTCCCCACAAAGCCTGCTGAATTTTTTTTCCTCTCATGTTTGAAACAAATGGGAGTTGTGTAGATATGACTACACACAATTTGTTGGGAAGCTGCATGCCGAACTCGTTTGAGCTGAATTACAATGGATTTGTTAGAACAAAGAAGTAGAGACATAGCTAAAGCCTGAGCACTGGAGACTCCTAAAGCTGTACCATGTCCAATTTTTCTCTCAATCTGTGCACAGAATTGTCAGGGCTCAGGATAAACCACATGTGGAAATACAAGGGGTGAGCAGTATGCAGATGTCAAGGTCTGTTCTGTTGGGTGCTTTATGCCTCAGTTACTGAAAAGGTGAAGAAAGGCATGGGAACTCTTGTTAATTAGAAAACAACAAAAAAAAACCCAACCCAAAACCAAACATTTCTGATGAGACAGCTGGAGGAGTCTTCTGAGACTATAGCTTTGTCACTATTTCTCCTTCTCCGTACATTCTTCAAGAAAAAGTAATTTCTTCTTATCGATTAGTATTCCTTGAAAAAGATTCAAGAGAGCTGGTAGAAAGTGTTTATCATGAAGTTTTAGGAGAAGTTTTAGCATTTTATTACAGTGCATGTTCAGTACAAATTTCAGTGTCACTAATTAGAAAGGAACACATTTATTTCCACCTGTTGACTTTTTTGGTGCATATATACATATATTTCCAGTTTTGACTATTTTGGCTCTTTATCTGAATTGGAAAAAAAAAAAGAAAAATGTTTTCAAAATGTTTCTGTTCTTTCCATCTGAGTTACTCAAAACCAAATTGTATTCATTTTTGTTGGCATAATTGCTCATCTTTTAGGAGCCACCCACCTTAGGTGTTCGTTGCATGAAGATATATAGGAAATGTTGCTGTCCATCCTGAAAGAAAGACCAGAAAGTTCCTTTCTCCATCCTAAAATAATTTCAAAAGCACCTGTGGGGAGGGGTGGGACAGGAAAGAAACATAACAATGCATTAATATAAACCTTCATGTTTATATTAAGAAAAAAAGATCTGGGTGGAAACTAGCAGCTACTGAGAAAACAGCTGTGCAGGCAGAAGAGGTTACTTGCCCTTGGTCTTCTACATATGCCATCATCACCTCTCCGCCAGAGGTTAGCAATAAAATGGTTCATCACATCTGGAACGGCCAATGGTATGATTGTTCCTGAAATCACATTAAAAAACTAATTAGATTGGGTTAAGTAGTGTAAATATATCTTGGTAACCTGGCTATTTCTAATGGTTAAGCAAAGTCAGCTGACATAGCCCAAAACAAATTAGGAGCCCTCAGACAAACAATCTTATTGTCAGACTGGATATCAGCAAATTTAGCAAGGGGATGGCAGTGCTGAATTTGTGGGGTATCTTGGGGTGGATATCTGCTTCCAGGGCAGGATCTAGAGTGTCTGTCTGCAGTCTAAGGGGGAGATTTTTCTCAAAAAGATCAATATTAAATTCAGAGTAACCCTCCTTAGAGCTTCACGCTTATTTCCAGAGCTTTAGTTTTCCTGAAGTGGTACCAACTGTGTTGCATGACAAAATTACAAGAAATAGTTTAATGACAACCACACACTGGAAGCAAAGTCACCTCAAAATCCGAATAGGCCTCTTCAAATCAGCAAAACTTCCCTCCCTCCCTCTCTCCCACTTTCTCTAAGGCATTTGATCAGGAGATCTTCACATATTTCTCTTCATTGGTGACTGTGGTCTTCTAGATATCATCTCTTTTTTGCTATTTTTGAAGGGATTGAGAAATTTATCCTCTAATCACAGACTGTTCTGGCTCAGTGAGGTTCCTTTCAAGCAGTAATAGTGGGATAATGTAAAGTTAGGACCTTGGAAGAATCTGGACATCCATCCCTGGATAGCCATTTCTGACAGGAGATGTGGAAGGTTAAGTCAAACCTATCACAGAGTAGAGCATACCTGTTCATGGATTTCATAAGAGAGACAGAGCATGAGACAGGCTTTTTGAAATATACAGTCTTTCTGACAAATCTGGACTGAACGGAGAGCAGAGACTGATGGATTTTAAAGGTCAAAAAGAATTTTTGTGACCATCCTGAGCTGGGTGAACAACTGACAATGAAAAAATTAATTAATAATTTATTCAATAGCATTAACTATTTTTTAAAAAAATAATCAAGAAACAAGGGGGTAAGATTTATGAAACTCATTGTGAATAAACTCTACTAACACAATGTTCCTCTCTCCCATAAGACAATCATATTTTAATTGGAGGTGTGTGGTTTGCCATGTTTTTTTATGTAGGAGAAGAGAATATATTCAAAGAGCTCATGCCTTTTGATTCAATAAGCTGCTTCAACCACGTTTTCTGATCTGTAAATGGCAATCCGCACTGTATTGTATCTACCATCCTTGAGCATCCTGAAGAATGGTGAAAAAGCATGAATACATCCCAAACCAGGAGAGACAGCAGCAGCCGACTACACAGATGTCACAACTCGTTAAAAACAAAGGCAAAAAGTATAGCTTGAATATGGACACTGAGTTTCTAAAAGTTGTCTTTTTTGCCTCTAACTTCAGTAAAGATTGCACAACAGTCAATACATTATCTAAGTTGGGAGGACCAATCTCTGTCTTTTTTGGCTGGAAATACTGAGTGGGAGATTTCTGCAGCATCTGTAATGACTGAAGGAGTCCCATCTACAGTGTTCTCAGATTGGGCTGAAACAGGAAATAAGATAAGTTTTTGGGATGCAAAACCAATTCTCTCACTTTGGAGGGGGAAGAACAAACTGCAGGACTATTGTGCCAGCCCAAGAATAATAGTGTTCTTATACCTCTTCCAAAAGAGTCTCACAAAGTTTCCAAGTGCTTTAGTCACTCTGTAAGAGCTTGTAAAGTTCTGGAAGAAACAGGAAAAAACAGGAAGTGCCAACTTGAAACCCTGTTTTGTCCATAGTGGTAGGTGGGTGCAACCACAAATAAATGATCTATTTACAAAGCACATGTCACGCCACACTGCTTGTATCTGCACTCTTTATTTGGAGCTAGATTGGTGCATATGAGGAAGGGTTTTGAGGAGATGAGGGTATATTGTTCTAAGAAGGACACGAGGACACGTTGTCCTCCCGGTCCTCCTCTGAAGCATGATCCCTGTCCACGTTCCTTGTCAGAGGGGAGGAAACCTTAGGCTGTTATCTTTACAAGTGAAATATCCTTGAATTTAGGAAGTGTGCTGCTGGTATGGCAGCTTTTCTCACTAACGTAGAAGGGGTCTTCATCTGCCCAGGTGCCATGAGCTTGCCTGCAGCAGAACTGGCACTCCCTGTCTGGTCGCGTCCCCACTGCCCAACCCTTTCAAAAATAATTGGTTTTGTTTGGTATTTTTCAAAAGCAGACCTTAATAAAATTCTGCCTTTTCACTTACTGATTTAAACAAACAAACAAAAACCTCATAGATATAGTCTTGGTATGTTTTTCTGGGGGGTAAATTGCAACACAGGGATGTATTCCAAACTTATGTCAGGAAAGCCACACTAGAGAGTTTCACTTATCAAGGCTTCGTATAAGTCACTCTGCTTGTGTTTAGTCCCAAGTACAGCTTCCAGTTTGGATGTAGGCAAATGCAAAGCAAAGCTTTTTTGAAATTCCTCAGTTTGGTATGTTTTTTTGCTGTCACCATAGCAAATAATTGTAAATATTTTATGAGTTTTCTGCAAATCTGCAGCTGATTGCAGGTACTCTAACCAAAGGTTTCTGACCTTTAGCCAGCCTTTGGCTCTGCTGCTTTAAGCTTCGGGTTTATAACACAAGTCAAACAGTGACAGATTTCATTCGGTAACTACCTAAAGAATTACTATAGCCACTGCCAGATAAAAGAATCCTGTCTTTGAAGGATAAATGTTAATTTACATCATATGAATTAAGCATCTATCAGAGAAATAATTGGAAAATTCCCTGTGAGCTACACCTGGAGCTTAGAAGTACATCTCCTGTTCCGCTATATTTGCTATGCTTATAGAGAAGTTAAGATACTGGGTATCTGGTTTCAATTACCAAATTAAAATACAATTAACCAGTCCAAGTGAACAAACAATGATTTCTTTAAAATCTCATTTTTAAAATGTAAAAAAGTTTGTGGGAATCAGATTTCCATAGTTAGGATGTTTTCACTTAAGGAACCATCCTGTGAATTACCATGGAGAACATGCTTTTTTTCCTTTCCTTTTTTTTCTTTTTTTTTTTTTTTTTAAAGAAGTTAGCACATTTCCATCTCTGCTGTGTACAGAATAGAGTCATTTGGGTTAAGTAGAAGTAATCTTTGCTTTTACTGAAATGATGTTATGGGGCAGATCCTCAGCTGAATGAAATGACCATCGCTGCTCTACAGAAATCACTGTTTGTATAAACACAAAAGAGGAAAGAGTACAATGACAGCTGTACACATTTGACACAATATGAACTAGCCAGCTTATTTGTAAATCTGAGATGGAAACTATATTTAACACAGTGATAAACTTGCACAATTAAGCACTTTGTGTTTGAGAAGTCTGAAAGTAAAGGTAATTTACAGATTAAAATATTTCTCTAGTTATAAAACAGTGTGCAATAAATTACTTCTACATAAAAGGAGTTTTCAGCATTACTGCATTCGTTCAGGTTCAACTCTTATTTGCACTGCACTAGCTTTTCCATTATAAAAGGCCATTAAAATTGGCAGAATATAGTCATGCACCCCTTTAACGACCCTTTTGCCTTGCCAAAATGATGTAGCATTGTGGGGTATCAGTCCTGTATCTATCTGAGGTAACGTGTTGTTAGGCTGTCACTGGCTGTATCCTGGTGGAGGTGGACTATTTAAAGCAGAAGAGCAAGTGCACCAAGATTCACTTGCTGAGAGCTGAAGTTAGACAAATGCCTCCTGTAACTGAAGCATGCCTTTCTATCTAGGAAAGAAGTGGATTTTCCTTCACTCCAAATATTTAAGCTCAGCCTGGATGACTAACACACATACTCTGAGCCTGGCTCAATGGGAAATTATGGCTTCAACTCCTAGCTGCTCTTCTGTGGCTTGTGTTATGTGGGAAGTCCAACTAAGCTAAAATAGAAAGACAGCAAAGAGGGAGAGGAGTGACAGAAAACCCCTTGACATTCTATGTGTAGTTTGTGCAGCTGAACTGAGACCCTGATGAGTTTTCCAGTCCCTCTGCCTCTCTTCTCCACCATGTTGTCCTCTGCCCCTTCTCTTCCAGCATCACAGGGAACTGGGATCCCCATCTTCTAATTCCTGCCTTGTGACCCTAAGACATTGCCTTTCACGTGCCCTCCTTCCCCTTTAGAAAGACCTTACCTATGCTCTTTCAACAACTGTCCCTTCTAGCTTTAGTATCTAATTATATTACTCCAATGGGTGCAGACACAACTCTTAACTGTAACAGATACTAGTGGTGTACTAATGAGTTGTTTCACTACAGGCTTAAGCAGGCATATCTATACTGTGTGTACCCTATGTGGGTATTTCCATGCATATTACTTTGATAAATGGGCAGATTAAAAAAAAAAAAAACACTCATACTAGCATCATTGTCTCCTCTTCCTTCTCTACCCTCCTCACTATTCCCTCAAATGTGATTTTTGAAACGTTATGTGTTTCCAACCACTTTAAGGTCTTAGTACTGCATGAGAACCTTAAATTGATCTAAAACACAGGATGGACTTATATAACTGGGACCATACTAAGCAACTCATACATGTCTCTCTACTCTGATAGTCAGCTCTTTGGAGTACTGCACAATCAGCACTGAAAACATTATTGATCTGTCTCCTATCCTGGATATTACAGGGTACCATGAAAAACTGGAAAGCAGTCAAATAGTTGGACTTTAATTCACGGTTAAATGTCAAGGTAAATAAAAAGAAAAAGAATTTGCAAACATGAATGAGATGACTCAAATTCAGGTTACTGACAGTCATTTAAGTTATACTGATTTTGTTGCAAAACAACAGATTTTACCATCTCTCACCACCTCCCACGATATGGAGAAGGTGGGAATGTCATCATGTCTCTGCTCATATATTCTGTGGTGCTCTGGAGCGATACTCATGCTGTACCCTGTGTGAGTGACACTTGTACTGACCAGTTACAGGAATTTGGCCTATATGAAGCGACTTGACAGGGTATTATCTCCTAGTATTTCTTATACCATTTGTTACCACATTGAACCAAAAGCCTGGGCAATTCAGTTCTTGGAAAGTATGTGTGGGGAGGCAGATGCAGTATGAATTTCCATGCATTCCTTTGCATTCTTGCTTGCAAATCTGCACAAGTACCGCAGACCTTGCTAAGAAGGAGCACAACCATCAGGTTCTGTCAATTTTATTTGAAAAGACAACCATGCTTTACAGACACCAAGGGACACATTTTTAAGCACTTCATGGGGTTTTAGCTACATGAGTGCCATCAACATCAATGGGACTCAAGCAGCCAAATCCACATGCGTTGCACTGAAAATGTACCCCTGAGGGCCCAATTCACAGCAGCAGAAACAACACAAGCCATTTTACCCCCAGGACTCTTGCTTCTGTGATCCATGAAGAGAGCAAAATACACTTTGTGGCTCATTAAACCTTTTCATAGTGCACAAGTGAACAGACGCAGCTGGGTAATGCTTGGTGCTCTCCAGTTCCTGCATGAGGAGCCAGGGAAGCATGCTGTAGTGTACATTCATTGTGCATTTAAATATTGTACGGAGATTTTCCTCAAAAAAAGACACATTAATTATCTTGAAACCTTGGTGCTTGTAAAGTATTTGCACCTTTCTCTGGAGAAATGTGTTTAATGAGCCTTTCAGCTTCATGTCTGACTGTTCCAGGGATTGGCAAATCCATCATTTTCTTGCCATCTTTCTACAATCTGATCATTATTTGGTGGGCTGCGTAAAAGTCTAAATCCTGATTTCTACTGACACAGAAAAACCTCAATTAAGCATGAAGTTTCCTTATAAAACATGTGTCTGCTCCTCTTTTTTTGATATTTATTGCCTTGAACATATTTATTATCCTGCAGGGAGCAGGAATCCTAAACTAGCATATGAGAATAACAAAGAGGTAGGTAAGGTCTCCAAAATAAAAATGAAAAATGAAAAATAAAATTAAGACTTTGCTCCTGGCTTCAAGTTGCTGCTAGTATTTTCTCTTCTTGCTACAGCTGGGAAAAGAGCTTCAACATTCAAACAAGGAGTTAACATTTATTCTTGCTTGATGTAAGAACTTTCATGTGAAAAAGCATCTGTTTATCTGCTGTTTTATGCCAATTTTCATTGGGATAACTCAATTTCAGGTAATGTTGTGTAATAGCTGTGTTTAGCTTGTATAACAAAGCAGTGAATTGGGTTTAGAAGTTCACTTGCAAGTTACACAGTGTAATCCTGGGTATCTCTGTCTATTGTACATTGACACTAGTGAAAAAAAAAATGTTATTTGGGCTGTTATCCCTAGATTAGGGGGTAGGGTGAATTATCTGAGTTTTCTAAACAGCTGGGTTTTATAAAACTGTTGTAAGCCATTCTTCTTCTTTGGGAACCTGCTGGTAAGAGGATATATATTGGGACCTAGAGCTTGGGTTTGGAATAAGTCCATGAGGAAAAAAAAGGCATTTCCATCTGTATCTGTTTGGTCCTGGTCCAGCTTTTAATGAATAGTGATTGCTATAATAAAACCCATCGCCAGAGCTGGCAGTCACAGTGGTGTGCTTAAAGACTGGATTGTCTCATGGTGCCTCTGCTTCCAGTGCTGAGTCAGTGTGGGGAGGTCCCTTCCCCTTCTGTGTTACGCCTGTCCTGAATCGATGAATAGGTGTCAGTCAGCAGAGCTGTGCTCTGGGACAGCTCACCAGCAACAGTTTTACTGTGAGCTGCCAAGCATCTTCTCTGCCCTCTGCAAAACCTGAATGGGGAGACAGCTTCGTAATTAATAATGGAAATTCTTGCAAGTTGGAGGCTTGAATTAATGGTTGGGATATTCATTCTTTTTTCTTTATGTTTTCACTTAGATGTAATTTTTTTTGGTGAAAGTTACTCATAAGCTATCTTTTCACCTTGCTTGAACAATGGGTATCACACTCGTAGAGTAATCAGATTCTCTCTGTGTGACCAGACTGGCATGCCAGTCTTGACATACATCACAGCCTTCAGCATGGGGGCAGCTGAGGCTTCATTTGGCATTCTGTTTCAAGGGCTGTTCATGCCAGCTCAGGTCCCCTGAGACATCGGTAACAGGTAGGAAGAAGCAAATTCATTATCAGCTGCTATGTTGCCAGCTCTTGCTGTTGCAGAGCACTAACTTTACTCTGCTGTCTTTCCTGTGATGTCAGAGGAATACAATATCTTGTCTCAGGATGTCCTGTGCTCAGTAAGACAACTTTAAATGACTTGTTTTGTGAGTGATCTTCCCTGGATTGGACAGAGCCTATGTCCAGGATGTTGGACTAGCTGCATGGCAGAGCAGTTGAAGCCAGTGACAGAAGCAAAGAGCTCTGAAACCACCCTGCTCTCATCACTTTTCTGCTTTTTTTCAGTGGCTGTGACCCAATTAATACTGCATTTTCCAGCTTTTGTTGCTTTGTTTCGTTTGCATGTCTCAGAGTGAAAACACCCTCATTTCACCAAAGTGATTAAAATCATAAGACTGGCAGGGATTGACACTCGCTTTGAACTAGGGGTTTCAGCAAGATGATTTGCTGCTGTTGCTGAAGCAGGAGCACTCATGTGTGATTCTGGCTGCATCACATGTGCTATTCTCATTGGCATGTAATGTGTGGTCTGGAGCAGGTGGCAAAGGTCCAAGCCTACCTCCCATGTGCAATGCGCTCTAACAATGCCAAGCACAAGGTCAAGAGCATAAGTCGGAGAACGAAGAGCAGTGACCATAACTCACAGTTGAGCTGGTCCTCAAAATGGATCCACTCCGCTCTGAAGACTGCCTGGGAAAACCTATGTACCGCACAACAGCAAAAAGAAGTATTTGTCCAAAATGAGGGAATCAGCTGGATCTCAGCAGTTCACATCTCTGCAAGAAGGAGCTCAAAGTCTCCAGTTTGCTCTGCAGTAGAACTGGTGGCTCTTTGCAATGGTCCTGGGAACATGCTTCTACTGTTTCATGTACACCTGGTCTTCATAAGAAAACTAGAGTATAGAGTGACTGTAGGTGTGTTTTGATTACAGCCTTGACGTATAGTTTACCCTCTAAAACACAGATTTGTCTGCAGTCAAAATACCCTAGAATCTCAAGAAACCACTGTGAATAAAAAGGGAGGAAAAACATCAGTATTTCATTAGGAGATGCTATTGTTTTGTTTTTTTTTCTCCACTGGAAAAAAACCCCAAACCCCTATTCATTTATATTTATCTTGTTACTCATTTTGTTTGAGAGCCCTGCTTTAGGATTCAAGACTAATTTTTTGAATTGGTCTTGGACTTTGTCTCAGGAACCTCTCCACTCTGTTTACCAAGAATGGGAGCCCCACTCTAACTGACTCAAAGAACTGCCACTATCTCTGGGAAAACTGGAAAATTTTGCTTAAAAATAGCCTGCTCTGCATGCTAGTTTTTATTTTCATCACCTCCTTTTCCTTTAGGTGCTCATTCTCTGCTGTATACTTGAAGACGGGGAACTCCCCATGCATGTTATAGGGCACCACTGAAGACTCCCTGGGGCAATAAGGTGAAGCAACTCTCTGAAGAGAGTAAAGCGAATTCCTGCCCAGAAGTCAGAAGTATAAATTAAGGAAAGCAGGCCTCAGAGCTAGAGAAAAGCATCCTTCTCCTTTGCTGAGAGTCAGGAGCGTACACTTCTCAGGCAGCTGCTAGCACTTGTCAGTTGAATTTTTATTGTATTCATTATTATCCTGGTTTTCTAAAGCTGTAAGCAAAGCTTAAAGCCGAGCATTCACGGAGCACCAATGCTGGAATGCCCTTACATCATCAACATTTTGCGACACTGATTTATTTTTATTGAAGTGCCTACTTGCTCCCCTGTTTCCTGTAGACAGATTAGAGTGCGGTTTTGGTCCATTCAAGTTCAGTTATGCCTTTGTCACATCTCAGCCACAGCATGCTGCTGACTATGACAAGTCTGTGGGGTCTTCTCTGGTGGTACTGGTATAAATCTGCTGTGATTTTGGTTCCAAAATACATCCTCATTCAACTTGGTTTGCCAGTTGGTTGCAAAAGTATCTTGATATACCTGCCTTCCATATGCAATATTTACCTTTGGCATGAGATATGGAAAATATTTTGGTTTTTTCCTAGCCAGATAGTATTTCCTCATTTGCAGGCACTAGAACTGTGAGCCCTGTTGTTGCCGTAGTTAGAGGTTACAGGTCTATGAAAATATTCAGCTTAAACAGTTCATCAATGACTACAAGGTTGTTACAAATTCTAATGGATTCTGTGACTTTGACAATGATGTCTTGTCTTCCATTTGCTTTATTGCTCCTCATTGTGCTTTCTTTCAAGCAAGCAAGTGCCTAGTGGATCTAGATTTGTGTGCCAATGCATGTGTACAGCTCCTGTAGAAGGCACAGCTGGTTGGGAAACACTGCTGCTGCTTGTGCTCCTGATGACATCCTTCAAATACATGAGTAGTATATGGTCTAGCAGAAGTTGAGGGCTGTGTCCCATGCTAAAGATAGTTTTCTATCATATTTTCTCCACAACATCCACAGCTCTTCCTTTGCGTTTGTTTTTTATGTCTTCTTAGCTAGCAGTGTGCATAGTCATAGCACAACGGCTCTTTTCAGAGTGTGAAGTTCTCACATCTTGTGAGTTAGTTGCAACATTCATATATTGATCTTCTCTTTCTTGAGGTTCAACCTCTGTTCATAAGAAACTTTTAAATATGGCACTTCAAAGGGCTGAGATATACTTTTTGAGTGTTTCTGGAAGTCTGCTTTAATCTTCTAAGTTCTTTGTTGACAAAATCAGGTAAAGCAGGGAGCTACTTTTGCTCTATTACAACCCATAATATCTATTCTTTAATTTAGTCTCCACTCTTATTCAACTCTTACCAAATCTGTTGTCTCTCTTGCTGTCTAATCAGCACCCAGTTCAGGAACATGTCCCCTTTCATAACTATCAGCCTAGGGACTAGAATTTGGTTTATGTGGTTTATGTTATAATCTCGTTATTATTGTTCTCTTAATTCATATCTTGGGGTAGAATGACTTGAACTTCTGAAAACTCATGTTTGTACGAGCCAACTTATTTGCAACATTATGTGCTCTGCAATTACTATGTGCTGTGCAAAGAGAGCTAAGACAATGCAACATTCAGGCTTTGTTTCTTCATCCAAATAGAGGATGAGGATGGATGGATGGATGGATGGATGGATGGATGGATGGATGGATGGATGAGGAAACATCTTTCAGTAGCTATCTTTTGAAAGTAAAACAGTATAAATGTCTGAACTCTACATCAGTGGATCGTGGAATGTTGTTTGTGAATGATAATGAAGGTGAATCCTCGGCAGAAGTTGCTGCATTTTGCAGTCTTGGGACAGAGACCAGGAAACACAAAGGCAAGGGTTTTAGAAATGTGAACATGCAGAGTGGGGCTGCAGCAGTCTGGTGACACTAGTTGACAGCACAGCTTGCCAGCTGAGATTTGTTGAAAGAAAAAGAGGGGCAGAAGGTATGTAGGCTAGAGGTCAGGGACCTCACCTAGGAGAGATCAGCCTCTGTCTCATTTTGCATTCACCAGTGAAACTGTACAAACTGACCCAGAGCCCAGGACTCCCTCATGCTCCATGTCTTCTCACAGAGTCATGCTACCTCCTGCTGTACTTGGCACCATTTATTTTTAAAAACAATGTAAATGGTATCCTTAGTTTATGCGTTGTCATATTTTATAACACGAAAGGAAGATTTTCAGCTTCATAGAGAATGACATTCACTGCGGGTCAGCTTCTGGTGAAAAGAGTAGTAATGTGTGTATTTATTGCCCTGCCAACCATTTGTGCATGATGTCCAGCTAATTCTAGGAATGCCTGTGAAAATCCAGGTGGAGGAGGCTTAGACTTGTCTGTACCCTGCCAGCACAACTGGT
This sequence comes from Platalea leucorodia, assembly GCF_965183815.1. Taxonomy (NCBI): domain Eukaryota; kingdom Metazoa; phylum Chordata; class Aves; order Pelecaniformes; family Threskiornithidae; genus Platalea; species Platalea leucorodia. The sequence goes on from NC_138858.1 coordinate 81,043,430, forward strand.
GCATGTGGCACATGGGAAGCAGAAGCCTGGAATTCGTATTGCTTTACTAATATAGCTCAGAAGTTCTTTCTTTTACCAAAACTCAGGTAGAGTAGCAGTGACCAATGCTGTTCTGCTTCTGCGGGGGCACTGCATGCTCTGGAAGAAATGCCCCTGAAACACTTGTCCATTTTATAAATGCAGGAAGAGCTTTATTACTGATTTTTCTCTCCTTTTGACAGTATCTCTGCCTTGCTCCATTCCTGAGATTGTACCCTCTTTTTAAAATTTTTTTCAGAACTTGGATATAAATCCATAGCATCTCTGAAGGACATCGTTCAGAGATGTGACTATACTGCCTGGGGCTGATCTGACAACTGTGCAAAGCCCACCTAAAGCACCAGTTCACATCTTGGGAGACATCCATGTGTGTGTTGCCTAGAATTCATGGAGAAAACGGTCCACACAGCCTGGGTGGACTCATCATTGCAGATGTCCTAGCAACTCTGATGTTTTAGTATTTATCTCCTGGTGAAAATAATTGCTTCGTTGAGTCTTGAGGGTGATAAGAGCATGCTCATCTCTATTGGAAAATTGCATCCCAGGATGAATAGAGAGCAGCTTTATGCAAGGAGCAAGAGTGAGAGGTGCAGGTGGAGGCAATTTTAATTTTAAAGCAGTCAAAGGTAGTATGTTTTGAATTCTTTCCCTGGCAGAGATAAACTCTTCAAATGGGAAAAGATGTAAAGAGTTTCAAGTTTAGCGTGATTTTCAGACACCAAAGACAGCTGAAGGCTATGGCTATTAACATAGCAAAGTGATGACAAAAGAATGAAATGATACAAGAAAGCATCGATCAGTGAGGGACTGTGAAAGGAGATGGCTGGATTCGTGTTTCCATTGTTTTCCCTTGGTATTCTAGCTACTGTATTCATATTGTGAGTCTAAAGATACATGCAGCTCCTACTTATAATGTTTTATGGACAGATTTCTGCTTTTTATTTATCTGAGCTGCAGTTTTAATCAAGTTAAATAAAAAGGGGGACAATTGCTTTTGCTAATTGGAATCTGCTTTGAATTGGCTGCAGGACTCTGCATTCCTTGCATCGTGCCATATGATGATTGCATCTGTGGCTTGAGATGGATCTGCTTAGAGCGTTCCCTTGTACTAAGTTCCCTAAAAAAGGCTTTTAAGTACAAAAAGGTAGGGTTTATTTGAATTTAAAAAGAGGGAAAAAAAAGCAAAATCCATCTTTTCAAGCAGTGTAAGCTCTGAACAGCTAGGGATGACAGCGCAAAAGTAAAAAGATTTGTAAACAAGGCTACCATCACCCTCTCAGTCTTCTGGTGAGCCCTGGCTCCAAGCCAGCTCCGTGACTTTCTGCACAGCAGTAAACACTGCAGCTTGCCTTTGGTCCTCAGGACGTCCCCTCCATCCCGCCAAGGCCCTACCAGTCTGTTCCTTCTTCTCCGAGCCGTCTCCGTGCTGTGCCTTGCTTGCTCATTGTTGCAGCCTAGGGAAGCCTGTTTCCACCGACTGTGCTCAGAAGACCCCCAAGCAAGGAGCCGTCTCACCCTCCCTCAGGCACGTGGGAGAAAACCACAAACTGAGAACAAATACGTAGTGCAGATGCCGTCCATCATGGCCATCGTCACTGAAGAGGGACTCATGACTATTGTGTGTATACTTTTTCATATGTCTAAGGTTTCAGGCTGTGCTGTTCAGATTTGCCACATGTTTTCGAAATTGATTTCTTTTTTCCTTCTTCGTTGTCCTCCAACTATGCTTGTAAAAGGACACAAAACCCAACACCTTACATGCAGAGAACTGCAAAGTATTACTTTCAGGTGGGAATGAGAACTTGGCATCTACCCAGCAGGGCCCAGCAGCCCTTCTCACACCAGAGGTCATCACATCCTGCCAGACATGCCACCCTTCCTGATGTATCACAAAGGAGACGTTTTATAGCAGGGCTCACACAGAAACAGCTTGACTTGCTACAGTCAAATGAGGTCCCATACCTCAGCTGGGCTGTAGTTAACGGGCCACATGCAGTTTTGGGTTGCTTCAGGCACGAAGCAAAACCTGAAATCCCAGTAAAAAAGATGAAAGCCCAGGTACAACACACCTGTGATGGACTAAGAGCAGGTACATGGTTGGACACAGTGCTCTGCTCAAGGGGCATCTCACTGTGCTGCCATAACCACAGGGTGTGTGTTGGGGCCCCGGGCAGGAATTGCTCAAGTGCTCTTTAATAGAAGAATTTGAGAAGTTCAGCCTAAAGGAATTTTATTTATTTTCCCCAGGTGTAATAGGTCCAGTACAGTTTAATATTGCAGGTCTTGTGCAAAGTTACATGACTTATTTCATAACCATATGTGGTTAATACCTCAGATTTAGGTACCACGTGAAAGATGAAACTTCCAATAATGTATGTCCCTTCCTACCACTAGATTTTGGCATTAAAAGTAAATTCAGAGCAAAAAATATACTGCTACCACTTCTCCTTACAGCACCAACATTTTCTTGGCTCCTTCTCCTGAAAAAGGCTCATCTCCAATCCCACTTACTTTGAGTACTTTAAAACCACAAAGCAACAGGAGCAAATGCCAAATGTAGAAACATAAGGGCTTAAAAACTAGTTCTACCAAATAGGGTAATTCTTTTTCCTTAGAAGTTTTAATCTCCTCTGTTTTCAGATTCATAACAGATAATTAGACAGTCCAACATCCAAAAGGTCTCAGAGTGATGTGGACAGTAAGGTATGAGTTAGAAGGATTTTTAAATTTTAAAGAACTGCACAGAGCTATTTTTGCTAGTTATACTGCCTGGATAATGGTTTGGATAATTTATCTGCAGTTTTCACAACAGTGTTTGCTATCAGTGTCATCTTCAGTTACACAATGCCCCCATGGGGAATTAAAAAAAGCATTTAATGATTAAGATCACTAACCTTAATCAGTGTTAGGATTTATGCTTTATGCTGTGCACTAGTTTCAATATGAAACAACGCCTTTGTATATGTTAAGTGATTGATTTCCACGCAAGGACATTCAAAGTGATGCTGGAAGTTCAAGGCCTAATTTTATTCTAAAGCTTCTGTACAGGTGACCCTACCGGTGTTTCTTAGAAGTGTTTTCCCTGTGCCTGCAGCACAGCTTAAAAAGTTATTTAATGAACGTAATTTTTTCTGTCTTAGAAGGGAAGCTCTCTGAGAACCCAGGGGAAAAGGCAAATAGCAATAAGATTATAAGGCTGATAATAAGTAGAAGATAAATCTGTTAGAACAAAACAGGCTTGTCATCCTCACCCTTCTCTGGTATCGAGTATTAGAATACCTATAATTGTAGTCACCTTTTTTTAACTATCTTTAGAGAATTTTGCAATATGTACACACTAATCTTAAAACTGGATACCTATTGAAGTTGAGTCTTGTTCTGAGGTTTGACAGACCTTCCAGAGTTATCAACAAAGACCCTTCCAAAAACAAAGAAAGAAGTGATTAAGCATCAAAACTTCCCAAAACAGAAGAGGCAATCCAGAGAGTCATCCTCAGGAAACCTCCCATGAGCTGACTGAAAGCCTACACATGCTCCAGATGCTGAGTTTGAAGCTTTTGTCCAAGCTCACTGAGCAGAGCAAAACAGCTCATCAGCCTCATGGTTAATACTGGGGCCTGACTACCATGTCCTTCCTTACCATTCCTCTAATTCCTAAAAATTTTATTTCCAAAAATACCTTTTCTGAAACAGAGGTGATTGCAGTACATTTGATGGAATTCCCTCTTAATGAGAGAGGGACTAAATATTGAGTGACCTCAGCATGTCATCACTTTTCTTCCGTCCCCTCATAAGAGGTCACTGGAACAGGCTCCCCAGGAAAGCGGTCAAAGCGCCAAGCCTGTCAGAGTTCAAGGAGCGTCTGGATGACACTTTTAGTCATATAGTTTAGTTTTAAGTAGTCCTGTGAGGAGCAGGGAGTTGGACTTGATGAGCCTTACGGGTCCCTTCCAACTTGAGATATTCTATGATTCCATAAGAGGCGCGAGATCATAGAAGTGGAAAGTGATGAGCATTTAAATCAGTACAAGATATAAGAGATTGGTTAATTTTAAGCACTCAGATCATCTAGCTGACCCTGCCCGATGAACACCAGAACATATCAGCCCTTATGGATGGGAGTGAGTAATTCAGAAGACAAACACATTTTTTAGTTTTCTTAGCCAAAATGTTGCGAAGATACAATTTTGACAAAAATGACCATTCCTGAATTAGAAATAAGTTATTGAACCCTCAGTCTTTTGGGAAATGAAAGTGTGAAATGTACAAAAACCGGAAGAATCTGATTGTCTTGACATAAGGGAAAAGACACTTTCTCATAACTGTTCAGCAAGTCATTAATTCAGTTCTTTTGGGGTCCATAACTGTTACTATGGACATTGGAACAACAACTAACATCTCTTGAACCAGATGCTTCATGGGTGCATAATCTAGTCAACTGTTTGAAATCAAGTGGAGGTCTGACTCATCATTTAAAAGTAGGACATGCCATGCCAACTGTGTTTCTGCATTTCTCTTTTGTCTACTCCAACAGCTGGAACAGCCTGAAAAAATAAGGGTTTCCTTCAGAATTTTTAGCAGGCAGTAGGAAAATTCAGGGCAACAGCTAGTTTGTACCTTTAAAATTTCCACTTTAAATTCTCCAGCATTTTACAATTGTGGTCTCAAGCATAGATACAAAAGCTATGGACTTACAGATGTCTGTGTACAACTGACTCAGGACAAGAAATATGGCAATATGTGTGTGTGTGTTTTTCATTTTTGACAGGACAACATTCTGTTATGGTGTTTCCTGAAGACTAGCCTAACCTCTCTGTGTGTTTGGATATCAGATATGACAGATAAACATCTATAGCCACTGTACTTGCAAATGCTTTGAAGAATATCAACTATCTCAAGATGCTGACTGATAAAGAGATCATGAAAACCCACCCCACTAAAAGACATCTTTTTTCCAACTAAGTGATGTAAAGTCTGGTGCCTTCAATGTGGTTCATTAGCATGACTGTTGTTATGAAAACAGGCTCACTGAAACATAACAATATTTTGTTTTAATTAGTGATTATCTCAAGTACTGGGAACAATTCTCTTCTCTTTCCATAGCAGCTACTTTAGGAGGCATGATCAGAGAAGCCCTGTATGGATTAACTTTCCAATATCTTTTCTCCTGCCTGACTCACAGCCTATTTTACCTTAAAACATCACTTATATTCCTTGTCTATGTCTCTTCCTTCCTCTCTGCTTCTGCTTTTTTTGTCATATTATGGTATTGGATATGAGAATGAAGTTTTTACAACGAAGCTGGTCTGTCATTTGCTAACCTGCCCCAAAGTTATTAGTACCTATGTCTAATATGGTGTGGAAATTAACAAAGGAGTCTATTTCGTGGAGGTATTTTCCCTGTATGCTTGAGTTTCAGAAAATGGCTTAATTGAATAGGTCTGCATGGCCTCCTCAAAAAAGACGAGGTCAGCAGTCAGAAGAGGGAAGAGAAGGATGCTGAGGGGATGTGATGGGAAGAGCTACTCTGGCCAATTGGTGGTAAATTCCTGAGAGCCAGGGTAGCATCCCTGCTCAGCAGTGTGCTGGACTACGCCCCATGAGCTTATTTGGAAATATCTCAGGAGGTACAGAAATAGCCTTAGGTTTGTGGAGGACATGTTGTTATGTTAGCAGAGATATGTATGTTCCTGGAGATGTGGTTAAGCAGTAACTGGGATTCACAAAAATGCTCATTTAAGTATGACATTTTTGAATATAGCTCCATTATGATGACTTGTATAAATCAAGTTTTAGTGGAATTTTCCCACTAACAACAGCTGTAAAATCAGCTTAACAAATACTTGTCGTTACATTTCAGAGCTAATGTTTAATTCCCCAAACCCATTCTTGACTATGGAGCTTTTTAAGTCCCTTGTACAAAAGAAGTTTGTATAATGCAATATTGAATGAATTAAATGAAATTATTACTAATATAGTTGTGTTTTTGTCTTGTGCAGAAAAGATTTAGGTTGCAATCATTATTTGGAAAAGTAAGGATTTGATTCAGATTTGTTATGTTTTACCCTGTAACATGGATTTTATCTTTATATGGTGAGATAATTTCTTGACCTGGTTTTTAAAGTTTACTGTAGCTCATTTTGATAAGCATAGCTTGGGGTTGTATGTAGTTCTTCAAGCTGAAATCATGCCTTTCTTTCAACAGGTGTGTTTTTGATTAAAACCCAGTTTTATTGTTGGTGTGTATTTCCTGTTTTCCACCTATCTTAATTCCCACATGTCACATAAGGACTCCCCTAATATGATGGATTTACGGAGAGACCTGTTAACATAGCAATAACCGCAGCTTCCCTCTCAGCTACTGCCTGTCAGCACACACACCAAAGTGGTGCAAGATGATTCAGGTTCAGCTACGTCTCCTTCTCCTTGTTTTTTACGCAGCCAGGCTTTTGCACAGGCACGGTTTAGATCCAGCTATCTGCTGTGCATAAGCTGAGCCAGGAGCTGATGTCTGCTGTTTGCTATGCATGAGCAGAGAGGAGCAGATGGACAGGTATTTGAGGGCGATATCAACAGAACAAAGCAGCTTGTATAGAGCTTTCTTCTTTCCTCAAGAATTCCCGGTTAGGGAAATACAGCCCTGCAAAAATCACAAGAAATGAGTAGTAGTCTTGAACAGTAATATTGATGATAATAAAAATCAATCATTGGTTGACAGAAGCCTGTGATTTCTCTGCTGGTGTTAGCATGAAGGAAGCTTTATTTATTATTTAATTCTTTTTGGCTTTTCTAATGCGCTAATCAAGCGGATTCATGTGCATGCCGTGTATGCCAGCCTTTCTGAGTTTAGAATCCACTTTAGGAGAGAGTGAAAAAGAATTTGAGAAAGGACAAAAAAAGCCATTCAACATGAATTGCAGGTACAAGTGATGTGGAAAGAAGTAGAAAGAGACAAGAAGAAAATCAGTCAAACTCTGTGAGGGAGACCAATTGATTTAAACAAACTTGTACCAGCCTCATTTTATAGGAATTTCTTGTCTCTCTCCTTCTACCATGTCTTGAACACATGACTGTGCCAAATTTTGGGATACCTGGCTTTTGATAAAATATAGAAATTCCTGTTTATGTGTTAGGCTGCTTCGGGTGGCAGCTGGGATAAGTACGTGGATTTCCATGCAGTGCTCTCAGCTGCCATTGGTCAACTCTAGATGACCTGACTGCATGCTTCTAATATCTAGCTACTACAACAGGACAAAAGACTTCTGGAAAAAAACAGGTCAGATCCTGAACTGATGTGTATGAGCTCCTGCAGTCCACCTCTTTTCACGCATTCAATCCCAGCAAGAGTCATGATCTTGAGAGCTTTGCTCATCAGCCTCCTTGGAGGTCAAGCCCAGCAAAGGGTGAGTCATTAATAATTCCTCAATAACAGTATTGTTAAAAACCCTATAATGCCTATGTCACATCACTTTTTCTAACATTGGTTTTGATTGAATAAATTCACAAGTAATGGATCTGAGTGGTGCCTGATGTTGCCTAACACATACTAAGCAGCGTTATTCATGTCATGGAGAATACGTAATCGCAGACTACACTGGAAGAGAGGTGTTACTTGAAAAGCTGTCTTCCTTGTCACTTCATTTTCCTTTTTTATACTTGTGTTATTAATCATTAGATCATTGCTGGAGGAAAGCTGCTAGAGGTGCAGGTATGCCTAGTTAAGAGGATAAATCTCTTGCCACAGGATGGGAGATGTTGAGTTTTTTCGTAATTCTTTCCTGCCCAGAATCCATCATGGCTGTGGGTTTCAGGAATGGCTTTTGCAAAAGTCTCTTGTTTCTGATCCTCTGTGCTATGGCTGCATGGAGCAATTCAGACTAACCTGAGATAACTGGATGTGGTGCAGTGCAACTTATCTCTGAGTGGCTAAGAAGCATGGACCAGACGGAGAAGGATTTAATCACCACATTACTCTAGAGATAGCCTGAACTCATTCATCTACAAAAGAAACAAAGTGAACGAACAACTTGATAATGCCTCACAGTTTGAAGATTGCTTCTAGATGAATGACTTGCTTATATGCAAGTATAAGTACGGGGCTGCTTCTCCGACATGATAAGAATAGAGAATATATTTCTCCAAAAGGGATTTTTCATTTGATGATATCTGGCATGTGCAGACAGTTTTGAAAAATGTTCTACCCTGCATCTTTGTTTCTCCATTAGTTAGAATTAAATCCAAAGGTACAATTTATGTTCAACGCATTCAGTTTGGTTCTCTATCCTAATTTACAAGCAAATTTGATATTTCTATTTGAATGTGTTTATTTTTATTATTATTATTATATTCAGAGTAATTCAGTGAATGATTAATGTGAGCATGTGATAGCCTGTGGCCCCTCAGCTTGTTTGTTAGGTTGATTCATTTGTAGCCCCTAATTTGTTGATGGTGCTCAGTAATTATTATTAGCTCACCTGCTATTCTTTTATACTCTGTGCCCATATACTTCGCAGACCAGAGCTAATAGACGTGAGCTGGCTGCACAAACCTATCTGCAACAGCTCTTTGTAAGCCTGTACCAAACATGTATTCATATAGGTGCTTATGCAAATCATTGAATGGAGTTGCTCTGCTCTTTAAGTGCTGCATCATAGCGTTGGTATACAAAAATTTTTATTCTTGTCAGAAAGTTGCTGGTTGTCTGTCTGGGAAGGGACTTTGCACATACACTGCATTCTCTGTCTTGTTTTGTCTGGAGGACAGTAAAACTGTCAGGTACAGGAGGAATCCATTTTCCTTCTTTCGGAGGAGCAGTTTACACCCAATAGTGCTAATAATACTTTTTTATTGAATATTTTATTATCACTTTTTACCTTCTACCACTACCTTCTACTAGCTGGTGGAGAGGATATGCACATTTGCTGCTGGGTGTCAGTCCAGCTGAGGCTACTGAGCTCATGCAAGACTTTGAGCTAAGATGCTATGCAAGGGAGATAACAGCGGCTCCTGACCTCTGACTGGGGTCTGCTGCCTCAGAGGTTGGATTTGCTGAGATGGAGACCTCAGTGAATAGTGTCTCACTGTTCAGAGGGGGATAGCTGATGGGGACATGTGAGTGAGGTCCCCTTGGAGATTTCTTGGTGCCTCAGGTGGAGGTTCACTTTTGTTCATCATGATGCCTTTCTGTGTGTATTTTTCCAGTTTTCTTTTTATTTTGTGGGCTAATATTGGAAAGAGACACATTTGAAAACTCCTTAAATTAATTACACGGCCCATGATCCAATTTTTATCATACTGGCATGCATATCTCTGCTTTTAATGAAGCTGGGGGTAGTTTAGGAAATATTAGGCATACTGACCAACCTGCCCTCCACCCACCAGCTCAGTAGCTCTGCTTGCATCGCTGAACTTTTCTGTAAACCTTACCAGCTAATTAGAATGCATTAGAAATGACAGTGCCTGTTGATTGTAGGGCTGAAAACCAGAGATTATAATGTCATACAACACCACACAATATGTGAGTCAGTCGGCCCCCTTTGAACACTCTTCACATCTGGCTGGCTGTGAATGGACCCACTGTCAAAGGGGCTGCTGCTGTAGTACCTGGTTCCTTATGTACTAATTACAAGCTCCGAACGCAGGAGTTAGGAGAGTCTGGGGACTTGCGGCGGGAGTTCACACGGGCTGGGGAAACAAAGGACGCCCTGTTCCTCATTACGCTCCTACACTTAATTAGGAAGTGAGTTTGTTGATCACTGGCTGCGTTAAGAATCACTCATTTATAGCAGAGCACTTTGTGATTTTTGTGAAAGTTTATTTAAATGACATCTTATGCTTTGGCCATAAGGGACATGCCTTTATTTTATCTAAGTTTAAATATGGCTCTTGTAGTCTCCTGGTCTGACAGAAAGAGAAACAGGGGTGTTTTGTTTCATGGAGCAAGCAGGGAGGAGAGGGGGGTGGACCAGGGGAAACATTTCATTGCAGGGCTAAGCTGATTGTTTTGGGATTGGCACATTGCTGTGCAAGCACCGGTAAACCATTTAGAGATTTGTGCCTTGAATCTAAAGGAGATGGCTGCCTGTGATGGCAGTGCCACTCTCCTGCTTTCTGGTGGGGAGTTCAAGGTCAAAACATTTTATTGGTCTGACAGCTTGTCACGCTGAGCCTGGATGTGGAGCTCTGCCAGGTCTGTGAGCTGGGGCAATGCTTTCCCCGCTCCTGCCGCTGGCTGTCTTGTCCGGAGGTCGACGAGACAGAGGTGGAGGCTGCATGGGGGCCATTGACATTCAGACGTGTTTCATCCTTTGAGAAGTAAATGCTGCAGCAGTCCTTTCAATGCAGCTTGTGCTGGGAGTCAATTGCTTCCCCTTCTCTATTACAAGGATGCCATTAATATCCAGTGCCACTATAAGGGCTAGCAATTCTTCACTGCTAGAGCCAGTGAAGATGAATGATGGACTGTTTTCCTCACCCAGAAACAGAGTTCCTGGGCTCTGACACACAGTGGCAAGGGAATTGCAAGAAAGCACAGTGGAGAAAAGCTTTAAGAGAGAAGCCAAGAGTGAGATATAATGGAAAAAACAGAGACCCATCTGATTTTTCTATAGTAGCTCTAACTGGGATTAATCAACCATTTATGGAAAGAAATTTACTGTGATCTTTGCTCAGATACCTTATATCATTATTACTTAATTATAGACATGTGCCCAGGCACTGCTTGCTGTCTACCCAGATTCCTCAAGCATAAAATGCCTCTAATCCCAAAGCTATTACGTAAATTCTCCTAGCTGCATGTCTGCAGGAAAACCAGAAAATAGCAATGCAGGGGAGCTGGTGGGTATTTCTTGGAGGTCTTTTTGTAAGGCAGCTTAAGTTTAGTGCACATGAAGTCAGTTCACTAGGCTGAACAGACGGTTTAGAGACTGGAGGAAAGGAAAAATCCCATATTGGTAAAAAGAAAAGAGTCTCTCTTTTGCCTAAATTTAACTAAATTAAATCAAGTTTCTGTGGTGTTTTGTAAATTGCCTCTGACTTTTACACTCACCTGACGACAAAGACTGTTTTAACCTCTTTTTTTGAGATGTGTATATTGCCTCCTCCCCCACCCAAAAGAGTAAAAATCGACAGATAATAGCTTCATACTTGGCAGGTAATAGTTGATCCTGAGCTTCTGCTCACATAATATTTTCCAGATGAGAGACTGAAAGTTTGCCTTGCTTAGAGGAAACCATTCATTCAATCCATAAGGAGTGCTTGGCCCCTACCCAGAAATGTGAGTGGATTGCTTGTTACTGTTGTTGTTTTCAAGCAGTATCTAACTGTGCATTGAAGAGAGTGGAGGAAAAAGTTGAGATTAAAAACCAAACCAATCAGTGTTAGTGCAGAGGGTTTGCATAAAGGTTATTTTCAGGAATAAAACACTATAGTACTCATGTGAAGCTAGGCAGGTAATAGGGTGTTTCAATTTGTTCAGATTCATGAAGCATTTGCAGATTATCATAAGGAATTATGCATAGCTAACAATTCACCAGGAAAAAATAGTGGAGTATGTGATTATGTTGCAAAAGTATTGCCTCTAAAAAAATTAAGTTCAGCCTGGAGTCTATAAACATTTACACATGCATTTAACTTCATTAAATGGCAAACAGCTGTAACTTCCTTTACAGTTATCCACTGTTCTTCCTCTTGAAAGAGCTCTTTTGATCTTTAGGGTGCATGGAGTTTAGATCTTCCTTGGGTCTGGTGCTGACCAGAAGAAAAGAGGAAATTCTCCCCTTTGATTAAAACAGTGCTCATGGAGGGCTTGATACCACAAACACAAACTTGTATGTGAGTTTTATTTAACAGCATGTCCCATTACTTCTACAGGAACAGTCTCCTGTAAGAGAACATAACAAGTGAACATAAAACACATCAAGCAATTGAAGAAAAAGAAGAGTAAAAAAAAATTATGGAGGGGTGGGAGGCCAAATCTTCTGTCTGTACAATTTTACATGGTCTTTAAATGTGTAGACAGAGCAGAATGCTTTTCTATGATGAATGTTGACTCACTCATTGCTACAGTGTGCCATGACAGTTGGACTCAATGATCTTAAAGGTCTTTTCCAACCTTAATGATTCTATGATTCTATGTGTCAATGATTCCTGAGCTGGTACTCACCCTGATGAGATTCCCTCAGGATGTTTTAAACATTGGCCTGATTCAGCATGAACCTCTCCATTGCAAAGCTAGCAAACGTGACGCCCCTCTACAAGAAGGGTCGGAAGGAGGGTCCGGGGAACTACAGGCCTGTCAGCCTGACCTCAGTGCCGGGAAAGGTCATGGAGCAGATCATCTTGAGTGCCATTATGCAGCACATGTGGGACAACCAGGGGATCAGGCTCAGCCAGCATGGGTCTTTGAAAGGGAGGTCCTGTTTCACTAACCTGGTCTCCTTCTGTGACAAGGTGACCCGCTTAGTGGATGAGGGGAAGGCTGTGGATGTTGTCTACTTGGACTTTAGTAAGGCCTTTGACACTGTCTCCCACAGCATTCTCCTGGAGAAGCTGGCTGCTCACGGCTTAGATAAGTGCACTCTGCGCTGAGTTAAAAACTGGCTGGACGGCCGAGCCCAGAGAGTGGTGGTGAATGGAGTCAAATCCAGTTGGCGGCCGGTCACGAGTGGTGTTCCCCAGGGCTCAGTGTTGGGGCTGGTCCTGTTCAATATCTTCATTGATGATCTGGATGAGGGCATTGAGTGCACCCTCAGTAAGTTTGCAGACGACACCAAGTTGGGTGGGAGTGTCAATCTGCTGGGGGGTAGGAAGGCCCTGCAGAGGGACCTGGACAGGCTGGATCGTTGGGCCGAGGCCAACTGCATGAGATTCAACAAGGCTCAGTGCTGCGTCCTGCACTTCGGTCACAGGAACCCCATGCAACGCTACAGGCTTGGGAAGGAGTGGCTGGAGAGCTGCCTGGCGGAAAAGGACCTGGGGGTGTTGGTTGACAGCTGCCTGAACACGAGCCAGCAGTGTGCTCAGGTGGCCAAGAGGACCAATGGCATCCTGGCTTGTATCAGGAATAGTGTGGCCAGCAGGACCAGGGAGGTGATAGTGTCCCTGTATTCCACACTGGTGAGGCTGCACCTTGAGTACTGTGTTCAGTTTTGGGCCCCTCACTGCAAGAAGGCCATTGAGGTGCTGGAGCGTGTCCAAAGAAGGGCAACGAAGTTGGTGAAGGGTCTAGAGCACAAGTCTTATGAGGAGCGGCTGAGGGAGCTGGGGTTGTTTAGTCTGGAGAAGAGGAGGCTGAGGGGAGACCTTATTGCTCTCTACAACTACCTGAAAGGAGGTTGTAGCGAGGTGGGGGTCGGTCTCTTCTCCCTAGTAACAAGTGATAGGATGAGAGGAAACGGCCTCAAGCTGCTCCAGGGGAGATTTAGGTTAGACATTAGGAAAAACTTCTTCACCGAAAGGGTGGTCAAGCATTGGAACAGGCTACCCAGGGAAGTGGTTGAGTCTCCATCCCTGGAGGTATTTAAAGAATGGATAGATGTGGTGCTCGAGGACACGGTATAGATGGACTTGGCAGTGTTAGGTTAACGGTTGGACTCGATGATCTTAAGGGTCTTTTCCAACCTTGACGATTCTATGATTCTATGATTAGTTGTCTGCAGAATCCAGTACGGGATCAACTACCACTCAAACCAAGATCCATCAAACCTTCAAATCACTCTGTGTAATGTTTTCTTAACCCAGCTGTCAAGTGAGACGTGAGACTGTTGTGACTAAGATCCTCTTGACTTGAGCCTTCAGTCCAGCATGAATGTCATTCAGAAGACCAGCTGCTATCACTGTTGGCTTCTAGACTCTCTGAACCAAACAAAATTACTTGTCTTTCTTGCTGCTTCTAGTTCTGAGCTGACAGATTCAAGACAGTCCATTTAAAGCAAGACTCTACATACATAGTGTTAGAGCTGCTCTTAAATTGGTACTATTGCCAAGGAAATCATGTCTGGAACCAAGGTCTCAATCACAAACACATTGTGTTTCAATTTCTTTTGTATGCTGTTTAAAAATATCTCTTTCAAATACTTCCTTTTCAAATGGAAGACAGTACCACTCAACTTCCCACTATACAGTTTAGCCTCTTCTATGTGATTTGACTCATTATGTCTGTAAGTTTTTGTGAGACACAACGCTAACACAAGAACAGGCCAAAATGGGAAATAGTTAGAGATTATGGCATTTACCTTTTAAAAGGGATCTTGAAGCAACCCTGTGGGGGTTGCCAGTTGCTGTTCTGGAGTTAATTTCTCTGCCTCAGTGAAAATGCCCTCCTTGCATTCTTCTACAAAGGAAAATCCAACATCTAAAGCACTAGTTTTCCATCAGATTCTCGTTCTTCAGGTATTGCCTAGCTACCAAAGACAGTGCAATTCTGATATGACGGTTGTCTACATAGCTTTTATCTACGGTTCTATGATACTCATTTCTGAGGAAAAACCCCTGTGTATCACGTAGGACCAAGTAGAACCACTACCTTAATTTCTTTCAGCTGCCCTTTAACTGTAAGCATTGTTTGGGCCCACCTTTGTTGTTGCTTTGCATTTCCAGTTCTGGATTTGGCAGAGGGCTCTGTGAAAAAGTTATGGGTAAAATCCTGTGTCACAGCAGCAGAGTTTCTATTGGGTGAGGGCCTTGACTGCTCTCTTGGAGATATTTTTGGGCAATGACTTTACATACTCATCTTGTACATGTGCTTCAGTCAAGCCTTCCTGACATATTTACCATGCTGCCAGTGGATGTTGTCTCTAGAGAGTAAATCTCAACATCATCCAAGTAATACACCATCCTTTCTACAGAAGAATGATCTAATGTTGCATTTCCTCACCTATAGAATAAGAAACAACAGTATCTGTGAACTGCTGTGGAGTATGAACTGAGGGTGACTTCTAATGGATGGCTGCTCTACATGAAGCTGGGAGTTAAGCCTTCAATGAAATGTAGTTTTACTAGAGAAGCTTTGCCTTTCCATCTGTTCCTTGGATTTAGATTTCTAGTGTTTCATTGTGTTCGTATTATCATGCATCACTATGTCTGGCATAGGTATTAAAATGTCTGGGTGTGCAGGTTCCATAATCCTACGCTGGCTTCATCTTTCATGAGCTGTAATACTTGGTTTGCTGTATTTTTATTGTTACCACTGTAATTGTATTGTGAGGGCTCTTACTCCAGCTCTGGCTTGTTAAATAAATAGAACATATCCTTGTGTCTCATGCCTCCGCATCTGGAAGGGATTTAAACCTCTTCTTTTGTCTGCATGCTTTGGCTGAGCTAAGATTTTCTCTTGAAAGACCCTGAAAGTTTCAGGGTATGTGTGTATTATATAGAGTTTGCTTTTATTAAGTTTTGCATTATTACAGCTTTGTTTGTGCTTTGGGTGTTGAGAATCATGGAGGCTGGTTTCTTTTAAACACTAAAGAGTACAAATAGCCCAAGAATATGTGTCTTGATTGATGTAGCTGCTGCTGCAGCTCACATGTGGTATAACTCTACATTGTTGTGCTTCCTAAATAGTGGGTTTCATAGACTGTATCATCCCATGGTGGCACCTGGTAAAAGGTCAAGAAGTAGTAAAAAGAAAGAAAGCCACTCGAACACTGCAAGATATTAAAGGATATTTTTCTAAATCCTCACCCACTGTCATTATTCAGCCATGGTCTGGCCTGCTTATTTTCCACCACTCACCCAGAAATCACCTGAAAAGGTGTTTTATTTATGTGAATATATTGGAAGGATTCATTCTTCACATAAATGCTGATATTCAACATACACAAGGCAATTTTTCTATGAAACCTGCTTTTGCAAGATGCCTTGCAACTTCACTAACTTGTCCCTCCACCCTCAGCCAGAGGAAGCAGAAAAGTGAAATTTCTTCACAAATTCTGGGTGGGCAAAATCAGCTAGTCCATCTCCTATCTAAACAATATTTAAACTCTTTCCAGTAGTATTAGTCTAAACTCATTTTAACATCCTTATGAGATGAAGCTTAAACCTTGGTCAATTTATGTTATGTCTTGGTCAATCTACCTTTTATTGTTTTACCCATTGTCTAGCCTACATTTTCCTTGACTGGATATAAATATTTTTCCTACATGTAAGGGACTTTTCTATGGTAGACATTTACACTGTTGAAGCCATTTTACTTTGTTTTCTGCCATCTTCTCTATACAGTATTATTTCTCCCAGCCTTTTCAACAGGTTGTGCTTTACAGGCATCGCAGAGTTGTCCTCCAGGCTCTTGCTGGTTGGCCAGCTTCCTCAAAGCATCATGCTCAAAAATGGACACAATGCTTCATCTGAACTCTTATCAGGGCAGAGTGAATTTGGGGGATTACTTCATGTGTCCTGTCTTTGGCAGTCCTTTTGGACATCCCCTGAGGGTGTCCGTCTCCCAGCAGCGAGGCACCGTTGACTCATGTTCAGCTGTGGTCCAGGACAATCCCCAGCTCCTCTCTATACAACTGATCTCCAGCCAGTTGCTCCCTATCTTCTGTTTACACAGTTGATTGTTTTTTATCTATGTTTGATACTTTTACTGTTTATTTACATTGTCTTGTCTTCTACTTATTCCAGACAATCGTTGTGGTTGTAGAGATCTTCTAAAATTTGAGTCCTTTCTTACAAACTGGCCCAGTTACAGTCTGATATAATCTGCAAATGTAACTGAGATAGATACCTTCTTCCACTGGTTAACACACATGATAATACCAAATATTGCCAAACACCACACAGACTCTTCCATAGCTGATTGTGTGCAGGTTTGTTCATAAGCTGTAAAGCCTTTATAATACTTGGAATGAAAGATACGTGTGGCATATCATGATTTACTACTGAGTTTGCATAATGTATTTATGTTTAATTTATCAATATAATTTATTTAACAAACTGGTCTTTCTCCAAAACATCCACATATGTTTTTTCTTTCCTTTAATTGATATTTCTTTCCCTGTCCTGATGTGGAGGAGCATTTTTTTTTCCTCCGCATGTTTTGTAGTACTGTGAAGACAATGGAGATTTTTTTTCTTTAGCTTTTTGGGCTGAGTGGATTATAGAGGGGGAAAAAAGTTTCCAGCCTCTTAAAATGAGGAGGAACTGCACAGACTGCAGATAGGTCATTCTTCAATAGAGGAAATATTGTATGCTAGAATAGATGATTACTTATTGGGTTCCACTCCTTCCCAAGCTCCCAGGTTGGACTGTAAACCCAGTAGCTCCTCTTTCTTACCCAGCCCCTGTTTCATCGGTGAAGTAGGACCTTATGGGATCCACGTCAGGGAGCATATGCTCAGGAAAAAGTAAGCCACCAGGGTTTTCTGGAGCACAGCTGCATGAATAACCCCATCTGCACATAAATACACGCAGAGACAGTTCAAGACTTCTCAGCACCACAGGCAAAAATGAACTTTCCTGACCTAAGGCTGTGAAGTGGGGGGCTAGCAGAGAGCAAGGGAATGTACCATGCTGGAGGAAGAACACAGCACTCTGCTCTGCAAAGGCAAGCCTGCTGATTTTGCAGCTGTGGAGGCTGGGCTGGCTGCAGCTAGATGGGCTCCCCTTTCCTCCAGCACAGTCCTTTGCACCTCATGCTTGGCTCTTCCCTTGGTGACAGCAACCAGCCTGTAACATTGGCCTCAAACACGGTGGGGCCACAAGCATTTCGCATCCTCACAGCAGTCTGCTGTTTTGCTCATATACCAAAATTAGCATTTAACATGCACGGAGGACCTGGTGTGAAATGCATCATTATTCAAATCCGTATTTAAGACGAAATTGCTTGAGAGTAAATAATATTTTGCCTTGTTACAGTTTAGAGGCTGGTCGGTATTATTAAGAGTACTTCCTTATTATCTGAGGTTCACATTTCCACATTTGTGGTGTTGTGCTGAATATATCTCTTGTCACAGTGATCTGCTGTTAAAAGAGTATTCACTTTGTCTGAGTTGCCCTGGTTTTATTGGCTTAGCTGAAGTGAGCTTCTCTGGATTTAGCTGAAATCACTTGTACATAGATATTTTTCATGTGATTAAGCCTGTGGGCAACTTCTGTGAAAACACATGGCCTATTGAAGGCACAGCTGAGAGCATTCACTACCCTTGTAGAGTTATGGGAGCGCAAAAATTTAGTGAGAACAACTGCTTGTCCTTCTTGCAAAATATCTGGACTTTTTCAGGTAAGAAGAGCTCCAGTGGTCAGTATGGATATTACCTTTCTGTATATGCCACAAGGTTTTAACAGATACTTGCATTTTAATAAGAGTACCAATGACTTTGGAGTATGATTTATTTAATTCTTACTGTGAGAAAAGGATCAGACTATAGTCATGTTCATATTGCCTAAAAATTACAGTAATATGCCTTCATGGATTAAATGTGGGTTTGGACTGAAGACGAAGGTCATTACCCTTTATTAAATGGAGAACAAGGCTAAGAAAGAAAGGGCAGTCTGAAAAACTTTATGAAAAAGGTTCTACTTTACAAGAAACCATGCATCATATTAATATGGTGACTCGGCAAATACATAGCAGGATGTATGCTTTTTGGAGACCTTATTTAATGGCTTCAGTGATTTCCTTCTCAGACAGAATATGCCTTAATGATGAAGCTGAAATCTGTTCTCAGTTACCAGAATTACTCCAGATTTAACGTGTATGTGAGAGAGCAGTTTTGAACCAATCTTTTTAAAGCAATGGACAACTTCCATTATTTCTTGTGAAGATTATGTAGCCTTATCATCGAACATGTAATTGAAAACACTCTAGAGATGAGATAAGTGAAATACATTTTAATATGGGTCTGCAGTCATTTAGCAATCTCCTGAGGACTAGCAGTGATCAGCAGACAGCAGTTTGGAAATGTCTTAATCTGTTTACTGAATTTCATTCTTGTCTCATTGCTTTGTGTTGTTTCGTCTGCTGTATGATGTCTTTTTTCCCAAGTATCACAAAACTTCCAGTTGTTTGAGTGCTAGGAAGATCTCTCTTCAGATCCCATTTCTGTGGAATTTTTAGTCTACACTACACTACAGACACTAAATAGACAAATAACATATCAGTTTGAAATTTCCAAAGATATTAACTTTGGCAATGGTGTTTTTGCTTGTCAGTGAAAAAAGTTCAATATTTTAAAACACATTTAACTTAATTGAGGAAAAAAATGTTGCATTTTAACTTGTGCTCCTTGACTAAAGTCTCCTGATTAAATGGGCCTGCAATGGTATAAAAGTGTAAATTCTCTTGTGGAATAAGAAAACGGGAAAAAAGAGGAGGAATAAATATTCACTTTTTACGATGTCTCTCCAAGTCTGTGCTGGAATCCAGGCTCTTCAGTATACTCATAAATAGTATGAAAACAAAACAAGAAGTGGCACAATTAAGTTTGCTGATATGCAGATGGTTCAGGCCAGCTGAATCTAAACCTGTTTGCAAAGAATTTTGGAAAGATTTTGCAAGATTGACTAATAGTTAACCTGATGAATTTCAGTCTGTAGAAAAATCCCTCACTGTTTATATGCTAAAGACAGACTCTTCATTTTGTTACTATCACCCAGAGGAAAAAAAAAAAAAAAAAAAAAGCTTTGGCAATTATTTTAGGTAATTCCCTAAAAATTGAACTCATTGCTGCAGGATGTTGTGGAAGCCAGATGTAGAAATGTGTTCTCTAAGGGCTGAGATACATTCATAGAAATATATCATTTAAACGCTGTTTAAGACTACTGCACCTAGGCAACTATTATCTCAGTCCCTAAAATGCTGATTGCTGGAGGCAACAAAAGACATGCCAGGAAAGATAATACTCAGCGACTGACAAGGTTTTTTTACATGTTGCTGTTTTCCACATTTCTCATATGCATGTGCTCCTGAGACATACGCACCCCACTATCCTGACAAGATGAGTTCTCTAGATGGAGAATGGCCATTTTCTGCTTTTGTGGTCATTATCGGGGATATTCTTTTGTCACATGTTCCCAAAGTGCAGCGTCCCTGCCAAGCAGTTGCAGCCGCAGCTGGAAGAGGTCTAGCAAGGAGAGCATTTTGCAATCTGATAATTTCCAGTTTGGGTCCGCCTCAGGAAATGTGACCCAAAGTGGAAGTCTGTCAAGTTTCAAACCCACTTGAATGAGAATCATCACTAAATAGGCAAATTCTAAAATGACTTTGAAAGCCATCTGAGATAATACATAAATATCTTGCTTTGTCTTCCTTTCCAGCTGAATTATGTATTTGCAATCTGGGGAAACAGAAGCTGGTGCAAATTCAAGCCCTACTGACTTTGGACAGTTTCTTTTTTTCCTATTGCTGGTGATCAAGAATTGAATTCTGGATTTACTCACTTCGTAAACACTATACCCTTTGAGATACTTTGAATGGCTTCTGTTAGCAATGTGTTTGAAACTGAGTTGGATTAACTGCAGTGTATAAATGTGAACAAAATGGAATCCCTTCCAACTTAAAAATTAATGATAAATTTAACCACAAAAATGCTGAATTGCTTAGTATGGAAATAATATTTCTTCAGTTATGGGTAATCAAACATTTATACCTGCCAAATATAATAAGATGTATTATAACATGACTATTACTGAGAAGTAATATATTATTTTTCAAAAAAAGAATTATCTTCACAACATCTGGATTTTTTTCTCCCATTCTGCTCCACTTTTCTTCTTCTCCTTTTCCCCCCATTGGTGACACTTGGGAAAAGTGAGGGAAAGGGAAAATGATAATCCAGAATCTTAGGAAACCTAAACATTGGCAACGTTTTCCAGTTTAAAGAAAGGAAGGAAGGAAGGAAGGAAGGAAGGAAGGAAGGAAGGAAGGAAGGAAGGAAGGAAGGAAGGAAGGAAGGAAGGAAGGAAGGAAGGAAGGAAGGAAGGAAGGAAGGAAGGAAGGAAGGAAGGAAGGAAGGAAGGAAGGAAGGAAGAGCAACAAAATTCTGGCGCAGCATTCGTTCTTATTAATGGCTGCTTTGTTGAGAAACTATTGTTCAACTCTAAAAGGAAATAGTTAAGCAAACTGCAGATGGTTCAGTCCTAACTTAGTTCCAACTGTGCCTCGGAGAATTGCAAATGAAGCAACTGTTTACACAGGCTTTTCCCTCCTGCAAAGAAACAGCACCAGCGCAGTCATGGCAGCATTTCCCAATCCTTCCTCACACAGAACTCCTCTGAGAGCAGTTTTAGGTGGATTGGGAGCCTGAGACCAGAAAAGGACACAGTTAGCAGGCTGTAGGACTATCCCTCATTTCACATTGCCCTGTTGAGCTCAAGTTACCAGAAACCCAGCTTGGTGTATGGCCATGGCTTCCACTTTCCTCTGGGAGATCCTCCTTCTTTGGTGGAGAACCTGGTTGGTATAGTTAAGACCTGTGGTGGGTCTCCCACTTGTTGACTGATTCAGGAAGAAAAATCTCAGTAAAGCAAACTGAATACAAATGCTCCTCACTTTGAGGGGGACAAAAAATGGTCCCTTGGATTTTACTCAAGAATTTTAGTCAAGAAAACTTTCTATGAACAAAACATGAAGTAGAATATCAGAAATACGACATTTTTGCTTCCATGCACAAGTGGCACCAAAGCCTTGGATGGTGGGTTCAGTGGCAGTCAGCAGTGTGTGTGTAGTCATATAGATCTAGTTTTCCTGCCCTTGGACTGAGATGATGGTGGGATTACAGGATTGGTCTCAGGAGGAAGGTGTTGGGGAGAGGCTGGAAGTATTGGTTCCTCCCCTCTAATCCCTTTGTAGTGCTCCAACACAAAAACCCACATGTTTTTAACGTCTCCCATGAAGAGAGAGCCAGGAAATTTCCCAGATGGACTTCTGCATTGGGTTAGAGTTTTGGCTTTACAGCAGTTTAAAATAATGGACTCTTTTTAGAAGTAATAATTTCTTAACAATCTCTAATAAAAGCCTTTTTTTTTTTTTTTTAACTTCAGTATATAGCTGTAGATCTTTCAGGTAAGATGAAATGCAGTTGTTTGTTGTTTGTTTTTTTTTTTTTTTTTTTTTTATGGGGATTGTGTTCTGAAATTAATTCCCATTAGTGTATGTAAGAATGACCTTTAGCTTTGGTTTTCATCCAATAGCTTGTGAAGATACAGCTGCTTTTGGTCATTTTTATGAGTGAAAATCTAAATAATGTTTTACATCTATTAGACTAAATACAAAAGAAATTTGGAAGCAATTCAATGATGCCAAAAAATAGAAAGATATATGCAGGAATGTAAATTATATGCAGAGATGCTATGGTTGTAAGAATAAGTGAGAGCAGCTGTTAAAGTACTGGGAAACTAATGCTGCACTTTATTTGGTATTGAAGACTCAGGCCAGGTTTCTCTGGACATGACTGTACCACATAGAGGGAATCTGAGCTGATGCGTCTGCCATGGCGATACAGAGCTCTGTGGTCCCACTGGTGGGTCCTGGGGTAGCATCACCAGATGTGTAGCATGCCGCACCTGGACAACCAGCTAGCAGGGCTTGTTGCCTCAGGGGCAGCACAGTGCAAAAGTGGCTGAACCCCTCTGGGGCTCCAGCTGGTGTCCTTGCACCTCATCTCAGAGACACGTGGGTCGCAGATACTGAGTACTGTGGGGCAGTACACAAGGGAAGGAGAAACCTTCTTCTCTTGATCCATGCAGAAGCAGTGAGCACAATTGAGTCTCTGGGCTGCAGAATCCCCAGGGACCGTGTTTTCACCATTGCCCAACTTCTCTTGATGGGTATGGTGGAGAATAGAGGGCTTCTGCCCAGGGCTGAGGGCTGTTTGTGTTGGCTGTCATCTGTAAGCAACCACATGTTGATGCCACATGAGCAGATTGCAGTGTTGTTTCGCCTTTCCTCCTCTTCAGCCCAAGCATGTGCACTGGAGCTGGAGCTGAGATGGTCCTAGGCAAGGCACGAGCTCATGGCATTATCTCGTCCATGTTAGACAGACTTTTGTGAATGGTTTCCATCCTGAAAGTGAGTACAGGGACTTATTACAGTAACTTCTCAGAAAGACAACAAATGCAAAATAAAGTAGTCTAAAACCTTTTTAAGTCTAGCTTCTGCTCTGTATCAGCAAGAAATTTTTTTGGGAGGTATTATGTGGTTTTAACTAACTTATCCAGTTTTTAGCCTTTAGTAGAATTATTTGGGAGGGATGGGAGTAAGGATGCTCATTTATTGGATTAACTTTTTTTTTATTTTAATGGACAAAAAAAATTCTTCTTGAAGACTGCAAGTCAAAACCATATACTGCTTCTGCCAAAAATCTGTCTTGACTCTTTTGCCTATGGCAAACTATGAAGTATGAAATACGTTACAACAAACTGAGACTTTCAAGAGGATGGTATAAGAAGATCCCCATTTTTTAGTCACATTGTTGCATGCTTGATCTTCCTTCCACTTTTGCTGTTGCAAAATGATCTTAACTCCACTGTTAGCAGGGGAGCTGGAAAACTGTGACTATGGCAGAAAGGGTCAGAATGTCCGGCTCTGTCTGAAATGATCATTAAATTAAATTTATTGTTTGTAGCTTGTTTATTGCTAATGCTGATTAGCCATCAATACTTGGGAGGGAATGAGCAGGGAGCTTACTGGTCATTTAATTGGACTTTAGCACATCAGCCGAAACGGTTCTAGCACTGCAATCCCATACCCGATGCGTGAAGGAATGCTAGACTAAAGGTCTATTTCCTCCTTTTAAGGCACATGCTCTATTCCCAGTAACCCAATTATACGGCTTCTTCACACTTTATCCATAAAATGCTACTAACACATCAAAAACAAGCGAATCCTTACATCCTGCCGTTTTATAGCTCATAAAGCCAACTTCACCCATTTTACCCAAAAGAGTGTGCAGCCAAAAACAGGACAAAGCCAATGAAAAAAAAAGTGTGTGTGTATGTCTGGCTCTGTATATGAATTATGACTATTCAAGGGAAAAAAAATTGGAATGATTGCCAAAAAACCAAGTGTGTAAAGGGACAGCTGGAGTTTTTTGCTGGAGTTTACAATGCATTACTGTTCAATAAAAAAAGCAGTCCTTTACAACAGCAGCTCATGCATCACATGATACATAAGCTACCTCTGAATACAGAGCACCTTCTTCAAAGGAAATGTCATTTTCTATTGAATTTGCTATTAAAGGAACAGTAGGTGATCCAGCTAGAGATGTGTCATGGTGTGGAAAAGATCTGATTCCAATGTTTATAATGGTTTGGTAGTGGACCTACCAGCTGCAACAATCCTTTCCTTCCCATTGCACTGCTCATGTCTCAGCACTTAACCTTTTTCCCTTTTCAAGGGTAACGGGCTTTATAACCGAGGCCAAGGTTTCCAGATTTGCCCAAAACAAATAGCTGTTTGGGTGCTCACAATGAGAGAGAGAGGAAGGAAGAAAAGGTGGGAGGCAAGCTAAATCTTTGTTCAAAGGAAAGCTGGCACTGGTCATGTCCAAATTGTCTGAGCGCCTTGAATTTTCAGAGAAGGTTTGATGCCTAACCAGTTTTTTTCCATAAAAGTCAATCACGCTCTCTTGGATGTTTATAAGGTATTCCTCCCTGTGCTTATTTTTTATTCTGCCTGCCTGCAGAAATGGTAATTATGGGTGTAAAAACTCCGCGCTTCTTCCATGTGACTGCTTGTCGAAACACAGAGACATCAAGAGATATCCTGGAATAGGAAGAGAAAGAGTGGGAGACTGGCAAGCAAGAGAATAACAAGGTTTGAAACAAAAAGCTGTAAGGAAGGGGGAGAGTCAGGACAAAAATGCTAGGGGATGACAAAGACTACTGGGAGCACAGATACTGGATGTTCAGAATAGTGTGAGGTCATGGCGAGAGCAGCAAAGAGAGATACTTCTTTGGTCTGGTCACTGTGGTTTAGCCATGAGAGAACATCTCTGCCTCTCCATGTGCAGAGGGCAAATGACCCCTGCAGACATCCTATAAAGGCTGTGTTGCTGACCCATCCATGCTACTGTCTCCCTCTGTTGGTCCTGAATTTCATCCAGATACACCTCCCTTCTGCAGGTGCAGATGGATGTTGGCTGATATCAGTCACTCACCTGAGCTGCCTCCTTGAACTTGGTATTTCTCTACATTTATGCTGACTTCAAGCACACCCTGCTTTGGTTCAATGCAAAGCAAAACCACAAAACCAATGCTACCCTGTGTACTGCTTCTAGAGACAACAGCATTTATGCTGTCGCTGTACTTCTATTTGACTGTTGCTGTATATCCTCAGATACTTTAATTTCACGTTCTTTCTAAACCCTGGGATTTTGTAATGTTCATCACAGAGGGTTAAAGCTTGTGATATGACAAGCATTCATGACTTTCTTGTATTATTCATGATATTTAATTTTCTTCCAATAATTCCATGAGTCCTTGAATAATGTGATTCTAAGTGCTGCTCAGCTTTGGTACTTGCAAAAAGTACCAAATGGTGGAGAAACTTTGAACATGTGGACTGTAGATTCTGAAATGAGGAACAGGAAATCTCCTGTATGATAAATGTCACAGCAAAACATGATGAAGGAGCCTAGATGCAAAATGTAATGGCTCCCTGAAACCAGGCAGACAGCTGAGCAGTACCAGTTTTGCTGTATTTCTAAGCAGTGCACAGGATCTGGCTAAAAATGTTGCTATTGAACAGCCATGTTTAACAGTAATCACACTGTACTCAAATTCATTGTTTTTTGTTGGTTTGTTGGTTTTTTTTTTCAAGGAAAAGCACAATAGTGTTAGCTACAAGAAAATAAGTTGAATTAAAATGAGGAAGAAATGGAAAGGAACAGCCAAAAGAGTAAATAAAATACTTGCAGATGCCGCTGAGATTTTAGGCTCAGTGTAACACATAAGTGCCTATCAACAAATAAAGTTTGAAAAGAAACTTGAAGGAAAAAAAACAATTCAATAATGGTGTAAATGGGGCTGTTTAGTAAAGAAGGTTATCAGAAGTAAAAAGGAACTTTCTTTAAGGAGTGGAGGCTGTGCACAAACAGGGAAACCATGAAGGATTATGAGCAAGGGAGATTAACTGGAAACCTCCATCAAAAAAAAAAAAGAACAAAAAGTTCTCGAGGAAGAACTTTTAAAGGCAAAAAATTTAATAATAACCCCTTTTTACAAACACATATATCTTCCAAATTGTCTGCAAGGCCAATGGAAGATGAAAGGATAATAGAAGCACTTCGGGAAGATAAGAACTGGCACAAAGTTAAATTAATTGTTTGTATCAATGCAGAGGAAAAGCTTAAGGAGTTTCTCACAGCAGATAAGTCACAGCAGCTCCCTCCAGTTGTGGTTTTGTGATAGGCTTGAGTGGTTCTAAATCCATGCTGCTTTCAAAAGGGGCAGTCCTGTTCTCTCCTCACTGACCATGGCCATGCCATCCCTCTCCCTCCCTTGTGCCAGGATTAGCATCCTTTCAGCCATATGGGGAGCCAGATCAAGAAGCTAATCCCATTAATTATTGGGTATGGAGTTTAATACAAAAGAAATCAAGTTTGTTTCTTTTTTTCCCCTGTAGTGCATAGTTAAAAGGTGCTATTGGATGCTATGGGGATCTGAAGGTCAATCAGGTTCCAAAGGCAGTTGGTGAATTTGTGAAAAGGTCCATCCAGGGAGAATAAAATTTCCAATCAAGGAACAACCAGGTCAATAAACTTCAGTGTGGTGGAAAGGTATAAGGGAGATGTGCTTGCTCTGATCTTATGCCCTTCCTGAAGTATTTCCTATTGGCCTCTGTCTGGGTAGCAGGCTAAATTGACTTCTGGCCTGAAGACATGCCAGCATACTCTTTATGACACCAGGAGGAAACTAGCAGCAGCCAAAGGGCTTTTCTCTTAAAATTTTATGGTTTTAGGCTGGTCTCAGGAGAGTTGGAGATGTAGCACTTTCTCTGGTATTATGTATTTGAATGTATCTTGTATGCAAAGTAAGTGCGGTGGTGATTACAGTGGCCAGTTGATTTTTCCAATATACGTTGTTAACAATAACATGTTTTGATAATATTTTCATGTAATAAGGGAGAAAGAAACAAGTTTTTCTTTTTTAATTCACTCTTCTATTCCATTGTAAAAAGAAGTTAAAAAACATGTACCTTTTACTCTGTGCAAGAAGACAGGAGGGTATCACTGCACTCTCCCAGGGACTACAATTAACAAAACCTGTCCTTTTCCCCTGCAAAATAAATCTTTTGATCCAAACTGAGACTAAACAAAGATTTCTTTGGTTACTTTTGGAAGCACTAAGCATCAAGACACTAACACTAGAGGATAATCTATTAAAGAAGCTTTCTTTGTGTTAAAATCCAGCCTTTGTAGAAGACTTTGTCAACAAATCCTACTAAAATATTGCTGTGTTACCTTAGTTTCCTGGTGGAAAAAGTGCATTTGTAAATGTTCATTGGTGCTTAATTGTCTCTAAAACAAAAGAGAATGAAAAGACTAAAAAGTGTACGTCTGGAAACATTTTGCTTTTATCAGCAGTCCCCCAACAGTTAAGGACATTGGATTTCTGTGTCTCTTGTGCTTGGTTACTTCATGTTGCAAAAGCTTCATTAGAGGGTACAAACACCCCAAGTTTAGGTAATTTTCTTCATGACTCACAGCTTCCACAACCAATGAAAATTTACTGTTAAGCTAAAAAATTAAGCCTACTACACGCTTCCAGGCCTGAGGCTGCAGAAGGTATCAGCTGCTACCACTGGGCTAAATAGTTGCATAGAAAGGAGAACACAATTGATTTCAACTACTGGACCTCTGCAAGAGACTGAGGCTTATTAGAGGGCAGAAGAATGAAAACAGATGGGAGACTTAAACTGCATCAAGTGATTTAAAGATGCATGGATGAGCCTTTTATTACATGGGATGATTGATGATGCACCAGCAACTAATGCTGACCACACTTGTAAGAATTAATTTGGAGGTCCAATTAGAGCCAAACTGTTACTTAGTCCCAGACTGTGAAAGAAAATCTAGCCATTTGTCCAGGGACATCTGAGGGTTTCAGATATTTATCCGAAGAAGGAAACATGGTTATGCCTGGCTTTACTGTGTTGTTTTTAGCATGTCTGCCTCTCATTTGATCTTACATGTTTACTTTTCTTCCTTTTTAATGTAAACTGCACCACCTGCCTCAGCATGAGAGTCAGCATGCAAGGCTCAGTAAGAGCCTGTATCAATGTCAACTGCAACTTTAATACTTGAACCATTTTATGAATATTATCTGCCTGGACTGTAATCTGTCTCCAGACAGGCAAGATAGCGGTGTGTTGATGCTGTGTGCTCCTGGTTATTGTCAGCAGTCTTAACAAATGTGCTATATTTCCCTTTGAGCCTGCACCAACAAGCCTGAAGGTGCCCGCAGTGTCTGCACTCAGGTCTTTCATTCTTATCTGCATCAAGTCCTGGGGGCGAGGAATTTACTGCATGTAAATGTGTTGTCTTGTTTTGATTAAACATGCTGCGGAAAATCCCAATTCAACACCTATACAGCCACAGGCAAATGGCAACAGTATTTCCACCATGAGTAGTATAATTTGTTGAAGAGCTTTATTAACCATACATATACCTATTGTGGACTGGGTGAAAATAAAGCGTAATGTTAGTGTGCTCACTAAAAAATTGATCAAGACTGGTTTTTATTCACACCCTATGCCTGTGTCAAAGACCTAGTGGTCTGCTAATGAGAGTATTGGACTTTTTTCTCTCATTGCTAAGTCAGCGAGTTGAGCTGAGGTTTTGAAATTCCATGAAATCGTGGTTAAAACTGTCATTCAGTGAATCTGACACCAATGTCTTCAAAGATTGCTCCAAGCATTTTGGTCTGAAGTTTTCTTCTGCTTTGCCTCTGAAAACTGATAACTATTTACCACAGTAAGTGGGTGATGCCTAGAGATATATTTTTGGACACCAAATCCTGATCAACAGCTCCAGCAAAGCGCTCTTGAGCTTTTGTGAGGCATCAACTACCCAGAGATTGCCTCCTCCTCCTCTTACGATGACAGTTTGGGTTTGCAATTTTGATGGTGTTGATCTCCTTCAGGATGGTCCCAGCTGAGGCTGTCTTAGTTCATGATTCAGTCTCAAATTTATTCCAAATGTGTGACAGACAAATGATGGTGGTGTTTAATTTGTTGTTGTGGTTGTTCTAAGGGCTGTGGCTGGACAAGCCACCCTGTACATACTCCTCTGCAATATTTCACAGACCAAACCTCCCAGTCATCCGAAAACCATGGGGTTCCTGCCATCTCCAGAGACTTATGTTCATAATCATACTTGAAAGTAAGTTAAGGGTTTTGGAGATGCATATGGTCCCTGAGACTCAGAAAAACAAACACATGGAGGATGCGGAACACAGCAACATGGGGGGCAACTTCTCAACACGTATTTGGACAGACCGTAATTACTGTTGCTCTGCCTATGTCAATCAACCAGCTTTGCATCCAGGCATCCAGGTCTTTGACTTCAATCTCTTGTCCTGGACTGTGCTCTGGATTGATGCTACCTGTAGCAGATAGTCCTGATTTTTTTAGCGCAGTGCTAATGTCAGCTTTTCACATCTACATGGGATAGCATTAAGGAAAATGAAGGTTTAGGAGGACAGAGGACAAGATAGATAATATGTTTGCTGTGCCAGCTCTTCATTGATTTCTTAAAGAGGACGCACTGCTGGCACAGGTACCTGGGTACAGGTCTAAGCACCATTTGGGCAGCTTGCTATAACCAGCTTCTTGGTGCTTCCCCCACAACCCTTTCATCTCAACTGAGCTCCTGGATGAAAGAAAGCCAACCCAGCCAAGACTACTTCATCAACAGATTGAGACCAAGTTTCTCATGTAGGCTGACTCTTGCTTTCTGTCAGGCTTTTTATTGGCAGAGTGATAAACTAGCATTTGCTTCCTTTTTGTTTTTTTGTTTTTTGTTTTTTGTTTTTTTTTTGGTTTTTTTTGTGTGTTTTTTTTGTTTGTTTGTTTGTTTGTTTTTTGTTTTGTTTTGTTTTGTTTTTCTCCTTTTTCCAGAAAGGCTACCCAACAAGAGTTTGGAATTGACTCAATAGAGTATTTTGTTGCAGAAGAGTTAATATACTTTAGAGCCAGGATGAACATTTGAACTCATAAACTGTGAGAGTGTGCCCTAATCTCTAAAAACCCTAATGATGTTTAGGGATTATGTAACCTGTGTTAAATAAAGGGGCAAACTTTTGGATGTTTCCCACTTGCACTGTATGGCTACATCTTATAATAGCAGAGATTTTTTGTGATATGCATTCTTCTTCCATAAAGTTTGTTTGTAGAGCAACACAGCAAGGTACATGCACTGAACCAACTTTAGAGGCTTTGTATAATACAAGTGCCCTTATCAGAATTCTTGCAAACTTTCTGTATTTACCAAAAACATTTGCTGGCATGAAACAACTGCGTATTTGTTTTCACAGAACTAGAAAACACTCTTCTCTCCAAGCTTCTTGCGGTCTTCAGAGTATTTTCCAGCAACATTTATTTTTGTGTACATATCCTTGCAGTCAAACCTTTATTAAAATAGATGACCACCTAAACCTCCATGCCCCTTCCCTGCTTAAGGAGACAAGTAGGGGATGAGCAACAGGAGGAAGAATAAGACCTGTACACATTTCAGTACAGGGAAACCAACGTTTAAACCCCCTACTGTAAATTTGGTAGATTTGAGACTACACAACTGCTCTGTGCCCCATCCCAGGTAAGTGTCCTAACTGCTACAGGCACTGCTGTGCTGAGGTTTCTCTCAACCTTCATGTTCCTTCCTTAAAATCTCAGAGGTACTCCTTCTCATTCCTGCCACCTTTTGCATATCTTCTTGGTCATCGTTACCCTTTTCTTGGACCTGGGGCACATTCAGTCCTGGACAACAACAATTCCTTAGCCTGCTTCATTTGCCTTACTGCCCAAAGAGAGGAAAGTAGTTTCATTTACAGTTTTAACATTTGAGAATGCTAAGACTGATGTGAAAAGATTATAAAAGCCCTGTGAAAACTATTTATCTCATTTCATTTAATTGTTCTTATGAACATTTCACTCATATCAGCATTAGAAGGACAGAACCCAATGGATCTATGGGTCACTTTCTAGCTGAGAGTTGTAGCAGTTCACTAAACTTATTTTACTATCAAGAGAGCTAAGCCTATCCAATGACACTTGCCATATTTCCACTTTTCCTTCACTTCCTCACTGAATTTCATGGAAGAAGTCAAATGAGTAAGTTTTGCGCTTGTGTTATTGTTAAATTGTTTGTTAGTTCAAACAGGAGGCACCAAACACTTCTCTTGCTGTCTTTGGAGGAAGTTCAGACTATTGCATTTGTCATGTTGCTCAGATGAACTTACTGCCACACACAAACACAACAGAGCTGATGCTGAATAGCATTCACAGTTCCTGAAGAAGCTTGTTAGGTACTGGAATCAGCATGAACCTGAAAGTGGATATGCAGGTTTATTTATTCTTCTTTCTCTTCTTGCATGGCAGGGGGGGAAGACATTTCTTTCTTTTTCTATTTTCTTTGAGCAGTAAACAAAGCAAGATATTCACGGTCACCTTAGTAAATGGACGGATGTTTCCCTTGCTGTAAAAATAAGCAGCAGTCAATGGCTGAATGTGTGGCTGTAATAAGATACATCTATATATCACATGTGCTTTCAGACAAAAGAAAAGAGAGAATAAAGGCCTGACTCTAAGTCAGGAGGAGCTCCATGGAAGTCAGCAACACCAGCTCTGATAGGTTATTCATGTTGCTGTTTCCCACTCATGTTTTATTTCATGGTCCAAATCACAGCAATCTGTATTATCCATTTCTAAAGTTCTCAGATCATCCCTCTGTTTTCTGCCACCAACATCTCATGCTTACATGGTGCTCCCCTTGCCAGAAGACCACCAACATCTTCTCACTGTGACATGCCAAAATCTGAACAATAATTATGTTCTCATGTGCTGTGCCTGATTTTCGTCATACCAGTCATTTTGTCATTGTTTCATTGCATCTTCCTTTTTGGCATCTCTTTTGGGGCAGAGATTGTGTGCTTTGTGGGCACAAAACACACAGGGTGCTGAGCTTGTGTTCCCTGATGCTACAGTAATGATAGCAGTCATGATAAAAATTCTCTGGTTCAAGTCTCACGTTAGATCAGAATCCAAGGACTGTATTGCCAACACTTGTAGGGATACACAGAGGCACAGAGAAGAGATGAAGTATTTTCCTTTGTGAATTTTCTTCATGGAAGGAGAGTTTCATTATATGCATGTGCTAGGGTCATCATCTGATGGTTTTGGTGGGATTGATCTCAATGAGCTTCAGTTGTTCAAAAGGTAAGTATCTAACGTAAACTAAACTTCTTGGGCTCTCTGTCTGTTGTTGTTGGAGAATATCATGTTCCTTCAGGGAGTGTTTCAACTCACATACCTTAAAATGGAATATATTACCCCTCCGTCTTTCTGGTGACTACTGGCTGTCAAGACAAGATAAGTATTTTAGCCTAGAAGCTGAGCTTATAAATAGCACAAATTGGGCTAAACAAATCCCACCCCAAATCCCTGGTAGTTGGATTGCTGGCATCTTTATCAAATTGGAGGATTCTGTGGTCAAGGACACAAGAATTAAGTCTGAAATGAGAAATTTGGGTGAATATGGGGGAAAAATGAAAGACAGCTTACCTTGAGATTATCATGCTTTAACCAGCTGCAGGAAAAGCTGGAATTAGGACCTTTCAAGCAACATTTATAACGTACTAATTTACAAATAAGAAATTTGTGAGATTAAGATTGGTTTTTCTATTGTAAGAGTTAATATTGCTAAAGAAACCAGAAAGGTAGCAAGTCAAGCAATGTTTTTTATAAGCTGGCAAAATAACATATTCTTTTATGTACAGGGCATTGTTACTCCACATTTTTCTGGCAAACAGGTATCTGAGAGTTGCACTTCGTTGTCTGAAATTTATTGAAACATTGACTCAATGCATGCAGGATCGTTAGCTTCACTTCCCAGTACTGCAGCCTTCCTTTCTGTGCCATGTCTAGATAGAGATGTAAACACCCGTATCCCGCCTCTTGGTTTCCATAAACAGACACAAGACATACAGGTTTCAGAATATCTTGGGTAGTGTTTCTGTGGATAGTTGGGGTGTTTGATCTACAGCACACCACATCAGCTAGCTGTGAGCTGCAGCCCTTCCAGACCAGACATGCTCTCCAGTTGGACAGCTAGAAACGCAGGTGGAGCAGATGCACAGCTGTCTGCACCTGGCTGTCTAGATACCATGTTCCTAAGAGCTATCATCTGTGTTGATAGTATCCATTGCCCTTCAAGTGGTCCCTTTAAAGACCACAGCTTTCTCATATTTTTGCTGTATTTGTTTATAACATTGCCTCAAAGAATAAAAGGATAAATTAAATTTTGTTTCAGGACACAATCTAGCTGACAAAAATGCAGTGAAATGGAAAGTCTTTGCTGAGTGTTTAGCCTCCTTGCTCTCTGGGTTGCAAAACCTGCATGGTTATGGGTTCAAAACTATGGAGCTAAACAGACTGGTTGTACCTCGCGGTTACATCCCCTTGCCTGCATGGAGTTCATCTAACTCAGATAATAAGTTCTTTGAGAAGACAGGCCAGGGCTGGTTCTGATCCAGTGCAATTGGGTTTAATCTGGTGACTTTTGCACCAGGATCTCAGCAGCATCACCCTCTCCTGGCTGCAGGAAGAGTATCCATGACTAATGTCACTGTAAGCATCTGCAGAATGTGGCCATGCAAGTTCTGCCCTTTCCTTTAGTAGGCACCAGTTCTATTTTTAAAATAATGCACCTTTTTGGGGTTCATTCATCCATTGATTATCTTTCTTATTTTATCTAATGCTCTGTCACTAATTTCTGAGGCCTGTTCAGGTTCTTTGGTCCATCCACAAAACAACCTAAACTCTGCTTTGAATTCCAGGATGTATATGTCCATCAGCCACGCTGGCCTCATAACACTTCTTCTGCTGTAGATAATACTCTTTTCCGTAAGAAATAATATTATATGACATTTCATCAGCTCAGATGCTTAATTACATTTATTGATCTAATTTGTTATTAATGTCTTTAAGATCTTGACTTCATCCAAGGTCATGGTTACAGAGTTTTCCTGTAGCTGTTCCTTATGCCTTTCTTACAGTGTGTGAAAACTTTCTATATTTCATAATTTTCCATATTCCCAAGGTACCTCATGTTCAGAAGACACTATCAGCATATTTTATTTACCAGAGAAATAGATTATTAAGGAGGTTAAGCAGATAATTAATTGCTTGGGGAAAAGTCTTGACAAAAGAAACTAAGTTTGAGAAAAGGAGAGATACATGGGAAAGGAGTTATTAATTTCCCACATGTATTTTGCACTAGGAAAGATTTAACAAAACACTCCACAGAGAGTACCTGTCTCAAGCTATGGTAAAACATATTTTCTAATCAAGAAGCTTTATATTTAGTACTTGTAAGAGAGACAGCCTGCTTTTTGCATACATGGTGATCATGTCTAGAAAGCTAAATATTCTTGGTGGATGTGATCAGAAAAATATCCACAGTAGTAGGTAGTAGTACCTTCAGATACTTGGTTTGGTTTCTGAGTACATCTCTTAAATAGGTTTACTGAGACTGCAGTGAGAAAAAACTGCAATTTCTTCTTGCTGTGCTCTAAATTACAATTTGCACAAATGTGAAAGAGTCACAGCCTTCCAGTTACCTCTTGTAAGTGTGAAATTCTAGTGCTAGGGACAGCTTGGTGATGCAGAAAATATCTCAACCCCTCAAGAAAAGAGGCAAAAGAAGAGCCATTTACAAAAAGAGATTTTGTTACTGAGTTAAGCAGAAAGGGCAAATGCTCTTCATTTTATCAATCTGACACCTTAGTCTCATCGTTTGAATATAAATAATGAGATTTTGCAATATAAGTCAAGATAATGATAGCAGATGTAATGCTTTCTTTGTAAGACATGCAGTGTAGACTTCCTTCCCAAGATTCAACTATGTAAAGTGTCCCTTTGCATTCCTCCAGGTATCTGGGGCTTTTCTGAAGGAGAGAAGAGAAGCTGTAGGTAACTGACACCTTAGCAAAAACCCAAAGATTTTGTTTTTCATTTTTCATCTAATACTAAGGTCTTAAGCAATACATTTTCAGGACTTTATTTTGGTCAATATGGAATTTGTCATGCTGTGATACTATTACCTTCTTTTTCCATGTATCCTTTGAGAAAACAGCCTTCCATTTCTGGTATTTCCTGTCTTGTCACCCTTGTAAGCATGGCTGAAAACACATTTCTGACAGTGTCTGTGGGTCCCTGAGCTAGCTGCTCTTGATGGACAGAGTAATGGGAAATTCCCCGTTGCTTACAAACATCTTTCTGTATGTTTTGCAAGATTTATAGGTTTTAGTTATGGACAGTATTTTGTTTCTGATCAGGTCTAGCTCATTTAGGCTTGTGGCATTTACAATATGTTGGACATTTCCAAGAGCTGGTGTTTTGACTAATCATTAAATAAGCAATATATTTTGAAGTTGGATAGATTTTCCCTTTCCCTTCCCAATCTCAGGAAAGACCACATCCCATGAACTAGCATTTTGAGGTAAGCATGGTTGTGTGCAAAAAGCCCTGGATAATGACGACGAGCAACTGCATGGGTGTGGGTCCTGGAGAGTAGTACTCATGGAGAGTAGGGGAGAGGAAAGACTTTGACCAATGAAAACATTAAAAAGACTCATGAGTAATACGAACCAGTGTATTAATGAGTTATATGACCTTCATGATTCTGAGGATGTTGTCCAGCAGACTGCTTTCTTACACACTTTGTCTTCTGCCTTTCTAAATATAAGCTCTTCAAGGAAGGGATTCTGTCAGTGCTTGGGCAGCACCTTGTCTGTTTGGGAAGCCACTGTAGTCCAAATTCCCCTGAAGATAAAGGCAGAAATTGGGCTAGAATGAAGGAAATTACGTTTCATGCTCTAGCTCTAAATCATGTCAGACATGATAGCTGAGTATTCCCCAGACTGAGCCTGGTATAATGAGTACAACCCTGAAAAAAAAAAAGCTGATATTTAATCATATTTTTCTTTGAAACATTAAGCTAATAAGAGGTATTGTTTTCTTTGTTTTGTGTTGTTTAAGGGATAACTACTACCACACCAGGCTGAAGGTATTAAATCTTTCCTGTTCTTCCTGCTACCTCTGTGACCACATCCAAATACCCAGGAAAATTTTTCAAGCTGGAGACATTTTTCTGTCAGTTTCACATCCTAAAATGAGCTGAGAGCAGGCTTAATCCAGTTGTTTTCTGGGTAGTTAACTATGTAGTCTGATGGTGGTAGAACAGTTGCAGATGCGCAGTGTAATTATGTCTGTATGATCCTAATTATTTTACCAGCTGCCATTACTTTAGATTTTTCCAAGAATGAGTAGTTTGTGAACAAGTTGTGGAATAAGCTATTTTGCTTCTGTGAGATGGTGAATTTATAACTGGACTGAGGACTGCTTTGGATTCTTATCAATTCTTTCAAGATTTATAGCGTATTATTTCCTCTGCAAATGGATTTCTAAAATACAATTTGTTTATGTTGTAATCCCACCAGTTTTTGTGGAAGAAACCTTTAAAATGAAAAACAGTCTTTGAAGTAGAAATTGAAAGCAGTCAGTTCAGCAGTTTAAGGGGCTGGAACCAATGAGAGTTTCTATAATTTATTATTTGAAGAACGCCATATTCATATCTGTTTCAGCTGGATCACCTAATGAAAGTCACATGCAAGAAAGGACATTATCCCTATGGCACAGTGGAGGTATTCCAGATCTGGACAGGGATGTTCCAGAACAGAGAGTCTATGTGGGGCAAAGCAGCCACAGCTGCTCCTGGAAGATGTGCCTTAGCAAGTGGAAAATGTTGGTTAATAGGTGTAAGATCAAGGCTTTGGTTAACACACTGGCTGATATGCCACAGGAGCAGAGGGGCATCCGGCTACTAACTCTACATGCCATGACTGCTCCTCTAGTCATTGCTTATTATCACCATTCACACTGCTGACTGCTCATTAAGAGTGGGGAGAAAAAGAATGTGGCTTGTAATGTCAGGGAATTGGTATGGGGACAAATATTTGTGAGGTATAAAACAGTGTAGTCTTGTGAGTTCACTTAAGTTAAGGTGTTTACATATACCATGTCCTATTTCAGGAAAGCCCAAAGGCTGGTGTTTAAATCCACCCCTATTCAGAAGAGTAGCTACATCCAGGAGGTATATATTTCCAGAAGTTAAACTCACCTGAGAACCTTGTAATCTTTATATGATTGTAACTATGAAAAAATGGATTATAGGAGTTCACCAGACATAAACATCCAGCGAACATTTGTCAAAATCCTAATCATAAAATGGGACA
This sequence comes from Platalea leucorodia, assembly GCF_965183815.1. Classification (NCBI taxonomy): domain Eukaryota; kingdom Metazoa; phylum Chordata; class Aves; order Pelecaniformes; family Threskiornithidae; genus Platalea; species Platalea leucorodia. Next base: position 81,080,918 of record NC_138858.1, read on the forward strand.
AAAAAGACCTGAAACTGAAAGCAAATGCATAAGTGCCAACAGCAAAGACCAGATTTTTTTTTATTCTTTCCTCTGGTACATGATTCTTTCTTTCTTAGTCTCCATGGTTGTAGAGCAAAGGTAGGAAATGTGACCAAAATACATGTAAAACAGGACATCTAAAAGCTGAGAAGGTAAACAAAATGAAGATAAAATTTAAGTCCAGCATCATGCTGGTAGTCTAATTCCTATGTATTCATTTTGAGTGGACAGGGATGACAATGTTTCTCTTTGCATCTTCCTCACCTCAGAGCCACTGATGCCAAGAGAAATATCTCAGCTTCCAGCTGAAGTATTTTCTGGGGAGATGCCATTTTATGACAATTATTTAATCAATCACCCAATGTTTTTGGATAAGTCTGTTGTTTGTATGATTAATATTCTTAAGTCAAAGCTTCAGCTTTCTGCTGGAAAACCGTTGTCATTTGAAAAATTTCACCAGAAGAGTTTGGAAGAATATAGAGAAATGTCAAGAGATCATCAAAAGAAAGTGTCAGAAGTTTGAGTTTGAAGTCTGAAATGTAACACAGGGCAATCACACACTTCAAGGAACTAGCAAGGGGAATCATCTGTTAGCACTACTTTAGGTGGGAACTTAATGCTAGTAACAAAATATCCCAAATAGAAGAAACTACAATCACAACAACAGGTAACAAAGATTTGGTGCTAGAAAAGAAGATTTTAGAGAGATGGAGAAAGAGACCAACAAGGTCAATTAATATTTGTTCTTCCATGAGAGTTTCCCATCATTTCCCTCCAAAATACTATCAGAAAATGCTCTGCAAAAGGGGACAGTGTTGTGCTTTGGATCTGCTTGCAATTCACAGGCAGGTCTCCCTTCAGTTTGCTGAAAAATGCAAACCAATGAAATGTCGTGAACAATTTCACAAGTGGTTTGCTTGGACACCAATGATGGGTTAAATCAACTTGGTACTAGAAAGCTGACATTTTACTTTCAAAAGGTCAGTTACAGCACCGATAGCTTCAGTGACAGTGTTGTCAAAACCATGAGTCCAAAAAGATAAAGATACTGAGTGTGCCATCTGGGTGCTGTTTACTGAGAGGAAAATTCAAATCCCAAAGTTCAGGAAATAAAGCCTGAATTGTTTCTGTCTGCTTCAGCAGCCGCCGTTCCTCATTTTCATTTCCCCTCCCTTCTCTCCCGCTTCCATTGCTCCTGTTGTTTCAGCTGCTGCTCCATTTCCCTTTCATCTTGTCGATCCTTGCCAGCAGCGAGGGTCCGAGTTCCCATTCCCCTGGGGCTGGGGACAGCTTTCCCGTGCTTTGCCTGCACTGCAGAGATGAAAAGATCATTGCATTGTTTATCTCCTGTGATACCACTTTCTTTTTGGTACTTCACTCATATGTGCGGTGCCCCCTTCTCTCCTTCTGAGAGCATACAGCATTTCTCAGCTTTGGGGAGAGATTGAACGCCAGCTTCAGCAGGATATTTACTGTTGGACTTCTGTCATGCTGAGGACTCAACTGTCCAGGAAGGCTGTCCAGGAGACTTTCAGCTTCCTAGAGCTGCAGCCAGGTGTGTCCAGAGGGAGAAGATGAGCAGGACTGAGGTTGATTATTTGTAAGGATGCTATTGCAGAGCAAGTAATCTCTGGGCGACTCTGTAGGTGGAGGCCATTTGCACGCTGAGACCCCAGCTCAAACCTATGTCTCTTTAGGCAGAGGCTTATTCCTTGCCAAGCTGTCACCACACCATCTCTTTGACCAAATGAATAGGCAAACTGCTTGAGTTCATGGTTCATGTATATTCTTCCAGGCATAGGCTCCACAGGCTTTCCATCCACCTTTTCAGCTGACAGCAGCAACTAATACTGGCAGGTGACTGCCAGCAAGGCACTTTGTTGTGGCTCAGAGGACCCCACAGAACAGCAGAAGGTGGAACATGTTTTCTCTGCTTTGGAGAACCAGGGAGAAGGACCAGGTGTGAAGTCCCCAGAACAGTATCGAAGAATGCCAATTATGCAGATAATTTTCATGTATAGAGTAAAAAAGAAAACCTATGTTGGTACATGTATATTATTGCTCACTATTTACAAGTGTGTGAAAGTGTTGTCTCTGATTCTCCTCTTATTTATTTTATTATTATAATTCTGATAAAACCAACAGAATTATCTGTGGTATTAGGACAAAGTGTTCCTTTGTTTCACTCCTTCTTTCTCTCTCTTTCTCTTTTTCCTTTTTTTAACCAATATGCCTACTGGCACATTTTTATTATATAATCAAACAGGTAAACATAGAAATATCAGTTGATGAATTCAGAGTTTTTTATTAGAACTGGGGACTATGGATTCAGACACAAGAAAGTTTTCAGTGGTAAACAAAGATGCACAGAGCCTGTACTTACTATCACAGATGGTCTCTGTGGTTAGGAAAGATGGACACTTATTTCATACCAGAGAAACTGTGTAGAAACAATGGTAAAAAAATGACACAAATAAATGGCAAAGCATGGAGTATTTTTTTCTAAAAGAAGAGCTCAGCCAAACATGAGCAAATACAAGTCTTGTTCATTAGTATACTCATTAAATGGGTAAAAATATAATGATGTCCTAAAAAATATTGACAATGTAGCGAATGCATTAGTAGAAAATGTGATACTGAAAAATAAAGTAAAAATCAAACCCATAAATTTGCCTTTTGCTCAAGGTAGCTAGCAAATACACACACAACCGTGAGCCTTGTTTACTGTTGTTTTAACGTAAATGGAAAAAGAACATTTTTGCTAGGCTTTTTGGCAGAGGTGTGAGAGATGCCTGTGTGGGAAACCAAATAAAGATATTGACCAAACTGAAAGTAAGGAGAAATAAATATTAGCAAAAAAATAACATGAAAGGCCAAGTAAAAGCTGGCTGTGAATGTGAAATAGCACCTTGAATGAAGTTCCAATTCTTGTCTATGATTTATTGATACAGTCTCTGTGCACTTGCGGTTTATTTAAACAGGAAAAGTAGTTGCTATGTACAACTACCATTGCTACTCAGCAACCTGTGGAGTTGCTGAGAGCTGCCACGAACTTCTGCAAGCAGATTTACCGCTATGCAATTAGTGGCTTCTGGTTGTGGCAATATCTACTGTTGACAATTCTTACCTCTGATTCCCCTCCTGATATGCTTCATTGCTATAAATCAAATCATGTTATTTGCTGAAGGACCTCGAATAATGATTTGCAGTACGAGGGTGAAAGGTTTCTTTGCTGATCTCTCTTGGGGATCAGATGTGCAGAGCCTGAATAGCAGAGTAACCTGACCTACAATTTTAGAGGATATTGTGGAAGAACTTCTGCACTCTTAAAATCAACAGCTATTATTCAATCAAGATAATGAACCATGGGAATTAATTCAGTGATTGTCAACTGAAAGACTAAGAACAGAAGAGCAGATATTTACAACCCATCCTACAAAGAATTAGAGGATGCTTGTATGTTCTTCAGAATGTAACACTGTGCCTCAGGGTCTCAGCTTTGTGTATATGTTTGTGAGAGCTTACCAACCTTATAACATTAAAGAATATAACATTAAGATAAATTATAGATGTTAAATGAGTGTTTGGACATATATGTAACCTAAACTCTACAAGAGAAAGGAAAACTCAATGAATTGAGTCCTTTTTAATCCGGGATCACAGCACCCACAAGAAGCAGATGAAGGAGAGCACCTACGTGTCATTGGAGGAAGATGTGAATTGCTTCAAAGGCATCCTCATTGCAGACATGGATAATATCACCTTCAATGATCACTTTCTTTAGCGTCCCCATCTGGACATGACTTAAGTATGTGCATGTCCTTTTAAAAATCCTTAAATCATAGATCATTCTTGGTGACTTTGGCCAAAAAGTTATTTATTGTTCTGTCCTCTCTGTCACAGAGCATTGTTTTTGCCTTGAACAGAACCAAGGAGAAGATAACCTACAGCAGTTCTTTCTTTTTCTGTAATGACTGTTGGCATTTCATTTTCTCTTCAGTGAGGTCCAGGAAAAGGATAAGGTATGGTTGCACTATTCACACTGCAAGTTCTGAGGTGTCTTTGCATTTCAGCGCTCTTCTGAGAGGGATGTGTCCTGTGCCAGGTATAGCCCAGCTCTTTATTTTTATGCTTCTGACGCTGCTGCACTGCTGCAGGAAAGCAAAGGCATGAGGAGTGAAATGCTCAGCTATGATGAACCCTCATTCCAACTTGCTCATGTGGGGGAAAGGGTGCCCTGTGGTGGCTTCTCGTCCTCATTGCAATATGTGTATAGCCTGTGACAAGGGATGCAACCACTTAATAAGTAGGAGGACAAAAAAAATTGCTGAGACCCAGTAGAAGAGTGTACCAATAGGAGTGTAATTAAATGCAATGGATGTACCAAACATGTCATACTAAGAGAGGAGGAGCCTGTAATCTGTTGAGCAATACTTGTTTCAAATTAAAACCACTTGCTGATAGTTGCCCAGCATGCACATGAGCAAGGAAAAGACTTGCAGACAGTGGGAGGCTGCAGTTTAGAAACTTTCTATATGTTTATGTGGTTTGGTGGTCTGTGCTGTAGAGGTGTTTGCACCAGCCATCAGTGTGCTGGCTCAACATCAGGAGCAGCAAATACCATAGCGTGAAAGAAGCTGAGAATAAACTGGGGTAGAGCAGTAAACAGCTTTCTGCACCTGCGCTAATTCTCCAGTGCCGGCTCATGTATCTACCTGACCTTGTTGTGTGCCACGAAAATGCTGCAGACTGGAGGAATATGAACAGCTGGTGAAATGTCCCTCTTGCATGATAGTGACTTTCATGAAAGGTGTTAAGTGTTTGCTCTGTGCTATTTTGATACCTATTTACAAATAACAGTGTGTATAATTGAGACATCATTAAATGATCATGGATTTTTTTTTTATTATAAGGTGTAAATAAAATTATGAGACTTGAATAAAACCATTCTTTTACTGAAAATGTGTGGCAAGCACATGGAGTATGAGACACTGGGAGTTGTTTAAGTACCTAATACTATCTCTTCAATACTCTTTTAGACACCTCTGAATGTCAAGAGGCATTTGTTTGAGGCTGTCAAATTTATAAAAGGTCCTATAGGAGACCTACCCTCTTCAGAGCATAGCTGGAGGACTGCTGAGATAATTGTGGATTTACATATGCTTTTGAATACCTTTAGGTGTTAGATGCCTATGTGTAGGCACCTGAATCTACCCACTGAATCACAGAGGCTGGAAACATGAAAATGAAACCAAGGTGTTCATTTCATGAAATGAAAGATTGCAGAAGTGTGTGGGGATGAGTGTTCAAAACTTGTAATCTTTGTTGGGACAGGTCTTCTGAATGGTTAGTTTCCTGGTATTATGCTGCCTGACTACGTCTGCTTGGGTTTGAGTTAACAAGTTGCTCTGAGCATGGTGTACCAAAGGGAAGAATATGCTAAGAAAGAAAAAGTATAAGTTTCACGGCAGAATGCTAAGAAGAGGAACTGCAAAAAGGAAAAAAAAAAAAACAAAACTATAGTTAAGTATGTGTGTATATATATATATAAAATATATGTTTTTCCCAATTTGTTCTATGATATAGAATTGTGCAAATATATTAATGTCCATTGATTAATAAATATCAATGTTCCTATCATTAAAAAAATTGTAATGTGAAATAACTATCTATATAATAATTACAAGTCAGAGTGGTAGGCATGTGATGATGTAAAAAACTCTGAAAAGCTATGGGTTACTACCTAAAAGACAAGCATCCAGTGCATACCCACAATAAAAAATATACAACTTTTCCTTTGGATATAGCACCACATGAAGATTGTGATCTTGACCTTTCATTTCTTCAGTGATGAGCTCAAAAGCAAATTCATGATGTTTCATCTCCAGACCTTCCTGAGCCTTTCCCAAGATATTATGTCAAAGAAATACTTCAATGAAATTCTTCAGAATTTCAGTCATTCTTTGCAAGTTATGTTTTTTAGAACTTTGATTGTTCTTTTTTCTCTCCTCATTTCTCTTCAGTTGAGCCACCTCTTGAAGTTCTGTGCAAAATTCTCATTGAGGTCATACCAGTAGAGCAGCAGGACTATTTTACTTGGTTTTTCAGGATGCAAGCCTTTTTTAGGTGTCCCAGGATAATGTTAAGTGTTTTTTGTAACAGCATGTTAAATTTGTGAGCCACCATCCATTCCCAGACTCTTTTCTCTCCAATCACAAGCTCTGTACATGTATTTGTGCAGCTGATTATTCCTGCCAAAGGAAAGTATGGCTTTCAGCCCTATTTTCTTCTTTCAAAACATCAAGATCATTTTTAGTCTATTCCTTTCACCAACAGGTATTTGAGGATTATTGTGTGCAAATATAATATGCATACTTGATTCCTTCATCCCTTTTGTTAAGGAAAATACTTGCAACTAAATAAAAATAATTACAATCAAATTATATAAAATATTGAAAAACACATGTAAAATCTTACTTGATAGATTCTTTCAGTTTAACAGAAGGAACCAATAAATATCCTCCAGGATCAATGTCTCTGACAGTTCATAGTATTTTATTCTAGAGTTTGCTTATAAAAATCTCGTATGGAATGGCGTCAAATGTTGTAATTAAGTCATGATATTTTCTAAGAGTAACGAAGTTCATTGAATCATGACAAAAACTAGTTTATTTGATTTGTCTTGGTTTCTTCTAGACAAATGCGTTGCCTGTTTATTAATGTTTTTTTCTGGCATCCAGGTGGTACAAGTAGTATGACTATTCTGGTACCTCTCTTTTCCTGTCACCCTCTTCCCTTTTAAAGAGTTATGTTTGCCCTTTTCGCCTCTTCTGATGCTTTGCCCATGGACTGTGGATTTTCTGAGAGATGAAGATTCAGAAGGGTCCTCATCCAGTTCCCTCAGCCTCCCAGAAGAAAGATCATCAGACCCAGCCTGCTTGAAATAATTAAATTACCTTTATGCCCTCTTACCTTAAGGTAATATCTTGCCTTGTTGTCATATGTGTTAATCAGTCTGTCATGATGCCAACTGGTCCCTATTTAGGTATTGAAACTACATTCAAGTGTGAGTGGTTTAACGTCAGCATTGAATACACTTTGTACTGGAGTGCAAATACTGTAGCACAAATAACTTTGGATGGGAAAAACTTAGTTCCTTCATATGGCTTCATTCTTGAAAGAATGAACCTTGAAAGGTTGTAAAAGCAGCTTAAAAGACACTTACATCTTATGTTAATATTAAACACTACTTTGATCAACATAGTGCTAACTAAAGAGGGAAGTCAAAACACGAAAGTTTAACCTAAAGATTTAGGCTCCCATTGCCAGACCAGCTATTGGGAAGACAATCAGTAAGCATATAAAAACCATTACACAGGAAGTCAAGCCAAGACACATAGGGTCTCATTTTGCTGTGATGAGTTTTTACCTGCAGATGAAGAAATTGGTGATGGAACTTAACAGCGGTAGATCCCTCGCCAGTGTTGGCAGCAGGATGGGACAGCGGAAGCTGGAGGTGTGGGACAGGACTCTACTGAAATCTATTTTACATGGGTCTTAGGAAATGGAGAGACTGCATTGTAGGAGGGGATGAATTTGCACAGCTCCAAAAACTCATGCAAAGGGAATAAAGAGAAATCACTGTAAAGAGAACACCATATCTCACCAACAGCAAATGACATAATTCCCACACTGAATGGTACCATTGTGTTTCTGAAGCTTGATCTCATCAAAGGATATCACCAGCTGCAACAAGCTTCTGCTTTCTATCTGCCAAATGTTTCAGCACATACTGGTCTGAGATGGTATGAAAAGCTAACATCTGGAGTTTATTCAGCCACAGAAATTTTTCAAGATATGCCTCCATGTGTTGTTTTAGTACACCTCCAACACCTTCAATGGCACTGATGACTTCATAGAACATGACATAATCCATAAAGTCACTGTCTTATTGTATGAAAATTTCCCTCAGAGTAAATACAAATGCTTCTTAAACAAAGCCATCCTTTAATTTTCGGTCATATTTCTTCACCAAAGTGAACGCTTTTTAACCTGAAGAAGGTAACAGCAACTGACACAGCAATAGCTCCCAGAGATGCTAGGGAAGGTCAGGTTTTTCTCATGGGTAGTCCCTAGACACCCGTAGTATTTCAACATTAAGGCCTCTTTTTATCGCAACTTGATATTCATTCATCTTTCTACTGTTTGTCTCATTCATTCAAGATAAGTTTTTTGAACAAGTTTTTTTAATATACCAGTTTATAAACAAAAAATATGATAGCAAATACACTGCTTTCAGTCCCCTCTTTAGGGACGCTTCAGAGCAAAAAAAAAGAAATTCTGTAAGACAACATTTGCTATTAAGGATTTCCCTGCTTTTCACTCAAAAGTATACCCAAGCAAGCTTTAATTAATTTGTTTACTGCTTGAGGAGTGGCTATGCAAAGACAGACTAATATCCAAAGCATTTGCCCAGTGTTGCAGGTACATTTTGCAACCTGTGCTAACTAAGAACTGTGCTAATAGGCTAAGAACTAAGGTTACATTGGTATGCTGTTAGCTCTAATCAAGCCAAAAGTAAAGTAATACAAACTTGATCTGATCTTTTCAGTCTGGGAAGATAACAGCACTTTTTGATCCAGGTTTGTCTGTGAAACTAGCCACTGTCAATGCCACAAAGAAGTTTAACTCAGCAGAAGCAAGGAACTGGTACTCTAAGGTAGGTGTGATATGAAGACCATGTACAAGATGAATAGAATATTTTTTTTTTTTTTTAAAGTGGGATATTTACAAAAGAAGGAGTGGCAAGAGAAAGGCATAATCATGAGAATGATTTGAAGTCTGTAAAAAAATCTTACACTGAGAAATTTAAGGAATTCAACCATTTATCTCATCAAAGAGAAATTTAGAAGGCAATTTGCCTGCGGCCTGTAATTAGGGTCTTTAAGTTCTTTTGTAAGCATTCAAGTGCGTAACAATATCCCATAGTTAAAAGGGGAAGATAAAAAAAAATATGAAAAGGATACTTATCTAGTCTTTTTGCAGAGAGGGCTTTTTGTGATGACTGATTTTCACCATGGAAGTAGCTAGCCATGGTTTTTGGAAGATTCTCTATCATTTGGGATGTTAACGTAGAGTGGATGTTTTCCAAAAGATATTTATTTAGTCTAACCACATGTTGTGTACTCTGTGTCTAAATCGCTGGGGTTAGTCTTCAGTCACAAAGGCTTTGTTCTTATGCCTTGTCGGTTGCATGAGAGAGGAAGAATGCTGGTAAGTGCCTCCTGCTAAACAGTTTTTCTTTTAAAAGCTTAAAATATGTAGGATGGCATTATGACCTTGAAAACTCAGAAAAATCATTAAGCATCCACCACTATCTGTGGTAATGCGTTAGCTAAATAGACAATATGCAGAAATCTTGTATTTCAAGAGCTTCAGCTGACACATACACACCTAGGATTGCCAGGGGCTATTATCTGGACTACTTATCTTGTCACTTAATGTTCTTTTGATCATGTCATTGTATTGAAGCTGCAAACGTCTGTGTCTTGCACAAGCATCAAGAGGCAATCAAGGACCGTGAGCAGTCTGACACCAAAGATTTAGAGTTGTCAGAATCAGTCACTTGTTGGAGACAGCACTGAGGTAGGGTTATTTAATTAATGGGAAGGTTTTCCAGAGGTGGTACTGTCTTAACTGCAGTATCATACATGACTGCAGTGGAAATTTTCTCTTAGGCTTACTTACATTGTCTGCATTAATGTGGCTGTCTGATCTTCATGTTGTTTCTTTTCAGCTTCAAGGGTCTGACCTAATGACTTGCCAAATATTCAAATTCTTTCCAAACCGCGAATTACATGAAGACACTATTGTTAGAACTTGCTACAAGGTCTGTCAGGCTCAGGATGATCAGGACACATCAGAATGGGGTCTGGCTGACAGCATGAGAAGGATGAAGTAGCAGTTCAGAAATATTACTTCTGGGTACCTTTTTTTTTTTTTCCAGTCCACATCAGGAGTAAACTAAGGCATTGTTTTGTCAACAAATGCTTGTCTGTTGCTATTCTTCTTGTGCTGGCCATTTGGGGTTTTTTGAGGGGGCACTGCAGAACCACAGGAAACTTGGGGTGGAAAGACTCCAGGAAGTTCCTCCAGGGCTGTTCTCTGTGACCAGTTTAATGAAGACTCCAGCAAATAGGATCAGTCAGGTAACCTTGAACTGGAGGACTGGAAAGACACCTGATATCCATCCTGAATGCTCACAATGGGGCTTTTAGTTCATTCCCGGAGTAATTCAAGCTGAGAGGCCGTTCCACTCACTGAGCTGCTCTTTGCTTTGACCTTGTGAACAGGCACTTTTCTTTGCTGTAGCACTTGTGGGTTTTGTGGTCTTCTTTTTATTTGGAAGTGTTACAACACATTAAAGTCCAACTCTGTCTTGACATCTAATTCCCACTGGAAGCAGGAGCTTATACCCTATTACTGACCTGCCCTCTAGGGAGAATTGCAGAGACAGTGTAATAAACCAAGGAAAGATCACTTGCCATCCAGTCAATAGTTTCACGAGTTACCAATGCCAAGCAGACAATGAGGTTCTGTGTGATCCAGTTTGTGACTTTTCTCATTTCTTCAGATACAGGAAAGACTGCAGAAAGTGACCATATAACCACATTAGTCAATGACCCCTCTTTGTTCTCTGGAGTTTGTTGTTAAGGGAACTGAAGATGTAATGCTTTTGTGCTCAAGAGCCAAAAAATTAGATTAAAGCCAGAGACTCGTTTCTAAAAGTTCACCAAGGTCCTTTTCTTTTGGTATGTGTCTCTGTTTCCCATAAATGGGCAGGAGGCTAACTGGTATATCCCAGTTCAAGTGGCAACTTTTATTCCCATTTGAAGTCATTCTTCATTAAGGGTTGGGTGTCTGGTGGGTCTTTGCCATAATGTTTTGTTGTTGTGGTGGTGATGGTGGTGGGCTTTTACGTTTTCATTTTAGTCATCTGAGAGTGACCCCCAGGGTTTGGGTGGACTTTCTACTGCCTCTGCATGTATCAGAGAGCATTTCCTTGCCTGACCTGTGTGAAAGGAATTCTTGTGCAAGCCAGCACAGCTTCAACAGGGATATTCTCTTTTATTCTTCTGATTCTCTAGAGACTGTGTTCCCTCTGTCCATCTGCTTTGCTAGGGATGTGTTTTTAACAGGTTCCTTAGCTGGGAAGCTGGTTTTCATGTGCTTTCATCTCAGGTTGCATTCATTAGCAAGAACCTTTCAAATGCAATTTGGGGTAAGCAACTGAAGCATGATTTTTCTTCTGTTTCTTGACTGTGTTTCTAGGAACTTTTGTAACAACATTGTTTATTTTATACATTGTAAATAATTATAAACATATTTACATTGTGTAACATGCAATGCAAATATTCATGTGGTTTTTGTATTAGCCTGTCTTAATAGTTGCTTCAAGATAACAGGTTAACATCAAGTTAAACTTCACCCAAAGAATGAGTAAAGTATACGATGGGGATACTGGGATACCTTAACGATTACCCAGGGTCCCCAGCACATTCTCCAGAGTGTTCAAGTAGCGGCAGACTGTGCCCTACTAGCCAGAAAAAAAGTCTGTCTCCAATAGGCAAGGTTGCATGGATCACACTTGAGCACTGAGAAGAGATCTGTCACATCAGGAAAAGAGGATATCCACCCATATGAAGGTTTTTACTTGGTGTTTAGATTGGCTGTCCTGAAGTCTGATGAGTTCCACACCTGTGGTAGTAATGCACTTTCTGTCTTCCAGTGGGGAGAAATGAAAAGGAGTGATTTCTCCTTGCTCGAGATGTTCTAGACACTCTTCTAGGACAGGGATTTTTTTGGCCTTTGGGTTCAAGCTTGTTACATGTTCAGCTTCAATTAAGACTTTGAGTGTCACCTTTCATATCTTGAATGGTGTGAAAAGTCGACTCCTGGCACTATGGAAATATTGCAAGTTACATCTTCATTTTCAGAGTTTGACATTACTGCTACCTCCAAACCTCCTCAGCACTTTCCTTTTTTTTTTTTGATGTATCAGTGACTCTGGAACTCATTTAAAGTCTTAAAGTAATAAATCTGAACATGAAAGCTGCATGAGAGGAAGAGGCAGCAGTTGAAAATACGGCCTTTGATCTCTAAAATCCCCTTCTACCTTCTTTTATAATAAAGACATATTTTTCTCTGTGAAATATATTCTTACTGGCAACTTTGAATCTGAACATAGCAGAAGGGAAATGTTCTTTGGTTTTACCTTGGTAAATTTTTGCTCATCTCAAACCCTGCTCTGGGACATTTCTGATTCGATATGCTGGCTGTTTATAAAATAAAAAGTCAGTTCTTTAAAAATGTTTCATAAATGTATAATGCCAGTGAGAGAAATTTAAAGAAAGAATATGATTAAAGTTATTCTATAATTACAGGTATATTATTTTTAGTTTTTTAGTAAGAAGACAGTAGTCTAAGCAGGACAGTAATACACAATTGGAATGACAGTGAGAGAAGATATAGTCAGCTTCATTAGTCCTGTAAAGATAAGTTGACTTGTTAAGATTTTTGTACAGACAAATGAAGTGTATTGTTACTCAGTACCTTTTCCCAGGCATATTAGTGGAGATTTAAAGGATACTGTAGGTAGCATTTACGTATATATGCCAATTTTTAAATGAAATGATGCTGTCCAAGAGAACTCATCATGCCAAAGTGAAACACACTGGTGACTTAATTAATAAGTATTCTAACTGTATTTTGTTCAATATGAATCCCTTGCTAATGTTGCCTCATTGTGGACAGGATTTTAATGAAGGTCCAGCTCAGAGAAACCTTATATTCTAATTAAACTACAAGTAAATGAGAGATGAGAAAACAGAGGTAATAATAGACCACAAGATTAAACACGGTTTGTTAGGCTTCTGTTTTTTATTTTTATAATTGGATTTTCATCTGTATGAAGCATCATTATCACCATTGCTGACAAGCTGGGTGAAATCTGCCTTGAAGAACTCTGGGTCGAGCTGACAGCTCCAGATGACAACCAAGCAGTTGAACGGATGATTGCTGCTGCCTTCTTCCTGATGCTCATCCTGCTCCTTGCTGCACAGCTGCCACCAAGTATCTGTGTGGATGTCGTTGTTTAACTGCAGCTGGCAACTAAGCACCACACAGCCACTTGTTCACTAACCCCAGTGGGATGGGAGAGAGAATCAGAAGAGTAAAAATGAGAAAACTTGTGGGTTGAGATAAAGACAATTTAATAGGTAAAGCAAAAGCCATGCATGCATGCAGAGCAAAACAAGGATTTAATTCACTACTTCCCATCAGCAGGCAGGTGCTCAGCCATTTCCAGGAAAGCAGGGCTCCATCATGCGTTACAGTTACTTGGGAAGACAAAACTCCATCACACCAAACATCTCCCCTTCTTTCTTCTTCCCCGAGATTTATATGCTGAGCATGATGTCATATAGTGTGGAATATACCTTTGGTCAGTTGGGGTCAGCTGTCCTGGCTGTGTCCCCTCCCAGCTTCTTGTGCACCCCCAGCCTCCTCGCTGGTGGGGTGGTGTGAGAAGCAGAAAAGGCCTTGACTCTGTGTAAGCACTGCTCAACAATAACAAAAATATCCCTGTATTATCAACACTGTTTCCAGCACAAAACCAAAACATAACCCCATACTAGCTACTATGAAGAAAATTAACTCTACCCCAGTCAAAACCAGCACAGTGGATCTGGTATTCCTCTGCTGAGCCTGAATGATATTATTTCTCTCTCTTTTTTTTTTTTTTTTTTTTTTAAACTCTCTGCAAAATTAATATGGTTCACCACACCAATGACCTTTCAGGCATTTTGGAAGTGATGCATCACCTGAAATTGTGCTGTTGACTTAAGTAATCATCTTTCTATTTGATATACAAGGAATCGGTTGGGCTTAGCTGATTTAAAAGATAATCTTCTAGATTTTGACTAAGCAGAAGTCAAATGTGTTTCCACGGTGTGGAGCCCATTGGAGGTCCCAGCTTTGCCTGCGCTCATGAGCTCAGCTAACAGGAAAATGTTGAGCTGTAGAAAAACTTCTGATAATTTCCAGTTTGCAAGGGACATATCTATGATCATGGCCTCCTTCCCCTTCTTCACACTTTCCTCATCCAAACAGAAACTAACCTAATGTAGAGTTCAAAATTACTCTGGTCAGACATTTTTGAGGGGCTTCAACTTAGGATACCACTTTACTTCCTGGACGGAAGTTCATCCATTGATGTGCATCTCATATGTGTGCATCCATGCTTTAGCAGACTGATTTGTTATGGTGACATTGTGTCTACTAAGAAGACAGTTACAATAAGGCAGTTACCTGCATTAGACATCCTGCTGCTATGTGTTTGCATGGCATCACCAAAGTCATGCTGGTGGAGAATCTGGAGGGGTTCATCTCCAGAACCTTTACAAGTTCTAAAAATGAGGAATACACGTTTATTTTCAAACAGACATGCATTTTGAAACATGTAGGCAATATTTCACTGTCTTATCAGTTTTTCACCTATTTCTAGTGGCTTTCAGTCCACTTTGCCTTTGCCTCTACTTGTGCTACCTGTGGTAGGAGAACATTCACATAATGTTCTTAGACTTTTTATTTATTATTTTTTTATGGATAAAACATTATTTAATTCCAACTGACATTTCTTATTCAAAAGCAAAGCATGAAAGTGCACAGAAAAAGTCCATTTTCCTGCAGAGGCTGTTTGATTGAAAATTGCATTTGAGCCCTAATTAACAGCACCCTATGTTTGTTATCTGTGGAAGGTTATTTGATAGCATGCGTGATGAAGCAACTGAGTACATGACACACCCCGTCACAAAGAATCCGTTGTGGCCACTTCCCTGCAGAAGTGTCAAAAACTGAAGGTCCAGAAGATTGAAATGCCTTCGAACTTATGGTGATCCTTGCTCATGATTTCCACACTGCTGATGGTGAAGTTGTAGCACTGCCCTCTGCATCACAGCTCTCAGCTCAAAATTAGAAAACTTTCTCCTTCTGAAGCTCTGGAGAAACTAAATTTCTTGCCCTAGATTTAGAAAAGGCATTGGCATTGAACTAATAATTTGCAAGCTCGTCATGTGTCTGTGTTTTAACTGTTCGTTGTTGTTTCTACTATGACTGAATTAGATAAAGAACAAGGACAAGAAGCAATGGTTTAAAAGGACAAGAAGCAATGGTTCAAAAGGACAACAAGCAGTGGTTTAATAGAGCATGTGGTGGCAGACAGTACTGATTACAGGTATGTGCTGGATAGACCAAGACGTGAGTCATCACTGTGTTTACATGAATGACACTGGAGTATCAAGAGCAACATTTACAGAAATATCCAGTAGATCAATCAGTGAATTTAGATTATACTAAATATACATTTATAGGCTACCATTGTTTCATCACTAAAAACTAGAGGGGAAGTTATTTTAAGAATAAATGAAGAGTAAATGGTTATTGTACTATATATGGCCAGATTAGACAGGCACTCCAATAGAAGGGGGCTGGAAACTAATGTGCATTTTATTTGAGATTAAAAGGCCAGTTCTGCATCAAAATTGAGTAATTGGTTTAGGCAGAAGGAGAGGTCAGATGCAGAACAGACACTCACCTCTCTATCCAGCACTGCTGAGCTGACCCCCTCCGTCAGAGGGACACAGCTATGGCTTTGAGGTAAAGTAGTGGCAGCAGTGGAAATCAAGCGTGACATTAACTCACAAAAGGTCAAACAGAATTCTTGTTTCAATCATCACAGACAAGTTTTATGGCCCAAGAAACAGGACCTTAAAGGCCTTTAGCTACATTTTTAAGAGGCAGACAACTCTCCAAGAGTGTTTCGACCACCAAATCCCAAACAGTGTAATGAAAACAGTCCTTATTAAAATAAAGTACTTGAAGTATGTTGTCAGAACGTATATGAATCAAAGCGTAAAGCTTCACGGAAGAACTTGGAACATAAACGTTAAATTCCCCTCAGCTGAAGTAGAGGAAGAATGTATACAAAAGAAAGTTACAAATGGAGAAATGTGAAGTGTTTTTACATTGCTGGCCAAGGGGAAGCTAACTGGGGGTGATATCCAAGATGGGAAATGATGTATTTTTACAAATAATACCTTGGAGGTTGTTGAATTAATGTGTTCTTTTGCCAAAGGGTGCTTTGTGGAGCATTACAAGAAACATTTATTTTTTTCTGTTACTATGCCTTTGAAAGTCAGTGTAACTTATTCACAAATACATAAAACATCTACCTGCGCAGATTGAACACACTTATCTTCATCATGTGGAAGAGTACCTATCTTGAAAGATTTGTGAAAAGATGTTGGGGAATATATTTACCTGAAAAAAACTGAAGAGTGGGTAGAAGTTTTCAATGCTATAATTTATACTGCTTCTTTGGTGAGTAGAAGGTGAATTTTGGAATGCAGATATGCCATTCTCCATTCCCTTTTGCAGCACTTGAGCCTGGCCAGCACCATGTCCTATGCTAGCATCCTGCCCAGGGACACCAAGACACAGATATGTTGTTTGGTCCTTCAGACATCTTATTGTCTTGAACTATTTTCTGCCTTCGCATTCTTCCCAGCTCTTGGAAAAATCTGATGGGTGTTTACCCATGAAACAGAGCTTCTGCTTGTTTGTAAAACAAATATGGGAATTAAATGCATCCCAAACTTCTCTCATGTGCCTCCTGTCATCCCCTCAGATTTCTATTCCTAAAAAAGGACTCTTACACCAGTGCCTTTCCATGTGCTTCTTTTAATAACCAGTCACCATGACCCTTTCAATAGGACCTCCTTTTTTACTGGAGCTAGCTGACTGTTAAGTGTAAGCACATGTATTGACTGCTCTCTGGCCCCAGTTAATTTTCGTTTTCAAACAGGATCTGTTGCACATTGGTACTTGTAGGCAGTTAAAAGATTTACCTACCCTTGTTTCAACTAATCCCTGATTTCCAGTGTGACTGGAAAAAAGAATCCTCTGAGAATAGTACAAATGATTGCTTGTGCAAGTCTCCAGCGTGACTGTCTATAGGAAGCAGGCCACCCTTGTTTAACTGAATTATCCACAGTATTGAAGTATCATCACTACATAGTTGACATTAACTAATTGGGGGTAACTAAGATATGGTGCATCTTTTCACTCCAAATGCTACAGATAGATAGCAAAAGGCTTAGTATCTCCATGCCTTAATGGCTGACTTTTTCATACTATTTAATAAATTCCTAACGTACAGATAACATCGCTCAGTTAAGCGTAAATAGTGAGCTAAACCAGACAGAACAATTAAGGGACACAAGGTCTGAATAATTAATAAACAACAATTATACAACAATTCAAGATTTAAAATTCTAAATCAAAATGTGCTCTGAACATTTTGATTTTTTATAAAATAGAAGACAAAAAAAGTTTTTTTAATCCTATTTTTATCCTGTGTTTTGGCCTGCTTTATAATAATGTTTCTTATTAGAAGATTTGAAAAAAATTGTTCACAATATAATAAAAGTTTGGCTGATTTCACAATATAAGAAAGCCTAAGAAATACTAACTTCCGCAAAGTAGCATTAGTGGTCAGTAAAATATTGCATTACAGGATAAAATAGAGCTGGTAAAAGTTCCATGAGAATTTGACTGGATTCACTTCTAATTCCCACAGTCTGATTCAAACTAAAATGTGGGCTTTGACAACTAAAACAATGCCACAGAATAAAAAGAAGCTCTCACTGGAAGAGATGGACTTGACCATGGATATTTTAATGAGGGGTCACGCTTCTATACCAGAGATAATAATCCCCTTTCATGGGTGAGATATCTTTTATTTCATCATGAAGGCTATACTTGAGTATTACATTTGTTCACATTCAGTTATGGGATCTGAGTGTGCAATACTGCTTTGTCGTCCCCTGAGCTGTGCTTTGACTCACAATGCGAATGTCACACGGGGAATGGGTGACTTGACATTGACAAGTGATTTCTTGGCTTTTAGAAAAAAACTTCTCCACATGACAGGTCCATCGCACTATAAGGCAATTGTGCTCTTTCACTCTGTCTCACATAGCAAGACACACAACAAATAAAATAGTGCTCAGGGCAAGGATTGGAAGAATGATGTTTTCCCTGAGACACTAATAATCCTTTTATTTTTCCACTGTGCATTTGTTTAACTTAAACTCTTATAAATTAACAGATTTATGAATCACTTAGGGCAGTTTACTTGTTGTACGTCACCATATATATTGATAATGCCGTGAGAATATTAAATGCAATAATTCATAACGCTAGGCTGTGTAAGCTTTCTGAAGTGATTAAGTCCCTGATTTAAATCCCATGGAAATCAGTAATATAAACAGTGTATTTCATGAGCTTTGGATTAGTCCTGGTTTACAGTACTCCTGGTGTTCCATTCCTAGACTTAGCTTGTTGGTGAGTATAGGTGCTCCAGATAAAAAATGTGCATTATGTAAGCAAGTAATTTCAGCCAAGAGTTTACCCAGATGTGTGCACTATTTTCGTAAGTCCACAGTGTGAGTTTGTTGGGCCACAGAATTTATTAATCTTTATCCAGTCAGAGCATATCAGAATTTCAAGTCCACCATGCAATTAGCTGGTCTACAAACGAGAAATCATGAACAGAAAGGAATGTGCACTGATTGCAATACTTTGAACTGAAACAATGAATCCAGAGATGAATGCAATTATCAGTTCTTGTTCTTTTTTCATTTCAAACAAAATAACTGCACTCAGTGGTTGGAAATGCATGCAGATGTGATCCATGGTTTCGTCATCAGTTCTTCTCACATTTGTTGGCCCCATCAATGTCAGGGAATTTATTATTGATTTGAATTGGTGAATCAGATCTAAATCATACCCTGTGTTTATTATGTAAATGCACCTGAATACAAGGTATAAAGCAAGTTCTCTGTAAGTATTCTAGTTTCATAAATGTGGAAATGGGGGAACTTCCTCATTTAGTGTACCAGTATGAATACAAAATTTTGAGAGCTACTGATTCCAGATACAGAATTGCAGAGGTCTGGCAGTGCAAGAGATGCAAGCCAAGAGAGAGAAATACAAATGGAAAAGAAATACCCACTGTAGAATTTGCCCATTTTTAAATTTTTAAATTTTTCTTTTCAGTTTGTAATTTCAGTGGTATCGTTATTCACTGTAACAATAAGCAAACCTAGTATAAAGTAAATACTTCTTACAGGCCATTCATCCATGCTACCAGTTCTGGACAGCTCCACAGGTTTTAAAAATGCACTTCCTTCCTTTTGATCAGGAATATCATAACCAAATTTTAAGGAACAAAAGGATTTGAATGAGTAGCAGCACAGTAATTAGAATGAAAATTAAAAGACTTATTCCTCACAATATCCTTGCAAGTTACATCCAGAACATTTCTTGTAAAATTGAAAATCCAGCAATGACCTTTAGTGAAGACTGGTCCAGCTGGAGGTCTTGTTCTTAGCTCCCACATGTGCAAAAGAACTTCCCTGTGTTATTTTTTTTTTTTTTTCCAAACTTACATTTTCTGTTAGGCTGTAATTCTATTCTGAATCCCACATCAATCTAAAAATTTCTTTTCATTTTCTTCACCACCTTGAAATCTTGGTAGCATTCTGACAACAAAACACATTGTAATGTTCTAGGTTGAATGATGTGTAATGCCTAAATTGCCTCTGTCATCCCAGCCAGGGTAAAACCTGGTCCCTGGGCCAATCACTTGCAAAACTCCCCTATGGCATATGTCCCAGGTTTTTTGCACTAGGAATGTATTGTTCAACTGCAGACTGGACATCAGGAGTGAGATAATGTGTATATAGCATGGACAATCAGAGGGCTAGGGCTAAAAATGAGACAGTTTAGAGATCTCCCCAGAGGGCAGGGAGGCTGGTTAACAAAACGCTTTGGCCTCCTAATCATACCCCTTCGGCTGGGGCTGCACGGCTAGAAGGCACGTCCCCTGGGTGGTGGATAGGGGATGCCTCTCTGGAGGGTGCACCGGATAATATTGAAGAAGGTGCCGCGAACCAACGCAGCCTAAGGGAAGGCCACCCTGACAGAAAACCCACTGGCCCTCCAAGTCATGGGGGTTGGGCAGGAGGCCAACTACCTCCTCCCAGAAAAAAAAAAAAAAAAAAAAAAGTTGCAGAAACGACGAGCATCAACTCGGAGATGGAGAAAATCAGTAATGAAGTGAGGAGGAGGAGATGGAACTGGATCGGTCATGTCTTGAGGAAAAAACCAACAGAAGACTGCGCTGTGGCCCTTGGGACTCCAGAGCACGCAGCCGCAGACCGATCGGAGTGGAAGAACGATGTTTGCGCCTTGTGTGCCTCCTGGCACTGAGAGAATTCAGATTCAGATTCCTAATCATACCCATAACAGAATGTCAACATAATAATGCACAGGGCCAGGTCCTGTCACTGCATTTTTAAATGAGCATCTATGCACAGTGCAAACTAACAAAATAGAGCACCAGATACTTATCACCTTATCTCACAGATTTGCTTTAGATGAAGTTTTCCTTATAAAATGCCTTGCAAGAAATCAAGCACATTTTGAATTAATCTTGCCTAGAAATGTGAAGTTTATTAGCAGTTGAAATACCTCCTAGTATGCTTGCAATGCTTGCATGCAGAATGAACATACACATATAAAATGTACCAGGAGCCAAGGTATGCATTATCGCATTCAAACCCAGAAATATCTCCATTATGTATGACATATTGTTGCAGGTAGTGGGGAAATACAGAACAATTCTTTCTCTGTTAGCACAAAATGGCTTCTTTCCAGATAAATATATATTGCAATTGCATGTCGTCTTTGTAGCTTTGCCATGTGTGACCTTCGTTACCTCCTAAACATGAGAGGGTTTCTCATAATCCTGGAATAGTGTTGAAGATGCATCGGTACATTAACTATTCATTCTAGACGAGGGTCAAAAAAATGCTAAGCAGGGGCTCTGTGCCACATATGGGTGGTTTTGTATGAACCATGGCTGCTGTGCAGTCGTAAGGATGTTGTGCAGGCCATCTCCTTGCCAGCACCAAGAGCACCATTATCTGCCCTAAGGTCTGGCTACTGCTGGGGAACTAATCAATTTCTTTTATTAGATTTATTACTAATGTATGAGGGCCTTTAATTCAAAAGCACAGACTCTTGTTTTTTCCAACTAGGGTCAGATGGGTTCCTTAGGAAAGCGTATTCTGTTTAAAACAATGGCTATCATATAACGGTATTTGACATGACGGTAAGTGGGGAGTATTCCTGCTAAATCCTGGCTATGTGGTGGGGTCTTGAGTCCAGAAGGGACCAGCAGGTCAGATCACACAGTCTGACTTCACAGGTTTTAAATTTCATCCAGCATCTCCTAAATGGAGTGCATTGACTTGGACTGGAGATTTTCAGCCTGATTACTAATGCAAGATACTAAACTATTGCCTATCATGAGTGGAGAATGGGAGCCAACTGAGACACTCCTAAATCCCAAAAGCCTCTCCAAAGGAAGGAAATGATGGGTTGAGTCATCCCTTGTGCGGCAGGGGGATATAAAAACCTTCAAATGCCCCTGGCACTCTGGCTTTGAGGGTGTTTCATTTTAGCCCTCAAATCTAGAATCTCCTTTAGTTCTGTGCGTGCAGGTGAAGCAGGAGACACCAAAAGGATAGGTCACGGCATGCAGGAGCTGTGCCCTCTGCCAGGGACCATCCACTCCATCAGCTGCTGGAGGAGGGAGGAGGAAAATGGCAATAAAGCTGTGCACAGAATAAAGAATTTTTTCCTGGCTCCTGAGGGCACCAGGAAGGGAAATGCAGTTATAGTTGTGGGAACAAGGTAAAGCAGCCTCGAACATGATCTGACCTGATGGTCCATGAGAAATGTACTCACGGCCAATTCTTTTGAAAATGTCAGGAGGGAAATGTAAGAATTTTACAAATTTCCCTGTAAAGTTATTGAATGAAACTCTGAGTTGAAACATGGCATTTTCATTCAAACTTGACTGCAAAATAAAAACATTATAATACTCCTAAAATAAAATAAAGTATTTCATTTCATTAGACTCTTCATTTGGTATAATAACATGTTCCATTTATTCTGAATTGATTTCTTTCCCCTGATTTGTGTTTCATGGTTTCGTTTCAACAGAACCAAAAAATATTTAGTATTTCCTCCATTTTAATTCTTACTCCTTTTGTGCTTTGAAACCTGCCATGAAAAGCCCCGGATGGCAGCTAGGTGGCATTACTATAGTTTCTACTGGTTTTGCTTGCCATTCCTTTTATTATGCAAAGATTGCACTACCTCTGTTTCCACAGATTGACGCTTTCAAGGCAATTATTTGTGATGTTCCCTAAATTCTTCTCTGAATCACTTTCTAAGAAAAATCTCCCATTTTCTAGGAACAATCTTTCTTCTTTGTTCCTAAAGAAGAACATCTTATTACTTGTAGTGTTTGCAAATATGATCATCAGAAATGTTAATGAATAGTTTCTAATAAGACTTTTCTAGATTTCTTCTTTACTGTCATCTCAGCAGTAAACAAAGTATTTTAGACATAAAGTATTTTAGTTAGCTAATGTTTATGCAATACAAAGGGTTATAGATAATGCTCAATAAAAAATACTAACTATTATTATTTTGCACATGAACTCAGTGCCCTCATACTTTTAAAACTAATTATATCCTCTGCCAAAGGGGAGTGATCATATGTAGCCCAATAGCTTCATGTTGCTAGCTCTACTTAGCTATATAAAGAGCAATCCTGGAACTGAAATGATCAAAATCCATGCATGCCCCCACCTTCCTTGCAGACAGGTTTTCCTTTGCTAAGGAAGTATTTGTCCCAAGAGCTGACTGTAATTGCAGTGGGACCTCTTGGTGCCTTCTAGTGCTCTCCCAGAAGAAACTGTACTGAAAACCAACTGGGCCCATTCTTCTAAGGAAAAATCTTCAATATGGTAAACAACAAATTGTAAAACTGTGCATGCCATCTGGCAGTTTCAGGTGTAAAAATATCACAACTTTTAGCAAAAATGTTCTGAAGGAGTCAGCCCAGATTTTACTCCTTGAGGTTTCTCTGGAGAAATCAGAAGGTGATGGAATGGTGATTTTGGTTGGGCCTGAGGGAAACTTCCATGGAAAGGTGATTCTGGTCTAGGGGAACCTTCCATAAACAAATCTGAAAATGTGTCCTTACCCTTAAGTAGGATCAAGGATAGATGGAAAAGATAATTGGGAAAATACTGTCAGTGCTACTCTGTGTTGTAAAAGAACTGCTGCCTTCCCATATTAATGCATAATAAATGGATCAGGGATATGTTGTAGGTATCCTCATGCACACTGAAAAGGCAAAAGCCTTGTTGAACTATAAGCTCAATGTTGCCTACACGCTCCTTTGAGGTGGGTGCAAGAGCTATGGTTACTCAGCCGGTTTTCAACTGGCATTGAGTTTGCACAGTAAGTATGGTTTGTACGTAAGATGGGGCTATAGCAAGATCCATCACCTAAGAACATGAGACAAGGCTGGGATGATCACACTGACATCCTTCACTCTTCCTCCTGCCTTGCACCAGATGCAAGAGGGGCAGAGAGGACAACTCTGCTTGCCACTTTCCGACCTCTTTGGATATTTTTTCACTGGTTGGCACAACTGCAGAGTTTGCTCAAGCCTTCTGTGAAGGGAACACTTTGTCCCCCTCAGATCCATTTTTCCTCCCCTCGCCTTGCTTCTGGCTGTGTGGTTGCATTCCCCCCCATGCTCTCTGTGCTGCAGAGCACACCCAACCCTCGCAGGATGATGCTACTCTGCAGATCAGCACAATGTGCTTGACACAGCGCACTCACCAAACCACACGTTTGTAAATGGTGCTCTTGTGAGATGTTGTCTCAGTAATTGCCGCTGGTCAATTAAATAAAGACCAGGGCAAGCTGCTGCTTGATGGGTCACTGTTTTTCCTCCTGCAGCTTGCATAAACAGTGAGGAATTGTTCTCAGGAAGTGGCAGGAAAGTAAAAAGCTATTATCACAATAAACATTGAATGGCAAGTTGCTTTTTTGACACAGTCATTTGGGTTAGGAATGGTGTGACATCCAGTTAAGACCTACTCTTTTCTGTCAGTAAAAGGACTTCCCTACCTTTAGCACAAGCCATATGGATCAATATTAGTGGATTTGTTAAAAATTATGTGCATTTATTATCCAGCAAAATTTGCAACCAAAACCCAATTGAACCAGTTATGAATAAAGACAGATATTCAAATGTACACCACGTTCCTGCCCTTTGGTGGTACAGAAACG
This sequence comes from Platalea leucorodia, assembly GCF_965183815.1. NCBI lineage: Eukaryota > Metazoa > Chordata > Aves > Pelecaniformes > Threskiornithidae > Platalea > Platalea leucorodia. The sequence continues at coordinate 81,105,281 of NC_138858.1, forward strand.
GTGCTGGGAATTAATCACAGGCCTGTCAGCCAGAGCAAACTATGCCAAGCAGCTCTTTCAAAGCTGACGATAGGCTTAGGTGCCCAAAATCTTCTTTCTTCTTTCCAGCTATATCCTTTTGTCCAATAAAAGCCACACATTTTTTGCAGCCCTCCACAATCCTGGATAAGGGAAAGGGCTTCTAGTGTAGTTTACTATTTGGCATAAGTTAAAGCAGCCATAAAGCTCCTCTGCCTTATATCTAAGCCAAATTAACTCCATTCCTGCCAGAAAGGAAGTTTGTGAAGTCACTCATAAACCTGCCTTCCTTATCTGCTTTGTCCATAAAATGACAAATCCAGCAATTTTACAAATTTGCCTTATGTCTCACGATATATCATGGTATTTCTGTGTTGGTTTAATATCTTGTTGTCGTTTACATCGCTGTGTATTGATAAAATCAATTAATATATTTACTAACTGTCTGTCACTGAGTGCAGAATTTAGATCTATGTGACGGATATAACATGCTGTTAAAGCAAAACTACTAATGGTAAACATTCAGGGTAACAAAGCAATTTTACAATATTACTTTAGAGGAGGAATGAAAGAAACTGAATTTAGATCCTGCAACACCCATGCCTAGAATTACTAGGAAAAAAGATTAAGTCTTACATTGCCAAAAAAAAAAAAAAATAGTGGGTCAACTGAAAGATTTTGACTTATCTAAATCATAACAACTAGATAAGCAAGTTCCAGTTTTATAAGAATTCATCACAGCTGGTTGGACCCTGTGACAGAAGTAGCAGACTTGGGGTGCATTCAAGTTACGTGTTGTGCTCCAGTGCCTACAGCAGGGGTTTGCTTAACACCCTTTATCGCTCTTAGAGAGGAGGACCACTACTACGAAAGCTAGGGGGAAGAGAGTTCTTGGAAAAATTGTGTCCTCCACTGCATTAGGAAAGCTGATGAACAAGTGAGAAGAACCTGAAGGAAACCTTTGGTGTTGTGAATGCCTTTCTTTTTAGGGGATAGAGAATGTTCCTTTGTGCCAAAACCAAAAGGTATTAGAGAACCCATCATGGCCCAGAATAACCACAAAAATGGTGAGGTTTAACAGCTAGCTTTGCAGAAGGGAAGATAAAGAAGCAAAATAATACAAAGAAGTTGAGCTTATTTGGATCTGCTCCTGGAAGTAAATTTTGAGCCAAAATGAATATAGTGTACCAAGTATGCAGCACGCAAAATACAAACTTAAAAACTTACATGTATGTAAACCACTATATCCTAACCAACACAAAAAAAAGCCCAAACAAATCTCACCCAAAACCATTACCACAAATCTGATCTAAAACTGACAAAAGAAAAGTATCTTCTATATTGTCTATATCTTTTAAATTCAACAAACTGTTGGATTACTTAGATTTTCCAGAAAAAAACAAGCATAGGTGGATATGTTCAGATTCCAGGTCATGCTTATCAAAGCACACAGGCTTTTTTGATAGATGATGAGTTTTTTACAGGGCAAAGACACCAGCTATGCCAAAAGAAATCTGACCTTTAACATGATTCCAAGGTGAGAAATACAAATGACAGAACTTTTATATCATCTGAAAAGATTTTTTAAAAAAATCCTTACGTAATACTTTTTTCACCTGCCTTTTATAGTTTAAAATTTTGGTGTTTTCTTCTACCAATACAATTTTTTTGGCAGTCATTATGAGACTGTCTTCCACAAGTTTGGTGTGTACTTGTCCTTTGAAAAACACTTGTCTTTGAAGTGTCACTTTAAAATGTATTATTCTTATAAGACCATCTCCAATTTGCCATTTAAGTTCTGTTAGGCTTAGCTGGTTTTCTACAACACAGAAAGACAGTCTAAAGTTGTGATATCTCCAAATTTTTTATAATATTGCTCTCTTTCATAGAGAGAGTAGGGTTATTCAAAGGTATGCCTTTCAGAAAGAACTGAATAATTTAGGAGAGCAGTCCCAATTGCAAGGAAAATGTGGTCCTAAAGTAAAATCTCTGAAAGCCCTTAAGAGAGAATTCATAAATGTTCAGCTTCTTCTTGCCTGTTACTAGGTTTTGAGCTTGAAATTGAAGTGCTTTGAAACAAAGATAAATGAGCAACCTGAGGGAATACCTTCTCCTCACAGTGCCTTTGGGAGTGTGTATTCTCACAAAATACAGTCTTGGCTCGGCTGCTTGCCTGCATTTGATGGCTGCACTGATAAGATGAGGTCATAACATTTGGGAATGCCCTGACTTGATATAATCAATGTGTCTTCCAAGAGTATAAATACAGAGTAGTATCAAAAGGAGAACTGTTCTTAAGGAGGACAAAAAGTAGCAATAAGAGGGACAGGAACTGTGGGAAAGAGGAGAGCTATGGGGAGGTAGGAAATGGTAGGAAAAGATGAGACAAAAAAGATGACATATGTAGAAAAGAAGGATGACAGCAAAAGTGGGAAAGGGAAGAAAATCAAAGGTCTCAGGGAGAAGAAAAAGGAGAGAAGCAGAGATGATGCAAATGTTTCATGGGAGCAGAGTGTGATGGGAAAAGACAAGGGAAGCTTCCCCTGTTGAAGATATTGAGAATCAATTGATGAGCCTTGGTGGGAAGCCAATGAAGGTAACAAAGATGAGACTTGAGGCAAAGTGGCAATAGAGGAATTGTCTTGGTTGAGATCAACTGAGGAGAAATTGTTGTTGGCCTCTCAGAACCAAGTGTTAATTCCCCCATGGGATGGAGGATGAAATCTCCTCTGAAAGTCTGTCTTCCAGCTGGTACTACCTTCCCAGAACTGTAAACTTTGATCTGAATAATGATGTTTAAGCTGTGGAGGAAGGATCATTGTAGATGACCTGGAGGAGATGACTGAGTGCTCTCCCATTGAGTGTGCAGGTGACACCAAGCCAGGGTAACTAACGGATGTCCTTGAGGACAGGGCTGCTACCAAAGGAGTCCAGGCTGGAAGAATGGGCCCACAGGAGTCATATCAAAGTCAACAGGGACAAATGCAAAGACCTGCCCTGGACAGGGAGAGCCTCTGCAAGGGGATGAGTGTTCAGTTTTGGGACCTCCAGTTTAGGAAAGACCTGGATAAACCAGAGTGAGGTTGAGGGAGGTCGCCACACTGGCTGGGCGTGGAACCCCTGCTCTGTGAGGAGAGGCTGTGGGACCGGGGCTGATTCAGACTGGGTAGAGGGTAGTGGCAGTAGTCCCGGTGCCTGCGGGGAGGGGATCAAGGAGATGCAGACAGGCCCTTCACAGCAGTGTGATTAGGAGTTCAATAAATGACTAAGAAATCATTATCTTCACACCTCGTGAAATAAAATTTTTCCCATGACAGTGTCATTTGTTTTAAACACTAAGCTGCACGGCTTGAAGCCCTCATGAAAGAACCATCATGGAAGACTAGCATGTACACTCCTTACATCAAATATGTAGTTATAATGGCAGTTACAATTTGACTAGGGTATGTTGTGTGCAGTAATTTCATCAGACACTTAAAAATACATCATAGTAATTAATTCTATACTTACCCATGAATGTCCAGGACATTCAGAACATGATTTCCAGCTGTATGGCCAGCAAACAAAAAGGTCTCACCTCCAAAGAGCTGTCATGTACATTTCACAGCATAGTCTAGACAGCAGTAAACAATAGCATGTGGAAATCCTGCCTTTCATTATTTTCCAGGACGTGCCTTTAAAAAACAAAAGAGTTTATTAGCCACTCTGGTGAGTAAAGCAACATTGTACATGATGTTTAGCATGAGAAACAGGCAGTCCTTTATTTGTAATTGGGAACACTATTATTTTCTGTCAGTATTAGGATTTCTGTGTTTGTGCTGATTCACTTCCACTAAAATCAACAGAAGGAGAAGGATGGAGGAGTGACCTACCTTACTTTTAATGGTGGATTATGCATTTTCACAAAGAGCCTGATGCAAGGCCCTTTGTCTAAAATGAATTGAAAGACTTTTACTCACTTCGATGGCAGTTGTATCAGGTCCTAAGAAGAATAAAAGTCTTATGAAAAGCTGCTGCTGTATTTAGAGAAGTAATTAATAGCAAGGTTAGAGGGAGATGAAAAGGGCTATGGTGGGTAATTAGAAAAGTTGGGGAAATTGCTTCTTATAAAACAAAACCCATACAAAAAAGGAAAAAAAATAAAGCTCCGTGTTGCTGTCCTCCCAAATGAAAAATACGTTTCCTATTTCAGTTGCAAAACAGGCTCAGAAAACGGACTATAATTTGTTTCTCTCTGCTACTTTAGCCAGTCATGGTAAAATTCAGTTATGCCAATAAGAAGCAATAAGAGCAACCTAGACAGATGACTGCTTACTTGCGTTTTCATTAGGAGAGCAACAGTGAGAGCCCATTTCACTGCAGGCAGAGAATTGGAGGATTAGGTTCATTTGCTGCACTTTTACTTTGGACTCCATGTGGTCCCCATCTGGAGCTGTCGGAAGAGGAGTGCTTGACAACACATGCTCCCCAGCTCGTTTCCACTTTATTTTCATTGGTGTGACTCTCAGGCCCGAAGCGGTGACACAAACCCTCCCTGGGCTGCTCTGGCTGCCCCCAGCCCAGCCCTGTGGTGGGTCACTGCTGCAGCTTGCCCTGAGCCCCTCCACATCGGTGCCCATCCTTGCTTCAGGCACCTTCCCCCTCCTCAGGCTTCCTGCTAAAGTTGAAAGGAGAGGGAGCTGTCAGCAGGAAGGATCCTTTCCTTTGCAAAATGGTCTTTTATTTTGGATTCTGCACAGCAGGTAATTTCCGTCGGAGTGGGGTGAGGGGGTCTGCAGTGGAAATCAGGCTGCAAAATGAGATGCTCATGGCATCTTCCCCAGGGTCCTGCTCACTGTCCCCTGTGGCTGCCTTCTGGGCCAGGATATCCGGGAATGGTGTTTACAGCTGCCCAGAAGCATCACGTGTGGATCTACGACCAAAACACCAGCTGCCATTTACTGGGGGCCCCTGCTACCAAAGCAAGAACTATTGTCCTGCAGCAGGAAGGGGGATGAACCCAAGACAGTGTGTGAAGATAATGTGAGGTCTAGTTAATAGGCATGGTTTGGGGACGAGACACAGTCAGTCATGCAGGATCAGGCACACGGCATGCAGGAAAGACAACAGATGGCATGAAAACCCACTCTTCTCTCCTTCTTCCTCAAGGAGATCATACTAATGGGAAACACGCCAAAATTTTCCGGAGTCTCAAAGCCCGAGTAAAGAGTTATTACATTTCCATGATTCAGAAAGCAAGTATTTTCAGTCTGTTTCAATCAAAGTGTCTTCTCCAGCTGCAGAAGAGTCCCCACATTTGCTTCACATGGTAACTTCGAACCAAGGAGAGATGTAGTATCCACAGCCCAAGAGAGGCATTTCTCTGCTCCTATGGCCAAGACAATGGAAACCCTGATAATATGGTGCTATCACTTGTCTGTTTCTTATTTCACACTTGTACAAGGTAACACATCCCCTAGTGATGGCGAAATCATTAGGCTTCCAATCTCTTACATCAAGTTGATGCCAGCCACTTGTTTTTTCCCCCTCCTTTTTAAAATTTTCTAGTTATTCTCTGTTTATGAAATTTGTGCTTGCTTGCCACTGTGTGGTCCCACCTGGTCTCCTTAACTATCAAGGCAGGTTCAGACCTCGAGAGCCAGCCAAAGGAAACAGGAAGCTCTGTAGAACAAGGAGGTGTTCATCCTGTAGGTGGCACTCTGATCCGACTCAACTGGAGACCCCTTGTTAGCCATCACACTGTAGTTGGAGGTGCTGTCTTTCCACAGAGACATAAAACAGAGGTTCAGGCAAATTGCCATCATTAAAAATGCCATGGCACTTTCCCTGCAACAGTAGGAGTGCTACCTCCAGTGCTCAAGCCAAATTTTAATTTGAGTAATTTACATGCTACTTAGCTAGAATTATCCCAATGGTTTCAACTAGATAAGGTAATTTAAGTTTTGCTAGTTGCTGCCATGTTCTGTGGTGCTGCTTTTTGTTGTTATACAGCTGTTGCATTTCACCTCAAGGTGGCTGTACAGCAGCTGTTGACAAAGTGATTCTACATTTACAACATGTGTAAGTGTGTTGGTGAAGTTTGTAAAGCATGTTGAGCACTTTCTGGATTAAAAGCAAGATGTACATGCAAATGTGTTGTAATTACCATTATGCACATCTTCCTCCAAACATGCATTTGCAGAACTGTTAGCCTTGATGGGAGCTGCAAACATACAGCCAAAAAGGACCCTTAATTCTCTCGAGACGTAATAGCTGCGTCAGTAAAAGATGTGTTAATAGCAAATGGCTCTATTCATGTGAGCTTATCAAAGAAAAGCTTCAACTATTTTGCTCAGTACAGCAACTTCAAAGACGTCTTCATTCATTCATGTACTACAAACCAGCCTCACTGAGGATGAACGCTGAGTAAACACTGAAAGAGAGAAAATAAGATAAGGCACATGGGAGGTTTAACAAAGAGGGAACACATTTTACTCTTCCTACTGCCCTACATGGGTTTAAGTGCCTGACCATGAGCCCCAATTATGTTATTGTGAAAGTGCCTTTGAAGCACCAGGCAAGCTCTTATATTCCAAGGAGTCACAGGAAAGGATGTTGCTGTTGTTTTTATGTAGTTCACCAGTTCTTAATGGACTTCATATGGTCTCTGCTTTTTCAAAGCAGCATTCCTTATCACAACTACAGCATGTCTTTCGTCTTCTCTGCAAATTCTTCATAATAAATTTATTGTTTGTCCCTCTCCAAACCCATACACACATAAATCCCCCTCCAATCCTGCAGATGCATGTGAAGCAACAACCTCAGTTAACTATTAGTTTAAGCAGCAACAGTATAAGTATAAAAATTAACTTTAGATCAACTACCTTACTGTCTGTGCTAGTATATCAGGTCCAAACCATGCACGGAATCCAAACTTGACACTAAGGAAAGTGGGAACACAGAATTATAGAGTCATAGAATAGTTTGGGCTGAAGGGACCTCAGTGACTTCATGGAAGTACCACCAGACTGCAGTATGGTCATACTTAATGGCGATTATTCCTGCTTGGGTACCTCCTGACTGTGTTCATGAGGCAGCATCAGGAGCAGAGCCCAGGCCTGACCTTCAGGCCACCCAATTTGTAGTGATCCCAGGGGAGCACAGACCTGCTAGCAGAACAGAGCTGCAGAGCAGCACAGGCTGGTCTTTTGGACTTTTTAAAGTCTCTTGGACTCTTGGTTTAAGTCTCTTGGTTTAAGCTTCTTGTTTTTTTTTAAATTCTGTGCATGACCTAGGGGATGAATTAACTATTAACTTTGACTTCAGTGTGACTTGTAGAAAAAAAAATAGCCATGAATAGTCCTTGACTATTTCAAAGTATGATATTATTAATCTAATCCTGTTGTGAAAGTAGAAAAGCTACAGCCTTTTTTACAGCTCTGTGTGTGACATGAGCCAACGAGATGAGGAAAAAAAAAAAGAATGGGCTTATTATCTTCTTATCAGGCTCTTCCTCTAGAAGTAGTTGCTCATTTTGTTTGAGTGAGACCAGCTTCCGCAATTCAAAGTCTGAAACCTTCATCTGAACCTGATGCTACAGCTGGGCAGGATTCTCAGCTGTACATGTTGACGGCACTGTGCAGATAAGGCAATATTTGACCAAGCACTGGCCAGGCTTAGAGGTGAATATGTTTATGAAGAAAATTAGAGTTTTCAGCTTACACTCAAGTAATTCACGTAGATGATCAAATATATAAAAATAAGGATATTACTTCTTTTTTAGGGAGGTGGATTTTTTTTGTTCCTATTGCCTAGGAACTGGAGGTTGTAGTCCGCACAATGTCGTCAAAATAGTTTACATACCATCTAACTGTAAAATAATGTAATTAATATATACAGATACTTATTGTCTTATTAAGGAGAACAACACAGAAATTGCAAGGCTAATACAAACTTGGCTTAAGAAGGTAAAAGCCAAGTTATTCCTAGTCATATCCATCAAATCTAAATATCACCAGCCAGCTTTGTTTTTCACTGGCACATTTAGAACCTGTTAAGTAGTACTTTATCAAAAAGCTGTCTATGATGTGACCAAGTTGATCTTTTGTAGTCCAGACTCCTATAGTGCCAAACCACCTTCATCCTGATGCCTCTGCTTGAAACACTGAGCATACGTTTACCACAATGAACCAGCAGCCATCAAAACACTGCTCCTTCAGGCAGCTCTCAGGCATGTGCATGGTGGGGACGTTCAACCTAGGCTAAACTTTGACTGAAGTGAAATGCCTGAACGCATATCATGTAGATATGCAGTCGGCCTCAGCACCAGTTGCTTTGATTTATTGTACCAAATGACTTGTTAATGCAGAGCTGCTGGAGAGGAGGTCCTGACTCTCTTCCCATGGAGCATAAAAGGAGGACAGGGAAACTCCAAAGGAGATGGAGCAGGTAAGGTATGAAAGTCTGCTAAGGAGGGCCCAAGCTGCAGCAAACCCAACATGTAATTCTTCAGTGCAACTCTGAGAAAACACAAACTCTGCTAAGGGACTACTAAAATCCCCCTGGAAACCTTAACATTTCTCAAGAACCATTTATCATTTATATGTGAAATCCAGACATGGTGCAAAATCGCAGGGACTTTCTACTTCACCGTGGTTCCTTATCCGGGCAGCACTGTGGACATCTCAAATGCTTGAAAGGTACTTTATTTTTTCAGTCTGTTTAGATTTTGTCAGAGCCTGTACTCTTCCACACATAAAAGCACTATCTCACTGAAAAATCTTGATACGTACATCATATTAGAAGCATGTTATCTTCTTAATGTCTTTTATTTCACTGCTTGACTTCTGAAAACTTGTTGCTGAAATCTGAAATGGTCCTCTCTGGAGTTGTCTGTGCAGAGAAACGCTGATTTCTTGGTCTGCAGCCAGGCTGGCTGACTGCCCAGTTCTAAGTACGGAGACTAAAGTGGATCTTTCAAACTTAAATTTAAATTTAAATACTCTTTTAGTTGTGTAGGAATGAGATCACTTCCTTAGTTAATAACTACCAGGGATGCTGGTTTACATTGCTCAGTGGAAAAAAGAATTAAAATTGGAGACATTATTAGCTGCACAGTTTTCTGAGAATTTCCCATTTTATTCTGATATGACTTAAAAGAAGAAAAAATGTTCCATGACTGGCAAGCATGCTATTTTTTCAGGTGGCTGGAATGTACATTAATAATTTACATCATAAGGAAAAAGAAGTATAAATGAGATTTCATATATTGTTAGTCACTGACTGATTTCTTCTCTTTGTATTAGTTCATATATTAAATTCATGTGGCAGTCTTTCAGTTAGCAGAATTAAGAAGCAAGGTGCCATCATCCAATAAGAGCACCCAGGCAGATCACGACGCTATTTTGCTTCAGGTATTAAAGATAGCTTTAAATGAACTGAGCTGGATACCTCCATGTAGTTTTGTGCTGTATCACTTAGGCATACCCTTCCTTGCACTGTACACACACGTACCCACTGTATTGCATCATTTGAAAGCTAGCTTGGAAACTTTTGATTTTTCAGCCATCATGTTTTTTAAAAAAAATGTATTTTGTGAGTAATTTTTTATAAGGAATGCTCTCAAATCTCCCTGCTACTTTCACCCGTGTAAGTAATCTGCAAAGTGTATCTGTATCTAGGCAGTGTCTCTCAGAGGACAAGAGATAAGATAGTGTTTTAACCAATCTGTTAGATTCTTCCTGATCTCTGCAGTCAGATGCAGTACAAAGAAAAGTCTGGTTACACAGAAAGGCAGAATCAACACATAGGAAGAACAAACATTTCAGAAATAAATAAAAAAAACCCCCTCTATGATATGGATTTCACCTATTGGCAAAATGGTCTTCCTTGGTCATTTATTAAACCAAACTTGGTTTTTTTAATTTATTTTTGGTTTTTGGGTCCCTAGCCCTACAAGTACAGTGCAGCTTATTTTATTGTAATTTGGAGGAAAGATGTAATAGCAGCCAAGAAAAGAAGTCGAGCCTCTTACCAGCATTTCTCTGTGTCTCACCTTTATTACAGAATAATTTACTCCTGGCTGAGCAAGACTGTGAAGCTTAGTTTGCCTTTAGAGGGAACTTTGAAGCTACTAACATCCTTGCAAATTGGATAAGTGTTGCATTACAGTGGCTTGCAGCCCCAGATAGAGCCCTTATCTGCTTTGAACTTCAGTAACAACCTCAGAAAAATTCAAATGCCCTTAGCAGGCAAGAACTCACTTTCCACACTGAGGTTCAGGTTTCCAAAGCATAAAAGGACTGGGTTTTTTTGTCTCTGAAAGCAGGGCTAACACAACCATAGCAAAATAAAAGCCGTATCCTTCCAGTTTAAGTTCCTCCAAGGAGGAAGCCCTTGTGAACACGGATTTACTCCTGATATAGAAGAAATTGCCTGTGTGAGTATGTATTGCTCACTGGAGCAGCATTTGCACAGTCAGGCCCTACAGCATCATTTTACTCAGGCTGAGACAGCTGAAACCTTTTGAAATTGTTTGGACTGTGCATGCCAGCAATTTAAATCAAAAAGATTTTCTTTTACACAGTCGCAGTTTTTTGTTTGTTTTTTTTTTTATTCTTCTCCTGGAGTGATAATTACAAACATAGTTAATCCAGCTCAGACTGTATTGGGAGATAGCTATAATTCATTCTGGCAACGTGGCCTTGCCGGTCATTTATAAACACTGTGAGAAAGGACTCGGCTCCACTGTGCTCTCGTCCTCTGAGAAACACTGCTGAGACTGCAAACCAGTGCAACACAGACATATTGGTATCGGACATGCTGTTTGCAGCTTAGAGGAAACAACTGCTTCCAAAACTGTAGAAACTGGTCCTCAGCACAGAGATATCTTATTATTACTTCCATCACAGTAAAATACTACTTCTTATCTTAACTCCAATTTGTTCACAGTTATTCCTCATCCCAGTGTGATATCCCTCTGGAGCATGGGACTCTGAAACTTGATGCAAGTCTCTTGGATCAGGGGAAGAGAATCTGTGTGTCTCTGCCTTTCTGAAACTATGTATTTTATGTCAGGAAAAACAACCTAAACAATAGTTCATTATCTTGGTTCAGAACAACTTCTGAGTCTCTTACAAGCATCACTGCTGTAAATGGCCCCACAGAAGTCAGTAGGGGCTCCCTTCAAAAAGCAGCAGGGCGGTTCAATCCTTGGATGAAATCTTGACTCTGACAAAGTCAGGGGGAGTTTTGCCATTGACTTCCCAGAGGAAAGGCTGTATCCCTATTGTTTAGCATTGGCTTTATCTGAAGTCAGCATGTGTCAAGTGAGTTCGAATGGATTTTCACTGCCTGCATTTGCAGTAATTGCCTATTTAGCTTTATTTGGAGGATGCAATCCCTGATCTTGGTTATTGCTTGCACCAAGCAACGCTACTTGTCACACAGACCTTTACAAACCTTTTCACCTCTGCTGCAGTGCAGACACATCATATGGCTACACTATTCAAAGGGTCCTTGAAAGTTCAGAAGTTCTATTTTTATTAGCTGTTAAAGTTCCAGTAAGTGAGAAATGTATCTGCTCTGAGATAACACAAATATAGTACACCAGTGAGTGGTTAACAACATTTTTACAATACTTGAAAAATGTCACAGCAGAATCTTTTTTGGTGCTTACTAAATTCTCATATAACTTTTTGTCCTCGGAGAAATTGGGACCAACCCTGCAAACACTTATTGGTCACCCACTGCAAACCTGGAGTGTGTGCTCAGTGCAAGCCCAAGGAGTCTACTGAGCACAGAAGTATTGTTCCCAGGCTCAAAAGTTAACCTGCAGCCTGTGTGTTTTGCTGGAGAAAGGCCAGAGCGACCAGCACCTTGGAGAATTAAGATCCCGAGCTCAGTAGTAAGAATTTGAAGGGACAGGCCTATAATTCCTAAAACTAAACCCAGTTCTGATCCCAAAAGCAGTCTAAACGAATCTCCTATAGCCATCTTGTGTCCCTTTTAAACAAATTTCTGCATAAGCAAAACTTGATAGGATGAAATCAGCAACACTATGCTCAGGGTGAACATTTAATTCACACAAGTACCTTCATTGAAGCTGAAGAGTCTATTTGAGTGAGCAGAGATTTACTAAATTGACTGAAGAGCTCCTGCATCTTCTTTCTAGTGAAAGGTAAACACTTAACAGCTTAGGTCTGAGAGGGACTTCGTGAACCAATAGCTGCATCATACATCAGTGTGCCAGCTCAGATGGGGAGTGCTGTTTTGAAGAGAAATTCCCAACCATCTCCCTATACTGTGCTTTGACTTGCTTCAAGGAAGGATGCACACACGTCAAGGTGTACGTGAATGGGGTTACTTTTGTATGAAACTAAATGGAAAGATGCCTTCCAGTAGCACCTTTACTGCACCTCACTCACAAATAAGCAGTTGGCAAACAGTTCACAAGACCACAGTGGAGCTTGTCTGAAAGAATGATAATTTAAAACCCCAGAGATGTGTAGAGAAGATATATTGGACCTTGAGCATCACCTGTTTCACCCTGCAGGTGCACTTCCATTGCTCCTCATAACTTGCTGATGTGAGCATAGCCAGCATCCCACTAGTGGGGTAGTTTTGGCACGTAAGCCCTTTCACAGAAGTCAATGTATTACACCACTTAGGAATGGCATTACCTGCTTGAGATCTCATGGCTTGCCTCATTCTTAGAGGTCCTGTTGCACTTTGATGTATTTTTCTCAAACTCGCTTCAGTTCTTACAGGTCCCCTCAGTCATAATCTTCCCCTGTTCTTGGTTCCACCTTGCCCCATCATTAATTTTTAATTAAAATATTTTCCTGAAATATCACGTCAGGACCTTTGTTGTTTCCTGAAGTTAATCCTTTTACCTGAAATTTTCATTATGATATGGCACAATCGTTTCCTTTTGTTAGTATAGGTTCTTGCACGGAGTACCTATTACTGTGGAAAGTGAGAGTAGCTGACCCTGTTCCTCTGTGCAAAACAATATTACACTGGTTATTACCCTCTAATTCTACAGAATGGAAACACAATGCTTGGGGTAGATCCTTTTGGATCTGGTGCTCATGCCTTTCTGTTGATACTCAGTTGAGTCTGCTGTCACCAGCAGCTTCTCCATTGCAGTTGGCCTTCGTCTCTCACAGCATCTTTCACCAAACTGCATGCTAAAATGGGCTGAGACCCACTGGGACCCAGGCCAAAATAAGACAAACTCAGCTCAGCCTTTAGAGCCTGCTAGCTTGCTTTTTCTAGAAAGGACAGGCACCTACAGCTGGGTATTGTCTAAAGAAAAACCAGGGCACAGGGAGAGAGTACCAGAGAAAGACTGTGCTGTTTCATAACATAAATGCATTATAGCCTTATGTACAGAAGCAGGATGGTCAGATAAAATTTAAGCTGGCATGTTTCAGCCACAAACACAAATTTGGAACTGGTCCTCATGAACCAGAAATGCTGGGTTTTTTTTCAAAATGTAGGCTTTGAGGGGAAAAAAAGCAAATTGTGACTGCCGTCTGCAGTGGCACCATCTGGTGGTCCTCATGTCAGGCTTCATGCCCTTTCTGAAGTCCTCTGCACTCCTGGAGGCAGAAGCTTTGCTGAGCCACCAGTTCGCCCTTGAAACCCAATGCCTTGGAAGAGCACAAGAGGTTCTTGCACATGCCCCTGCAGCTATGCGCTTGGTCTGCATCTATTACAGAGAAGGAGGGACAGAACAACGATATGATTGTGCATTCAAGTAATTGCTGTCCTTGTCCCTGGCGAGGACTGCTGAGGCAAACAGCAAACAAATCGCTCTCCCAGGCCTGCAAAGGGAAGGGTACTGAAAAGCACAATCTAAACAGTTAAACAAAAATAAAGACTATAAGTACAGCTTGTGGCAATTTATAATTGCCATTTCCACATGGTACTAAATGGTAATGTAAAAAATACCGAGGACTCCTTTCTAATATGTTTTAAAGAGAAATTGGAAACATATTTCTGTGTAACAAGTCACTAGGCACAACTTCTTGGGGAATAATGGTCAATGTTTTATGGGATTGCTTGTTAAAGTTGTTTCTAAATGGGAAGGACCCCAGGGAAGCTGGCATGAACAGTAAACATTCAAAGGAATAATTTGTGGTGACAAGTGATTCCTTCAGTATTTATTTAACATTTAAAATTTGTCTGAATGAAAAAGGAGGCCAAAGACTGACTAGGTCTGTGATTTGCTCCTCACTGTCTGTCTCTGTTCATCATGGGTTTCTCCAGGTTAAGGAAGCCCTTGGGATACGCGCAGGAGATAGCCCAGCTGATTCCTGGAAGCCATAAAGGCGATGAGGTTTGCTCATTGTCCTGTGTGGTTAACTGTGCTCACGCAGAGCTCATAACACGCCACAGTTTGGGTCGTTTCCCTTCCCCTAGTGAAAATTACAGGAACAAAGTTTGTTTCTTAAATGCTTCATGAACTGCATTTTCCAAAGTGCAACTGTACCAGAAAGACCCAGGACACCATGCTGCACTTGGGAGGCTGTTTCTGAAAAAAAAAAAAAAAAGAACACCAGAAATTTGAGGAATTAAATGTCATGATCCAGCCTGCCTGACATCCCCTGTGGCTGCATCCACACTCACCCCCATGTGTTGGACCGTACATGTACAGCACTGAGACGTCTGCAGAGGAGCACCCTAGCAGACTGGTTTGTGACCAGCACAAGAAGCCTGCAGCAAAATAAGCTGTTAATCAAAGATGAAAACTAGTTTAACTCAGATTTTTGTACTGAACCCATCAATTAATTTTAACATGAGGGGCTTTGGCATGTTTATGAGCTTCATATTCTCTCTTCTTTCTGAAGTCTGTACAGGACCACCCCATCTCCCCCAGGTCAGCCTTGTGTCTGCCACCTTGCAACTGTTCAGAGAGGGAAGATTTTAGTGCAGTCTTTCAAATATATGATATTTCTTCCGCCAGTGCCAAACAGGATTTGACGGAAAGAGAAAATATACATGACAAATATTATTTCTTTAGTGAATATACCCCCAGACTGATTAATCCTGACAGTCTTTACAGAAACTCTGGGTTTTGAATGGCTACATTTTAATCAAATTAAGAGAAATAAAAACCAGACGTAGAATGGAAAGCAAATACAAAAAGGTTCCTGCAAGGCCAAACGAGATTCATTTTGAGTTTGTAATTAATAGTTAGAGAAGAGATTTATTAGTGTTCCCCCAGATATATTTTCCCCCAGGAAAGTAAACCTGAATAAATTGTCATATTCTAAAGCACTGACAGATCTAGGGTTTTAACTGGCGCAGGTTTTTTTCACGTGACTAGTGTTTCCAAAAGTTTTCTGGTTCCAAATAACTTAAAAGATATTTGCTGGGTGTTGACTTTCAAGTCTATTTGGCTACCTATTCATCTCTCTTCCAGATTATTTACCTATTTGAACACTATTCACTCATCATAAACACAATTAGTATTTAGTGTTTGTAAGGGTCTGGGTTTGGGGGGGTTTTAAGAATAAGGATATCACAATGAGTCTTTTTGCAATTAATGCCTTCTTCCATCAGGACTAGAAGGGCATCTCCTTCATGTTCACATTCTTATGCTTTCTGAACTAAACCTTGAGACTACTCACATTATCTTCTGAATATCTCATTGAATGCTTTCCTTTGTTAGAAAAAAACAATAATCTAGATGTAAATGTGGCTTTTCCTATAGTAACAACAGACACTTTACCCTTATTCCCATTGTTTGGCAATTATTCTTGACTTCTGAAGGGGCAAAAACCTGAGTTGGAAAGTATGGCTGGAAAGTATGTTCAGATAACCTCCATTTGCCCTCTGAGTGGGGGCCAACACATCTGCTCCACATGCATGTTGTTGTGGCACTTGGGAGGAAGTTTTGACACCACGTAGTTTGCTATTTCTTTACTGAAGAATGCCAGCATATGGCTGGTGTTGTACAGACAGGCTGGTATAAGCTCCTCCCTGAGTGTTTTCCAATCTGTAGAGGTATAACATACTCTGAACTCTCAATATGACTACTAGTAATGGGGATATTTCTACTCACAATTCTGTCTTCCTTCGCCCTTGCTTGAAATGGATTATATTAAACTCATGTTTAAATTGGGCATTATGGAAGTTGGAATTTATTAAAGATTCAGGTAGAAATCTTACTCTACTCTTGCTCAAAGACAACACTCTCTTTCATTTTCATGGGACAAAATTCCTTTCAAAGGTAGCTGGACCTTGTCAGCAGAGAAATGCTGTGAATATGTGAAATGAATGTACCTGGATTGTATGGATGCTGTGTGTGTGCAGAGAAATGCATGAAGTTCCACTATAATGACCATTAAAGCATATTTATCATTGTTGTGTCTGTAACATCAAAGAAATGGTAAAGATAATCTCAGCCCCTGGCTAGACGGAGAAAATGGACAAATAAAAAAAATCAGAGAATACATTCAGGAGTGTGGTAATATCGAATTCACTGCTATACTGTTATATTTTAGGGACCGTAGGAAGTCTCTAGGAGGTATCTGAACATGGAGGGGGCAGATGGGCAAATGGGAAGACAACCCTTGGTGTCTCAAATCTGGCACTTTTCAGGTGGTTGAATGTCCAAATCCTTCACATCACTGTTGCAAGCCATGCAGGTATCCATTATAACCACACACATTGTCATATGTTTTTGCTTCCCCTCAGCCCAGGGTCCATGGCAGCTCTCCAACATCCTCTTCGTGTGTTATTGTACTGCTGCCGTCCCCTGTAGCAGAGTGTGAGGTTCTTTCTCCTTTGAAATGATTTCCCATGCCATTCCCAGACCTTGGTCGTCTTCCAAGTCCTCCCTAATCAATCTAGCATTGTAGGATGTCAGCTCTCATTTTCTTTCCTATGAGCTTATGTGACTATACATTTTATATTTCTGTTCCCAACTTTTGTTCATTAGTTCCTTTCTTCCCCAAGAGATTTTCTTCTCTTACTCTTTGGTCTCTCACTGAATCATCACCACCTCCTTCTTCCTCTGTGTAGCATAGCTGCGAGAATATTTTCAAGCAAAGGCAAATCAGCAAAACGTGTATTTCCTAATGTTATTGCACTTATCGGAGGTCCTGTGGTCTGTCTTGGGAAAAGGTACATAACAAAAGGAGCAGTCTGCACTTTTACCTCAGAGCTGCACTGAAGCCAAAAAAAGACATAAATCGAGAATAATACAAAACTTGTCAGACTTCCTCTGGTGAAAGGTTGACACAACTGCAGGGCCAGACTGTGCCCTACATAAGCGAGTTTCATGAAAGCTTAAGAAAAAGCTTTGGTTTACCTTTACTTACCCTTTTTTTCCCCTTGTTTCCTTCTGTCTATTCTTATGCAAGACTGGCTTGGCATTTTGTCACTTGGAGTGCAACGCTGAGACAAGGCAATCTCGTCCAAGTGTGCTGGTGGTAGTGCCCTACATCATCTCCCCTGACACATCCAAGCCCCTGAGGGACAAAAGAGGATTGACGTCGAGGAGCTGCTGCCTTTCTGCTCTCCACCACGACTGTGGGACATGCTCTGACCCCTTGCACAAGATTTACTGCAGGGAGCAGCTGCTCTGCTGAGCACCAAGTGGGAGAATGTCCAATGCTGGGTGGATTAGGGGTTAAAGAAAAGGGGAAAAGGTAAAGCAGGACTGAGAAGGACATTATCCTTGTTCCCTCCCATGCTTCTTCTGTGGGCATTGCACACTGTAATGCACAAAGAAGTGATCGCTTTTCTTCAGTGTGTCTCGCTGTGCTGCTGAGTGATGGAGTTAATTGGCTTTATACTTGGAGCTTCTCTGTTTCTAGCCTGATGTGATAGGGCTGAAGTAGACCATTAGGTCAGAAGGGTTAATTTTATAGTAGGGAATCAACAGCCAGCAAGGGCTGGGTACAGCATGTTCTGGCTGTGAGCCTTTTCTGCTTCTTTCTTGGCCAAGTAGGACTGGCAAACGCAAATATTTTTATTATTTTGTTTGTGTACACCCCCCTCCTTTAATGTGTGTAAATAGTGGTTCTCAGGATGATGTCTCAGATGCAAAACTTGATTTTTCCAGGGGAAAAAAAGGCTAATTTGTTAGGAGTCAAACAGCATAATGGAATAATGCTCTGTTTTTCTGGAACAAATTTTATTAACAAACGTTTTCAGTTATCACAGGAGAGAAATAATTGCACCATCAGCATGTATGGAATAATACATTCATCCCAGAGCATAGGATTTTTTTTAACTATTGCGTTTCTTTTGATTTTGAGCCAATGTATACTTGCAGGGAATTAAGGGGAGGAAATGAGTACAAAGCAGGATGACTGGTCAATAAACACCATGGTGATAAGGTTTCATGTTCTTCTTCCTTGCTTGGCATACTGCATCACTGAACCTTGTATGATAAATTGTACCAGTGGACACAGTTTTCATTGAATTGACAAGAGGACATGTATCTTAAACAAAGCTGACATTTTGGCAGAGGGAGAGGTGAGGGGAGATGTATGCCAATATGTGACGCTGTTTTGAATTAGACAGGAGTTTCCCGCTGTAATCCAAAAATAATAGCCATGAATTTTGTCCAAAGGAAAGGTAAGTCTCAGGAAACAATGCAAGGCCTTTTTCACCCCAATTCAGATTACATACATCTTTCATGAGCAAATGTTGTAGTGAAATAGTGAAAGCCATGGCAACAGCAAGCACTGTTGCTGGCGTTGCTAGTGGAGGCGGGCGGCGTGCTCCCAGCATGACTCACTGTCTTCTGCAAACAAACTGAAGAAAGTATCATTCTTGCGTGGAGATTTGTACCTGGGTGTGACAGACCCCATCCGGGAGCCACCCTGGCACTTTTCTGTGCTGTGCACATCCAAGACAGTCTCTCTGTTAGCTGGTGAAACCCATCAGCTGAATGCTGTCTGCATGTGGCATAACGTGACCATGCCCCTTCCCTCTGCCTGCCTGCTCCCATTAGCTCATGTGGCCCCCATGTTTGGGCCAAAGCCATCGTAATGAACTGCCGTGCCAAAAAAAAAATGCCACTTTAATTATTTTGCTCTTATTTTCTGGCACAGTCAAAATTGGTTTTTTGTACAAAATAATCTGTTTCTCCTTCTAGATAATTCCCCTTGTTTTTCCCACTGGCAGCTGGCGGCTCTCTCCCTTTATTTTCGCTCTGGTTTTTAACATCAGTAGCAATGCAGGGAACATAGCAGAGGCAGCCCAATGCTTGTGTGAAACAATGTGCTAGATCCTGTAATCAAAGGAAGATGGAGCTGCAAGAAATTGAGGCACCAGTGGGAACAATGAGAAGGTATGAGGGGCTGCCTGGTCTGCTGAGAACAGATAGCCTCAGGGTGCTCAAGAATTCCAAAGAGCTTCGTCCGGTGCACCTTTGGCTCTGAGGACAGCAGCAGCTCCTGCCCATGCTCCTCGATAAAAAGGGACTCTCAAAAAGGGGTGGCGTTGCACTCAAGCATGTCCGGCCAAAAGCTAAGGCATTGGCACTTGCTATTTCCTGTTCATATATGTCCATGGATATCACATATACATACATTTATACGCAAATACATAGTGTGTTTGTCCTTTCTCACCCTTTTTCCCCCGTCCACAGCTGATTTTTGTTCCTAACACCACTTCTTTTTGCAGTCTTGTGAGTGGATGTGTCTATTTCTTATGGAGTCCTCTGACCAAATTGAGCACTAAGATCAGACTTTCATTTACACCTACTTCTAGGACAACATGGTCCCAACACCTTTTCACAGGAGATCTGGATTTCATATGGTGTTTCAGGTAGTGGGAAACCAATACCAGTACGCCATGTAGATCTATTTGGGCTTCTTGAAGCTAGGGTTGCAGAATAGTGCAAGAAGTTATGTGTAAGAATAAAGGGTTTGCCAGTTTCACGCAAGTGGAAAAAAAAAAAATCCAACCCTTTCCTGGCATATCCAATGTTCATACTACTGTCATTTTTGTTAAAAAATCAACTCATTCTTTGTAAATAGTTGAGCATATGCATGACTGTCTGGAAATCTGTCTGAAAACATTATAAGATCTCTTCAAGTGAACCCATTCTTTCCTTTTTTTTTTTCTAGTTGCTGACCTCCCATCTGCTTCCTTAAGTAAAACTGACAGAAGTTTCATTTTTGTTCGCAAGTGAGGTCACGGTTCCTTGCAGACTCACATGTCTGACAGTGATTTCTGGGAATGTCCTCTTTTTACAGAGCGTATCTTTTTGTCCAGGGAAACAAGTTAGAAGTTTTGCTTGAAAAAGGATGATAAATCCCAACGTGACACAGGCCGTCATATGAAAAAGTGAGTTTATAAGCTAAAGATGCAATGAAGTAAATTTTTCTCCACATCTCCATATCTTCGTGTGAGGGCATATCAACTGTTCTGGAAACATTGCTCCTAATAGTAAGTTTTTAGACACTTCTTTTAGCTGAGTAGCTCTTGATTACGGTCTTAGAAATCTTGGCCTTTCTCATCAGGAATTTCTTTTTTTCGTTGGTTTGGTTTCTTGCAGGGGAGGTTCACATCTTTAATGAATTTCAGGATCCTTCTGCATTTATATATACCTTGGCGTCTCAGCTTCTTGTGGAACTGGGATCTATGTGATCAACTTGAGATGGCACTGTGGAGAGATCCTGTGGCTGCAGCCTGTTTATTTTATCGTGAATACTGGAGGTCTAATGCATTACACATCATATTTCACAAGGTTAAATGACCTTCTAAAACAACCAGCTTTAAAAATCCAAAATATATCAAAGTTGTGTAATGGAAAGGATACAAGCACAAGTCTGTATTTTTCACTTGCTTTCTAATCCATGTGGAATAATGTATTAATAGTTGTACTGTGAAGATATCTGGTTCAGCAGATTTTGATCACAAGACCTAGAATTTCAATTAGGATGTTATGCTTCAATAAGCATCAGGTCTGAGGTATTCAGAATATTACTATCGACCTGCCAAATATTCTATTGGAAAAACTCCACATTTATCACAATAAAAATGAGAAATACATTAAGCAAAAAGAAGAAAAAAATTGTAAGTGACCCCTAGTTTTGTGTGTAATTTATTCCTCTTTCATGATGTGACCATTATCTAAGAACTGTACGTGCAGGCTTGACATTATTAATACAAATAGTAGCGTTTTAATAAAATGTTTCAACTGACCCCAGTCTTTCCCTTATGACTCATTTATAATCCTGATGGTGAGTAAACAGGCTAGATGCTCAACTCTATCTGTTTCATTCTGCACAGTGGAAATCTCACAGACTCTATAGTTGTAGGAGTGATCTAGCTTTAATAACATTTTTATTTGTGTTCAGTACGACCTGAGTGGTAGGGCCAGTTGTATGTATTCCCTAACCAAATTGGATACAACTCTCATGTGTCTTTGCTGGGCTTGTTTCAATACAACTCTGTTGTTTGCAAACAAAATCTCTTGGAAACAATGGTCTTTGTTCCCTCTCTTATTTGCATTCTTCTTTTCTGGACTACTAAGTGTTAACACTTTATGAAGTAATATTCCATAACCATGCATGCCAGTACACTGGATAGATGTTCCCAAAGATAACTGTAGTTTAAACCATAAGCTGATGGGCACTCAAGGAAATTAGAATACTCTTAAATACCATCATTTTTTGTATTCTTAGGACATTTTTAGAGAAAATATTTTTTGTGGTAGTATTAGCAGTTTCTTTTCATGTCATTATGAGATTAGAAACATTTGTATCTACAGGTCCCTAGGCTTACATGTCACAGCAGGGACCCCTGGAATATCCTGGAGTGGGAGCCTGGCATTTCAGCTGAGGTTCTTCAGGTGCTAGAATGAAGTAGGAGGGAGTGTTGCAGTATATGTATGTATATTTCTATATACTTTTTGCCTGATAAAAATCAAGAAAACAGGATAAGAGGGAAAAAATTAAAATAACAACTATGGCATCTTATAAAAATAGCATTTTAAAGGAAAGTGAAGCTCGGGATTTATTAAATTTACTGTAAGGACTTACTTGAAGGACCATAACCAAGTCTGTTTATCATGGAGATTTTTTTTTTTTGAGAAGGTGTGGCTGCTGCTAAAAGGCTATTCCTAATGCTGCCTTCTTGCTTTAAGCAGAGCCCTTTGTGCTGAGGGACAATGATCTATATTCCTAGAACGTAAAATGAACAGGTTTCATGAGAGTGAAAATGCACTTTTCTGTTGGCTGATAGATATGTAGAGGGTAAAGAGATGGATTTATAAAGGCTGTGTTTCTATAGCCTTACTAATTACCACCATTTTTAGCATAGAAATTATTTAGCTGCTGCTATATCATTATTTTAACAGACCTTAGGGCTGTACTCTATGATGTCTGTAGACTTCCAGTGACATCTCTACAAATTTAGCTCAAGTGAATTACCAAGAAAAAGAGAAAAAATAATTTTATTCAAAAGATCCCACTACTAATTTGTGGAAGTCATCACGAAAAAATTATATTATTATAAGCTGCATACTGTGGCAGAAATTTTGAAAAATATTTTGAAATTTCAATTTTCATATGATCATATGATTCTGAAAATTGAAAGTGACAATGAGGTCTGTACAGCTTCTCCTGGTGTGTGTAGCCCTGACTTCATGAAGTATCTCATGTTGATATCCTATATCAACATTCACATAAGGTGTATTTCATGCTCTGAGCAGCAGAATTTCGGCCATGTGAAAACCGATGTAACTCTCATTTTCTGTTTCATCTGATAGTTTGGCCTGTTGCTTTCCCAAAACTTTTAAAAGAACAAAATAAGATTTTTTGTTGTTGTTGTTGTATCTTACTTTAAAAAATCAGTGTTTCAGCCAGGGCACAGCATGGATTAGATTGAATGACACTAGTTTCTGTAACAAAAGGTTGAAAATAAAGACAATGAGGGCTGCAGGGGGGGTCTCTTAGTGATGCTTTCCCTCTAGGCAACCACAGTCTCTAACTGGAACTAAACCAGCTAATTGGAATCCTCTCTTTGAAATACTTATCAATTCCCAGATAGTCTAATGAACTGCTAAAGCACCACAGGCTGGAATAAATTATTATTAAAATCTTCCTTAACCAGGAAAAAAAGAGCATTTGAAAATATAAGATAGGTAAATCACATATAAAGCTTAGCAATTCATATCCTAAAAAGTATTACTACTCACAATAAGAAATATTTTAATTGCCATTTGACTTGAAGACCAGAAAAAATATTATGGTTTCAGTGTCACATGTCTGCAGTATGTACACTATTCATTAATTTTTGTTCTAGAGTTTGTAACTTCATACTAGAAAAAAAAACCCAACCAAACCTCTTGCTGATTCATCTTCTGAGATTTATGTTATTAATGCTTAAATATTCCCTTTCTGTTTCAATCATATTATAATAATATGGCAGTAATTCAAAGGAAAATGAAATTACCATTTATGTTGCAAATAAAATAAAATATCAACTGTTTTTATGTGCAGCCTGTTCTGATTGAATTTGGTTTTGGGAGGCTTGACGCCACAAAATACAGTTGAGAGAGGAAAAAAACAACAGGAAATGAGTTAAGGAAAGTGTTTGAACATTTGTAGGAGAAAATTATTTCTGAAAGTTATAGTTCATACTAATAGTGATAGGGAAGAACAGCAGTACATTGGGGGAATATAAGCTTGTGTTGCTACTTGGTGAGATGATTGCATGGAAAGATGTTCAGCTGGGGTATACACTGATGGGCACACGTTAGTCCCTTGGAAATGAGCTATGCTGGGAAAAAAAAAGAATGTACTTAGGAAAAAGTTATTAATCTGCCCTTTCCTCTTAAAAACAGTGCTTGTGATAACTGTCAATCTCTAATAAGTTGAGGGCAGTGCACCATTCATGTATGGATGCTGGGTTTCTCTTGGTGTCTGTCAGAGAAACCCCTATCTCTTCATACTCCCAGCTAAGACCATAAAGACCAAGAGAGCTGCGGTGCAGCTACCACCCCATGCTGGCTTCAGTGCTAGTGTTTAATCCAGTGCCGGTGTTGTTTTTTAGCAATCTTTGCAGCAATTTATTTGTTCTATGGATGGCCAGAAATACTTTCTTGTCCATCAGAAGAAATTCAGAAATTTGGTGGCTGATATAATCTGTGTTTACTGAGTATTCACTCAATTAGAGTGCTTGCTCAAAATAAAGGACTCTGCCAGGCAGAAATAAGAATGAGTTTATCCTGGGTTAGATAAGACATGAATGTGCCCCCGCAGAAGCTGAAGAAGAGGTTTTGTCTCAAACAGGTCAATCCATGTGTTGAAAACAGGAAAATGGATGTGATTCCAAAGTTTATCAGAATTTATTTAAAGCTTTAATTTGGGTTAGAAAGTAACATGATGTTTGCCACCCAGTTTGTGGCCTGCTGCCAATGGTTGAAAGAATGGCAGTGTGAAGAGGATGAAGGATTCATGACCCCAGATACATGAACACTGATGGTGAGATCCATGTTGTTATGTACCCAGAGAAAAAAAATCCTTGTTACATTTGCAGGGATCAGTTCTTTTCAGACTTGAATTTTGCATTCCTTGCTCCCTCTTCACAGATACAGCAGAGAGATGCATTTTCCCCAAATGCACACGGTAGCTCCAGGATGAGGGCTATGACAGAGAAGTCAATATTTTTGACCCAGTGAAACTCTCTTGGAAGCAGAAAGCTCATCTGTTTGGGAATGGGCTGCAGGCTGCCCTCGCACAGCAATGGGAGGGTTGGAGAGGGCTGGAAATTAGAGAATATCCTCATTCCTTTTCCACTGAATGAAAAAACAGAAAATCAGAGACTGCTGCTCCACCTGTCCCCAAGTAACTCAGGAGCATCCTGCCTTCAGGAGATCCTTTCTGGGCTACTAGCACCGTGGAATCAGTCAAAGACTAGGGACCTTCCAGCCTCAGTCCTTCTACTGTAATAACAAGGTATGTTGCTTTGAAGTGGCCTTCTTGACAAGAGAAAAAGAACTGCTGCCTGCACGAAAGACATGGATACTTCCATGAAAGAGCCTAGTCATGTTGCTCCAGAGAAGTGCCCTGCCTGAAATCCTAATTTGTGCAACGAATCTGCAATACCAAGTTTGTTATATTAAAAATTAGTGAAAAGCAATAGTGCAAAATCTCAAATGACCAGAAAGTAAGAGATTCTTTGACTCAAGTCAGCATGAGCTGCCTCACCTGAATTTGGGAGGCTTCCTCTGATGCACAGAAATACAGTGTAGAACAAAGCTGCAGAGTGCTCTGGGACGTGCTACACTTTGTGCTTGTGGGCCAGCCCTGGTTTCCCAATAGACAACATAGCACGCCTTTCCTGGGCCACAGTCAGACTTCCAGAATGGGATGGACATGTCTGAATAAGTCTTCTCAAATACTTTATTAAAACTAAAGATAGATGCATTGCTCTGTAACAAATGTCACCAACAAAATTCCTCAGAAATTGAAAGTAGTAGTTTTATAAAGTTCTACTAATCAGAGAAAAAATATGCATCAAAATAGCTACCCTAACAGCAGCAATCTTTTTTTTTTTTTTTTTTTTTTCATCCAAAGCAGAGGAATACTACCCTGTGAAAGAACTAAAAATATTTCCTCAACTCCTGGTCTTCAAATGCTATCACAAAAATAAACTCCACATCTCCAGCTTGCACAGAAATAGCCTGGAGACCAGCAATGGCTCCACAGAAGAGTCCAGTTCTGCCTGCCCTGCTGTGGCATCAACAAGGCTGTTGTGTCAAAAGCAAACAATTGCGTGCTAAAAGTCTGAACTCAGACGCAGACCTGATGGCATCCTGAATGTGTCAGAAGAGAGAGATAACAGGTGTATTTTATATAGATATTATTTTTTCCAATTCCTTTTTTTCCATTCACAAAATTATACTAGCCTGTTTACAATAGTGTACAACTGCCTGCATTTCTACATTGATATTGCTAAGTTACAAGCTCATTGTAAGATATTAAAGGTTTACAGTGCTGACTATTACACAGCCATAGCCAGATGGTGTCAGGGTTAGGCTACAAGGGTGCCACAAATATCCGAAGTAGGGATTGAATGCAAAGACTGGCTCCTTTATATGCTTGTTACTCATGCCAATACCCTTATACTACAGCTTGTGTTACTCCAAGGAGGAGGCAGATGGATGTAGAAGAATGATGACCATAACCTAAATGATTATGTTGCCTGCAAACTGTCCAGTACCCACTTGATTCTAACCCAACTGAAAAGCAGTTGAGTTGACTGCTAACTATCCCCATGTTTTCAAGCACCTTTGACTACCCTCCAGGTTTATTACTGATTTTCCTATGTGTTCCAGCTCCACACTGTCTACTCTGATTTATTCCATATGTTTTAAATTGAAATATGTCATGGTAAGGAGGAAGCCTGTAATCCCTCTCAAGTTTCTGTTGAATACTGCTTGAATCTATGTGCTGTGTGTTGCTTTATTCTACCCCTTGATAAAGGCTGTATTGAAACGGTCTAAAATACCAGCTGCTTCTTTCTTTTCAGCTCGCTCTTTATCTTCCGATAGTCTACCTTTCAGTATTAAAAGTTATAAACCCACACTCTGGCTTGTATATAAAATGCAAAAGAGACAAGAAACATAATGAAATGCTTATAGCTAAAGCTGTGTTTACCATAGTGCTAACATCAGGGTTGCAATTACCTAGCTGTGATCTCAGCTGCAAATGTGAAACGGTGCAGCTACCCTGCTACTCTGCTCTATGCCACTCCAGATTCACTCCTGGGATAGCAACAGGACAAGGACTGTGACATCTCTACTGTTTCTGGACTATATGACTTTATTGTTATGCTGGTAGAAAAATAATCCTTCTGCACTCTCTTGTTTGAAAAAGAAAAAAATTACTCCCTACATTACTGCAAAGCAGAAATTGACTGAGCTATTTTTAAAACTACATTTAATAAGCAGTCTTGCTAATATATTAAGCTATTGTATGCCCTGTTAAATGGGCAGATGAACAATGTATTTTTCCATCCTGGATATGACCTACAGGGAACATTAAGGTTTCCCTCCATGTGAATGTCTTGAAATGGTTTGTAAATGTCCTTTTTCTTTTTTGTCTTTTTTTTTTTTTTTTTTTTTTTTTTTTTTTTTTAAGGAGAGAAGGCCTATGGCTCTTGCATAAAAAAATGCTTGTAGGACTGCACTCCTCTATTTGCATTCTCATTTATTCAGGCTGTGTCCAGACTGACAGCTGGCAAGGGCGAAATGCAAGACACAGTGCTTTCTCAGGGACTGGCCTGAGAATGTGGAATGAATCAAGAGCCTTAATAAGACCCAACACTTTCACTTGTAAGTGTCAGAGCCATAACTTTGACTTTGCCTTTTCTAACAGAAACACTATACCTCACACGCTATTTCTTGGGGACAGAATGAGGAAAATTGGAACAGGAGGTATGCTGCTCCTGTTGTTTAAAGCATAACCAAGCTTGCTCCAGGTGCCCTAATAATTAGAGCAGGAAGGCAATGTATTTAGAATAGACTAGAACAGAAACCACAAATATACCTGTTTAAACTGCCCAGCATTAGAAGAAGAAATATTTCATTTAAACATTAAATGCAGATGATAACAACCCTCGTCAATCACCTCACTGAAACCTATACTAAACCAGGCTTTATTGTAGTATGTTTCTGAATTTGCCTAAACAGATAGCTAATATAGATTGTAATATTATCTAGGAATATCCAGTATTTAATTTTCTTCTGAGTTCTTTTGTCTCTTCTATATATTTATAAATTTTGTTTCTTTTTTGAGGATGAATTCTAGACTATTGAAATCTATTATCATTATACTTTTTTACTTTTTCTCCTGAAATCCTTCAGAAACATATCAATAATAAAGATAAGAATCAAAGTCATGGGTTGGTGGGAAAGGTCTTTTAATCTGGCATTGAATTTCAGATGGTCATGACACTTCTCTTAGCGCTCCATATTACATCTATTTTAAATGCAGTGCACATGCAGAAGCAATGAATGAAAGACTGTTTTAAACAGATTCATGAAAAACAAATGACTTTGGGGGGAAGCAAGAAACCCCTCAGTAACTTACCATGCATCATAAGAAATAAATCCAGATAAAAACTTCCTGCTATGGTTATTATGGTCTTCATGTATTTTTTTTTTTATTTCAATAAATCATAAACGATGATCAGTTTATAAAAATTTAAGAGTAGGTCAAACAAACGAAAAATGTGAACGACAGTCTGATGCATACTAGTGAGTGTTGGTATTTGCTTGGGGACTCATAGCCCTTTAATCAACCCTGATCAACTTATTGATCGTAGAATCCATCTCTACTTTCTACAGTTTCTTTTCAGTATGCGTAGAAAACTGAACAGAAACCCACATGCAACTACACTCACACCTAAACTTGGTGTTAGAGGTTATTGAACTGGATGTGGGGATTGATCTGTTAGAAAAGGTCAAACTACAATCATTTTCAGCACACTGTAGCAAGTTCTGCTCATCAAAAAGAGAGAGTTTTGGAATTAGCAGTCTTTTCCACTGGAAATTAGGAATGCAGTTTTAAACAATAAGTGAAAAATGGCCATACTAGGTCAGATGAAAAGTCCGTCTGCTTTAGGACCCTATCTCTGAGTTTAGCCAGTAAGGGAAGAGAAGTTTTAAAAAAAGCATCTGAGACTTTTGCAAGTACTCAGTAACCTAATGACAAGTCCTCCTTGATTCTGTGTTCCTTTTCTAGCAACTCCTGCCATTCCTTTTGCCTTTTGACTCCTGCTAGACATTGAACTGATGTCCTGTAAAAAGAACCCTCAGTGATGCCACAATCAATTATTTTGCTCTTGTTAGTAATGTACATTATTTCATAGTCATTCAAACTTAATTTCACTGGTTTTTTATCACCTAGTTTCTCAGTATCTTAAGAATCACTTGTGACTCCTTTAAGGCTAAGTTTTAGTCTTTACTACTTGACTAGTACAGCTTGACTACTTTGGTATCAGCTGACAACTGCTCTATTCAATACTTTCCCTTTCTCCACATTTGTTATGAATATTGGTAATAAATACATTAAATATTTCCATCCATTTTATGTAATGTGTATCTATTAATGATCATTAAAAATTTAATCTTGTACTTTATGAATAATTAATATTTATCAAAAGGAGAACCATAAATGGAAAACTCTGAATACTGTACAACAAATATCAGCAGTCTTTTAGAATGTTTTCCTGAAAAATATGTATAATGTAATATTCTTTTCTTATGCATTGTTCACAGCAGGGATGCTTTATCAAAGTGCTCTGTAACATTTTAAGGTATACCAGGGGTGGCAGTTAGAAAACGATGTTTTCATAGGGTTTTACAGCTGACTGTCTTTTTGTGAATCAGTTATTTTGATAAATATGCACATATATCAGTGTATATAATACCCGACACATTGTTCATCAGAATGGTTCTTGAAATCCTCTTTCCAAGAATATAAAGAGACTGTAGTGTATAGAGGAAATTGCATTTGATATGGTGACAAAACAAGAAAATAAACAGGCCTTGATGTCTCTTTCATGGCCTTGTCCTTCAATTGTAGGGCAACATCACTGAATTGCATGAGTGTGTTATTGAAGGACTGGTTTAATTCTGTACGTTTGTGAATTGTTGCCTGAGAGGTTGGCTGCAGGTGACCCTTGAAAGCATACAGTTTAATTGTGAAGGATTAATAAAACCTGGTGTGCGCTCAAGAGGCTTCCTCTTCACAGCTTCTAAAATCAGCTTTTATTATCTAGGCCAGTAGCTGGTGAGGAAAAGAGATGGGGAAAAGGGAATAATTAATCCTCTCATCCTCCAGAATTCTTGCTGGTTTTGAAAGTAGGAATGTGAGCATTCCCCTTTGTTATTATTACCACTACTATTACTTATAGTAAACAGTGACAGTGTATCCCCTCCACAAAACAAGCAAAGAACCAAAGAACCACTCGCGATCCTAAGAACTGCAGTTCTTCCCTCAAGTGATGATTTTTTCCCTCTGTTTGAAATAACCTTCTTCTCAGCTGCCACTTCGATTTCATTAGAACTTCTGGTAAGGTTATATTCTCCTCCCTATGTGCAAGGATTTCACAGTCTGGCCTTCACTTTGCCCAACACTGCTGGGTAGCATCACAGACTTAGCAACCGAGAAATTTAATACTATTTTCTGCTGCAATCAAGAAAATCTTGTGCATTTTTCTGAGTTATACTTGTTATTAATAATAAGTATTATTTAATACTATAACATTTAACTAGTATCTAGTTTATTTTAATACTGTTATCCCTACTCTGAGAGATTAGACTCCAAAGCAGGCAAATGTTGGATATGGAAACAGACATGGAAATGGGTAAGGAAGAATAGAAGATAAGATTTAGTCGAGCAAGATCATCGTCGATTAACAAATCAATCATAGCATCATAGAATCGTCAAAGTTGGAAAAGATCCTTAAGATCATCGAGTCCAACCATTAACCTAGCACTGCCAAGTCCAACACTAAACCATGTCCTCAAGCACGACGTCTACCCATCTTTTAAATACCTCCAGGGATGGAGACTCAACCACTTCCCTGGGCAGCCTGTTCCAGTGCCTGACTGTCCTTTCAGTGAAGAAGTTTTTCCTAATATCTAACCTAAACTTCCCCTGGTGCAGCTTGAGGCTGTTTCCTCTCATCCTATTGCTTGTTACTAGGGAGAAGAGACCGACCCCCACCTCACTACAACCTCCTTTCAGGTAGTTGTAGAGAGCAATAAGATCCTCTTCTCCAGACTAAACAACCTCAGCTCCCTCAGCCGCTCCTCATAAAGCTTGTTCTCTAAACATTTCACCACCTTTGTTGCCCTTCTCTGGACATGCTCCAGCACCTCAATGGCCTTCTTGGAGTGAGGGGCCCAAAACTGAACACAGTACTTGAGGTGCAGCCTCACCAGTGTGGAATACAGGGACACTATCACCTCCCTGGTCCTGCTGGCCACACTATTCCTGATACAAGCCAGGTTGCCATTGGCCTTCTTGGCCACCTGAGCACACTGCCGGCTCATGTTCAGGCGGCTGTCAACCAACACCCCCAGGTCCTTTTCTGCCAGGCAGCTCTCCAGCCACTCCTCCCCAAGCCTGTAGCGTTGCATGGGGTTGCTCTGACCCAGGTGCAGGACCCGGCACTTAGCCTTGTTGAATCTCATGCAGTTGGCCCCGGCCCAACGATCCAGCCTGTCCAGGTCCCTCTGTAGGGCCTTCCTACCCTCCAGCAGATCGACACTTCCACCCAACTTGGTGTCCAATGAAGATATTGAACAGGACTGGCCCCAACACTGAGCCCTGGGGAACACCACTCGTGACCGGCCACCAACTGGATTTGACTCCATTCACCACCACTCTCTGGGCTTGGCTGTCCAGCCAGTTTTTAACCCAGCGCAGAGTGCACCCATCCAAGCCGTGAGCAGCCAGCTTCTCCAGGAGAATGCTGTGGGAGACAGTGTCAAAGGCCTTACTAAAGTCCAAGTAGACAACATCCACAGCCTTCCCCTCATCCACTAAGCGGGTCACCTTGTCATAGAAGGAGACCAGGTTAGTGAAGCAGGACCTCCCTTTCATAAACCCATGCTGGCTGAGCCTGATCCCCTGGTTGTCCCGCATGTGCCACATAATGGCACTCAAGATGATCTGCTCCATGACCTTTCCCGGCACTGAGGTCAGGCTGACAGGCCTGTAGTTCCCTGGATCCTCCTTCTGACCCTTCTTGTAGATAGGCATCACATTTGCTAACTTCCAGTCATCTGGAATCTCCCCGGTTAACCAGGACTGCTGATAAATGATGGAGAGTGGCTTGGCAAGCTCCTCTGCCAGCTCCCTCAGTATCCTCGGGTGGATCCCATGTGGCCCCATGGACTTGTGGGCATTCAGGTGGAGAAGCAGGTTGGTGACTGCCACCTCTTCGACAACTGGGGCTTCATTCTGCATCCTATCTCCATCTCCCAGCTCAGGGGCCTGAAAACCCCGAGGATGACCAGTCTGACTATGAAAGACTGAGGCAAAGAAGGCATTAAGTACCTCAGCCTTCTCCTCATCCTTTGTGGCAATGTTTCCCTCTGCATCCAACAAAGGATGGAGATTCTCCCCGGCCCTCCTTTTGTTGCTGATATATTTGTAAAAACATTTTTTGTTATCTTTAATGGCGGTGGCCAGTTTAAGTTCTGGCATCATAAGGCACTGTTTAGATTTTTCAACATTTTGAGTTATACAGGCTGGAAAAAATGAGGTTATTACAGCTTTTTGTCCACATACTTGTGCACAGGGAACAGCAGCTCTGCAAAATTACACTAATTAGCTGAAGATTGTTAAGGAGAAAGAGCTTTCCATCCACCAGGGAAAGGCATAGCACAGCAGCCTGAGCACTGCCAAGACCCAGCACACTGCTGCTCAGTAGTACTGATGAGTTTTATTAGTTTACAGTATCTAGCTGTGTTTTTATGGTTTGTGAAATGAATGAATAGTATTTAAACTGCACTTTAATATAACAAGATACCACTGTTCTTCTAGTTTGCTTTCCAGGAAAAATTTCTCAGATGTTCCTCAGTAAGAAGTTTTGTTTGTTTTCTATGGGCTACATCCCAGTTTCTTGGACAGTGTTTCTTATCACTGCTATAGAAGAAGTGTAATAAATGGAGTCATTCACATTATTGTTAGTGATGGACAACAGTCAAAACCTCCAGAGGTTTGGATCAGCTCAGACAAGCTCTGATAAATCTGGACTTTCTAAACTCCAGGAGGCTCCTTTGTTCATCTCTTTAACACTCCACTTTATTGTAAGTTTCTAGCAAGGACCTCTCAAAGTCTGTTTGTTTTTATACTCTTTGCCTCACTGGCCTCAACTTGTTTTCAATCTATGGCAGATAAATTTGAGTTTCAATTGTGGGATACTGGTGCAAGGCAGCTCTGTTTCAGATTTATCAGTCTCAGTATTTATGCAGTTACAAGACCATTACTCAGCCTTAAGGCTCCAATACATGCCAATGGAAAGGGCAACTACAAAACAATGATGAAAACCTGGCTTTGCTTTCCTAAAACAGTTTCTTGGAACAGCATGGGAAAAGTTGACTTCTTGTCTTCAGCGTACCGAGAAAGCGTTGTACAGTAAATCACTCTCTGCCTTCATTTGAGTGGCAAAGTGTCATATGTAGCGCATAAGAAAGCTACACATTGTTATATTTAAATATTTTATAATATTACCCATTGTTACTTTTCTTTAAATGCATTGGTAACTAGTCGTAAACCAGTTATTTTTCTGGCTACTTTTTTTAGCCTCTCCTATGCATGCTTAAGAACTTTTAACAAGTTAAATCCCTTTTTCCTCAGAGTTGCATGGACACTTTTCCATCTTTTCTAACCAACTTTGTGTGACTTAGAAGACTGTTTGTTCTGATTTGATCTTTCTGACTGAAAAATCGCTAAACCTATCCTAAAGACCATCCTAATGACCTCATTTCAGAGTCTGCCTGAGGTAAAAGAAGGTGAGATGCAGACAACACCCTCACTTGCTGTGTTATTTAAGGAGCTTTGGATTTTTCTGGGAATGCAAAACTTCCACTTGTTTATGTATTCAGGAGGTTTCAGAGAACTGTCGTCCCTGATTTTAGAAAGAAATTTCTTGTGGATGTCAGAAATTCAACTCATACCATTTCTTCATTTGGAAGGCATAACATACTGTAACTATTAATAATTACCACTCAGATTCCTGACTATATTTTTATCATTGGAATGTTGGATGTGGAAATAGCAACACAGGCACACATGCATACACACTACGCTCCCAAAGAAAACATTTTCAGGAGAAAGTAGTATCCATAAAATTTGAAGTGGTAATTCATTGAGTTTAGACAATGAAGTGAATAATTAGCAGCCTTCTACTGAATATTCTAGTTTGTAGATTATCAAATTTGTTGTCATTTTTAAAATTTTCCTGTCTCCGCAGTGGAGAATCTAAAAATCTAAACCAAATAAAACAGTTACTATCCCATCAAAGTTACCTGCATTTCTTCTACTTTCCCACTTAGCTTCACTTGTTTGCTAAACCCTTTAGCAGCAGAGAGTTGTTTACATTTGAAATACATATTCCACCCAGGCTAAATATCTGGTAAATCTCCCTCTCTAAAAACCAAACCAAAACAAATCAAAAAACCCTTAATGTTTAAAATATTTCCAGAAAATAAAACTCTTATCAAAATATTTCTGTTATCAGTCATGGTTTAATATCTGATTAATGTCCAAAATAATTTATATTTTCAGAAACAAAAAGGGACTGTTTTCAGTACAAACTGTTTCCTGCAATATGTTCTTCCTTTTCTTGTTGCAAAAATTTTGACACTCACTGGTGCTTAACAAGGTACAGAGTGGATACACTGATTTATTCAGCATTGTCCTCCAAGTAATATACTTTCAAATCACTAGCTAAAAGGACAACAAAGAAAGCATAAATTCTCTGTTCCAGCAAACTGCAATAGCTTTTCAAACCACCAGAAATGCAATTTTAGGTTTGCATGTAACCTAACAAACAGGTAGTCCTGAGTAATACTTCTTATAATAATAACCTACCACATCCTTTTGGAAACCATTTAAACAAGTATATTTAGCAACAAGTCCACTTGTGCACGGCATAGCATTTGTTTGCAAAAAAGCCTCTTGCCATTAAGAGCTAATCCACGCTGCCCACTTATTGCTCCGCTGGGACATTGATCCTGTAAATCCTCATAGTGCATGCAATGGGAAGCATGACCCTGCCAACTGTAGCCCTTTCCCTGCGGGGCCAGGAAGGATTAGTGGAGGTCTGCAGGAGCCATCACCTGATGGCTGACTAGCCTGAGCTTGTGCTTCACCAACCTCTTGTAGCCTAACACCTTGGCTTTTTACTTTACACTTTCAGAGCAATGAAGCACCTGCAGAGCGCCAAGAGTTTCTCTCTTCTCACTGCAGAAAGTCAGTTCCATAATTTAATCTTATATGCGAGCACACTTATTTAAGGCTTGAGATGAGGGCAGTTGCAGCTTATTGATGCTGTATATTTTGATACAAAGGAGACTCTCCATCCCCACAAGACTCCCACGTACACGTGTCACGCTCCACACCTGCACATCAGGGGTCTTGGCTCTCTCAGCATCTCATCATCATTGCAGAAACCGGCAGCACTCTTCCAAACACTGCATAATGATGAGTCCCTCTTGGGGGCTGAGCAGCTGGAGGACGTGAAATCTTAACAAAGATCACTTCAAATTGCCATAAAAATGCAGGAAGAGAAACAGAGAACACCTAAGATACTCTCTGAGACGTGTTCCTCGCCACTGCAATGTCTCGAGCTATCACATCTTATTTTTGTGATGTGTTGGGGAGAAGAAACTAATTAGGCATAGGCATAGGCTGGATTGTGTTTATTAGTCACATTTTTATACAAACCTTCTGGGGAGGCAGCTGCTCACTGTTTTAGGGTGCTCTCACTTGGCTCTTTTCTGTGGGAAAAGCATGAGATGGAGGGCAGACTCTCATCATCTTGTTTTTCTGGGATCACTTTAATTGCAAGCACTCATGAGTTCAGAAGCAGAGACTGGGAACAGGAAATTGTAGCTGGACTGGCAGAAAGAGACACAGCCACATTCTGGCACCTTGTCTATACGTATGTGCTGGAGAAACGCATACCTTTGAAGATGAACTCCATGTGCTATTTTAGAATGTTTATACATGAAAAACCAGTTTCAACACTGGCTTTGGTTCCTCTCAAGAAAATGAGACAAGAAAGTAAAACACCGCTGTTTCACAAGCTAACTAATCTGATCCTGATTCTAGGCACTGCAATATATTTATAATACTTCACAACATATGGTGTCTAGAGGAAATGCTACCTTCTTTCAACAGTCTGGCAAATGTGTTTTGAGATAGTCTAATGACAGGAATGATTCAAGGGGTTTCACTGGTTTACTCAGGCACAGGGGTAGTCTGGACACAAGTGCTCTTAAATGGCATTTTCAAAACTTTCCATGAGATAATGGTGGTTCTTACAGGATTTACTTCAAAGCAAAACAGATACCTCGATCCTTTCTTACACATCTAAAGGCACCACCCCTTTGAGACAGACACTCTATTCTTCACTGTGTGCTCCATGCATCAGAGTTAGGTGGAATAATTTATCTTTCTAATGAAAAGAAATTATGGGAATTGTAAAGGTTTTGAACACATGGGTCGTGCTTGTATCTAAATAGGTGTAATATTTCCTTTTATTGATCCCTCATGTGTTGGCTGCCATGGGAGGTGACAGTGTATCAGCACATGAGAACAATCATCAGACATGGCTGGGTTAAATGCTATTGTCATCTGACTTAGCTGAATTCATATAAAGACATTTTGGCTGGTAGCTTCCAACAGCTGCCCCCATTATAATTAGAATTTGTTAGCACGCTTGGTGGTGTATTGTCTATTTTTATGCCCCTGGTTTTCTTGCTGGAATGTCTGAAAGGTGTTAGCATGCTGTACTGCTCCGTCACCACCTTGTGAAGGTGAGGTGTTGATGGATCGTAAGCTGGGTGCCAGTCTTGTAACAGGAATCACACGGTTTGGGATGCCTGAGACCACTGCTGGGAAAAACAGACAGACATGAGATGATCATGGACATTGAGGATAGGAAAAGTAAAGAAAGGACCATTTACAGGAAATATTTTAAGCCTGCTAATTGCTTGGTGATCTGCAGCAGACTTCTATTTGATTACACATTTGGACTGCTTCAAGGCACATACTATTTTGGTATCTTTGGCTCTCAGTAGAGCTCCATTGATGATCTAATGTGTAAAGTGTTGGTTTATTAACTCACACGCTTTACATTTTCACCAAAAATGAAATAAACTCGAATGGCCAAGGTGGGATTTGAGCTCCTGTGAAGCTGAGCTCATCTGTAGAGGCAACAGAGACACACAGCATCAGCCAAGAAGGCCGGATATGCTGTACTTTTGAAAAGGACGCTGGGTGCCAGGGAGAACAGACTTGGAGTCATCTCTGTTGGTATGTTCTTTAAAAGCAGTGTAACATCTACATGTCTTTCTTTCAGAGTTACAGCAAAAGTTGATTTAGTTTGTGAGAAAAACAGTAGATGAATCCACGTTTGTCCATGTTTAGTTAAGTGACCTTCGGGAAGTGTCTTGGGAGTTTCTCAGTCTAAGTTTTAAATTAGATGGTGTTGTAGCACAGAGCATATGTAGTTGTGGACCACAACTACTAAAAAGCACTGAACAGTGACAAGTCTGGTTACTGAGTCCAATGCCCTGATATCACAGGCATTGTGTCATATCATGTTTTGCATAAACTCAGAATTATAGGGAGCCTGGCCTTCAATATTCTTATCCTAAATTTCTCCTAGAAACTCACTCCTCTGAAGGAAAGTGTTTTCAGCTCACTATATATTTTACACAAACTTCCACAGAGAAAAAACAGACAGACTTTGTTCAAATTAGCTATGAAAGACTTGAAATTAATTCTATAGACTAAGGAGTACTAAAGTATGAAGTGCTTAGGCTAGTACATACTAGTACTCAGTATGTACTAGAAAAGGGACAAGTAAAAAAACAGCAAAAATAAGGAGCTTCTATAAATCAGAAAGCTATCTTGAAGCTCAGATATTAAATCTTTGTCAAATGTCATTGGAAAGATCATAACAACAAAACATGGATGAAATGTTCTTTTTCTTAAAAGAATCAGCCCTCCTCACTTCATTAAATAATTATGAAGGATAATACTGTAGCATCACGAAGGGGCTTTCTTTAAGATATCAATGGATAATTCAATATGCAGTCTCTGTCTTTCTATGTTTATGCATTACCTTGCCAAGATGTTAGTGGAAAAGTGCCTACTATTGTTTCTTAACATCAGTTATTAAGTACGTTGCATGGATTTTTCTTTGTTTGAAGATAAAGTTCACTTATTACAAATGAAATATTGCTTTGAAACTCAGAAAAGGTAAGATGCAAAAAATCGGTTACTGAGACACAGAATGCACTATTTTTCCCTTTCCTTTTTGTTCTCCTATTTATTAATAAAGCAAACAAATCTATCAAATCCAAAACAAAGCTAATTAATTTGCACAGAACAAATTAACTGAAAGACATTGACCACTTATGCTCCCCCCCCGCCCCTTGGCCAGTAATATAGCATGTGGTAGATCCTTTATCACCACAGTTAATTGTTTATACTAGAAAGTCAACCTTCCTTGCTGGCATGGATAATCTTGCCAAGTGGAATTATTAGGTCTGGTCTCCTGCCAGAGTTTACTCCCAGACTTCATTATTTAAACGTTTCTTTGTAAAGAGCTAGGTTGTCATTGAAGTTGGCAGGAATTACTATGCTACTTTTGTGCATACATTCACCAGAGCTGTGGGAACAAAATGAAGGATCTTGCATACACACAAAGATATTACAATAAGAGGCCTCATTTCCTCTTCCAATAAGTTAACAGCATGTGGAAAGAGGAGCATGGAAAACCATGTGTGAAGAGCACAAAGAACTCAGAACTAATTTTAAGAAAATGTGGATTTTGCATTAGTTTTCTTAATTGCCTGCAAATACTTCCTGACGAGGTAGCTCTCTGTCACTCGAAACCTTGCTGCTGGACTGGTCCCCATTGCCTACACAGTGTGATGTATATAGACAGACAAAACAATTTCTTGCTGTCTCTATTGCATAAAACAAGTTGCCTTTTGAAGAACCCAGAGGTCTACAGCACACAGTCAAAACATTATCCTGGTAATGTCGATGCACTGCAGAAATCTCATAAAACTGCCACGTTGAACCATGCTCTGTTTTGTGGTCTTCACTGTACAGGTTATGCAAGCGCTGGAGGGCACATGGCTTATCACAATATTGAGTAAATGAAAGCTGCTATAATCTCAGAGGAATCCTTTATAGTTTTAAATTGACAGAAAGGATGAAAATTCTGATAGAAGGAACATATCAGTCACCAGATGAATTCGAGCAAATCATTGCTAGCTAAGAACACAAAGACCTACCAGATGCATTGTAGAGATGGATATGCAGAGTACAGCAGCAGCATGATTTCTCCTTTCTTTCCCAAACTTCACTGGCATTTCAAAAACTCAGAGCACAAAGGTCCACCTGAAAAACAGAGAGAAAAGAATAATCTTTTCCCTACCCCAGCATCCTTACCTCGCTGTCTTCTCTTTTATTTTCTTATCACTCTTCTTTAAATAATCCTCATAAAACAAAATCTCCATTGCTCAACAGAAGGTTTAGCAAAAGCAGTCCCATGAGCTGAGAGTATGTCCCACAGCCACTGCTGATGCTGAGCTCCTATTCTTGGGCTTTCAAAGCCTCATTGTGGTCTTCATGATTCTGAAGGGGTTATTTCAGTGACATGAGGAAAATAACATCTTTAAATTTAGTTTTGTCTCTCAAGGAAATAAGGGGGCCATTTTAAGCACTTTCTTGTACTGGAGTTTCTAAATATAGAAGGAATGCTTTTATTTTTTATAGAAACAAGAAGGAATGGCTGAGAAAGACAGACAGGGACTGAATGCAGCAACAGGAGCCAGGAATTCCTGTGTTCTCTGTCTGGCTCTGATCTCTGGGGTCTTTAGTGCATGACTTGGTTCTCATCCCTTGGTGCCCCTCCCTTTAAAACAGCAATTTTAAATTTAAGTAAAAGTCATGCAAGGCAAATCATTAGCTGATGAGGAACAATTCATTAGCAGATTCTTGTAAGGTGGTGTTATAATCACATTGTAGGATGGTTGATTTACCTCACCACAAGAAAGGTTGTTACAGATCAAAACTTCTGCATTTTGCTTGACAGGATTGCAAGCCTCTGGGTCTGTGAAGAGCTATGTGGTGATCTGAAGGCTGGTAAGACAAGGGCAAGAACTTGTGCAAGCATCAAGGCTTCGTAAGTATGACAGAAGAATAAAGAAGTAAGTCACTACTGCTGAATTCCCTTTTGTGAATCACTAAAGCTACTCAGAAGAGGAACAATTGGAGGCTGAAGATTTCCTCAGACATCATTGTTTGGGTTCATTCACAGTGGGGAAAAAGCTGAACCCTTATGAATGCTGACTCTATTTAAATCCAGTAGGTGCTCTGGGGCAAATATTTAAATTGTAAACAAGGATTTTGACCACAAAACACACATTTTAAAAAAACATGATAACTTAGACTGTGTTTTCCTACAGCATAATGTAACATTGTAGTTGGAGCCCTTGTGACTGTGAAGCAATTCAACCTCAGGTTGTGTGGAAAGGGTGAAGGGGAGATGGAAGCTGAAAGACATCACTTCCAGAGCTCTTATGTAGGCAGCAAACTGAACTGTAACTTTTCCATATCTCTGAACCGCTACTTATCCTTGAAGTAATTGGACCTACCACAG
Source organism: Platalea leucorodia (assembly GCF_965183815.1). Taxonomy (NCBI): domain Eukaryota; kingdom Metazoa; phylum Chordata; class Aves; order Pelecaniformes; family Threskiornithidae; genus Platalea; species Platalea leucorodia. The sequence continues at coordinate 81,145,688 of NC_138858.1, forward strand.
TTTTGTTTCACAGTTGCCTGCCCCCATCACCCTTTCAGTGAGAGATAAGCATTATTATGTTCTACAGAGAGCTCCTTCTGAGAAAGAATTTATTTCAGAAAGATTCTTAAGATATCTCTTTGTCTTGCTTCATCAATTCTTCTCATTTTATAACACCTCTTTTCTTTCCCTCTGTCCCCTTCTTTCCCTTTCTAACTCTGATCTAACTTAGAAAACTCTGAGTTTTCCAATATCAGGGCTTTTTTAACTTTTCTTCTTTTCTTTCCATTCTTCCCACCACACCTTATATCTTTTATGCTCTGTCTCTGCTGATGTAAGATATCCCCAAGTGTTTAGGACCAGACAGGAACAAGACAGCAAAGGACCATGCTGCGTACACCATCCTCATGTCGTCCATGAAGGGGAGCAAGCATAAAATCACAGCTCCATGCCATTCCCAGAAAGGTTTGGCATGTTCCAAAACACAAAAAAATCAAAAGGTAGCAAGGCAGACACTGTATCTTATCTTTGCAAGTCTTATCCAGGATCCTTACTTGTGGATGGAGCCAGGAGCCTGGAGAAGGCATCTCCTGTGCCTCATGTCTTGCCACCAGATGGCAGCCACTGTTGGTGGAGGAGAAGATGATTTCCTCCTCTCTCCCTTGCCATTAATCTCTTCTGGAAGTTGTGGTTACAGCTTGCTGCTGTTGCTGCTGCAATCTCACTTGTGATCTTGGTGAACCCAGGAAAAATGACAGCTGTTTCTTCAATGAGCTTTCATACCATCAAAGGAGCCTGTGAATCTGTTCCCAATTGTGGACTGGAAGAGGCTATGCTCAACAACTTTGCCACTCCCATTTTTTTTTTCTTCCTTTTAGAAGAGGGAGGTATCAAATAACTTTCCATTTTAAACCATCAGGAAAATTACATATCCTCTACTTCAAGCGTATGACCTTGAAAATCATAGGGCAGGAGGCCTCAGGAACTGCTCTTGCGGCTGCCTGAATTTGATTACTCCCTGCTTGATTTGATGGTGCTGTCACAGTCTTGGAGCTGTTGTGTGTGGCATACAGCATCACAGCATCCCAACAGTCCTGTAACCAAAGACCTTCAACTAAAACCCCTGGGGCCCTAAATTCCAGTTTGGGTGAAGTTGCCCTGGAGTGCAGCCAGGCAAACACAGGCACACACTAAATAAACTGGAACATTTCAGTGATTCTGTGTGTCCACATTTAGGCAAGCCAGGGTCTTTCTTTGATGCTGGGTCCCCAGAAAAGTCCTTCTAACTTCAGCTTATCTCCTACAAATGCACTTTGCAAGGTCGTGTGTATTGGGAAATTTGAGCTTGCAGTTTGTTGTGGAAATAATTGACTATTATATACATCACCTTCTCCTATTTACCCATGCTAAAGGATGGTTTCCAGTTGTTTTTTTTTGTTTGCTTTTTGTAGATTGTCTCACTATTGTGTATTCACCGAATCAGGGAAGCAGACAAAGACATATGGGTATTATGTCATCACTGAAAACAAAAGAAACAACTCTGTTTCAAGAGTATGACAGATATGACCATGGTCCTACCACAGTTTATTCCATTAACTTGTTGAGTAAGACTTTCTGAATTATCGTATTCCCGTCAGCAACTGAAATATCATGTATCACATTCAGCAACATCATAATGTAATAAGTCACTAAAGCAATCAAATGCCTCTGTAAAGGTTCAGGGCCTGATCTTTGAGCTCTTTAATGTGCAGTGACACTTTCTGTCCTTACAGATGGCTCCAATACTCTGCAGAAGCAATACACTATTTTTTTTCCTAAGAATAGTGAGTTGAAATTTTTCTCTTGTGCTGAGGAAGTCATAGCTACAACCCAAAACTTGTTTAGGCAAGCTGTAGAAAAATGAGGTTTGAACTACAGACAGAATAAATAGAACAAAAGTAAAATGACACACAATCCATTTCAGTGGATTTCCCATAGTATTTGTGTACTTTTTTCCAGTTACATGCTCTTGCTGATTTAAATATTCATGAAAGTGGAGTGAAGCACTTATAGCTGTGGCCTAAGTCAAATATACTGTGTGATGCAGAAGGCTTGAGGCTGTGAAGTGAGATTTGGGTCTGTGGTTATGTTTGAGAATGTAACAGGACATTTAGTCAGTTAACTTCAGATCTGGGGTTAAAGGCATTTAATTGTTCATCTTGCTTTTTGTATTGCCATTTGGAAAAGACATCTCCTTGGCTTGGATTTCTTAAAGATACAGAGAGATGTACCAAATCCTCTTGCTTTTCTCAGGATGTGCCATCATTTCGTTCCTAATCCATGCATTAAAGAAGAGATAATTCGAATGAGTTTGATCTTTTATATTTTTGTTATATTTCTGTTGCCAGGGGTTGGATGTAGCATTTTATATGGGTCCACAAGCCAACACCTGAGCTGCAGCTATCCTGGTGATACTGAAACAGAGGCCCAAGATCTAGTAATGTAACAACTATATTTGAAGCAGAATTAAGCTCAATTTGGCAGAAAAACTAGCTCAAGGAAATGTCACAGTTTAGGAAGTTTGGGAGACTGACTGGTTCTTGCAGAATTACAGAATTTTTACTAATGCTGACTTCAAATTCCACTTTTCCAAACATGGATCTGTTTCAAGTATGTTCTCCTTGCCATTTTGGAACTGCAGATGGGTTTGTTAAATGAATACATGTTAATATCTTGTGGGTGAAGGGGCTTTTTTTTCCTCCCTCTTAGGAGCAATACAGAATTTTGGAGAGATGATTTTATTTTCCTGATTGTTTGATTTTTTAAAAATATAAATGTAAGTCTCACCTAAAAGGAGGTGAATGAAGGTACATGGCATCTAAAACTGCCATAAAGCTAGAAAGTAAGACTGAGATAACAACTCAGACAGATTTTTTAATTCAGATTTTTTAATTCCTTAGGGTGTTTTACTTCCTTCTCTTATGGCTTATTGACACAGATTTCTCTCTAATCATAGCTCTTCAGACAGCATCCTGTTTCTAAAATTTACTTCAACCATTCACTGTGAAAACCAGCTTAACTGCAACATCTTACAGAACATATCTTTTGTACCTGCTTACTCAAGAGATGCTATTTCTGATTTTTTTTTCCCTCTGGGAAGATATTGTGGTCTGCAAAGAAAGCAGGGTTCCAGGGCATAAACAGAGTTATCTTCTTCCTAGCTCTGATATTTGTATGGTATAGTATCTGCATGTATTTAGGGCTCACCATTCCTTCCTGATGTTTCCATACCATAACCGTGAAAATTCATGCTTTCTCTCTCTCTCTCTCTCTCTCCACCCCCCTCCCTCCCTCCTTTCTTCCTTCTTTCCTTCTGCTTTCTTTTTATTTACTTTTTTCTTTTTCTTTTTCTTTTTTCTTTTTTTTTCCTTTTCCCCCTTCCCTCTCCTTCCCTCTCCTTCCCTCTCCTTCCCTCTCCTTCCCTCTCCTTCCCTCTCCTTCCCTCTCCTTCCCTCTCCTTCCCTTCCCTTCCCTTCCCTTCCCTCTCCTTCCCTTCCCTTCCCTTCCCTTCCCTTCCCTTCCCTTCCCTTCCCTTCCCTTCCCTTCCCTTCCCTTCCCTTCCCTTCCCTTCCCTTCCCTTCCCTTCCCTTCCCTTCCCTTCCCTTCCCTTCCCTTCCCTTCCCTTCCGTTCCCCCTTCTTCCCTCTCCTTTCCTCTGTCTTCTTTCTCTGTCTCTCCCTTGTTCTTTCTTTTTTTCTCTCTCTTTCATCTACCCATCAAAATGAATAAAACGTCACTGAAAAAAAACAAAAGAAGTGAAACTCAAAGCACACTTACTGCCCCCTCCCGAATTACAATACAACACAGTTGAAACTTGAATCTGCTTATGGAGAATATATAAACTTTGCAAGTGTAATAAGAAACAGATTTTGAGGGCTTTGTACTTAACAATTACTAGGAAATTGAATGTAAGAAATGTTCAAGCACAACATGAAGATTTCAAAAGTGATGTTAACTTGCCCACATTTAAAAACTATTGTGTGATATACTATGATAAAAGTTCTATTTATTAGTCAAAGTTGAAGTTAAATATTCATTTCAAGTATGAGAGCACAATATTTTTACTCACTACACCTACATTATATTACCTTCATTACTATTTCCACAGGTTTCAGTTGGGTACTAATCATAATTTAAAAAGCACTAAGAGATTGATTATCTATTTCTAATGTAATATACTGAGATAAAAAATGCATGAGGCTGAAACAAGGCTAAGTGAATTATAGTGTGAGAACACCAACTTTTTAATTTCCTTTTTAATTTAGAACTTATGTTATCTTGTGAGTTTTACCACACACTCTTACTTTCACATTTGCACAATTCTTTGTTTTTACCAGTAGCACAGGAAAGCAATTCTGGTACAGAATATTTTTTAAACAAAGAAATCAGATGACTAGATACACTCTGAATCTGGAAGATCAAGGCAAGCTTATTGTCCATATCAGGCTGCACAACAGAGAATGAGGCAGATGAGCAATTTTCAGATTTATGAACAATGACCTTTACAAGCACAGACAGCAATATGCTTGAAAGTCTGCTACATATTCAGATATATCTTGCAATTAGCCATACCAATAAAAACTTAGGATGACATCTTTCATGTTTATGCTCAAAACAAATGCATCTTGGTTACTATATTCACTCCAAGAGAAAACCAAAGGAATAAAATGAAGAATGAAGTTTATATGCTGTACTGTGGTAAGCATCTCCCTCTTTCAGAGTAAGCGATGTGAGAATAGCTGAGCATCCAAACATTACCTCCCTCATATCCCAGAACTTAGAGGGACCCACTTTTCCCATGATCAGTCTCTGATGACATTTGTGATCACAAAATCAGCATCAAGAACCTTGTCTTGTACAAGTCTTTCCTCCTTCCCTCAGTTGTACGCTCCTGTTTGCAATACCCTTATGATTATAGGGCAGATGAGGAGGACCTTACTCAAGCCCCCTTGCATCTCTGCTGGATTGCAAAAATGAGGCAGAGATAACTAGGCATTTGTTACTCTGCAGAGAGAAAGCAGAAGAGGTTCTCACACTGTTCCTGGAAAGGGAAATAAGACCCCATGACAGGCTGAAAAGGATCAAAAGCAGCACTTTTCACTGTCATCTGAACTGGAAATCCCCACCCTGGGCAATATATACCCAGTTTTAATGGCTGTAGCAAGCTGAGGGCATCTGCAAAACCTTCAAACACCATAAAAATAAGGTGATATTGGAAAAATCAAGAAAAGAATGTCTGATTTTCAGTGTGTGGTGGGAATGGTATTTAATTTTATTTACTCAGACTACCTCCACCTAAGAGTTACTTTACTATAAGCTTATCAAACATGTCTTTCCTTAATCACTGTAATCCTTTGTGATCCAATCCTGCAAGGTGCTAACCAATGGCCAAAGATGCTCAGCAGTTCTTTGTAGGAAGGGAAGTCCTGTATGATATTCAATAGTTAGTCTGTCCATTTAAACCTGTGCTGATTTAGCAGGGTAAGCCTGCACTGCAAGCATTTTAATCTTAAAATGTTTGATTTCTTAGGCACAGGAAGAACTGCTGTTTGAAGCTGATCCAAGGAGGGGGAGGAGGAGAGACCTTGCAGATGTCAGTTTGAGCCCTGGTAATAACAACCTTCTCCAAGCAATCTAAATCATCAAGCTAATAGTTACTCAGTCTGATCCTGCAGTGCCTTGAGTTTTATTTCTGTTCGGGTCTTCCTGTGATAAGGCCCTAAAAGGAAATAGGAAAAAAAAAAAAAAAAAAAAAACAACAGAAAACCAAAAAGAGTGGAAAGCAAAACATGTATAATCAACTGTCTGCAAATTTCTGACACAATCAAGCCTGGAGTGAAAAGCCTCTAATGTAAATGATCCACTGATGTATACTGTGAGAATATTTGGTGTCACAAAACCACTGTGATATGTGTCTGATAATAAGCTGTTAAACAAGACTGCACATACCTCAGAAAGTCTAGATTTGCACAGTAGGTCAATGGTTGCAACTGGAGAAGTAACTTGGGGGCCAGTGACCAAAAACAAGTATAACAATAAAATAAATTAGTCAAAACAAATAGAACTAACATCACAGAATACTGTAGAGCACTTCCAAACTGAAGTGTCTAGCAATACTTTTTTTCGGTACACAGGGCTTAAGCAGAGAAGGTTTCCTATGGAAGAGCCAGCTGGTCATTGGTTTATTCCTGTTGACACATGCATAATCCCAGATCAACAGGAATTCAGCATGTTTGTAATCTGTGCTGCTGAGGCTAGCACTTGGCTCCCTGAGGTGACTCCACTACTATAACTGATTTTTGTTCCATTAGGTGGAATACAGTCTTTTAATGTTTGGTGCCATTAGGTACTCTGGTTCAGAGTGCACTGGAAAAAAAAAAGAGGGATGGTGCCAGGAACAATAGCTAACATCCAAATGTGAAATCTTAACTGTATTAAACTAAATGGGAATTTTACCCCATAACATTTTGTTCAGAAATTTGGTGTAGCTTAGAGCCCAGGGTGTTATCAGGTCTTCACACAGAGAGGGAATAAAGAATAACATTTAAAAAAAAAAAAATCAAATACTGCCTTTCTCTCCCAGGTACTGGATGGGGTAAGTTCATATTTTCTCTTTTTATGGTAAAACAACTGTGATTCTCTTGACCACAACAAGTACAAAGCCTCTGGAAGTTTTTGTCTGGGGGATGGCATAACCCAGCTGAAGGGTTATGCATTTCTTATTCCCCATTTAATTCTCATTATTATGCATTTCTTATTCCCCATTTAACCCTTTATGGAAGAGATGCCCTTCAGAATTTGCAGGCAGATTTTATGTCTTTAGGAATCAGAATTGAGAGTGACATATGGGTCTAACAGTTGGTAAATTGCTGCTTGCCTGTCAGTATGAAATAACATTCAAATAATCATTATAGATATTTTGTGTAAGTACTTGCATTTGCACTTCCATGATACCTACCAAGCATGAGGCAGGATGCAAAGACTAAAACCTGTAACTGTAACTCTGCACATGTAACTCAGTTTTGTGGTGAAGTCAGATACTGAATGTGTTTGCAGCTTCACACAAGGTTTTCCATTCCCAGATTTGACACATTCCGGAGGGAACAAACATTTAGACCCTTCCAAGGGCTCATTGTTTTAATTACTAATTTTAGCATATTATTGAGAAATGGAACTTGTGGCTATTGAATTATGGAGTTCTTTCAGATTGAGGTCAAAATTGACATGTATGATTGTCCTGAACGAGACCTTAGAAGCCACAGCAAAATCCATTAAAATTATTAGACAGTGCAAAAGGACTGGAAGAGCAAAGGCTGAGCCAGTGGCAGGGGCGGGGTGGCGGGGATGAGCTAATTCACAGTGTCTACGTGCATGGATCCTAGTTTTTACCAAGAACATTTACGTTATGGATTTGGAAAGAAAGCATTCTCTGTTTTGTAGCATAATAAATTGGGTGGCACAAAACCACTTGACAAACTTGACAGTTCAGTTACCGCTCCTTTACAGCAACGTAAATGCACAGTTCGAATTTTGGACACAGAAAATATCACTGAAAGAGAAAAAAAAATGACTCTATTGTCCTGGTTTTAAAGCTGCACACCCTTCAGGCACACTATTCACTGTCCTTCTCTGGTGTAAGAGGATGGAGGAGGGAAGGCAAACACTGCGGTAAAAACAGTTTATGGAGTGTGTTTTTCTCATGTCTTCTTCATAAAGGCAGCACCATTTATAATCAAAAGTCTTTATTATGGTTTTGGACTCAAGTGTCCGTCCACTGGCAAAGCTGTCCCTGTGAAAAACAACAGCAGCAGTAATGAGACAAAAAAACACATACAAGAAACAAGCCAATAAAACTAGAGCATAGTGCTGCAGATGTATAGATAAAAGCCTCATAAAGTAGACCTTGTATGGTCTCGCAGACCCACCACAGGACCTGAATTTTAACTCACTAAACCTAGAAATGTATAACAGTGCAGTAATTCTTTTACACTGGGGGAAAAGCTGCTTGAGATATTACTTCCACCCACTGGCAGAGAATGCAATTTATTTGTGGTTTTGATCTTATACATTAAAACAAAACAAAACTCTTCTGACTTCTGGACAAGCAGAACTGGTGTTAAGGTTAAGCTAATGCTGTAGCTCTTCAGCCCAGGAATGCATTTCTTATTTGTACTCAAGCCAAGCTCATTCACTTATATTTTCACTAAAGCCACAGTCTTTTGAAGATGTTGCACTTGGACTTCCTCCCTGCCAAGTTTCTAAATTACAGTATGCTGTGTCCATGAGAAAACTGCAGAAGATTTATTAGAACAAGGTGCCAGAATCTTTCGCTCTCCCCCACATCAGGCCAGGGTAGTCGTAGCACATGAAAAGGCACCGTCAATACATTTTGTCTCTCAAATTTATAAAGAAAGATTTTTTTTTTATTCCTTTCCCAACACTGGTTGTAAAAACATTGACAATAACTTGAAAGAAAATGTTTACTGACCTCTCAGATCTCCTTGTGCACTTCCACTCAAAGAGAACAGCTGTCTGCATCTCCTGCCATTCTTTTGTTATCACAGTAGGCTACACACAGCAGAAAGATCCGTCACATCAGTGAACCATAATTTAAAGCTTTATTGATGAGAAATTTATTAATTGGGTATTGGCTAGACGGGTTAAACAAAACAGCAAATCAAAACCGAGCTTCATTTTAGTTGGAGTGAAAAAGGAAGATTAATCTGGAATGTGAAGCCTACCAAAAAGGTCCACAGTGTTTCTGTTCTGGAGTTATCTGAGGGGGAACGTGCCCATTTAGATGTCTGCTGCTTTCTTGTTGAAATTGCTGTGCCAGACCTCCCAGCCTTTAGAAGCAAGCACAATCCTCCTACTATGCTGTTTGATTTTGGTCCCTTGGACCAAATGCCACCTTGGGTGACAGTTCTGCAGTTCAAATCATCATGGTGTTATACGATGTAATAATTCTTCAGAGTTTGGGGAAGGCAGCTTTTTCATTTCCCCCTTTTGATTTATTTTTGTTGATGCTTAAGCTTTTGTAAAGTGTCTAAAATATTCCATAAAATACTGAGACCGCACAATTCTTCGATACATACCATGGCTTATTTTAAGAAATTAATAACTGGTAATAATTGCCATTTAACAGTATCACTTGAGACAGCATATTTTTTCCTGTATGTCATGTAGGGAATAACTGCTGTATGGTCAGCATTACTGTGTGGTAATGTTGGATTTATTATAGAGACCACGGTTCCTTAGGGAGCCTGATCACTTTTTTAACAGAAACACTTTGCCTCTGATTTAAATTTACAAGTGTGAGAAGCTCTACACTGAAAGGAGAAAGCTGAGTGGAGATCATAGAGTATGAGAAACCACTTGGGTTTACAAGTGGTACACAGGTCAGGAATAGTATAGTATTGTGTATGATACACATAGTTCTTCCTTAAGGCACAGTGGCAGCACAAAGTGAAACCCTCCTAGAAAGAATACAGAAGGGTCTTTGAAAAGCTTGAATTGTTAAACACTTGTTACTAATAACCCAAATGACTTTACCAATTTTCATAAACACAAATCGAGATTATCCTCTTCTAGTCAGAATAGGACTTCATGATTTAATGCAAATTGGTCATGTCCCACAGGCACAGTTGGATTTTAAAGTATGAGGATTGAGTTGCTTCTCAAAATGTCAACAGGTAAAATAAATCTGTCCAGGAAATTTATTAACAATTGCCACTTTCTCCCTCCCGCTATTTGTGAAAGGCAGTTCTGACGCTGAGTGTGGTGAGCACAGTGTGAGTATGTATGGTAGATGTGAATAGTTCCTTATTACCCTATCAGCATTATGTCAATAGAGAAGCTAGGAAAATCAATTTTCCTTTGAAACATTAGAACACAAGTGGGGGGGAGTGTAGCAGGGGGAGATTTGTCACCAGTTTCACAGAGGCCAGTATTTCACCCTGGGTTTTTTTCAAGACTGAGTTTTGTTCTCAAACTCTGAAATAGATTCCTCTCTTTTTTAATGTTTTCTTTTGGTACATTTTTATGTTCTGCTTTGATTGTTTAGACAAAGTCCACAAGATGATATCTAAACCAACTGGAGAGTATTTGCCAGAGTCTTCTCTCAAGGGTGAATTTGTCTCAGCAGTATTAACATATCAAACAAGGCAAATGATAAAATTTCTGTTTGCTGAAGTGCAAATTGTTGTGTATCGACCCTTTGTTCAATAAAAGGGGAGTGGGGAAAGATTCTGTTTCAGAATGTCATTACTACAGACCCTGAAGGGTGCAAAATAACAGCCAGTGCTTAACTGGCAATTAATAGTTCATGAAATGATCTCAAAGATGTGCTTTAGGCTAGGTAAGCCCTGCTAGCCAAACTTGATTGTTAGATTTACTAGAGCACTGGGAAATCAGAAGACTTGGGGCCCCACTGAAAGAGTGGTGGAACCCATCAGTAAGGTGCCATTAGTCTACTGATGTGACCACTGCTTTATGCTTCATGATAACTTCAATTTCTGCCTGGGAGGTGCATCTTGCTCCTTTGGAATACGTTTTTGGAGTTCAGTTCCTGATGTCCACCAATTCAAAACAAATCACCCGCAGCTCTCCCCTTGTAGGAACCTCAGGAGAATCTTGACTGGAGAGGCTGGGTTGTCTTTCAGTGTGCACATAAAATATCCCTTCATATGTCTGTTCAGACTATCCAGCTGTGTACAAAAATAATCCTAGTGGAGAAACACACACGAAAGATATACACAAGAGTACATCTCCATGATTCGTTCTGGCCAATTTAAACTGTGAGCTCTGGACTTGTCTGGGTCAGTGATGCATTTAATTGCAGCTCACATCAGATATGCAGCTTCAAGAGAAACCAACAAAGATCAAGAGAACACCTCACAAACTGGTGAGTAAATGAAGGTCCTTGAATGATGAAGGATTTTCAGACAGTAATAAGGCAGCAGTGGCTAGAAGGAAAGCTTGGAGTTGCAGACATAAGGAAAAAAAGTGAACATCCATCTATCATTCACACTTCCTTAATGTTGTCTGGCACCACTGATGTCAGTTAGAAGTGTACTAAGTAAAATATCATGTTCAGAATTCAGCAAAATAACACTTACTCAAAAGTACTTCAAATTAGACAATAAATTTTATATTTGTTATATCTAATTAAATTTTTCCTCAAATATCTGTTAGAAATGAGAAAGAATGAAGAAAATCTTGTACAGATAGCCAGAAACCAGCACAAATATCTTGAAAAGCCATGATATGAACTGGGAACACATTTTGGATAAAATTACCTATTGAAAAATACAAAAATTTTCGTGATGTGGTTATATTTCAAGTCAGGATTTCTGATCTGAAGGCAAATACTCAGAAGCTATTTACATCTGCTTTTGTTGTTCATGAATTTATTTTTCAGAAGAGGAATATATTATAAAGTAAAACACATTCTCAATGCATCAATATCTTAGTTGTCCATGATTTCCTAATATTCCCAGGGTTGGTTCAGATTACCGGTAGAGCAGCTTTGCAGCAATCAGTGCTGTATTTGCTGTTCACGCACATGAACTCTAGGACCAGACTTGCTGCAGAATTCACTTTTGGTTTTAAACGCCATCAAAATGTGCAGGTGGCTTTGTTTAGAGCCAAGCAAGAACAAGAAAGCACAGCGTGCCTTTCTGCTAGGTGGCAAGAGACGGTGCTCTCTTAATGAAAGTAACACTGCTAAAGTATTTTCTTTAACTGGATGTCAATGTTATGTTACTGCTCAGGAGCTGGTTTTGCTTGCAGCCTGAAACCACACCTACATCTTGACGCCCCTGGTGTCATGGTGGGCAGTGCTAGCTACAAGGAGCTGGAAGGAGAACAGCAAAGCATCTGACTCCAGCCTGGTGGTACTGGCATTACGTGGGAAGAAAGGAAGAGACTTCGGGTGCTAGTCCTTGCTTTCACTCCTTTTGTTGGTAATAAAATTTATGCATAGATATGGGTGCTGAAGTTCATAGAAATGGATGCAAGCCTTGGTGCCTGTTGATCTGGATCAAACGATGTGCTAAGGACCATGCAGGAAATCTGTGATGGATCAGGAAACTGAGCTTTGGTTTTCAAAAAGCTAGGAGGAAGTTTAATTACCAGAACCTTTTTTTCCCCAAGTTTCAGTTCTGTGCTAATATTAAAGACATGCACTTTCCTCTGGTTGGCTATGATGATTTCCTTGTCCATCAGACCATCTCTTGCTAAAGGGCAGGAAAAAGATTTTAATTCCATTTTATGCCCATAAGTAACCCAATCACAAAGGAATTCTTAGTGGGATTTCACTTGGCCCCAGAAACACCACCCTGAGTGTGCTGTACCATTCATGCCATGGGATAAAAAGATAAAAGCTAATTTAAGTTACAGTCATGCATTTCCACTTTTCTCTTGCTCATCAAATGGTAGCTCACTTCTTGCTTGTCTGTGAAATCTTACATGACTGGACCACCAATCAGATATTCATGTAAATGCTCTTCTTAATACAGAGTATTGGAGAGAAGCCTGAACAGGCTCTTCTGGCTGGAAAGCAGATATCCATATAAATGAGAGCAAAGGAGCAGAATTATCTTCTTCACCTTGAGATACAGGTGGAACAATGCATCAGCCTGAAGGGTGAATGGGAACATCTAGTTTTGGTAGGTTAAGATGTTTTCTCCAAGTCTGTATATTTTAATTATTGTTTTGGCAGATGGGAGCTCATGCACAGTCTCTAATCCCAGTTCTGCTGCAGGGTTTCTTTAGGATGATGCAACACTGTGAGAGACCTGAAAACTGGCCAGTTCCAGGCTTTCAGCCTTTGTCTGTTTCTTGGGAGCACAGCTCACTCATTAAGCATCACTGAATTTTGCTGGCAACTGTGGCTGTCTGGACCATATGTAGGATAAGCAGATTCACCTTTCAGTGGACTGGACTCTAGAGAAAGAGAACAGACAAACTTCTGGCAGATTGCCCTGTGTGGTTGTAAATGAATGTAGTATTTCCTGTTCGTGTTACAGTTCCAGGAGCTGGAACAGAAAAAAATGACTGTATCACCATGGAGAGCACGTTTGAGCAAGGCAACCCAATAAAACACTGGCCCAAACCCATATTTCTGAAATCATAAAGCTATGGTTGAAGTACATTTAATGCAGCATAACTCTAGCAGCTGTACAGATGTTATCATACCCGTCTAGTTTATTACATGAAAACTTTAGTAAATCTGTCATGATTGCAAGAACCTTAGATTCAAATTCTGGGTCCCATAGTAATAACGTGGTAAAACATGCTGAAGTGTAGTTTTATTCTGGCATCTACCAAATTTATTAGACCAAGTATAGCTTGAGAACACTGCAATCCCTAGAAGAGTGTTATGATGATTTGGCACAATTTTTAATGAGTTATCCTAATTTTCAGAAAGTGTTCCAGTACTGCTAGAGATGACGCTTACCGAATTAAGGACAAAGTTTGAAAGAGCTGGAGTCTGAATTTGCTCTGACACATCATGGTATACACATAATTTTTATGTCTGTTTTGTCTGCAGGTTGACAGTGCATTGCAGAGTTTATAAAAAGAAGTAAACTGTAACAAGAAATTAGGAAGGAATTATTTGTTCAGTAATGCTGCCGCCAAGCCTGCCTATCAGCAGGTGTGAATCCTTTCTCTTGTGTAACTAGGACATGCTATAATACCAAATCAGAAAAAAAGTTTCAAGTGACTAAAAAATTAAGACAAATGAACTGATGTATGTTTTCATTCACTGCTGCTTTAATACTTCGGGTTCATTTGGGTTTTGTCCCCTTTTGTCTTTTATACAGGGAAGTAATCCCAAAAGTCTTGAATTGCTCTCCTTAAAATCTTGGCTATGACCCACTTTCTTCTGTGGACCAGATGACACAGCATCTGTGACAAGTCCAAGAAATTAGCTAAGAAGTCACTGTGATGGAAGGAATAATGAATGAGTGGTGATAACTAAGACAAAATGGTCTGTAAGCATACAGACATTACTACATGTCTTACTCTTTTCATCTCTGCTTCATAGGTTACTGGCAATATTTAATGCAGCAAGGAAGTGTCTAAAACTGGATATGCAGATGTACATTTAAAAAAAACCTGAAAACATTTCAAGCTAAATCTTTGGAAGATGGTAGTAATAGCCTGAAGTCATGGGACAGTAACTGAAATAAGGAGTGCATTTCTTATTGAACTCTGTGTCATAATATTCACTTTATAGCTTGCAGTTTCCCTTTGGAGATTATATAAAGACAGAAAGGGGCTGTAGGGATTATCTACTGAGGCTTTTTAAGCTTGTGAGAAAATCAGCTTGTTGGGAATATTACAAGGTGTCTTTTCTGAGAGGTCCTGGCGCTGAGCTAATTAGTGGTGTGGGAGGGGGAGAGAGAGCCTGGCTCAGTGCAGGTCGGCTCTTCCCTGCTTACCCCTCCTCTCCTCCCAGGTTGCTGCTTACATCTTTGCTCCTCAAGGAGACGGATAGTGAATCTTTTGTCTGGTTCCTACCATTCCTTGGAGGTTGCTGTTTGGCACTATCTTGGCAGTGTAAGTGCTTCCTCATTGCAGCTTGTCTTTAGCATTGGAATATCTATATACAATTTATATTCAGGGTGCCTTCAGACTCTACCTCTGTCCCTCTATCCCTCCTGTCAGAATATGATGTGCACTGATGAATGAGGGCTCTTTTCTACTTCTTAGAAAGGAGCACCCAGGGAAAGCCTCCTTCTGTGCTCCTTCCTCCCATTTGCCTCTTTATCACTTTCTCTTCGCCAGCTGCACAAGGTTGACAGGAACAGGTTTGCACTGCTGACTGCATCCTTTTTGTGGCAAAGCATGGAGTGTGAAGCCCAGGCAGGGTCATCATTCCCTGGCTGCAGATCTTTCAATGCATTCTGTTGGTAATATGTCGTAGCAAACACTTTTTGCCTTCTAATTTAAGACTGAGATGAAAAGCTGAAAAGTTGGCTGTAGATGTTTTGATTGCAGCCTGTAAAAACAAGGCTATTGTCTTTAAGAGAGTAAACTGTATTCTTTCAAATGTGTGTCCTAGTATTTATCATAAGAAAAGAGCCTTTCTTTCCATAAAATTGATGAAGTTCACCGTCAACAGTGAAGTGAAATCCTAACTTTCGGAAAGTGAAATTAGCAGCAAATGAAGTGAGTTGGGAAAAATGCTTTTTTTGAATCCTCAGATCAGGGATTTAAGGAGAAGACAACAGCACGCATTAAATTAAAGTCCTTGGATCTGTCTGTTTGTCTGGCTCACAGTTGTGCAGGTGTGCTGATCTCTGTTAGTGATTCAGATTTGTTCTACTGTCTCTTGTGAAATGTATGCATGTAACAAAAAGTAGGTGGTTTCTCATGCAAACAGTAGTAAGTTTGCAGTCTAATATAGACACATTCTTCCTTAAGGAGCAAGGAATTAGCAGGGATATTCTGCATCTGGAATTAGTTTTCTTTCTGTGCCTTTTAATAGACTCGTGTAAACACACAGTGATTTTAAAAAATTACAAATTCCTGTGTCAACTTAACTTTCCAGAAGAGGATGAATCTAGGCATGGGTATGGGGAGAAGAACTCAGGGAGCATAACTGTCAAGGCTCAAAAGGAGCAGTGGCACAGCTGAACCTCACCAAGAGTTTGAACAACTTAAAAGAAACAAGAAACGTAATAAAGGTTCCTTCTTTGAATACATCAGGGCCAGTATGACCAAGACTGCTAAGGAGTTTGTAGGATGAATATTCTACAGAGCCAACATAAGTTCAAGAGATGTGCTCAGATGCAAGAGACAGGGGATTTCCATACCAAATCCCTTTTTATAGAGGATTAATTAAAAAAATCTATCTCAAATATGAAGTGCTGGTAGAAAAGGTGTAGTATGAATAGGTAAAATTATGTTCATGCAAGATGTCTGTGTTCTAATGTAGCTCAAGGATTAAATTTTTTGAGCTGTTAGAGCCAGAGAACTGAGTTCAGGGAACTGAAAGGTGGCTAATGTAACCCTAGCTTTTAAAGAGATTTCAGGGCATATCCAAACCAGGAAGCCTGATGTCTTTATTTGCTCAGTAAAGAATAGAATTAATGAGCATGGGATAAATCTGGCACTGAGGAAGATTTGACATGTTTTCTCATAATAAGAAAGAATGGAGCACAAATCCACCGGAGTCCACAAACAGTTCAACAAACGAGATCAAGTTAATACAATCTACTTGGATTAGCTTTTAGCATTGGCCAGTGGCATTTGGTAATCTCACATCACAGGATTTAAAGAAAGAACAGCAGACAACGCATAGTATCCTACTCCCAAACACTCTTCCAGCAATCTGTGGTTCAGAGACTTCCTGAAGCAGGTGTGGTGTCTGTTTTCTATAGCTTTTGGTGTTTTTTTTTTTCTTCCAGGAATATAATGTTTTCCTGTGTTCATGTAAACCTTCAGCCTATGCTGTGTCTTGTGGTAAGGAGTTCCATAGCTTGTCCACATGTTTTATAAGGATCCATCTCCTTTTGATTTGTTGAACCTGAGAGCCAACTAGTTTCATTTGATGCCCCCTCATGTTGTACTCAAAAGACGACTATTCCACATCAGGCATGATAAAATGGATGTCATCACCTTCCTGTTGCCTTGTGTTGTTTTCTTTCAGTTTCAAGAATTGTAATGTTTAGTTATTTCTCATGTCAACATTTAACTGACCTTGTTGTTGCTCCCTGTAATTCTTCCTGTTCTGCTATTATTGAAGACAGGGAACCGGAAGTACTTTGAGTTTTAAACTTGGAATTACCATGGATTTATACAGTGTCAGAATAAGGTTTTATTTTTTGTCCAGCATTCCTTCCCTCTAATTTTGAATGCTCAGTTTGCTTTTTGTTTGCTGCTGGGTGTGGAAGTGATGTTTTCAGAGCTCTCTCACCCAAAGATGCTATTCCAGGACAATAGCAATCAACTCAGAGATTATCACTGTACAGATGACAATGAGGTTGCTTTTCCTCATGTGTATCACATCTATCTGCATTGATGTTCACCTGCCTTTTATCACCTAGTATTTCACTATTGAGGTCTTCCTGGAAGTCATCACAACTGGATGTGATCTTCACTGTCCTCAATAGAACTGTCAAGAGATCTGAAGGCTGGGCTCTAAATCATTGGACCATTGGACGTGATTGTCAGAAGCCAGGTGGTATTATTTTGGTTCTTAGCTGTTTGTGCATCTAAGCATTGCTGACCTGATGGCTGTAAAAATGCATATTGTTAGAGGTTTACAGATGTGATTTTGAAATGTGAACAAATGCGTACTGTCCACATGCAGCTTCATCACTCCTCTTGAATTAAATACTGAAGTGGACTGGAGTACAGCTGAAGTGACTGTGTAAAAAAACATGCAGGTACATTTGTTACAGCACTTCTACAGAAGACTGGGTATACTTAGTTTTAAGATTTGCTTTTCTAATGGTTATGTCTTGTCTGGTCATGGAAGACATATCTTTCATTGACGAAGTACAAAACAGTAAATTTCTAGAAGTCACAGCCTAGCTAATAAAGAAGGAAGACAATGGGTCAGTTGAGAGATCTAACACATGTCATTCCAACTTCTTTCTTTCAGGTGTCTGACACTGAAACATTGCATTAAATCATCTAGATTAAAATGAGTTTCGTTGAGGTGAACCTTGACCATACTGTGGCATATCTAATTAAGTTTTTGCTGACATTTGTCTGTAGGAAAAACTAAAATCAGCTGTACCTTTTGATTATCACCAGGCCGAGATCATGACGCTATGATTAAGGCAGTGACAACATTTTCATCACAGGACTCTTTAGCGTCTCCGTCATAGTTTTAAAGCTGAGATGAAATCTAGCATCTAGGATCTTACTACAGTAAAAAAGATTAATTTCCTTTTAAGCACTTAAACAGAGATTAGACAGGTCTGCTCTGCTTCCACACTCCGCCAGTTGAGATTAACTTTCATACTGTGGATTTCAGACTGATCAAAAAAACCTGTGAATATTTAAAAGTTCAATGAGTTTAAATACGTATGCCTAGAATCTACTCTTGGTTGCTGAAATAAAACCTGTATAACTTACTGGTTTTATTATTAAAAAAGTTTGTGTAAATACTTATCAAAAGGATGCCTCTTGGTGGTCCCTATGCAACTATGAGAGCTAAGAAATGCACAGAGTGAAATTAATTATCTGTTGGTTGAGTTCTTTTTCTGAGGAAAGAGGGAAAAAGCTGAATGCTGTGATCTAAGAACTTGTTTTGGGCCCAGTAATTTTTGTTGCTGACACATTTTTAACCTGGATATTTCAGTCTTTGATGTGCATGTAAGTTTCCATTAATGGGTATTGTGTAGATGGATCCAAGATAAGATTTTAATATCTAGGTGAAACAGTAACAGTATTAACCCCACAACTGTTAAAGCTCTACAGGTACAGTTATTTGTTTTGTTTCCAAGGATCTGGGCACTGACAAAGTTTAATTTCAGACTTAAGTAAGTTGTAGCTCCAGATTCCCTGTGTGAGATTCCACTATGAAAAAGCTACTCTATATAGGTTTGTATACGTAAATAATTTTTTAACATACATTTAATTTTTTTTCATAGCTGTTTGTTAGTACTACACGATGAGAAAAGGACAGAATGGACATATTGTGTTAAAGGTGAGCTGTTAACCTTATTACTATGCTAACAGTTTAGAGCAGAAGACTTCAGGAAGAAGATGGTGCCTGTGATGAGTTGCCAAGCTGCCAGTAGAACCAAGTTCAGTACTGTATCATTGGTACTTGATCATATTCATGTATAAGAGGGAGGATCCTTTCAGCACTTTACCCTGTCAGTTTGTCATCATAAAGCATACACTGAGGACAGCACTTACAATACATAGCTTTGGACACTAGACAGATGGTATATAGTCTTCCTGAATTCTCATTTCTTCATGGGAGATTTGAAGCAGAAAATAAATTAAGAAACTCTCTGGTCTTCAAACAAAGTCAAATTTTGCTTTAATCACTCTTAAGCAAACAATAAGGTCCAACATTCCAAGATGTAGCTGGTCTGCAACAAGCCAGTTAAAACTGCCAAAGTTTGGATTTTTTCTGGAATTGGTGTTTTCTATCATTTTCTAACACTGTTTTTTCCTAGTGTCAGTGTAACTTTTAATTTGAAGGATTTAGCTTCTTTTTGCCTAACTGTTGCCTTCCACTCCCAAGTGAGAGAACATGTCTTCAACCACCAAGCGAAACCCAGTACTCAAACCTCCAAGCTATCTTTAACAGCATAGCTCTGTATATCTGATGTATTCTGTCAAGAACTCATTTACGTGGGCAGAACAATACCTTTATTAAACCACCTTTGGCAAATCGCATTTCCAAGCTAATGCATTTTCCATAGGCATGCCAAGGTACCTCAGGCTAGTTTGAAGACTGTTGCATTGTGCTTCCCATGTGCTGTGTTATGCTTCAGATGTACTACAACATTTTGTTTTATAGATGTGGCCAGTGTCTCTTTAAAACTAACATATGCAACTCTTCCCTTCAAATACAAAGACCCTTCTCCAAGGAAAACAGAACTTTTCAGGTTTTTTGTTTGCTTGTTTCTGCTTCATTGGCAACTGGAATATAGATGTAAGGACTAGTTCAAGCTTTGCGGCTCCCCCTGTTCAACAATCTCTTTCAGCAGTTTAAACAAAAAAGGAGCATGAGAAAATTTCGATGTACTGCCCTATATGTTCATCAACTGAAAGTTGTACCGCCAAATGTTTTTGATAGTGGCTTGTATTGCCACTTAAAATCAAGCCACATTAAAGTATAAAAGTTGTCATTTGAAAACCAATATGGATACAAACTTTGTATCCCACTTCAGCATGCAACTCACTCAGAGTGTCTTTCAGGTACGTCTGATATACTCCCATTCAGTGAAAAATTCTACCTTGTAGGTAGCTTATTAGAGCACAAAACATGTTAGTGTGAGATTATCAGTAAATATGCAATTATTTTTCAAATTTCTTCCTCTTTCTTTAACTTCTGACATTTGGGTGGAAAATTTCTCAATTTTAGCACTACAAATGTGTTAATTATGAACATGAATCCTATGAAAGTGAGAGAAGAGCAAGAATCTGTAGAAGGTTTATTCTAGACTTGACAAAGGAAAGATGAACATTCATTCATGGTGGACTATTTTTACTTTTTTCTCTAATAAAAGTAAAGCCTCGTTGCTTATTTACCTTTGCTTGGCTTAATGTCCATAATCCCTAACTGGATTCTGACCTTTTTGGTGTGGTAGCTCGATTTCATCACTGAGCGCAGTGTATAATCGGTCATATTCTCTTCTCAGTTACACCCATGAAATGCCAAGCACATGAGGTCAGTGGGATTGCAGGGGTGTAACTGAGAATTTGTTTCGACCCATCATCACATTCTCTTTGGACAACAGATAGAGGCACAAGCTGGTGACATATAGATGGAATACCAGGTAGTCAAAGAAATATTTGATCACATTATAACTATGCTAAATATGATTTATTTGGTAGCGATCTTCTTTAAGTAGAAATACACAGCAAGAATATCTGGATTCTCTTTTGTTTTCTTTGAGCTGTACAATATGCCACCCCAGAACCCACTAATGCAGCACTGGGGCAATACAGGTGCAAATAGGGTCTATACTATGTCTTTGGTCTCTTTATCTAAACACGGCATTCAGATTTGTTTTATCTTTCCTGGAAATTGATTTTTTTATGGTGTAGCTGAAAGCAAATGAGATTCATGAGGATTAGCTTATCATGCAACAGCAACTTTCCAGCACAAGAAGACTGTGTGAGAACTATGTTGTTTATGGCCATTATGCTTTACAGTCCTTCTGTTATCTGTAAAGTAGTCAGAGGCTCTCACTGTTTCTACGTACATGTATGTGCTTCATCTCACAGATTTGTAATGCTGTGAGCAGAGCAAAAGAATTCAAATGCACTAAACCTAGCTTGTTGTAAGGAAGTTCAGCACCCCCATCTGTTTTCTTCCACCATGAGTCATCAGATACAGGATTTGACCTTTGGCATATTCTTAACATATAGGACATAGCTTCACTCCTGGCCTTGTCCAGCCATCTCCTCTTCCAGGCAGAGGTCAGCACTTTCCCAGACTGCTTCCTGGGATGTGAGCTAAGTCTACAGATCTTCCTGAGAAAGTCAGGATCCATCAGCCTACTGGAATGCCCTGACGCCTTAGCAGTGTTCTAGGGAACAGGCAACTCACTGTAGTGACCTAGGCCATGTTTCACCAAAAATTATGAAGCCTGAAAGCTCTCTTTGCACCACTTTGCACTTTCATTGTCATTCCAGACCACCTTGCTCTACTGATGTCAGTCCAAGTGTGAAGACATGAGATCAAAATGATTATGAGACTACTCAACTTATCATGAAGTTAGTGTGATTACTTCCAAGTCTCTTCCCTTTGTTTTATGCTGCAGTTATTTTCTCTTATATGAATGATAAGACAAAAATGATAGACTGGGGAGGAGGAGGAGATATCTTTGATTTTGTTCTGAACAAATTTAGATTCAAAATCAGTGACACTTCCCCCAAGCAAACTACTCCACTGTCAGATCTGACATAAGGTTTCTCTGCTGCCAGGATCCTGACATTTTATCCTGCAATTAGCACACCTGCTCATTTTTGGGTGGTTTTTTCCCCCACAAAGTGTTCACAGGTTTGTTTTGGGATGTTTACATCTGAAAGTTTCTCCAGGAAGTTGAGCTATCAATTCAGTTTTTTGTCAGCCACAGGAGTTCCCTGTTTTCCACATCTTTTGGCTATGCTGGTGCTTCATCACTCTGCAGCAGCAAATGCAAGACCAGTGTTTCCCCTGACACTCTCTGGGTCCGTAGCTTTGCAGTCCGATGGCTGGCACACTCCTGGAAGAATGTTCTTTGTTCTGATCCCTACTCCTACCTCCGTCTGTGTTGTCTGTAACCTAGTGATTAAAGGTCTTTTAAGAAGCTGAGGAATGAAGGACTAAATGCTGTCAGTCTCAAAGAAGGTGTTGAACCCCAGTCTACTTGCTGGCTAAGCCCTGTCATGTAAATTTTAGATGGTACTTTCTGTTTTGGTTTATAAAATAAATGAAAGTGTATATGTGCTATGAAGGTCCTAATCCTTTGGGTAAGTCTCAGGTCCCTTCGAAGCCTTCAGATTTGGGGTCTTTTTCTGCATAGCCTTTACAGGTATGAGCCAGACTCAGGGTCGCTCAAACAGCTGCATGCAGAGATGTAGAACTCTCTTGTCTAGGGAAGACAACAGTGAGAGATCAGGTATCGTGGCCACAGCCAGGGTTAGACAGCAGGCAAGAAGGAATGGATTACTATTTTGTTCTTGCATGCTTTACTTCCAGCTAGGGCATGCCAAATTAGGATTTAAAGTAATAAGCATGCTGAAATGCGCAGGAAGACATACTGTATTTCCCACCTGTGACTGTGGGGTTTTTTTCCTTCGAGTGTGCACGTGGTATTGTCAGTAGAAGTCATTTAGTGGAAATAGCAAGGATTCTAAAGACTATTTTGGGCTTTGGTGAAGGATGAAATGCACTAGTGTTGCAAATTCTACAAATAATTTCTTTCACCAAAGTTTTGGTTAATGTCCTCTTGGGTACTCATGCTCATGACTTCAATGGGAGTCATAGATTACATAATGAAGAGTGGAATTTACTCTTATGTTATGAGTTATGAGTCACTAAAAAAAAGTTTAAAAGAGAATATTTTTTACAATTAGGCTTTAAAAACTTCTTTGTGAGTTTGTCTGTACTGTGGCTCACTCCATCTCAGAAACCCTTTATTTGAAGTGATTAGTTCAAGAGAACAAGGGAGTTAGATTATAATCTGGGAAAATATTTCAGGTTGAATCAGGATGAAAAGTTGACCTAAAAGCTTTGCCAGGATTCCTCCCGAAAGATATTTTTACATGGAGGTTGTTTTTATGTGATGGTATTTTTTTTTAAAGGTAGGAGGAACGAAGATTATTGTTGATTACACTAACCCAAGGAATTTAATGTTGTAATCAAGACAGACTGAACCAGGATGACCCAACATGATACTTTGTTACTATGTGATTGTAGTTCATTTCTTACAGTAAATTTAAAATAAGTTTTTAATCTTGTTGTTATGGAATAAAACACAATGAAGGACTTAGCTGGTGGGAGATACCTCCTTGCAGTTTTTTTGCTAGTTGCTCTTATTGAACTACTGAGTCTTAAATGCCAGGAAGTGCTTTTGCTACTTTACTGCCTGTGCTTTGATCCCCCTCCAGGATTACAGTCATTTGGATAAATTTGTGTTTATGGGGAGATATTGCTAAGCATCCAATATATACCACAGTCTCTCTCATGAAGGGATTCATGAAGGGACTCAACACAAGGATAACGTTCAAAAAAGCAATGGAAAAAAACTCTATTCTTGTATTCAGAATATAAAGAAAATAGAGTGAAATCTGTGTAGAAGATTGCCAGCTTACTAAGCTCTTGCAACTCTAGTCTGTGAAGTTGGAAGTGAAAATTAAATTGTGGGGTTTGTCTTTATCACATTTCAGTGCTGTTCATAAATTTTATTGCTGAATTTGCAAGTAAATGGGAGTAAAAAAAAGGTGAAAAATTCCTCTTTGTGCAACTTGGAAACTCAGCTTTATTCATGAACATCAAGCTGTTTTGTGTAACTTTGTTTATTATTTCTAAAGAGCAGGAGAAGTTCTATAAGCAAATCTATACTGTACTTAAACATAAATTTAAAAGAATGCTTTTGATTTCAGTGGATTTGTGCACTGGTAGTCAATAGAGACCAGTGCATGAATCCTAGCATGGTAAATGCATTTTCAGCAGTCTATTGATAATACAAAAGAAACACCACAATTCACCTTGCTTTGTGTCCTGGTATCCTTAAGGATCAGAAAATGAGAGAAAATACATGTTTTGGCACATTCCTAAGTGAGATACATAATTTTATAGTACATAAAAATCTACAACAGTTTTTGATAACTATTGAGTTTGCTGATATAATACCTCATGATAGACATGTAAGCCTGACTACATAACAGGCTCAGGTTTGTTTCATGAGACACTCATTCACTTATCTTTAGCCCCAAGAATCACTTTCTATAAAAATGTAAAATGTATCTGGACTTTTTTCTTTAATTCTGTCTAGGTCAATAAAATCACATCAGATCAAAAAAATGGTAATACCAATTTTGGCTGGTTCCATATTTACTACTTTTGCAAACAGGATTGATTGAAACTAGGATTAATTCTGTCTAAACTTGGTCAGCCTTTGCAGATATTTGAGGCTATTATAGATTGTCATAGTTGTAAGGGATGAAAATCCTTGGGACTGAGAAAGAAAGAAAATAAACTTACCCAAACACTTCTCTGTCATAAGGGCTCTCTCTGGCCACATTTGTTTCAGAGCCATACAGATATACACTAGTTTCTGAGCTTAACCTTTTGCTTCATTTTGTCTAGATGCAGCTGTGCTGGAGTAGGCATAGTGACTCAAAAGACGTTAAAAACTGTTGATTAAGTTGACAGTGCGTATAGAAAGTAATGCTTCCTCATGAAGAAATTTCAGGCAGCTTTTGGAAAAATTCTATTATCTTTTTCTGGTATTTTCCTAATTTTATAGTAGATTTAAATATTTTTTGTATCAGTGGCTCAAAAATTCATAGGATATACCTTTTCTTTAAGTCTGTAGGTGTTAAGAATAAAGTATAGAACCTTTTGTGTTCCTCTCTACTAAATTCTCCCACATTGTCTTAAAGATGCAAAATCTTGCAATAACAGTGTAGTTAATATGACCTGCTTGATTTGAAAGATGCTACATGGAATTAAGTGTTCCATTTGCAATGTTTGTTCCCACTAGTGTGGGAAGTTCTGTTCTGTAACCACAGGATCACAACCCATAATATTTCTAGGAGCAGTATGGGATTTTACATTTCTGTTGATATAAAAGTACTCATAATTTGAGTTGGGTGAAAAAAAGTGGCAGATCCTGACTTCTAAATTGCCTGCAATTGCCACATCACCTGGAGGGAGACAGTACTTTAGTTCCTTGGGATTTACGGTGTTCAGAAATGCAAGACATTTAAGTCCATGGGAGTTTGTATTTCAATTAATCTTTGATAATTATTGCTTCCCATGAGAATAAATTGAAATGCAACAAATACGTAACTTGTATTTTGCATGTTTCAAAAAATTTGTTTCTGTTCAGAGAACTGTTCTGATAGGTTCTCATTGAGACTACACAGAGGAACAGAATCTAAAGCAGTAACTCTGAAATAATACTTTTATATGATTCTGGGAAACTATTTGAAATTATTACAAATAAACATGTTTGTAATCTGTGCAATACTCTAGACATCAATCAAATGTCACTGATCTAGAAGTTACTTTTTGGAAAGCAATGGCTTATCTTTTATTAATTATGTGTAGTTTTTATATTGTCTAATTGTCTTGCCCTGATTTCTTTTGCCACTCTTATTTCCACATGACCAAAGGCGCTTGAACTTGTACGTGAACTACTGTTTGATCCTTTCTGAAAATCAGGCTGTTTTGTTATTCACAGCACATTACTTATAATCTCAGGGGAAAACTGACATTTGATTTTTGCCTAAAACTGAGCTCTGAATTTACACATAGCTTGAACATGTGTTTACATTTGGAGTTAATGGGAAAGTTATTTCCTTGATTGGGATCAAAGCACGTAGTAACTTCTTAGATCAAATCCTTATAAAGGTAGGGAGTCAGATGCTGCAAAATGCAAGAAAGATGAAAATGGCTAGTGTTTTTTTCACTCTGTTTGCTATGTCTTTATTTCAGGGATACTTGGGTAATAAGTTATATTTACCATAGAATATAGGAATGTAGCAATAAGGGTCTTTTGCTTGAGAAGCTTTTCTCATAGCAAATAGCCGTGATGTATTAGACTTGCCAAGAGGCACACCTGATGGCAGGGATTTTAAGTTGAGCTTACAGACCTTGGTAATACAAAGGACATGTGATAACATCTCTTCCATTAGCAGCTATTATGATAGCTTTTTCTGCTCTCCGTGATATAAATAGAGTCTTAATACAACAATCCTATTCCATTTCTCTGCTACTGTGGTGCATTCTCTTGCGCATGTTGTCAGAAATAAGAAGGAATAAGACTGGGGAGGTGGGCCTATTTTTTCCCCTTGTACTGTTTTTTAAAAAAGATGCTATTCCCTTTGTTATATTTTTGTAAGAGAATGCCAGCCTCAGTTAATCTAAGTAAGGCACCATTTGGCCTTGAGAGTTCACTGACAGCTTCCATTCAACTGAACAACAGAGGATGTAGCATAAAAGACACACAGGACACCAGCCTTATATGCTGTCGAAGAAAAACACTATTTTCAGACAAGCAAAATGTTTTCTGGAAAACTGACCTGCAGCACATTCAGGAGAGTGCAGACGGCATTTCTGCATGGCTTTTACAACAGTAATTCTGTGACTTGCATTTTATATCGAACATACAGAATCTTGCTCTAAAAGTAAAAAGCAAAATATATTGTTAATATTGAAGGTGGGACTAGCTGCACCACCTGTTAAGACTGTCTGTATTTTCACTCTTTTCAGTTCCCTGTTGCTTTAAACTCTGCTGAACATTAATCATTTGAACTTCAGCTTTCCAGGTGAGATGTGTGCCTCAGGCTAACTGTAATTATGAGGAAAATACCTGGTTGGTTTTTTTTTCAGAAAACAAGAATGAACAAAAGCACGTTATTTTGCTCTTGTTAGAAGGAATTCTGGCAACCTTTCTCTGAGAAGTTCCAGCAACTTGAGTGCTGGCAGCTAAAGCTCCTTTTATAATCCATGCTCTTTTGAAAACCTTTATTCATTATAAGCATTTTAAAGAGATTATTACTAGAACTTGGAAATGGTGAAGATATTTGTCCATGCCGAATGTGTCAAAGCCCAGAATTTGGCAGGAGTTCTGTTACAGTTTCACCTGTAATCTCCTAATCATTGGATTTGGTTGAACATTAGATACAGTAAAGGACACTATATCTCCTGTGCTTCCTTGATGTACTCCAACAGCATAGCAGAGACTACTTGACATGGGTGTTGATGTGAAAACGCAAAAGAGTGTTGATAAGGAGCTCAGGGAGGAGGGGACAGAGGTAGAAACTGTGCAGAGGGTGAAATGGTGAATGGGAAGTAGAAGTTGGAAGTTAGTGGGTGAGAAGGGATTAGGTGATGAGGAGTGGAAAAAGTGACACAACCTTGAACTGGACAACAAGAAGTCTGGGATCCACTGTGATAAGGAAGAAGAGAAACATAGGTGGTAAGGATCAGAGGTATATGGAAAGAGCTAGGCTTAACTGCATAAGAAGTCAAACCATTGAGCACAGAGATATAGAAGAAGACAGTAAATGAGGGCCACTTGTGATGAGTGCAAGTCAGAAAGGAAAAAAAGAAGGAATGAGACTTGTGCTAAATCATGAGTTGCCAAACAAAAAGGAAACAAAGAACAGCTGAATTTGGAAAGGGAATGTGGAAACTGGGCAGGGATACTGCCAACAGTGAAAAATTGTGATGACAAAGAGGGTGGAAAGGCAGAGGACAAACTGGAGGGAAGAGAGCAGAAGAGACCAAGAGCAGGTAGGAAGCTGTGAGCTGCATGGAGTGCGCTCTCCTCTGGAACCAGGAGCAGACCTGGGGTGCACCTCTCCTCTCCCTTAGAAAGCCTTTGTAAAATATCTTGTTTCTGTCCATGCAGCTGATGACAACACAGCAGTGGTTCGCCTGCTTCTGCCAATTCTGTTCTTCCCTTAAGTGTCAAGGCAGGGTGCTAAGTGATTCAAAAGGTCTTAACATGATGACTCACACAACATGGAGATATGATGTCATATTTTAAGCTTGTTTTTTTCCTCCAGATCTGAACTGTATAAGAAGTACTCCTGAAGAGTGGAGACAGGCTGCTGTTATTAATTATGATACTGTCTTTAATCATAGGCGCAGACCACTTTAAACTTTACCTTTCCTGATTTTTGAGCACACGACCTTTCAGTCTTGCTGATTTTATTTTACTGCAGGTCTAAGTATGTTTTTGTGCAATATGCAGGTGATTTTCTACTACCTAGGCTCTGGTTGTGAAATACCCTTTAACAAATTTTATGTAATAATACTAGAATGCCTTCCTAATAATTTTAGGAAGGAAAACATCGGAAAATCTGTAATACGGCAAGCAGAAAGGTGAGGAGCTGCTGATTTCAGTGAGGTCCTAGCAGAAGCTGGCGAGGTAGCAATATGCAATCACATAATGGTTATGGATAAAATCTAATCGACTTAAACTAGAATTTAAAGTAAATAATAGCAGAGAAGAGAGGAAAGGAATAATGGTGTAAAGAGGCTTGTATAAACAACTTCCTTTATAACCAATTTGTATTATTATATTTCAGCTGAACAACAGACATAGTCCAGGTTTTTCTGAATACAGAAACCAGACAGTTTCTAAAGCAAAACATTAATCGCACGTATTTACTTCTACAGTGACAGTGCACATTTAAACAATGCATCTTTGTTTTCTTTTTCAAAGATTTATTGAAGAAGACAACTGTTAGTGACTTCAGGAGCCATTCAGGGCGTGAGATTCAGAGTCCAAATTTGGTGAGAAAAACAGAGGTCTGTTCTAACAGTGCCCTGAAAACAGGGAATAATCCCACAGGGCCATCACTGGTGAGGTAAGGAAAGATAGGGACAATTCAAGACACAAGCGAATAAGTGGGTGCTGTTTTGGGAGTTCTTTCCAAAATTAGACATGCTTATTTGGTTTGTGACCCACCACAAGGTTATTTCATAGTATCTTTAAATGGTTTTGAAATCTCGTGTTTCTTGTTAATTATCTATTAGGTAGCACAGATGCCAATTATATGCATTGCCCTCCTGCTAAGACATTCTTGATTGTGTTGTTTGGATTGGTTTTTGCTTTTTTTTTTTTTTAATTTTGGAGAAAAAGGTTATTACACTCATTCTTGCCATCAAGAACACTTAATAGGTTGATTTAATCCCTTATGTCTAGACTAGAAATCCTGTCATGACAGTCTATCTCAAATTCTTGCCTGTGCTTTGAGGACCCAGCACTGGCAACAACTGTGAAGGAATGAGAGGACTGGGAGTGAGGTAAGAGGAAGCATAAATAAGCTTTTCAAGTTGAGAGATTGTAAGCAAAGTTTACCCAGGCACATGGGACTATTCATTCAACAATTCAGCTGTTGCTGAGAATTACCTATCTTTTTCTGATGTCTGTCTTTAGGGATAGATAACTTTTCTCTCCCCTTTCTCCCTTCCTTCCCCTTGGTGTTTTGGATATGGAAGGAATGGGTGTTGTGCTTCCTGTAATGTACATTAATCTGCTGAGCACACATGAAGGATCTAGGTATGAATAATTTTTCAGGCCAGGTAGATATGGATAGCTTCAGTGATGTGAGTGCTGTTAAATTCCCAGAGATACTGCTGCAGTTCTATCATCAGCTTGAGAAATATGGAGGGGGAGGAGTAGGTAAAGCGGTAGGACTAGATTAATCTCCATGGCAATACACTGATATTGACTGATTGAACAATTGTGCTGTTTTCTTTGTTATTCCACTTGAAAATCTTGCTCTTAGGCTGTAGAACTTGCACTGGAGTAAATAATGTTACTGAAAATTTACTATTTAAAATAAGCGTGGTGGGTGGCAAAAGCTAAATGTTAAAACCTGACCGGGAAACTGTTAAGCATTTGTTGTGCAAATGGATTTGGCTTCAACTGGGCAAGCATAAGTTTGGCTCTACCAAGTAATTTTCAGAATGAGATGTCTTTAGGGAACAGTAAATTCCACTTTTCTTTCAGTGTTACTTTTCTAGGAAAGGTGCTTTTATTCTATAACAGGAGCTCCACTGAGCACCTCCCATGAAGCTAAGAATTGACTTCAGTAAAAAGCATAATGACTACGTGTCAGATAAGACAGTGATGAACTGTGTTTCTTCAAAGAGTGAGAAGGAAACTTGCTTTCCTTCCATTGACATCAGAAGCAAATCCATAGCCCACAGGACATTTAAAAGAAGATTTTCTACTTTCAAAGGAGGATATTACTGCTAATACAATAATTGCCTCTGGCTAGTTTCCTTTGAATTCCTTTCTAATTTTTTTGTTAGACAAGTTAATTATTTCATCATTTAAATCATAAAGTGGTAGCAATCTGCTCTGTAGCATGTGAAGCCTTTACTGTAACATACTAACATATAAATGTGAACAACCTTTTTTTCTTTCTTGTCTGATAAAAATAGTCCACTCTGTTGGCTAAAGTTTTGCATCAGATAAGTGGCTTGTTTAGAAATCTCACAGGTCTGATTGTCTGATGCAAGATGATGGTTTTACATATTCTTTTTAAAAAAAAAAAAAACTTAAGTAGCATTTTGGATGCCCATTTACATTAGTACAAAGTACATACAAAATGCTAATGAGAACACTAGTGTCCCTAAGCCAACTTTGCATCATCAAAATACTGCAATAATAAATCATAACAATGTATTATAAACCAGACCTTGTTTAGAGTAACTTTGGTACTCAACATTGGTCTTAATGTGCATTATGTGAAAATCATAAAAAAAAAAAGCTTAGCCTTCAGACAATTTTCTGTAGAAAAACATTGAAAGCAAAGTGATGAATGAAGTATTTAAAATATTTTAAATTTGAATTTTTGCTCTTTTTAAAAAAAATATGGAAATAGAAGACGCTAACTGTATTTGATATATTATTTAGTATAATTGGTGTTGCCTAAAGAATGGACTTCAAATACATTCACTTTTCATGCAGAAGAGTATTTGAAGTCTAGTGTTAACAATGAATCTTATAGCCTTGAAATTCTTGCGAGCTATGGTGAAATGAATGATAGAGCCTACTGCTAGAACTGTAACCCTAGAAATATTTGGCTTTATTTTTCCTTTAATCACATGCAGGGAGGAGTTACTTTCACTCCCTTCCAAGTTAGTCCCAGTAAACTTTAGGGTTTCTTGTTCTGATACTGTGAACTGTTTGGACTTAGGCCTGGGTAATATTTATCTGGTTTAGAGCTTTTTTTGGTGGTTATTAAATGTTACAGCTTGGGTACTATTGCATGTATTTAAGTTGAAGAGATTTCCTTTGTCTCAGGGGCCTGCTAGTGGAAAGTTTAGTCACTCTGACAGTAATGATGAATTGTATCATCAAATTACATTGTTAATATTTATGGTCCCTATTTTTCATTCATGAGAATGCCTGCTTAATCACAAATAACCTCCAAATAACTTCCCAGTTTTATGTTGGTTTGATATCTTGGCATACAGTACGCTTGAAGTCAAAACATCCTGAAAAGATTTTTAATGGTTTAGCATCAGAACAAAATTTCAGTGTTCTACCAGGAAAGGAAGAGGGCTGTATTCTGGTCCTCTTCTGGGGAACATGCAATTGTGCATTGTGCTTTGCTGTATTTGGAATAAACAGACACAGTTCTGTGTATAACAGTCCAGGGGCCGTTGTTATATCTGTATTGCTTGCATAACACTGCATCCTGCTTGCTGTTTATTTTTAAGGTACTTTTCACCTGATTATAAAGATTGATATAGATATATAGAAGACTGGTGTGCAGTACTTCTTGTTTCACGATATTAGCTGGCATAGCCCTCTTCAGAGGTAGGAGTTTCAACTCAGATCACTGATACCCTGGAGAAAATGCTCAACTGGAGGCAGCATGCAAGTGAGCTTTGGGGAAAACTGATCTTTTTGGTGGCAGATGAGCTCAGGGGCAACTGCCAGAGAACACGCAGTCTGAAGGTGCTCATTAGGGTTAGACATAAAAGATTCCCTGAGATGCTCAGCCCTGAAAGTCTTGGGGTACTCCTGTTGCAGCACAAGTCCAGAACCTTAGGTAGCTGGGAAGGTTTACTAAGAAAAATGTAATTGTCTGTGGTGTTGGTCATGGATTCTGAGGATTCAGGTTGGATCCTAAAATCCTCCTAAGAAAGCCTTTTTGTAGGTCTGGCCATAAATATTTGCACAGGGTTGTAGGTGTTTGACCACGGACATGATGAAAATCTGCTGGCTTTGCACACCACAATGCACAAAGCAGAAATCCCACAGAATTGCTTCCTTTAAGACACAGAGGTTTGTTCTCTTGGTGGGTTGAACGAGGTTGGGAGATCTGAAATATGCTGCTTGTGTCAGGTTTAGAAGGCAAGGAGTTGTGACTCAGATGCTGTGTGAGCAATGGTCTCCTGGGACTGTATCTGGTGTGGTGACATTATCCACAGTCCCTTGCTGTGAGCTATGCTTCATATAATGGTTTAGTCTGTATAGAGTATAAAATGGTGTTCACCTCTCCTGTTCTGTGTCCCTGAATGTACAAATTCATGCCAAATGCTGGGCAACATACCCACAGCAGTTCATGCAAGTAAAATGGATAAAGAATGTGCCATATATTGGTGCATGATCTTGATTCAGGTACAGTCATGGGATCAACAGTGCAGATTTATTAATTCATTCAATCTAATTTATTCTGCTGGATATTTTTACAGTTGCTTGTGGGATTTAGTTTTCATTGTTTTGTAATCTCTGAACAGCAAGTTTTACAACTAATTGTTCTGTGGTTATCCATATAACCAGTGTGTACGGAGAATTAAAGCTCTCTCAATCCATACCCAATTCTTTCCCTTGATATGTACATGAATGTCTTTCTTAAGTCAATGGGAGTGAGCCATGCGTAATACTGTTGTGGAAGTCATTGTCAAACAATATGATAGGGGCCAAAATTCTAAATGGTTTTAAAAGGATTAGAAAAATTTGTAAAGGATAAGTCTTTTGGTGACTGTTACTACATGGGATGGTCCAAGTGTTGCTTCCAGCTCAGTGAGGCTCAGAAGTGCCGATGGATAGGAGCTGGGGAGATGGGCTGTGTGATGCTCCTCCTGGTTCAAATCTCCTCCCTGAAGCATCTGTCCCTGGCCATGGCCATGGGTTGGGTTTGGGCTCCCTGGATCTTTGGCCAGGCTCAGCATGGCTGCTCTTACATTTTAATCCTATCTGTCTTGTTTTGTCTCTCGGCATTTGGATTTCTTCTTCCTCTGTTACATTAGTTCATCCTGTTGTCAGATAGCTAGCTTGGGGTAAGGAGGGGGAATAGATTCTGGCAGTCCTATTGACTAGGAAGAACATTAATTTCCACATGGTTCTACACACTGCTTATTGATTTCCATCTTACTTCTCATGATACCAATTTTGTAAGACTTATTTGCATTTATGATTTTATAGACACGTTTAAGAAGAATTTGTTTTCTCTATGGATCCTTTTGATTCTTTTTACAGTCATGATTATTCACTTCTTCAGTCAATAATGAACGTACACATTAAATCGGAAATTTATTTAAGGATTTTATAATCCTTCTGATTAGTTCAGCACAAACTTGCAAGCGCACATTATGCCTGTACTGGGTGGAATAGTGAAATTATTTTTGTCATGGTCCTAAAGGTAGCATAATCACCAAGTGCCTGATGCCAAAATGGTTTCTTTGCATGACAGACTTCAGGATAACTATTTGCAGAGCGACAAAAGCAAATGCTTAGTGAAGCAACCTCTTATTCCACAAATATCAATAGAATTACCCAATGTCTCGTAGGACTGAAATGCATTATGTTGGTCAGTCTGACTTGCAAGATTCCTGTCTTATGGGTTTAAATTTGTTTTCAGTTTGCCAAGGGGAATATATCACAGGAGTACATGTGAGTCAGCATCTCAGCTGGCTAAGGCCAGAGTGTTAGGGACCCAACAGTGTACTTCCTGCAAAACATTTTCATTTTAAAATGCATGAAAAGGACAGAATACTTATTCATATATTTTAAAAAAGGAAAAGAAGAAGGGTGAGGGGTTTCTTGGTTTGTTGGTTTGGTTTTTTTCCAAAAAATTGTACATGAAAGTGGAATTAGTTTAGGAAATGGTGCTAATGCCCATTCAAAAATGCTTCTGTGGGGATTTTGTGCAGACAGAGCATGCAGGAAACCTCTAGGCTGAAGAGGACTGCTCCATATATGTCTTTACAGTTCATTTTATATATGGAAGTGACACAGTGTAATGCAGCTTTTTCATATTGCATGCAAAAAGAAAAATGGAACAAAATGGTACAGAATGCTGTTGTTGATCTGATGAGTTTCAAGCTGCAGAATAATTCTGCTAAGCTTAGAACGTCCTCTGGCAAGTCTCAGCTCTCATGCTGTCATCAGTAGGAGGGCTGCTGAAAATGAAATGGATTAGGCAAAGCTAGCTGGTCGTCATCAGTGGGGCATGTGATGCCTTCTCCTGCTCTATTGTTCAGGGTGAGGAGGCATAGCTGGGGGTGGGGGAAGAGATGTGCAGCAGGAGACTGTGATAAAAATTGAGGAGATGATTGCTGGTGGTCTCTAGGACTTTCTTTGAATTGTGCTTAACCCTGTTTAGCGGGTCAATTATTATGCTCTGCTGCTGAACTGCAGATCAGCAGAGTGGTGGGTGAGTGGTGGGTGAGGGTAGGGGTGGCACATTTGGGAAGTTTTCTCCGAGGCCTGTTTACAGTGCATGAGGCAGTGTGAAGTGAAGAGCTGGTTTACCAGAAGCCACCTTGTCAAGCAGTGCAGCAGGACCTTTTCTCAAGCAGAGTAAATTAGCTCATTTGAGGATCAATGTCATACAGCTGGATTGCTTCCAGTTCCAGTTGGGTTAGACCTCAATGTGCTGCCTCATGCTGTGAATGCATGTCGATAGGGACCTACAAAGTAATTGGGAAACTGGAGAAAGGTTTTCAGTCTGTGCCAAAAAAATGATGAAGGATCAGCTTACTAAGCTTTAGGATACATATATGCTGGGGGATCAGGATTCTCCAACCTCCCTTCTGACACGCAGCTCTTTGGGAACCTGATCAGCTGAAGTGCATGTACAAAGTTACAGACAGCCATGTGTATCCCCTTGCCAGGGCTCAGACGTCAGGTGTCCCAGCATAGTGTATTGGACTCATTGGAGCACACTGATTACTAACTTACATGGCCTTTTCACTGGCTGCTTCCAGTGAAGGAAGCCTCCTGGTAGCCTCCCCCAGAGAGCGATTAGGAACACAGTGTCCTTAGTTTACCTTCATTTTTGCTAATGTAGAAAGACACAGTGTCAGTAAGAAGTGATGGAGTGCTGCGGTGCCATGTAGTGATGCCATACTGCTTGAGAGCAGCTGGAGCGCAACCATCAGGCTCAGGTTCCTGCCCAGGTCACCCACTCTGCTGGAGCTGTCTGGAGGTCAGCATTCCCATATGCACATAAGGGTCTATCTGCTGATAAAAGGCTACTGCTGTTGAGATATGGATTTGCAGTGTATCTGTTATTACAAGTGAATACCCCAATAGCTACTGATGGGC
Source organism: Platalea leucorodia (assembly GCF_965183815.1). Taxonomy (NCBI): domain Eukaryota; kingdom Metazoa; phylum Chordata; class Aves; order Pelecaniformes; family Threskiornithidae; genus Platalea; species Platalea leucorodia. The sequence continues at coordinate 81,181,152 of NC_138858.1, forward strand.
TTACCCCCATGAATCCCTCTAATCCCTTTTAAAACTGCTCATGTTCTTGGTCTCCACAACATCCTGTGCCAGTGAGTACCGCAAATAAAATGCACTGTATAACAAAACCAGAACAAAAAAATCTTCTCTTTGTTTTTTTTTTTTTTAACTTTTCTGAAAAGTTTTAAGTTGTGTCCTCATAAATTCACTAGGTGCCCTCTATCTTTTATGACTTTATAGATTTATGAGTTGTCCCTCATCAACCACTTCTTTTCCAGGAATTTTATAGCAAAAATTTATAGCAAAACATGAGATATAACTTACTAATCATTAAATTAGCATCAGTTGCTAGATTAGCAACTCAAATAGATAATTTTTAGTTTTTAAGAAAGCTTTTTGCTTTATAATTGTTTCTGCAAGGAGTTCTCCATGTAGTTGTCAGGTTAAGTAATTTTTGAGGACTTAAGAACACACTTTTAAAGAATCAGTTTTGAATTATTCCAGAGTTAATTCTGTAGCTTATAAATATTTTGGCTTACTTTCCAGTTTTTGCTTCCACTGGAAGTTCAACAAAAAGAGTAAGACATGCCAAGCTCTCCCAATACAAAGTTAGTACTAACAATGCTGTACAACCACCGCTGCTGTCACACCTAAATAACTCATTAAATGATGAAAGGAAAACACCTTTTTGGTGCATTTCACTTTGCAATACTTTGAAGATACTGCTGTCCTGATAAGAAATAAGACTGGACTAATGAATGAGTATAATTCTAAGTCATGGAAAGGTGAGAATATCTACCTTGTGATTGCATTTCCTTTCAAAAGTGGAGAGGAATCAAAACCCAAGGAGATGCGGAGGCAGGTCAGCAGTCCCAGCCAGGTATTCTTGTTCCTGCTGGTTCTCAGCTGCAGAGGCCCTTTCTTTTACAACAGTCTGTGCTTAGGAAAAGAAAGGCACGGTGACAGGCAGAGAAACTGGGAGTTTTATGTAATGGCATTTTATGTTCATACTTACAGGCACATGTGCCACAGGAGAGCTGTCTGAAAAACAACTGTAATTCATATTTAGCAAAAAATGCTACATGGAAACAGCCAAACTTTTTTCCTTGCTTTTTGCCCATAATGGGAGGAGAGAATAGATTCCCTTTTTTCCCATGCACTGGAAAAAAAAAAGTGAAAAATGTTCCAGTGTTTTCCTCATAATCTTAAAAAAAAAAAAAAAAAAAAAAAAAAAAAGGCATTTGAACATGGAAAACCAATTTTTACTGTCTTTTTTTAAAAGTGCCCAATTAAAACCATTTTGGCATGCTCATGGAGTAAAATTCCACACCTCTATGTGTGACCTCAGGGACAACCTGAGGTCAATACACCAAGCAGCAGAACTGCTGTAAAAAGAGCTTCATCATTACCTAAATCCATTCAGGCCACTTACTCAATGAATCTATATTTCCAGGTCATAGAAAATAATTTTTTTATAATGCAAGGGAAAACATGTCTTCTCTAATGAAGAAAACAAGAAATGCCATTATTTGGCATTAAAACATCTTGCATTTTCCCTGTGATCCAAAGAGTATTTCTGCATGTCATTCCCTTTGACAGTGTTTCCTTGGGCTGATGTTTCATAATTACATCACCAGGGGATAAAAACAGCCTCATAAGCCTTTTTTTTCTATTTGTTTTTTTTCAGCAAGAACATGCTTTAAGGGATCATCTGTTGAAAATAGATTATATTTTTCAGAAAAAGTGGCATGAAGTGTTTAAAAAGTAAACACAAGAAACCATAGATTGTTATCTTCCTAATATATGTATTTTTAACAGTTATTGTTGTGCTGTTTTGGAGAAGAAAAATTTAAGTTTTCTGTAATTAGTAAGGCAGGCAGAGAATTGGGAGTTCAAAAAAACTGCCCTCTGTTTGCCCTGTTCTGGTTTCAGTTTGGTTAAATATGCTGCCATTCCTGCTGTGCATGAAAATGACCCCCTTCAGTAGCTTGGGACCTCTCCCATGCTGTTCTCTGAGCCGTTCCAGAAGATTTAAGAGCAGACCAGTGTGGTTGTGTTGTACACTCATTGGGTCTTGCATGTTACCGGGGGGGTTTTGGACCTTTTAACTTCATAGCGACTGCCTTCTTATGCAGTGTGAAGGCCACATGACAAATGACATAGTAAACAAGTGGTCTTTGGATTTTTCTGGCTTCCTGTATTCCCCCTATTCTCATGAAACAATGTGATTGCTGATGCTGATGTTCCAATGTCGGGTCATTTTTGGATTTTCTTTTTGAAGCATCTTGGGTGGGGGAGGTTGAATGGGAAGGCTGAGAAAGACCTGAATATGTATATCTGAACTGAAAAGGTGGTGGGTGAATTAACATTAAGGACATTAGCAAAGGAGTGATAGAAAATATACATGAGGCTTCATGCCTGGATCTCACCACTGCCTCCAAGAAATGAGCTCAAGCTGTGAATTTGATATGGATCCATATTTCAACCACTTAACAGTCCAGAGGTCTTTAGCTCTAGGGATTTGATTTGGGCTATTTCAAAGACAGAAGTTAACTGAAAAACTTCAGATCTGGGCTAAAGTTTAAATCTAAACAGTCCCAGAGTTGAATGGCATTTGAATTTGGAGTTATGGTTGGAGCCAGAGTTCACCTATAAATATGAATTCACTCATAATATGACACAAAAAAGTAAGATATAGATGAGAAAGAAGCTGCAGTTAAATGAGAAACAGATTTGTTGCTAGCTCAAATGAAATTAAAAGAATATGGGTGAAAGCCAGCGAATGTATTCTATTGTGAGAAAAAATGTTTAATTTCCCATTTGTGATAACATTGAGAAACTAAATAGGGCCATGGTATGAATGTTCCTTCATGCAGCACTTATTGCTGAGAGCTGGCAACATATGAAACCTTCTTACTCTAGGCTGCTTGCCTAAAACCTCCAACCCTGCCTTTCCTCTGACTTGATACTGCAATAGCCCTTTTGAAGACTGTCAGATCTGCCTGAAAAAAAGCAAAACTGCAAGAAAATTACTAGGATCTTTGTACTTATATGTATTTAAGATGCCAGCCACAACATGTGGACATTTTGCAATAAAATCCATTTTAGCAGTGGATGCCTTGCAGTATCAGCTCTTGAAGGCCAGACGTAGAAATCTGTTCTAAATATAGACATTGTTGGACTTGTAAATCAGTAATTTTTAAGTAGTAGAGATTTATCTAGCCTACATGAAGAAGATAATACATTTTCAAGCCATAATGGAGAACAAAGGATGATCTTTACCCCATTTTCTTCCTCCTGTCCTCCCCCTCCCTCCCTCCCTCCCTTCATATCATTTATTCCCTTTTTTTTTTTTTTCCAGTGATTATGAACTACTGGATTCGGTGCTTAAACTGTGCAGGGTTAAAAGTATAGCTTTCCTCATATTTCTGAACTTTCTTCAATAAAAGCTTAGGAAGATGATCTCTAATTTCACTTCCTCAGCATGAAAAGTAAAACATCTGGTTGTCTTAGTTTCCCACCCCAGCAGCTGACTTTCAAGAAAGCAAGTAAGCAATGACATGCTTAAGATTAAAAAACAAAAATCTGCTATGTACATGTTGGCATGGGAGAACAGCAGTGTGATGGAGAAAAGCATACAAGTTTCTATAGCACTCATAATTACAGAGCATAGATAACAGCCTGCAGTTAACACTTTAATATATCCTGGCCCCTGCTCTATTTTTTCTGGCCGTTGTCAATGGAAAGTTGATGGTAACAGCTGGTTGGGGATTCCCCTAAAATGAACATAACCAGCTGCTGCATGCTTGTTCTTGCTTCCCCCTTCCTCACATACACATACTTTGAACATGTGTCTGGGACAAGAAAAGGTTCTGCAATGGGGACAGTTATGACAAGCAGAATAATCAGGAGGGGCTTTTGGCAGGACTTAGGTTAGAGCACTCTGGAAATAACTCTTTCAGTGTCAGCTTGCTAAATACTGTCCACAGTGGCCTTAACAATAGCGAAGCTGTGGAAGGAGGCTCTGTGTGCTTCCATTTCTTATCATCAGGTAATGTCTGGGCCCAGTAGAGGATATGACTCTTAATTTACCCCCTTTGCCTGTTCCCCTTACTTGCACAGTGAAATTGAGCATTTTTCCTTCTTATATTCATTTTCCAGGTCCCCTTCAATGTCCAATATTATTATGATGACAGCTATAAGGGGATAGTCTGCTTACTTCAACTTATTTGCTCCTAATAGTGCTCAGCCAGTACAACTCATTCTTCACCTATGTGCAATATCTTTGAGACAGAAATTAAGGGTAGTGATGGAAGAGAGGTTCAAGTGTCTTCCAGTCTTTGTGCAATGGCTGTAATTTTAAAAGCATTGAATTGGGATCCTCTCAGTAATCTCTTGTGACTGATTCCTCATTGACAAATGCCTTGAAATATACTTAAGGTGAGATTCTACTATATCTAGTTCTCCACAGAAAGCCTGGATGCTTCAGGATCTTACATTGTGTTTCTGTATGGAAGTCAACCTCCTGGAGAGGGTTGGAGAATTCATAGGATCAAAGGCTAATTATTCAGGATGGAAGGGACCTCTGGGCCAACCTCCTGCCCAAAGCAAGGACAGCTCTGAGGTCAGACTAGTTTGCTGAGGGCTTTTTCCAGACAGGTCTTGAAAACCTCCAAGGCTGGAGATGGCATGTATACTTTAGGCAGCGTGTTCCAGTGCTTGACTGCCTTCGCAGGGAAGATGTTTCTCCTTATTTCAGGCTGAACCTCTCCTGTTTGAATTTGCATCTGTTGTCTCTCATCCTGCCAACACTGTGAAGAACCTGGCTCTGTCTTTTGCATAACCTCCTTGTAGGTGTTGAGGAGCTGCTTTTAAGTTCCCTGAAAGCTGTCCCTTCCCAAGGCTGAACAATCCCAACTCTCTCAGCCTCAGCAAGTGCTCCAGCTGCTGACCATCTTGGTGGCCATCCACTGGATTTGTTCAGCTGATGAGTGTCTTGTGCCTGGGGAGCCAAAACTACATGTAGTATTTTAGGTAAAAGACATCCAACTGCTCTTTCCTTGTCCACAAAGCCAGTCATTTTACTGCAGAAGTCAATCAGGCTGGTCAGGCATGATTTGCTCATGGTAAGTTTGTGCTGGCTGCTCTAAATATCCACCTTCTCCTTCCTGTGCCCAGAAATGTGCTCTGAGAAGACTTGCACAGTGATTTCCCCATGGACCAAAGGCTGACCATCTTATAGCTTCCCAGATAGTCCTTCTGGTCTCTTTTGAAGATGGGTGCAAGATTCGCCATTCTCCACTCATGAGGCACCTCTCTCAATTTCCATGAGATTTCAAATATGTAGAGAGTGGCCTTACAAGGGCATTCGCTTATGTGAATGTGCCCGCTATTATCCACCCTTTCCCTAGTTTCCCCTTCCATTACTAATGGGGGAGGGATTGGCCTTTCTGTTCCACAATACAGTCAGAACAGCATGCATTTATCCTTCATGAAACTCTTTATTTCAAGAGTGTTGAGTGACACTAGGAATAAATTTGTCTACCCTGCTCTGGCTTATTACCTTATCTTGCTTATATGTGTGATAATTCAGTCACTCTGGCATTCTATAGGCTCTATGAAATGCCAAGAAAATAATTTACTCATTGTTTTGCCCTTTCCTACATGAATGGTTTCTTAATGATAAAAATGTAACTTGGAAGTTTGTCTGCTTTTGCATGGATTTCTGCAGGTCCTTACTACTGTGGCTGACAGTGTTAGCAGTGACAATAAGATTATCACTAATGATTTGGTAGCTTTATCATTATGCATCTTCCTAGATTTGCTAATATATACCAGATACTGCCTTTGTTCTGCATAACTAACCTAGAATGTAGCCAAAATCTTTTAATATCGGAGCTTTTCTCTTTATTTGTGTATTTCCTTAGTTTTGATCAAAACCACAAGTTGCCATTTGTCTGAAAGGGAAACAGCAATTAGCTATGCTAATTAGTAGCTGAATTAGAAAGTTTTGTTTTCCTTATGATTCCACCATTTTCAATGGACAGAGTGAGTATGGTGACATAAATATTGTCTCTCTTCAGTCAAATACAAATGCTTGATTTATGCAGTCATGCGATGGATTTAATATAATGTTGATACAGTAACAAATTCACAGAATAACTTGTATTTAATGAAAAAGGTAAGAGCATATGAACAATTTTGGGGGACTTGAGGTGCAGATTTGCAGCATGTTTGATACACTCTGGTAACTGCTGTTAGGCATGTTCTTACCCTGAAATAGCATATATTTCATATGAACTATACTCTGCACTAAAAGTTGGATTACTGTAGGATAGGAAGATACATTCAGCCCTTACCTGGCATGCTGAAAAAAGGATTAACCATCTTCTTTGTCCATATTCCCAGATGTGCCATAAAAGGAATGCCCAGGTATAACAGAGCAACATCTGCTACACCATCTCTTATCTGTGCTACATTTGTCATTACATGAAAAGCAACCACAGACTTTCTCAATGACCTGTACCTTCTATTAGCAAAACAAGAAATAACAGCTTAGATCCTGTCAGGTAGCACTGAGAGAGCACACTGACAGCTCTGACAGTTTGTGCTGCCATGAAAATAAAATGGACGCACGTTTCTGAAGACAGCAAATTCCTAAGGTAACTAAAGTAGCTGTTGGCCGAACACAAAGGACATACTAGTTACAGCTGAGTACATGAGATGAAGTGTGACTCATCTCATATCTCAGACCAAAACGTAAGCTTGCCCTGAGTGGCAAATGTTTGATTCAGATTTTAATTAAGTGTTTTGTCATTGCTGCGTACCTCTAGCTTTCTGATTCGGAATAAAAACTCCAACTAAGCACCAAAACATGTAAGAAAGGCTGCCCTCTGAATACTTTTTGCAAAACCAAAAATTAAAAACTCTGGGTTTATTATACTCTTGCAGGCTAAAAACCTTTGAATACATGAATGTTTTGGCTGTGTTTGCCTAGGCAACAAAACTTTCAGTATGACTTAAACCAGCCTTTCACTCCTATTGTGATTTGCCCATCTCTAATAATAATGTCAGTAGACAGAGTAGGATAAAACAGGTTTAAATCCTCTTAAGCTGTAAAAGGAAAGGAACCCAAGGATGTCTGGGCTGTTTTTTTCATCAGAGACAGAAGGTACGCACCCATCATACAGTAAACGTCTGGACTGCATCAAACTATCTGGGTGGAGAAGGCAAATGTCTTTGCTGAAGTCTTTCATGAAAGATTAGATGTCTGCCTGCTTTTTCAAATATAGTTGTACTAAGGTTCCTTAATTTTATATTTGCAATTAGTTCGAAAACTTAAGTTACTTGGTTTTAGTAACAGATTTCATTTTGCAACAACAAACAAAAAGAGGTTTCAATATTTTCTTTCACTTTGAAGCACAATAGAATCTAAACTTCTTGAATATCATGTTGCAGAAAAGGAAGCCTTTGCAACAGCCACAAACGTGTGCAGCCATCATGACTGTTTTACAGGTGGAAAAAATGCAGGTAGAAAGAAACTGAGAGATTTGATTTCCATAAACAAGTGGGGTTTGACCATCTCTCTCCTGCCCTCAGAATTACACTTTCTCACATATCTGTTCAATGCTGGTCTCTTCTGTGATGTGATGGGAGCTTTCACCTGGTATGGCTTTAGTTGGAGTGATTTGGGTTAGCAGGTGGTTGTGCAGGAGAAGGGTAGAGAAACCCCTGATTGCGCATGGTGTGCGAGCTGGGAGCGACGTCCTGAGACACATCCTTGGCTGCTCACTTCCCCTCTGCACCAAGCACCTTTCAAGGGCACAGCCTGGCCGTCCCAGGAGATGAAGAACCTAACGCAGTATGGCTTTCTCCTGATGGTGAACATCGTCACCAAAGTGAGCCGAGGCAAAATAAATTATCTGCCCAAGATTAGTCTGCTGAGACCTGATGATTTTTTTTTTTCTGACCTGAAGATGCCTGTTTCTGTGCCCCGTGCACTGGAGGACGCTCTCCTGGATTTTCTCAAATAAATGTAATGCTTACATTAAAATCTCTACAGGTCTGCCTGCTGCTGCATTGGTGTAAGTACTGACTATCAAAAACCCCAAGTTTTTCCCAGCTGCAAGGTGGCGTTGTCAGCTCTTTCAGGAGGGTCTAGAAACAAGAAGTAAGAGACCAGCCTGGATGTACTTCCTGCGTGACCTTGGGTTGAGATGCTTAATCTCGAAGAGTTTCCGTTCCCCCCCGCCTTCCCAGTAAAACGGGGATAATAATAGCTACCCATATCATTGGGGTGGTGTGAGGATTAATAAGCTAAAGCCTGCGGGGATCTCTGGCACCCTGCTGACAAGGGGCTGCCTGAGTGCCATGACAGAGCACAGGAGTGTGGAAGCTCGCAGAGCAAGAGTTGTTCACTCTCTAGTGTTGATTAGAGGAAAAAAAACAACCATGACAGCAGGGGAGGGAAGACAACAGCCATAAAATCTGAAGCAACTGCAGATGGTGGGCTGCAGTGCCCAGCAAGGCTAGGAAATAGCTTGTTTGCCCATGGTGTTATTCTCACCAATTGCATGTGTGCGCGCGCTGTACAAGTTTGTGTTACAAACTTCATCCCATACCCATGAGGAGACCTGAGTGTCTTCTGCATGCTGGCATGACAGCCCGCATGAGACTGCAGCAGTTCAAGGCAGTTCATCCATGGTGGTGGAGAAGGCAGGGAAGAGAGATGGAGTAGCAGAACACAAGGAAACCAGAACCATGTGCTTGAAGAAGTTTGTAGCAGCAAGCAAGATTGTAGTCACCCAAGTCTTGTGCTTGTGTGTGCCCAGCTACTCATAAAGGATGGCATAGGTGGGTGTGTGGATTTTGAGAAGGTAGCAGCATAAGCGTAGGTCAGGCCAGACCTGAATTAGAGGCTGTGATTCCGAGAGTCATGCTCATATACTTTTGTGGACCCATTGTGCTTCTCTTTATTTCTTTTAATGATTAAATTGTTTTGGTTTGATTTTTTTTTTTTTCTACTTCTTTCATCCCCAGTAAGTGATCCTAAAGGGAAAACAATCTTTCCACCAAGAACTTAATCTATTAGCTATCAGTGACACAGAATAACAGTTTATTTTTTATAAGAATTTATTTATATTAAAAATCTCATATGTCAGAGTATTTGGTGGGAATTTCTGCTTTTCCAGAAGATTTGCATAGCTCAGCTCACTCACTTACTGAAATGTTACTATATGTGTGTGAGCATGGTCAGGACCTGATGTGAAATTTCTCGTGACCTAAATCAGGAACACTCAAATGTCAGTCTAATGAGGATCCAGATGCGAGTAATTTATTTTTTTCCTTACACCTCACCATAGCCTAAGGATGAGACACTTCCTCATTTCTGCGACTGCTGCTACTTGGAGGAGCAGCTGCAATGTGTGAGTGCAGTGCCCAGCTGGAAAGGCAGAGTGCCAGGATGGCCTGCCAGAGATGGTACACTGCTTGCAGCTAAGCAGAAGGCTTGTATGGATGACACAAAGAGCAGAGTAGTGCAGAGATGTGCCTTACTTCATGCTCGATGAACCTCTTATTCATGGCTCTGATCACTGGATGAAGCATCATTTGCACGTGGAAGGAGAGACCTGTTACCATATAGGAAAGCTGGTTATGTGTTACATCAGGGAGACTTTTGCAGGTGCCACCACTTATTCTGGGGGGAAATAAACATGTCTCTCCTTCACTACACTGAAGTTCAGATTAAAGTAGAAATGATGGTGGAATAACAGTAACACTTAGCAGATGGATCTAGAGCCAGACATGAGGGTTTTGCAAATCCTTATGCTATTAGGCTCTCATTAATAGCTCTTTAAAGTGTTATTTTTCTGCTCCTTTAAAATGTTTTCTGTAAGCAGTTCGGTAGGATGATGTCCTACTGCTTTTAGTGAGTTTAGTAAAATACAGCCGGACTCCGCTGGGACCTCAAGGTTTTTTACTGCAGCGCAATTTAAAAAAAAAAAGAGATAGAAGTTTAAGCACTTAGCTTTAATGACAAATCACAATTAGTACATGTAATCTCTTTCTAGCACCTATAAAGCCTGGTCAGAGGCTGACAAACTTCACGGGAGCACTCAATGATTTCCCTATTTGCACTCTTTTGAACAGCAATATCGTTACAGGTATGTCTTACGGCAAGGCAGGAGTAGACTATGTCCATTCTTTTGCTACAAAAAACCCTTGTGACTGTATACGGTATGAGTATCTATAGTTCAGCTATAAATTCTGCTTAGCAAACAAGCTCATTTTATTTTGGAGAGAAGGCAGAGCAAGCCTGTGCCTACCTGATTTCATGTAGACCTACTGAATCTCAGGTAAGACCCCCACTTTTCATACCTGAGACATTATATCGCAACTGAGATCTTTCAAAATAACAGGTATTTGTGCACATATTTGACCAACAGGATACATGTCTTCATAACATGTACCAACACCAAATATATTTGTCCATTTTTGCAACTTTCTTCACCTACTTTACAGCCCTGTGATTCAAGCTTTTGGGGATATTGGTAAATTGTTTCTATCACTAAGAAAGGAGCCATACGCATTTCAGCATTGCTCTATTTTTTCTGGAGACTTCATAGTCCAAATAAGTCATCAACAGTTCGGTTCCTTTCTGTGTGATGAGAAATGATTCATTTTTATGCCTGATTCTTGATTTAGTCAAATCAGGATTTTATATGGATGATTTCTGAAAATCATTTGTTTTGCTGAAGCAGTATGGGAATTTAAATATATTGTACAGACTAAAGAGCAGCATTTTCCCAGTTGTGGGGGAAGGTGTCCCTAAGTTACAATTTATTTGGTCGGAATCACTACACCATCCTTATAGATTAATATATTCACAGGAATATCAGTCGTAATTCACAATGCACTGTACAGGTGTTTGTGAAACAAAAGCAGCAAAATAAGTCTTCTGCTTATCTGTACTACTTCTTCAGGGACTTGACATGACGACCACTGCAATGTGCAAATGACACTGGTTTTGTGGCAGGAAAAGTCCTGCACCCTCGTCCATTTCTGTGAGACATGAGGTGACCGTTTGGAGCGACACAGCCCGAAATGCACAGGAGGTGCTGGAAGCTGGGGCTAGCAGTAAGGCTGATCTCTGCAAGAGCATGAAAGAAAGGAGAAGAGTCGTGGCTGGAGAGGAGAGCCAGCACGTCTTGTGTGACATGGGGGGAGCTTGCGATGACCCTTTTTTTTTAATAAAGGAGCTCTGAATGCATGCTCCTTGCTGCTCACACAGGGCTTACACATAACAGTGAGATCAGTCATCCCTGCTTTGCTGTTCTTGTAAGCCATGCTAGACATAGAGAGGCAAAAGAAAGGAAAACACAATTTATTCAGCCAGAAGCAGGGACTGGAAGTCTTCTGGATGTGAAGACTGTGCTTCCTCGGCTGCTGGCTGCCCAGGGGCACCTGTTCTGACATCGTGGAGAAAGGAGCCGTGACGCCCACTGTCAAGAGCTTTTTGGGATGAGGGGATGATGCACAGCACAGTGGCTTGCTTGTAGTGCTCACATCTTCTGCTGCATTGGTAAGTCCAGCTCCTCCAAATTACTGGGGCATGAGTCTCCCACAACCTGATCTGTGTGAGAGTGGCTGGGTGTTGCAGACCGCTGGCTGGAGGGCTGCCAGATCCTTCCATGCCTTCATGGGATGCTCTGGGAGAGGGACCCGCTGACCCCAGGGTAAAGCACAGCTGCCCCAGCCCCACTGAGGGCTGAGTTTGCAGCCGCGACTTCAACCCTCCTGTAAATCCCGCCTTGGCCACTGTAGCCGCCTTTGGCAGCATTACAGCTCTCAAATCCCTCTCACCATTCTCTAACAACCATGATGAGGTGCCGACACATGGAAGCTGAAATCCTTGCATTATTGTTCTCCAGCAAAGCAGACTTGCAGGGGAACATGCCTTGAAAACATCTGGTGTTGGCTTGGGAATTAGGACCAGATATGGCTTTACAATGACCAGATTATTGCACATGACACCACTGCCAGCAACAGGGAACTCCTTGTTCTAATTCCTCCAAAAATAAAACAAAAAGCACATTTATTTACTTTTTTCTTAGCGAATGTATGCCTTTGTCTGAAGACTGTATCTTATTCTGGATAAATTGAGGAAAGAATCAATTTTCTGTGATAAGCCTGGAGTAAAAATAAATAATTATTTCCTCTGTCCTGCAGAAATTACATGGCTATGAATGTCAGTGTAACAGTTAAGATTTCCAGTTTGCTCTCCTCCCAGTGCTGTGCCTCTTTGCCTACCAACAGCTGAGAATGGGAAAGATGACACATACTGGTTTTCTGTATTCTGCTTAGTAAGAGAGTCTCTAATGAGAACAAAATCTCTAATGAGTATAAGTATCAACACTTCCTGTAAGAGGAAAAAGTACCAATCCGTCTTCACTGTGTTACAACTTTTCGAAGTAAATAAATAGGAAATCTATGTAATACTGATGTTTTTTCCCTAAAGAAAGGGGGACATCATTACTTTTTTTTTTAATAAAGCCAGTGACACAACATTGTGTGTTGTGGAATTTGGCGGGGAGGGGGGCATTTTTATTTTGCAGACATTATCATTATCATTATCTGTAGGAATACTGAATCTCTAAGTATTGTCTTTACTGTTCAGAATTGATGTCCTTTAGGTGCTTGGAGCTTCCTCATGCCAAGATCTCATCTGATGTTGGTAAAGATTCACTTTCTTCTGACTCTGAATAAGAAGTTTTCCTTGGAATAAAAGATCTGACACTTATCCTGGAAAATATTCTGTCTCTGCCTTGTGATTAGCTCATTTACCTCAAACTTTCCCATTTCTTCCACCTCCTTCCTTGACAGCCTCACTTGCTCAGTGAGCCTTTCCCACTAACAGCTCTTCCCAGAATCACAGTGCTAAGGGAGGTATGGTATTGGGAAATAGAGGCAAGTTGCCAAGGTAGCCTCTTGTCACATGAACACGTGTTGGGCGTTCCCAGAACTGGAAAATATATTGGTACTGAGGAGTCCAAAAGTGACATGAAGATCTGGAAAGAATTGTCTCCCATTTTAGTGACCATTTGGACCTGTAAGAAATTAAAGATCACATTCTCTGTGAATTAAATTAGCTAACACTACTAGATTTGTCTAGAAGCCTGTAGAAGATACCAGTGTGTGGCTAATGATCTGTAGAGGTAATGCCTGTCCATGCCATGAAGGTTAATGGAAGCAGTGGAGTGCTATATAGCCACGTTGAGCCTGGATATATGCATAAATACGAAAAGCTTAGCGCTTCTAGTAGAAAAGCCAGTCCAAGGCTGTACATTTTTGCTAAATTTTTGTGACTTTGTTCCAATCACACTACTGTCCCATTTATTCTTGGACTACCTAGTCCAAAGTTCACCAACAGAGAATTCATGGAAAATAAAATTCCCACTTCTCACTCACAGTAATGATTGTGCCAGAAAGTGTCTGCACGCTGACTGAATCAGAACAAAATACCTTTTGTATTAACTCACGGATCATAATTAACTCACAGCAGGCATAGCTAGTACCAAAGACAGTGAGCTGTTGGAAATCCATGTGGGCAGTTGAAAGGGAGGAAGAAATGTCATAGAAAATTCCAAATAATACATACGTTTGAAAAACTGAAACATTGACAAATATGACACATTTTGGGCGAAACCCTGACTCTTTCCATGAAAATGCCTATCCTTCTTTCGGTCCAGGATGTTACATTTTAGAAATAAGTGGCGGTGTGAACTTCCTACCAGCTTAAAAGGGACTGTTAATGTTTGAATGTTGAAAATAGTTGCTGCTTAGGCTGAGGTAAAATGCTAGAAGAAAAGAGGTCTTGTGGAGGATCAACTGTGGATGAGAAAGGAGAAGCTTAATTTGTTTGTCTTGACTAATGCTGACCATCTACAAATAAGGGCACCTCCCACTGGGGATGCCACAGAGTAGGATTTGGTTTTTGGACTGTGGCACTGGAATGATTCTTCACAATCCATGAACTTCAAAATCACGGGTGTTTTACTGAAGAACAAAAAAAAGCAGTTTGTCTTCTGAGACAACTAGGATCTTGCAAATCTGCAAGAGTAGTCCTGCTAGCTCACACGTTTGCTTTTCTACTGTATTATAGTAACAAGGAATTGTATAGTATGTTTTGATATGGAAGCAGGGATTTTCCAAACCCACAACATAAATGTAACTAGGACTACTTTCTATAAAATTTCAGTGAGAGTCTTCTAATTCCATAACAATCATTTGAAAAATCCCACTGAAGACAAAAGTTTATTTTTAACTTTCTAAAATCTAATTTGAAGACATTTTCCAGTGTTATGCTGTATTCCAGTACAATATACAATCAAGATAAAGAAGAAATAATGTAATTTTAGCCTTATGTCTAGATTTCTTGTCCAGCATTATTATGCTAAGGAAGAAAAAGAAGACAAAGCAAGAATGACAAAAAAACACTCAAGAAGCTGTTGTTATATATTATCTAAAACAGCAAGAAAAGATGAAATAAAGTTTCTGTTCAGGGAATGATTTTTACAAATTACCGCTTAGGTATTATGTATTGGACAAAATATTAAGAACCTTCCAGTTGAAATATTTCACATATGTTTTGGCTCACATGACAGAACTTTTTTGGGCAAAGCTTCAGCTGGTTAAAATGGGTAAAATGGTCATATTTGTTCTGGTTCTCTTATGCCAATAAAGTGTTTAAAGACCCAAAGAGGACCTGAGGGACTTGTTTTGGGGAAAAAAATTTCCTAGATGCAGGAGGCTTTGACCTCTGATGTGTGGTATAAGGTATAGCTCAGCTTGAAAAGAAGGTGATAACCTGTTCCAGTTTTTAACTCCATTTCTTTCTGAGGAAAGTATTTAAAAGACCAGCAGACTTCTAGGTCTCTCAGATGTTAAGTATTGGATGCCCTTAGTTTTAGGCTTATGTTGCTTTAGGCTACTTTGAGATAAAATAGATGTAGATCTGTTAACATTTCACAGTGTCTTTTGTCAGAAGTGCCTGTAAATGAAATCTTGAAGCCATAGGAGTTTTTGTTATCCAGACTTAAATGCACATGTTGTTTAGATGAAAATCTGGCCTGCTGCAAGTTTCCTACTTAATTTATGTAGAGTCTTCATTCAACCAGCTGGATTTCTTTTGCTGAACATTATAACACTCACTAAAGGGAGAGCTGGAGCCAAGAACAGGAAAAATACCTGGCCCAAAAGAGCAAGTTATCTAGACTGACAAAAGGAAAATGTAAATACCTTCTATTGCTGGGTGAGAATCAAGTTAGAGCTGCTTGGGATAACCCAAATGTACCATGAAAATGACTGCCAAAATGTAACCTTCTTTTATTCTTGTGAATCACAGGCATGCTAATGTTCACTTAGAGGGTTTGGTGCCTTTTCATAGCTCAAGAGTAAGGGAAAGACTAGTGTTGTGGATGCACTTCCTATGTGGAGCAAGGAAGATCTGGAGACAATTGATCTCCTACCTCTACCTTGAAACTTGCTGGTGAGGTTTATGAGTAGTTCAGATAACGCTTCCCAGCACACCTTTTATTGCACATGCAGGTGGGCCTTCTGAAATCTTTTGCAGGCATCACTAGCCTTAACTAAGGTAACTAATTGTATTTTACCTTCTGCCGGACTCTGATAGCACAAGACTCTTAGGAGCTGCACTGTTAATCTTATGGCTGTGGATGCTCTTGTTTCTCCACCTTGCAGGCAGGTCCTGACCTGTGGCTGTACTATGCCTTTCACCTTGTGCCCATGGGGGTTTTATCAGTAGCTTCTTATGATAGGTCCTGTGAAAGAGTTTTTGACAGTCCAAATAAAATTGCAGCTAAATCTCCTTTAGGACTTTTTCTGAAAACTAGAAAAGCAGTTTCCCCTTTAAAGAAGGCATTTTGGTTTGCTATTATGTTATGTTTGGAATATTGGAATGTTATGTTTTAAATCCTGTTTAAATTTGTTCATAGTAATATGGTAAATCATGGCACAGTATGATTTAATTTTAGCCATTTTAAGAAACCTAAATTTGATTCACATTTTTAAGTGAAAAAAGTCATGCAATTACCTATGCTAGCAGAAGTTCATGGGTGTCTGAATTAACAGAGGAAATCATCATATGATACCAATTTTTACCCTTGTCAGTTTTACTGAAAAGTATATATAAGATCTTGTCTAGGAAAAGGTTAGATCTTGACTTAGATTAGATCTTGCCTTAGATCTAATATGGGCTCTTCTCAACCCCATCTCATGATAGCTGTCCAGTTGACAAGATGGGCACAATAATAATGCATGTTGCTGAGACGCCCTTCTCTGATAAGACATTAAAAAATATTATCTGTTGCTTGGAAAACATTCAATAAGGCGTTTCGTGCTAATTGTTTCCACTAACATCATTAATTAATAACTGCTCAATACATGGCTGAAAAAGCTGTGTCATTGCTGAGAAAGCCAAGAACTTCTGTCTTAGCTCATGCCATTAGCATTTGACATTAGACTGTAGTAATATAGGCCAGCCAATTTAAATATTCTATACTTAAATTTTTCAAAATCTTTTTTTCCATCTCACATCATCTACAAATGTATTAAAAATTAATTTATTTACTGACTCACAGGATTATTGTGCACTTACTAAAAGCCTGCATTGAAAGGAGACTGTAGAAATGGTGATTAAAGTCTAGTACCTGTCTCTGCTTCCAAATTGTCTTTTGGGTAGTGTCCTGGTTTCAGCTGGGATAGTTCATTTTTCCTTCCTAGTAGCTGGTATAGTGCTGTGTTTTGGATTTAGTATGAGAATAATGTTGATAACACACTGATGTTTTAGTTGTTGCTAAGTAGTGCTTACACCAGTCAAGGACCTTTCAGCTTCCCATGCTCTGCCCGGTGCACAAGAAGCTGGGAGGGGGCAGAGCCAGGCCGTACATCATAACAGTGGCATCACACAATTTTCCTCTTTAACTTGCATGGGCCTAAAAACATCTCCTCAGACTTCTCCCCAGCCAGCAGTTCATTGAGGGACCCACCCTGAAGCTTCACATCCTGAAGCTTGTTATAGTGATTTACTCTTCAGAATGTTTTTTCTTGCATACCATTTGAAATAGGATTTACTGTAGGCAAAGAATTGACAAAATAACCTACTATTATAAAAAATGGCCAAGGAAATACTGGCAATAGAGCAGTCTTAAGTTCTAGTGTTCAGAATTATCTGCAGGTTTCTTATACAAGGGTTTTCTTTCCAGTCTTTGCTGTCTAGTTGTTCATAAATCATTACAACATCCATCTTATGTTGTGCAAATCCAGCTTAAAAAAAAAAAAAAAAAAAAGAAGTATGCTGGAATTTTCTTCCAATACAGTGTGATTCCAATCTTGCTATATCTCTCTGCATCAGAAATGCCTCTGCTAGATTTATGGTACAATAGGTATGAAATCAGAATCAAACCTATGGTTTCACACCAAAAATATTGATATGTTTAGATTTAACATAATATGTCAGAAAACCAGGTGTGAACTTTGGTTGTCCTATCCCACCGAGCCAAAATCCCACCGAGGTAAATCCGAAAGGTTTTATGATGCAGATATTGCTTAGATGCCAGACTTCAGCACTGTTTCCTTTCACAACTTGTTCTGAATGGTAGCTTTCATTTCAGGAGTTCAGCTTCTTGGGTAGCTGGAATTTCCTGCCAGTTTTATGCTGCAGGGAGGAAGGGGGCTGTTAGGCACTCTTCGGTAGGGAGTCTTTTATGTCAGTAGTATTTATGGGAAAGAGTCAGTAGCACAAATCAGTGAAGCTTTGTTTATGCTCAAATACGGATTTGCTGTTCAAGAAAACCTGGCATTTTAGCTGTCATTTTTATTCCTGTTGTTTTCCTTCTGAAACACAGGTCTGTAGATTGTAGCTGGGCTGAAAAGTCTGACCTCAATTTTCCTGCAGACCCCAGACTTCAGCCACTAGCATTTATGAAAAATTACTTTCAAATGTGTAACAGGTTTCTGTGAGTTCTTAATAAATCTATATTTTTGAAAGTCCTATTAGGCCCTATTACGTACCAAGGTACAGCACACAATGCTGTGCCTTCCTGCTGCTGCTGTCCTCCTGCTTAGGACTTGGGCCTTTTTTTCTCATCACATGCTAGTTATCAAGGCACTCTGCCTTGGTTAATCAAAGTGAAACTAAGGTTTAACTGCAGTGGGTCTATTTTTCCTGACTTAGCTCACCAACACGTAAGTGACCTTTCCTCTAAAATTCCCTTTCCCTCTTGTAACATTGAGTCTGTGAGACTTCTCCATGCTATTCCACTCTCCATCCAGGATTGCCAGCTCTCTGGCCTTGTCTTTCTCTTCAGCTGCTCAAAATGTTTCAGATTATTCTGTTATAAACAAGCATTTTAAAAATCTTTATTATTTTTTTTTTCTCCCAGCCTCCTGTGTTGTTCTACTTTTGAACAAAATCCACTTCAGAAATGCAATTTTTTCTGCAGGGAAGGGGAAGAAGTTTAGCTCTTGTCACCTCTAACCATAAACGGTGTTTCATCAGAATCTGGCTTCAGACACCTTGTGTGGTTTCCATTGCCTAAATGTCCATGTTTTGTTCTGTCCACAGTGACTCTGAGTATCTCTTCTGTCTGTTGCTCTGTGAAGGCACAGGTCCTGTGTCATACCCACCAGCCCAGCGCAGATAGCTTGGATGGCCCAGGCTTATAAAGCAGCAGTAGTTGCCTCTGGTTGGCAATTAATTGCTCCGCTGATGTTTAACCCATGATGACCTGTATTGCTTAAGACCTTCACAATGTCTACTGCAGGTTATATTGATCTATATTTTCCAGCTGGTCTTAGATAGTCAGCATTTTCTGAAATCTTGAATCAAATGAATTTGCAAAAATAGCAGTAATCTTTAAATACTATTTTTTGGAAGAAGAATAACAAAGAGACCAAGCAAAAGGGATGAAAAACACCGAAGCAGCTCAGATTTTAAAATTAACTCAGCATTTGCTTTATAAGGAACAAAGAAGTGAAAGTCTACTGCATATGGGGCAACACGTGCAATTGATGGCTCTTGTAGGACTACGTCACTGGATCTGTACAGCCACAGTAAGTCTTTTGCAGCTGGTCCATATTCACCAGAAAAAAGTGAACAGTTATCAGTTCCACAGGGCTATGGAAGTGGTCAGGGGGAAAGTTTGAAAGTGGTTGTGTTGGTCCAAAATTTTGGAGTCACAGACTAGCGAGCCACAGTAGTATCCAGGACATTCTTCTTTCAAGTGATCCTGAGTGAACATACACGTTGGGATTTTCACAAGTGCTGTGGCACATGAAAATGTGACTATGATGCTAACAACTCTCTTCACAAAATTGTCATAATACTGAGAAATAAACCCTGAATTTGTAGTGCTAAACACAATGCTGATGTAAACTACAAAAGTAATACGTTTCTCTGTATCATCCACAGCTGGAAAAATTTCCTTTCATGAGCAATCAGCGGGAGGCACGCAGTATTAGTACACTTGGAGAGTGTTTTCCTATGCCATGGACTGATCACTGAGAAAGAGGGCAACAAGACTTTAGAGTCCTCTCTTTGGAGCTTGTTTCCTGGACCCAGAAGAGAAGCTTGGAGCATGAAAGCTAATTATATTCCTTCTGTAGCAAGAATTTGTGTTTGACTTGGTGCTCTATGATTTTTTTAGAGAACAAGTGCCAATGACGAGGCTTCAACGTCTTATCACTGTCTTCCTCAATAACAAGTGCAGTTGGCCTTATTCTAGTATCCTAGAGAAACATGTAGGTGACTGATCCAGATAAGAAACATTATTCGAGTTGATTGGCAGTATTGGCATTTCTGGTGGAAATGTTTGAGGTTTTAAAATATTTCCTAAATACATAATTTACAGAGGACTTATGCCAGTTTTACACTGCTGAGAAATCCTAATGAAGGGTAGATTCCTGCTCTTTCTGGGGTCCATGGTAGTTTGGTGAAGAGTGCTGGTTTATATGGTTCATAGCCTACAATGACATGTAATCTAAAGAGCCGTTTGCATATGGTTTTAACCAATGAAGACCTAATGGTTTAAGAACTATGAACTTTGGAAATTTGTATGAATTCTTATTACTGAAATTGTTTGTTTTAATGGCCAGATCATCAGATAAATGTCTATTATAAGAAAATGTGATATGACCTAAGACAATCCTTGACATAATTGTTTTCTTTTCATCTTGCAACAGTGATTTGGCACAGATATCATCTGGTCCTGGCAAAATTAAAACCTAACCATGAGGCTGGGCATTGTTCAAACAGCCTTATCATGGTGCATGGAATTACAAAACAGCCTCTAGATCTGGTTCTTTTGCCACATTGTTAACAGATGTTTTAATTTATAAATGTGAGAATTTAGGCATCTCTATAGCATCCCTAAAATGATAATTCATATCCTTCTCTGCATGCATTTCTCTGAGAGGCAGCTGGGGACTTGACTTTTGAGCTCTTCATGAGAATAGATTGGTAAGGTTACACTGTAGTTTGCATGTCCTTCATTATTCCAGTGCAAGTGATGAAAGCTTCTAGTAACAAAAGGACATTTGGTAAACAAAGGCCGGCTGACTTTGTATGAAGAGCAGATCTGCTTTTTTGTCCTAGTTATGCACAATGTGGTAGCCAACTTGCTATTTGCGAAAAGCCTGGGGCTGGAGAACCAGAAAGACTCATGGACTTTCTGAAGATTATGTTTAAAAGCAAAGAACAGCAGAAATGAGATATTTTGGCTGGGACAGTGGCCTTTCCTCTTAAGTTTTGCTGTCTTACCTGATCAGTGCTGCTGTACAGTGACAGGGACTTTTGACCTGTGCATGGGCGAGGAATGGGTCATGGTTCACAAGTTCACCCACAGTGAAAGAGAAGCTGGTCGTTTTAGCCAGACGAGTGTTATTCTGTTATCTGCTAACTACCACAGAGTCTGATTAGAGACAAGCAGCCATGTATTTGTTCTTCTACTTGATTGAATTTTGACAACTAGCCATAACATTTGTGCAGGTTGGCAGCAACTTTTTCTGGTTTGATTTATTCCCTACCCCCTCCCTAATCATAATCAAGTCTCTTTTTTAGTGGAAAATTCCTCTTTCATCTCCATTTTCATGCTTGCCTAGAAAAACATACTTTTTTTCCACCAGATGTAATAGGAAAGAGAAATATTCTCTTATTTCTAGTCTCTTCAATTTTCTTACAGTTAAGACGGTGAAAAAAACAGAGATTACTTAACTTCTGCAGAATTCACTGGTGTTATATTTAATTAATCCTACCATTTCAGTCACCCAAGCCTTTAGAAATGTAAAGGGCCTGAGGAAGGAAAACTTTCATTTACTGTTTGTCTCATTTGTAATTATGCCATTTGATTTCCCTTGTGGCCTCACAGTTTTCCTTGACTCTCTCTTCCAGGCTGCTTCTGGAAAGGAGCCCACCAAGCAGGAAACAAAAGAGCAAGAAACAATGGTGAACAAAAACTAGAGTCCTGAGAAAACAAAACCAGTATTCTTTCTTCAGTGTTACAGCTAGAAAAGCAGCAATATTGAATATCTACCTTGTATGCTTCAGTAGCTGTCAGTTTTCCCTCAGAAAGGGAGGAAAATACTGGGCAAATAACCTAGCAGGTGCAACAATTTCAGGTGAGATGCTATTTCTATTAGACTTAGCAGAAATAGCATTATGTGACTTATCCTGATGGAATAAATTGGTGATAATCTAACATCTGAGGGAAAGGAAGTGTTGCATATGAAAATGAAACTGGGAGAGAAGAGAGGCTTCCAAGTATAAACATAATGGAACATTATTATCACAAAATTGAGCATTGTTACCACAAAACAACAGAAATTGGGCTAAGTGGATTCAGGGGGTTATATTTGCACCTTTGACATGAATGGTGTTGGAACAATTTCATATCAGTTGAAGAAGGGGCCCAAGATATGACATAAAACTATTTTGGTCCTGTTTGGGTCTTGATAGTTCAGATATCAACAGTTGTTAGATTAATTCTCAGTACAAGTGAATCTAATTTATATACTCACTAATGGATATCCAGAAACAGAAGAAAAGCCAGGGACCAGAGTGTTTTAATTCCACTTGTGTGTGGTTTATGTTTACATGCTCCTTCTTCCCTTCAGTAAATGCACACCTTTTCTCCAGTGTAGGATATTTCTCCCTCTCAATTGTCCATATGCTCTTGCTTGCCAGAGCACGTTGCTAAACTGCTTCCATTAGTATTGTTGTAAATCACAAGGACAGCCAAGGTTAGTTAGCACTTTTGGAAGATGGATAGTATCCAGTTGGACATACTTCTATTGTCATTCTCTATGAGTATCATCTGGTAACATCATACACATTTGTGAATTATAAATTTTGTAGACATGAATGTTGTATGAGAAACACCATTCTTTATGTCTACCTTGAATGGAAAAGTTTTCTTTTCCCTCCAAAACAAGTATATTTTATTTTGAAATAGGGAGTACTAATGCCTTTTCTGAGATAAAAAGTGTCATGAAGGGTCTCATTTCTAAGAAGAAAGCTTTCCAAGAGAATAAAACAACAGTCTGTTGGAATAGAAGTTTTTGGAAGTAAAGCTGATTTAGGCATCTTGAGCAAGTTTGTTCCATGTGGGTGTGCAATAGCGAAATAATAGCTTGGAAGGTGGAAATGGCCAACCTCTATACCAGCAGCATAGCAGAATAGCACAGTACCTGACAATTATATTTATAATCTGTGATAAAGTGAAAAAGTATCTTCTTAAAGGTATCCTACTTTGAGTTATTATTGTTTAAATGACTAAGGTCTGGACTACAGTTTAAATCAGCTAGTACTTGGCCAGAATACCTCTGAGTAGATCCCACTCCTTTAGCAAATATACCTCTCTCTCTCTCTAAATACAATTTAGTGAACGTTCTTCACATTACCTAGTGCTAACTAATGGTCTATCAATACTCTTGGCTCTCCTAGAATTGGAACTGGATCAGGTGTTCCTTTCCTGTTCTGATCTGCTAGCTCTTTTTTGCATGCTTAATGCTGAATGTTACTCCCTTTAAAACTAGTGGGTGTTTTGACATGGTGGAATGAGAAGACCTCTAAAAAAGGTCTAAAGCTTGATTAGTGGATAGCTGAATTGCTCCACATATGTGCAGGCATGAGAGCACACAGATGAAGGGGATGCTGGGGCTTGAAGTACAGTAGCCTTCCAGGTTCCCTGGTTCCTGCTCCAGGCTGAGACTAACAGGTGTTGACAATAAATGAAAGCAGGGTAAGGGCTGCTGTCTGCTGGCTAAAGAAGTACCCTAGGGCCAGTTTTCAGCAGGAGCCCCACCAGAGTGCTCTCTGTTTGGATCATATCCTTGTCACCCTTTCTGCTTGGGGTTCTCCCTGAGCCTAGCAGGCAGATAATGGGGGAAATGGATGACCTAGAATCTGCAACGTGGCGATTTGCGGGACTTTGTTTTCTTTTTGGCATCATTTTGTCTCCTTTGTGCCATCATAATGATGAAAAGAAAATGCATCAAGTGTAGAAAACCTGATGAGGAGGTTGCAACAAAAGAGCAGGCAGGGTCTTAGGTTTAACTGTATGAATTCAGTGCTGGAAGAGAACTCAGGAAATCATTGCAGACAACCTCCTAAAATAAAGTAAGATCATGAATAACTTGACGAAGAGTTTTTTTGCTGACTCCTAAAAGCTTCATGTGAAGATGCCTCAATATTTCTAATGGGACTGGAGAATTGCTTTACAGCATATGCATCTGTTGAAAACTCAACCAATTCACTTTGATGAGGTCTCTAATTGTCTCTATGCCAGTTTCCCCACCTACAGAATAGTGTGCTATAACCAGGAGTACTTTTAGACTGAATTATTCTGTCTTCAAAATGCTTGAGATTGCATGTTAAAAAAAAAAAAAAATCCAGAATCTGTTTAAATATCGTATCAGGAGGAATGGCAATAGAAATTGTTCAGTCGCTTCCAAGGATCAAATGCTGTAATGCAGCTTCTAGAACTGGATTTAGAGGGATAAAAGGAAAGTCCAAACACAACTGCTGCTAAGATTTGGAGCTTGCTATTGTATATCATTGCCAGTTTATTACTGTCTAAGCAGATTCCACTTAACCTTGTCCAATTCCTGGGCCTTAGGCAGCCTCACCAGTACTGGCAGACCAAACAACGTGCTGTTACGTGGCTCAGGCACACAGTGTTGACATAGGAATTTTCTCAGAGATCCTGCACCTCTTTCAGTGTTAAAGGTGAAACTGTTCCAGGAGTGAATTTGAGTTAAATAGGGATGGGGCCTTGCTGCTTTCACTGAGGAGGTTGGAAGATGTATAACAGATGTGTTATTGCCTAAGAGAAGATAGATAGCTTGATGCTCACCGCAGCTATAGGAAGAACATGGAATTGAATTTTCTCTTTCTGTGCTGGGTTGTATTAGGTTACCTAATCTCATGTTTTCTCACATGTTCACGAATGTTGTTTCCAACATTGACTTTTTTTCAATTGTGTTGGTTGACTTCAGGTATAGCTATAAACAACGGGAGTTGTGCTTTAAACATATGAAATGTTACACAGTGCTGAAAGTATTCTGAAATACTGTCTCCCAGGTCACACAAACTGGGTATTCAAAACTAGTGCATGTTACTGATATAAAATCTCTCTGTGAGTAATCCAGTTTACTGTCCTGGCTATGGCAGGACTTAAGTGAAAGGCATATGTCTAAATGTGAGAAAGCAATTGGGAAGGTTTGGGACATGGAGTTTGGGCCATAACATCCCCTGAGTGCTGAAGGCAGCCCAACATGGTTCTTCTGTGGTTTGGAGAATGAGGTAGTGAGCTCTGCTTGGTCTATCTGTGCTGACCTCTTTTACTCAGAAATGCTATTGGCATGCTAACTGATTGCTTTGAGAGTTTACCCAGAAAGGAGACATGGGTTCTTCATCTTCCTCAGCCCTGGGTGCTCACCTCCTCTCTGGGGACTGCTCCTACCCTTTGGCCATGGAGAGCCTGTGGAAAGGCACCTTGCAGCACTCACCCTGAAGCTCGGTAAGTCCAAGGTAAATGATTAAATGCTTCAGATGACTGAAGCAGCACAAAAATCTAGTCCATGCCACTTGTTTTTTCTTGCTTGCTTTCACATTTTCTCCTTGTGTTGATTTTCACTGGGTATTTTGCTTTGCTCTATCCCTGCTCCTTCTTACTATGTGTTTTGCAGTGTTCATTTTGAATCGATGGGGTGGTTTTGAAATGAGTTTGTCAGACTGTTGAGCACAGACTTTCTGCTTGGGGAAAATGCTAAAGTTGTTAGAGAGATCTGGAGCATAACCAAACAGCTAGGTCAAAGTTTGCAAGACATGGGCCACAGTAGACGTATGTACTGTATGGTCACATATTGCTTATGATCGTGCTAAAATGGGTCTTAAGAGGCTCTTTATTTTCCTACTTCTCCATCTGGAGTCTGAACTCTGAGATTGATAAAGGGCAGGTGGTGGTTTTGGGCTTGTTTAGGACACAATCTGCTGGCTGTTGTTGATAAATGACTCCCCAAGAATAGTGAATTATTCGGTAATGGAAGTGAAGAGGACCAAGCTTCCATTCCTGAGCTCAGGTCATGGCACTGGAGCACTTGTCTGTGTATTATGTTGTACTTTATTATGACAAGGAGCAATGAGGTCTGTTTGTGTATGCACAATTCAGAGCCCCTCACCAAGGCATACTAAATAAATGTAGTAAACTTGTCATAGGGAGCACTTTTGTGGTTTGTGACCTGTTTTTCCTATAAAACGTATTTTCCAAATGTGAGATGAGTGGTCTGAATGAGTTTAGTGAATAGCCTATACTGTTATGATTCTTGTGAGCACATATTGAATCATTCCATCAAGTTTGCAAGCCAGCAAGATCATCACCTCAAATGTACAAAAGGGGAAAACAGGGAAAAGCATGAAGTGCCTTGCTCTCCATGGTTGTGGTGTGCTGTCCTAGGAAAAGACTGCACTAGTGTGGCAGTCTTAAAATCCAACAGATAAAAACAGGAGTGGAATATAGATGTGAAATGGGGAACTTAACCAGTTGGGTCTTCCTCCCTTTTTAATTAGATACTCTGTTTCTGCTCTCAGAGAGGAGGCACTGTTCCTTTGCAGAGCTGGACTGAGCAGCTCAGGTGTGGCTGGGTAAATACCTCTGTTTAGGTTCCCCCAAGGTTTTGGGGCTTATCAGCTGAGTTGTCCTTTTTTTTTGCAGGGGGGAGAGGGTGAGAAATTTAGATACAAGACTGGAGCTTCCAGTGCCAAAGGGCACAGAAGAAGAACTATGCCTTAAATTTTGTACAGAGATTCTTGCACCATATTCATCACCATGCTACATACTCTGGTTAACAAAGCTTCTATGGCTTACATATGCATAATTTGGCACAGCTACATAGTACCTTGTATCAACCAAATGTGAAGTATTGTGGTCTCATGGCCATTTTCTCTGTCTTCTGTAAACAAACTGTGACCAGGTGCTGCCAAATCATTACAATCATCATTGGTTAACTGGCACCCTGTAGGTGGAGTTTCAAAGGTAGTTATTTATGGATGGATTTGAAATGAAGAACAGGATGCTGTCTTATAGACCAACGTTAGCCACTTTACATCCATAAAGACCTGCACGCAAGAGAAAAGAGCTGTTTAGGGAAAGTTTGCTTTCAAACCTGGTGTTACTGCGTTTGTTACTGGACAAAGTAAGGAGGAAGAGCCTTCTGTGTGCCAGTGGGGAAGGAAAGAGTTTAAATGGCTACAAAAGCAAAAGTGAAAATCTGGGCAGGAAGGATATGAAGAAGATGGTGGCGTGGTCAAACCAAAAGATCAGGCTATGACCTGAAGCAGCTAGATTTCAAAGGACTTTTTCTTCCTTGTGAGGAGGAGAGGAGGAGACAATTCTTATTACTTCCAGAAGTCGCCATGAATCCAGAGAAAAAAATCTTTTCCATGCCTCCTGTCTCTTACGGAGTGGAATCATTAAGCTATCAGATTGATGTCAAAACTTGTTCCTTAGCAGGCAGATGCATGTTCTGTGCAGGGAAGTGGTATGGGAAAGAATATGCTGACTATTTCATGCTCATGAACTCTTCTTGAACGAGGAACCCAGTTCAAGCCCTCTAGCCCCAGGCACATTGCTTGTGATGATGATAATTTTAAGTGCCATCTTAGTATCGGGATTTTATATCTGTAGTAAATAACAAACAACTATAATGTCAAGAATGGTTTATCATTAGGAAGGGTTTTTTTTTTCTCTCTCCTGAAGTTTTACCAGTCTGTGAGAATCAGTCATGAGAATTTGGAGTTAACATGTGTTCCAAAGAAACGAAGATCAATGCATTCCCTTGACTTCCTTTATTAGCTGAAAAGGGTGGGGGAAGGAAAATAAGCATGTAGCTTAATAGGAAATCAAAACTGGTTTGTGAATGTGTGTCTGGTCTGGTTTATTCAAGACTGTGATACACATGTAAAATATGCTGGTGATGCTAATAGTCAAAAAAGCAGCTTGCCAATGCTGTTAAATTACTATTTATTTCCTTTTAATTCCACTGGGTGTGACATTTATGTCCAAATACATCTATCATTTTGTTGGACTTTTCGTTAGCCCTACTACAGCCCTGAAAGGTTATTTAAGTTTTTGCATGTGGGAATGACCAGCTGTGAAGACTTTAGAATTGAAAAGGGTACTTTTATATTTTGACCTAACTTGACTTTCCATTAAAACAACGTCTTTTGTGTTTTAAAATAAGTCTTTTTTTTCAGAATAAATGAAACCATATATAATTTTACCCTTTTAAAACCTCCTTGTCTTCCTTTAGGGGAAAATACAGTATTTTAACCACTGAGTTTGCCAAAAGTAAATGCTGTCATGTGGTATGAGTGATGTGATAGGCTCCTCTGACTAGTTTATGTATGATGTAAATAGATGATGCAGAGGATGTCAAGGAGCCTGGTGCAGTGTGTTTAGATTATATGTGCTTACATTGTGTTGAAAAAGATATCAGTGGCATGCTGTAGAGTTTAATTAGGCCTACACAAATTGGTGAATTGGTCTACAACTGAACTGGTCTAAACAAATATGGCAATTTACTGAAATGACGTCACAGCTGGATACGGTTACGGTTGTGCTGGAGATACACGCTTTTTTCCCACTCACTTAGCTGAGCTGCAGGGAAAACCTCTTTCCTTGTGGTAAAGCTTCCAAAGAGCCCTTTCAAGTAACGGAAATGATGTGATGTGCTGAGACACTCTCGTAGAAAGTTTTGCATTTGACAGAGGGGTGCATTAAGTAATTATCTTCTCTATTGACATGCCAGGAGCTGGCAGTAGTTGTGTCACTGGGATTGTTTATACCCAGATCTTTGAGAAAATGTTGGTGTTTCACTCCCACGCCAGTGGGAATTACGTGAGTTAGCAACATGCTCCTTTCGGAAGGTCTTTCTGATTTAGATTAACAAAGCATTTGACATTCTTCCTACAGCTACTGGTTCTTGTGCAGTAGGAAGCAATGGTTCAGCTGCAGTGCCAAAATCTATTTTATTTCTGAAGCCTCTGAAGCTTTAGTGAAGAGTCAGGCTACTGATGTTTCATCAGAAAAGCTTGGGCTCCAATTGTCAAATAGGCAAATGGAAGGGTGCACCATGAAGTGAGAGCTTACTTACTGAGGACTACCTGTGGTCTATTAGCCAAAGAACAGGTCATGAAATTCAGGCAAAAGTTGTCTGGAGATACATTATATCTTGTCAGATATTGACTGAAAAAAACAGATGTGCCTTTGGGCACAGAAGCCGGTGAAGTTTGAAAGTTGACAAATTGAAAGCTGAGCATAGGTTAGTTCTTCGTGTGAGATTTGTCATTTTGGACCTGAAGAAGATCCTCCCTGCCCAAAACCATGTGTTTTTTTCCAGCTGTCAGCAGATCTTGCAGAATGACTATATTTCTTCATGCATTTTGCCTTGCTTATGACCTCAGGGCATCATGAAAAAAGGCATTATTTATAAAATACAAGAACTGTAGTGAAGCAAACAACAATTCAGGACACATGTTCAAATCCTTTTTTTCAATGTGTGGATGTATCTTCCATACCCATCATACTGATTACATTGCATTGCATGAGCTAAAGGAAACTACTTTTCTAGTTAGCCAAGTGCCATCAAATACATGTGGAACCTATATGGGCCTTGTAATATATGTTGAAAACACTCGTCAGCTGTGCCTGGAATGACTAACAATGTTCAAGTAAAACAAGAGAAAAGGCAGGAAAAAAAACAGGCTGGAAAACCTTCCTTAACTGGGAATGTTTTGACTAGACAATGTAAAGTCACCGCATGAGTATTAGAAGCAGGTTTAGATCACACTTTCCTGGCTTCTGGTGTTTTTTACCAATGTTAGCATTTTTATCTATTAGGAAGATGTTGGTTTTCTTTTCTCCAGAGAGTAGTTATAGCATGAAAGGGAGAAGGGTGGAAGGAATGACTAGATCATGGTGAGCCTTTCTAAGCATTAGATGGTGGGCTCTCCCATTGATGTCAATGGGATAGAACTGGAGACATTGTGCCTCCATTGCCCTTATTGATCTATTAGGGAGACACCAGGAACGATGAAAAGGGCGGCTTTAACTGCAAGCAGTAATCAGAGATCCAGGCATGTTTTGCAGGATTCAGTGGTGGGAAAATACCAGTCATAATCCTGGAAATGACAGTAATCCTCGCTGTATTTCTAACTGTCCATTGCAAAATGGTATGTTTAATGCTTTGCTTTGCTTCTAGGGGCTGTAAAGAATGACTGCAGGTTGCTTTATCTGTGAATAATGTGTTGTCTTCACAGGCAACATGAATTGTTTCAACTGGTGAACGAACTGAAAGAATAAAAGCCTCAGAGCAGAGTAATTATTTCCTTTACCACACTGCAACTTCACCTCTTGGTGACAGTGTATTTCCACTGCTCACTGGCTGCGGTTAATGAGGTAGAAAGGGCATTCATAGAACAATAACATTGTTCCAAGAACATGAAATCTTCGAGTCATCCTTGGACTCCACTTTTTGTTTCCTCCTCCACTAGTTATGTCTGCCTGTTTGCTTATCAGTCTCTCCAGAACATTAGACCTTTACGGTGATCCCATCTCTTACTCATGCTTTACTCATTTCCCAACATGGCTATCATGCTTTTCAATTTAGTCTTCCTAAATCCCTGCTTTGAATTTGAGGTCATTTACAGTGCAGAAGTCGATGAAAGTTAATATAACATTAATCCATAGCAAGTACATGCAAGGGTATAAAATATTCTGTGTAACACATCGTGTTTCAGGTTTTATTGCAGTAATTTATTTAGTTGCACTGTTAAGCAGTAAATTTGGATTTGCATACAGCAAATAGATTGCAACATTTTGTTCCAGGATTGCAAATTTGTGCCATTTCAGTAAATTTTAGCTTGGTATACCTTTAGTGAAGCAATAGCAATACAGCTGTGGCAGCACACAGCTCAGTTTAGTCAGTGCCTGAGAAGGAAAGGGCTCGCAGATGGACTCCTAGTTTTGCCTGTAATTCTGTCAGTCCACAAGATGGCTCAGGGATGTCTGTATGAGCATTTAATACAAAATGCTCTTTTATAATTCTGAAATCTTGTTGTTCTCTCATTAGTAGAGAAAAACAGATGGGAGCCCCTCCTCTAGGCTGCACTTAAAACCACAGCCTATGCCAGCCTCACCTTTCATGCAATCTGTGCAACATGTACAGATGGGGAAGCTTGCCAGATGTTACAGCCACCATCCATGATGTTGTTCAGCTAAAAGGATGAAGTCCCAATGAGGAAGTACATTTCTACAGTAGTAGGCACAACTATAGCATAAGTCGTATTTAATCACTACTCCATTCACTCCCTGTGCACCTTCCAGCACCTCTACATAGGATAAGGTGTACAGACTTGCTGCAGTCATAAGCTCCTGTACTTCAGACAGAAACTCCTGCTGCTGTCCTCTCAGCCACCTGTGATATCCATTATCTGCTCTGTGAACTTATGTCAAAGCCATTTTAGGCTACTTTAGCACCTAAATAATTTGGTAATAAGCACTTCATTTCTCTATTCGGTCTAGGACTCGGAGCAAAGACTGAGCGCAAGAAAAAACTATTTTCCCTGACACCTCTTCTGATAGAGCTCTATTGGAACTTATTTATTGCTCTTTGAAAATGAGACAGTTCAGGCTGAGAGTTTAAGGATGACTTGTAGCAGAGCTTTACCAAGTGTCTGTGCCCAAAGTTACACTCTGCCCCTCCTTCTCACAAAATTTATACCTTGGTCAAGTGTCAAGGTATTCTTCACTTCTCATGCCTCTTTTACATGAAAAAAAAAAAAAAAAAAACCAAAGAAAGCAAAATGGCTTTAAGATTCTAACATGGGAAAACAGTATTTTCTTCATATCTTAGTAAAACAGATGAGGTATCAATCTCTTCAAAGCCAAAATTTTGAAAAACAAAGAACTCATCCTGAGGCAAACACCTGCCTAAAGGAGTAATTTCAAAGCAACTGAAGTTTGTCACAGTTTAAAGATCCTGTTTTCAGATACTTTTACTAGAGGCAAGTGTTGAGCGGCCCCACCATAGATGACACTTATCTCTGCCTACAATCATTTCTAACGCTTGCATACAACCTAATGCTGTCAGCAGCTGCTGAGAAATGTGTTATTTACTTTGCTGCTAAAGTAGCACTGCTGAGCAATCATGCAGCTAGTAGGCCATGAATATCCTGTAAATGTCATATAAAGTGGAAAATAAAAAGTCCCAAACTAGGATGTACCCATCAACTACCTGCATTTAAGACAAAACGAAGAACTGCTGTATAAGAAATAACTTTAAAGACTGAACAACAAATCACAAGTAGGAAGAGGCCTGTTTGTCTGAACTTCAATGATAAAATGCTGTGAACAGGAAAGGATATTGCAACACAATGCCTTCATGTCAGGTTTTCGGATTCTCAGAATTAAAAAATTCCTTGGATTGTATCACTGGTATTCCTAGTCACAGCTAAACATAAAAGATTATTATGAATTAATCTGATAACTAGGACAGCTTTCTGTTAATTGGAAATGTGTGAATAACATACAAACACCATTATTTATAATAAAGTCCTATAAATATTAAAAACTAGAATATAATTGCTTAATACAAAGTTATTAGATGATTCTTTGCATATTTTGAACATGTATACACCCAACAGTCAAAAACCAAGACTCCTTAGGAATTTCCCTCCCCCCAGTCTAGGAATGGCACCTTTGAAATCCAGAAGTGAGTTGCTTTGATGCTACGTTTGGAGCAGTATCCACATTTAAAGTTACAGAAATAGATTTTGCCTCTCCCCAGATCTACTGCACAGTTTAAGGCTTGTATGTGTGCACAGTATGGTCATCATCATACAGCTCTGTACTCCTCTGAACCTGCCTGGTTTACAGCCAGGAGCATTTATTTGGCCTAAATTGGAGAAATCTGTTTTTTCTGGCTCCAGATTAGAAAAGAGTTTTGGACGAGTACTTCTGATGGTGATTTAGATATGCAGGTATATGTAAGATAATACCAAGGTAATAACTAATAATCACTTTCTTTCTAAATGCAGGGTAATTTGGATCTATGAAACAAGTTTTCAAACAAGAATGACAACAGTTACATACCTTTCAGTGTGTTTTATTGCCAGCTTAGCTCATTTTGATCACACACGTTTTCAGAACAACAAAAAATACTGACAGAAACTCTTATCAAATGCAGTCAAGATGAAGTCATATAGTTGTCTGGTGTAAAGACACCTGCCAGGCACTATTAAAAAAAGTTACTACACTACTGAAAGTTTGAAAAATTATAGAATAAAAGCTAAGGGCAAGTATTGATAAAGGTAATCTAATCTTTATTAATAGTGAGTGTAATCTAATTTAGTTGTTTTCTTTAACCTTTAGAATACTGGGACATGCAACTTCCTGAACTGCAGACTCCTCAGAAGCTAACTGTTCATTTAGCTGATTTAGCAACCTTGTATTACATGCAACAACAGCAGTAGAGCATTTAGAATCTTTTTGTCATAATATTGAAAAAAGCTGGGGAATGATTTACCTGAGACCTAGATCTCTAAAAATGAATACATGATATTTTACACAGAGTAGTCCAGGTTCTCAAATCCCACATCTGTGCCTTCTCAGCAGCTAGTCAGATATCATAACAATTATGGTCCCTGCCTTTATTCATACCTTATCTTAACAATAAAAATATTGATAGATTATTTGAGCAATTGCAAGTTTAGAAAACAAAAGCTGAATGTAATTTAGGCCAGAGGTCATATTTTTAGTATGTGAGTATAGCTATCACAAAATGACAGGAATTGTTCAGATAGTAAGAACTGAAAAAACTTTCATAAACGTATCTTAAGAGTCACAATGTTTTTTATTCTTGTAAGAGTGGTCTTATTGCTATTGCTAGATTTATCATTTTTAAGTTTCATTAAATAGGTCTATCAAACAAAAAATTAAAAGCCTTTTCAACTGCATGGTGTAAAAAAAACTCTAAAATAACTAAAATAACTAAAATAATTACATTATGATCACTAATACTGTACATGATGGTCCTTTTGCAGGGGTGAATGTCCACTAAGAGACAGGCTATCCAACATGCGAGAGGAGACTTGATGACAATTTCCCATCTTTTCCTGTCAGAAGTTCTTCCATGCTTTGCTGTTTGGTAGTAGGATGTAGGGGACACTCTCCAGTCACTACTGTACAAACAGAATGCTGAAGGCCATCACGACACAGCACACAGCCACGTAGGGGCTCTTCCGTTCACCTGAGGGGAGGGAAAAAACCCAAACCAAACAAAAATTCAGGCATGACTAAACAGATCTAGGCCACTCCTAGCCTAACCTGGTAATTATCCCATTGCACATGCAAATTAATATTAAACATTTCTAGCTAGAGAAATGCCGTTACAACTACAACTCTGTGTTGAGGAAGAACATGCATGGGAGTGGGAAAACTAAGATGTAGGATAGGATATATTGCTACAGAAAGACAGAGTTGTAAGTGTTTGCTTTAAGCAAAGGACTTCTGTCTTTCTATAAACCGTATTTTCTGAGATGCAGTTTCCAGGAAAACATTAAAAAAAAAAAAAAAAGAATATATTGCTGCTATCTCTTAGTGCCAAAGAGTCAGAAGGCAGGCATCGGAAAAACTGATCAAGATACCAAATCTTTTACTGGCTCTGTTCCCAGTTCTGGCTAAGGGCTATTGCTGCTCAAAAGCTGTTCCACGTCAGCTGAGGTGTACCTCGATGCTGTTTGGCCACGACAGCTGCTATGTGCAGCGTGCATCTTCTATGCATGGTATCATGTAGGAGCCACCTAACTGTCTGGGGAGCTCACAGCAGTCCAGACATGCTCAGATGCCTGTCTTTTTTGTTTTCTAGAGAGACATAACATCATTAGCATGTGGAGAGGGTCTGGTCTACAGATTTTCAGGTTAGTGATAAAAATGGTCAACAGATTACAGAAGTTGCACAGACACCTCTATTTTTGACTCTTTCAAATTGGTGTTACAGTTTTCCAGGGCAGACCATGGATGAAAGTTTAGTTTATGCCATTAACAGACTTCTATTTAGTGGCAAAGGCAATCAAGAAAGATCTATT
Source organism: Platalea leucorodia (assembly GCF_965183815.1). Classification (NCBI taxonomy): domain Eukaryota; kingdom Metazoa; phylum Chordata; class Aves; order Pelecaniformes; family Threskiornithidae; genus Platalea; species Platalea leucorodia. The sequence continues at coordinate 81,215,851 of NC_138858.1, forward strand.
CCCACCCATTTGGTCCAGAACAAAATGTTACAGAGGTCTCTTGTTCACCAACTAAACTATGAAATAAAATGTATCTCAGGTAGGGAACCATAACACAGTCAGGTGAGTATTAGTAATGTTAATCAGACTGCTACCTATTTTCATGGGCACTTGCTCCATTTAATTAGCCAGGCCTTTTTACTCTTCTACTTAAGTATTACTCTTCATGAATCCACTGACTTCTCTCTGGAGAGCAGAGAGTCCCCTACACTGGATGGTACTTCCAGCCTACAAAACCATCAGGAAGTGTTAACACAGCAATGACTCTTTAAAGTGAGAAGATTCCTGTTTTCATGCATTCAGAAGCATAAAGACAGAGATGGAACTGTTTGCTTTAAACAAAAAAAGTTCAATTTCCTTTTGCTGTGCGAGGTCTTTTGTCTTACTATAAATCATCTTTTCCGAGATGCAGTTTTCAGAGAAACATTAAAGAAAAAAAACTGCCAAGGCTCCCAAGTCTAGCACTAAGGTCTAATCCTCAGAAAAAAAAGTCTCTTTTACCAGCAGGACCTTCAAATACAAGAGCAACAAACTTTCCATAGCAAAAGGAAAATAAAATACTTGCAGTGACACCTCCCATAAGCAGGAATGCCTGCCACAGTGACATTACAAGATGTTGTCATGATCTGGCATATATTTAATTAAACTTCAAATAACTGAATGAATTAACGTCTGCAGTTTCACATCTGTTTAAAATAAATTTTTGAGGAAGTCCACCTCCTACAGTTTAGAGCATTACAATTTTCATATGGCTTATACTTTCCTGCTCTTAATTTTCTTAAAAGAGAAATCACCATGTGGCAGGATTAAACATCATTTTGCACAACTTTGTAAATATGTAACCACTTGCTGGTTATTAAAATCTTATGCACATGTGAAAAGGTTGTTTAAACATACTGGGCAAGTTAAATGTAAAGGAAGCCAGTAGGCATTTTCATTTTTAAAAGCCTACACTTTCTACATGCCTTTGTGATTAACACAAATAAAATGATAGGAATCATCTTCAAAGCCCATTCCCCATACCGAGGATATGGTACTGTTACCTAAGGAAACGTACAAAAGGGACATTAAAATGCTACCTCCTCATCTGTCAGTCTAATAGAAAGTCAAATTGGACCACTCTAGATGTAAGTTGAAAATAAATTAGTGTTTTACATTAAAAAGAAAAAGAAGCAGTTCAGTATGGAGCATGAAAGTGCATGCATTACCTTGGATGCAGCAAATACAAAGACATTAATGTTAGTACATGATGGGAAAGCAAGACTATATTCCAGATGAACTGCAGTTCTTAACTTTATCAAGTTGACAGGGACCTCATAAAACCTCTTGTGTACTCTTTTAAACAGCTTTTTAAACTGTTTGCTGTGCATAGCTAATAGAAAAAATACGCTTGCACTTAATTAACTAAAAATTTTAGAAGACAGTAAGGTAAGGTAAGGTGTTCTCTTCAACCTTAAACAAACCTTAATGCAGCTGAATTTTCACATTTGTTTTTGCTGGTATAGCTCAAAATTCATTTCTGACAGCTGCCACTTTGCCAGTATCTTTCAGTTACAGTACTAAAATTGGTTCTGCCATGTCTATTATCTAAATAGGACAATATCTGCAATCATTTTAACAACAGGTCTTCACAAAAAACTGTTTTTTGCGTCAATGCTTTTTGACATACTGGAAAATGTATGTCATGTCCCTTTCAAAGCCTGAGAATGCAGAGAAGAGAACCATACATTTTTTTCTTTAGGTTCAATGACAAGTAGGAAGATCTAGACTTACAAGTTCAATGTTTCTGCTCTGCATGAACAATGCAATTTGAAGAACACTGTTTTGATGATGGATTTGTAATTTTTTAAAAATCTTGGATATACCTTAATGCTAAGACAAAACTTCCGTTGCATATTCCCATTCCCTTCTCAAAATAAATTCAGAATAAGGATTAAAATAAATATAAACATCAATGTTATGGGAAAACGTCTAAAATCAGATAGAGCTGATCAGCCTCCATACAGATGCCACTTGACATCAAGAGCTTTGCGTAATTCAAAAGTGTACAGAAGCTAACTAAAGAAAGGAGAGAAAAAAAGACATTTGTGATTAAACAGTACCTTACTGCATTATGAATTCCATGTTGTTTTATTACTATAAGCTAAATATCTGGCTTTTGTCAGTGGTCGATTAGAATTTCAAATAGACAGCAGTTTATAAGGAATCACTGATTTCTTTGTATGTTAATAAGAAGTATGCCCTTGGCTATTTCATGTAGTAAAAAGTGCAAAAGATTTCTGCAAATGTAACACCATGTATACGAATTGACATTAGAAAATGCAGGCTTCCATGATGTTAACTAAGATAGTCATATCCTACCCTTCCTTCACTATGTTTCATGGAGGTAAAACCTGCATTTTTTAAGATGATGTATGAGTATGGGTTTCATTGCTACATGGAAACAGTATCCTAAGAAATAATGAATACTCTAGTAAAAGCACTGGTCTTAAAGATTTCAAAAACAAAAAATTACCAATCCTGGCGCATTTCCAGAATATTCCCAATAGTCTGTAAAGATAAAATAAATTAATTAGGCTCTTGGTTTAATAAAATAACTTCAGTCAACTGATTTTATTTCTTCTATGCTAAAACAATTCAAGTAAACTGCAGTTTGTCAACTCGGACACTATTCTCAACATCAGAAAACACCAGATACCTGCACAGAGGGGTACTGGCTATGAACTAAACAAGTGGCAAAGTTCTTTTTAAGTCTAGCAAGTTTTTTTTTGCATGCAAGGAAAACAAAGATGCATTTACTCACTCTGTGTTCCAAATCTAAAGATTTCATCAGAATTCTACATTCTACATTAAATTACCCCAGACAGAAAATTATGTAAAGAAATAAAACAGAACTAGAAAAATACTGGAGTAGAAAATACCAACAAGCCTCCATGTCACTGTATGTATGTTAAGATTTTGAAGCGAGTTTTCCTGCAGGTATGAGAGATGATAAACCTAAATACTTAATGTTTTGTAGTCTCTCTTTTGTATTTCCCTTAGCGATAGATAAAAATGCCTTTTCTAGCAGAGCACACTCATAGGTATAGTCTGATATAGAATACTTGCATTAAAACAAATAATAAAACCATTCTTGAGGTTTGTTTTACTCTTCTACCAAGGTTTACGTTTATGTCTCTAATGCTGCTTGCCCAGGACATTATTCTCACAAGTGAATTAGCAAAGCAGAAAAGCAGGGTTCAAGTATTCAAACCACATCCAAAGCTAGGTACAAGCATGTGCACCACAAATTTATAATTTCTCTGTGTAACTAAAATAATCTCATACTGACCGCTCAAGAGGAACCAGAGCAGGGACTGCTTTAGAATCTGAGGAGGAAGAGGGGAAGAAATACTGAAGCATCCTGAACTAGAAGCCAGCTTTCAGCCTTTCAAATGTTGGTCAAAACTGTGTTGAAAGCTTGTCCACAGGAAGGTTTCCTTCATAGTATGACTGGTTGCAATGCAATAAAAACATCTGGATTCAACTATATTGTCTATTTATAGATTTATGGACTAAAAAAACTTAATTATTTTTCCTCCTTCTCCTGATATGTTTATCAACAGTAACTTCAGGCTACATTATTTGTGGGGTTCTATCTACTACCTGCTGTGATGGCAGTTGTCCAAGTGCTTTCCCACAGTGCTCTGAACCCATATCCACAATGGTTTGATTATCTGTCTTCCCCCTTCCTTGGGCTCTAGCAATTGCCTATTTTTTTCCTGCTTAAATGCGGACAGGTAGTTTTGGGCCACTTGCTCCTGCATACTTCAGCAGTCAACATGTCCTGCACTTTTAAAAAAATAATTTGTTCTACTTCATATTTTATGGCCTCTTTTATAGTCTTAGTTTACTTCAGCATCAATCCCTCTTTCCTTTTAGCAGCCTCCCCTTTATTTCTGAAACAAAGGTCTGGTGTCGGGCAGGTGAGAACCAAGTGTTCCAAGAGGCAGCAACTGACTGAGGTTTTCAAATTTGAAGTGAAATGCTTTTTGACCGATGTACCTCTTGCTGACCAATTTACTGTGAACTGCATTCCAGCATTTTCATTTTTAGAAAACTGTTTTTTTTTTTTTCATTTGTGCTTCAGATCATTTTACCTCAAGCCAAAAGTATTTCTGCATAGTCAAAGCTTATTTCTCCTGCTTTTATATAGCTCCACAAGCAGAAGTAATAATCCCTGTATGTAGACCATCACAGTTTTCCAGGCTAAGAGGTCACACAGTAAAATAACCTGAAGACATCTATGCATTTTTTGAAGATGCATACAGGTAAAAAGGCATTCATGTGTAAATCTTATAGAGCAAAACAGACAGCCCCATAGTACTGCATGGATGGCACTTAAGACTCTCGTAACTGTTGTTACTCTCTGTAAAATTACAATTTACAGATTGCAGGCTGCAAAATCAACACAAAAACTTCCACAGCCCAGCATCTCATGTTACCATCTCTCAAAAACTTGCCTAGGAACTCAAAGAAATAAAACATTACTGTCCTTTTCATATGCGTATTTGAAGAACCTTACCTGGGAAAAAGAGTATTAACTCCTTCAGGCAATCTGTTGAATTTGCCTCACAATCTCAGCAAGGGTAATTCTTTGCCTTCTCAGGGCTTTTTCGACCGCGGGCAACAAAGAAAAGTTACAACTGAAGTACGGTACATTGTTTCTAGCCCTAGAAAACCCCATTCTTGATGAAAATATGAATTTTCCTTTCTGATGTAGGAGGTACAAAACAGTTAGAATGTGGATTTCACCAGCTACCCTTACTGCAGTTAACAATCTATGAACTTGAAGTCACCGCTGACACGAGAACTGACAAGCCTTCCAACAGATGACAACTACCTTTTTAAAAAGTTTGTGCCGCTACTGGAACAGCTCAGTACATCTGTTTGTCCACATAGTTGCTGCTGAGCAAAAGCACATTGAAATCTGGACCTTCTAAACAGTCACAGCCTCTGGATGAACTGGGGAGCTCGTATTAGAAGAAAAGCCTGTGCAGGCCTTCTGCTCTCCTGACTTTTTCCATTACTGTTCCTCTCAGGTCCACAACATGCACCTCTTCAAGTCAAAACCTGTTTGACTATTACAGAAACAATGCAGCCCTGAATGAATCTGCTCCAAAATAATCTCTCCTGAAGCAACTACTCAAAGTAATTGCACTGTTCGTTATTCTCCCCTTCATGGTCATCTTCATCCTTGTTTTGATGAAATGTTTCAGTCTGGCTTGCATAAACTGCTCTTTTCTGGCAGCCCCAAGTCAAATGTGCACGAGCTGCTGCATATTCCTGGCTTAATGTTAAAAGCATGGATCACGAAAGTGGTGTTGGTTATCTGGAGAACTAAAAATGTAGAAATGGAACCCAGTAAGATGAGAAAGGGTTACTGGGGCTTTAGACTTTGGCTGCTAGACTGGGAATGCTGCAAAATGCAGCTGCCATGTGCTTACGAGGACAACCCCACTGCCACTGCAGGAGGGAGTGTGAGAGATACACCACTGCAATGCTTATGGCAAGTCAAAGGAAATCTCCACTGCATATAAGCTAATACATCTTTCTGGTTAACAGGGAGGAGAGAATTTTGTTGTGGTATGCCTTCTCCTCTAGTTAGCATGAAACAGTAAATCTCCACTTGCTTTCTCAACCTTAAATGCTATTGCTCAAGACAAAGCACGTGGAAACACTCAGAACGCATCAAGGAAAATGAAGGTTTAAAATTCTGTTTGGTTTGGTAGGAAAAGACACATTTTGGCAGAAGCCAACAGGATGAAATACAGTGTTATGAGGATGGGTGACATTACTTTGCAACACAGTCTCTCAATCAACAGAAACATGTTTCTTTCCTTACTATCAACAGATTTAAATCTTCACCAAAGGTACCACTCACTTAGTCAGAAATATAGTCAATAACTATCAACATTTCTCCTCTCTGTCACTTTAATATTTTATTGCTACTTTTTAATGCTATTAATTCGGAGCAGCAATAATGAGGTAAGATCATCTCTGTGGCAAAATGAAATATGACTAGAATTTATTTTATCCAGTGTGTCTAGACATTTCCATTTGAGCATGGAATATGTTAGCGAAGAAGGACAGGGATTTAACAGCATATAGGCTCCATGTAAACACCTACAATTCAGGAAACAAATTTCATTGCTTCCAGGCCAACGTTTTATTCTTCAGTACAAAGTAGTCTACATACGTATATATAAAACAAAAATAAAATAGTATGTCCAACATCTATATAAATACAAACCTACAGATCAAACACCCAACTCCTCCAGTGTGTCAACACCCTTTGAAAACATTTTATGAAGAGAGTTCTATTGTACTCCAGACAGATTTGCCTCAAGAATAAACAGAGTAGGTCCAGATTAAAGGAAATACTCCCTGCCAAGAAGAGCACTAAAATTTTAATCAGTAAAGTAAATATTCTTACTTCTTACTGTGTATACCTCATTGACTATTGTGTTATGTTCCAGCAGACACCCAAATTCCCCTTGCCCCCCCCCCCCCCCCCAGTCCTTCATGAAGTTATCCCTTCTTTCCATCTTTATTTTTATGAAAAGAAATCTCTCATGTCAGTGGCAACCTCACGGCCTCATATGAAAGGACACAAGCATTTTCATATCAGAACTCCAAATCAAAAAAAAGCTAGCGTACTGTGGGTATCTTACACTGCTAAAAGAAAACTTGTGTGATAAAATAACAATTCCAGAGGTTAATTACAACAAAGGTTTTCAGAAGACAAACACTCAAGGTTCTTGGTGACAAGAGTCTACTTAAAACTTGACACTTTTTCTGCAAATTAAATGCAGAAATGACAGAAGAAACTTTGGGAAAAAACATTTTCTTTAACAGCAAATGATCGAATGGAAAAAGTGGACAAGTGAAACTCCAGTGCCCAAAAGCCTGTCTGTTTTTTCCAGCTAGAACATTACCAGCTAGAATTACCTCCTACTTCTATAAATATTATCTCCTTTGTATTAACCTTAGGTGACAGTATTATTGAAATACTATGGGCGGCCTCAGTGGTTTCTAGGTCAAAATTGCCCAATCATTACTTCAAAACCACAGCATTTAAATCACAGTTCTGCATACTGCTGATTGCACCCAACATCCAGTCACATTCTTTGTAGCACAAAGAAAACTGGTAACCAAAAGGTGAATTGGTATTAACAGCATAAGTGAGGCACAGATTTGGCTCCATGGCTGTGCCCACTTCCCACCACCCCAAAAATTGTCCTGCTGAGCAGGGTAGAGAAGAACTGTTTTGCAGCAGTATTGGCCCCGCAACATTAAGCACATTCCAGGAGACAGCGGAACACAAAGGAGAAAAACACTGGTCACCTAGGAACATGTGCTTTAGGAATGAATAAAAGTGAGAGATGATGTTAGAGTGACCAAAGGACAAAAAAAATAGGTTAGGTTTTGTAGAAGCTTTCAAAAACTCATCTACAAATTCCTTTGTCTTAGAGAATACAAAACAATGACTTAGAGACCATACATAAGGATAGTGTTGCTTATTTAAAAAAAATTTTAATTTTTTTAGTTACAGACTATTGCTAAAGCTGTGTTTCAAACTTGTACCTCCAAATCGCCTATCTTGAAAACAACCAAAAAGCAAACTTCTGCTGTTAATGTTTTCTTACCCACTCTAAGAACCAAAAATAAATCATTACAGCAGTAGCCACATGCAGGAAGATGTTTTACTTCTGTCACTCATTTCTGTATCTTTAATAAGCATCTAACGAGAAAGCTGCAAATCTAGAAAATAACTAATAAAGCAACATTAGCTGGCTTTGTTAGTTAATAAATTCTTACTAAAAAAATTGCAACTAAGTGCTTGCAAATACCTTATTGCCTTCTCTTGAAGGTATACAATGAAGATTTTTATCTTTAAAAAAGAGAAATTTTTCAAAATAGGATTTGTATTATCACCCATCATTAGAAGATACTAAGAGTAAAACATTGCAATTAAAAGCAAACAGCTTGTGTATTTTTAAAATGATCAGACTACATACCCAGTTTTATTTTTGTCCAGTAAGCTGGGAGCCAAGGACCTGATATAGGCACAGGTACATATGAGCAGCAAGATTACAGTTAGTAGACTCTGAAAGTTGAAGATGGCAGACTGCAAAAGAAAATCAGAAAAGAAAAATTACATCTTTGCAGTACAAAATTTCCCTCACTGCATAAGCTGGAGAAAACAAGTGAGCCCCTAGACAACACCCATTAAAAACAAAATGAAACCTACAATGCCAATGAGTCAGAAACTCTTTTTACAGCCCGTTGCACACAATGATGGAAGAATGGAGTTTTTCCTTCTCAATCCATCCCAGAAAGGGTAAAGAAATAGCAGGCAAAATGGTAACCTTACAGTTTTGTTCCCAGGCACCTGTTCCAAAGCCAGCTTTTGGAAACCCATTAGCAGCAGGCTAAGAATTACAGAAAACAGATTTTCCCTCTCGGCCAAGAGTAAGTATAACGGCGGTTTGCATCAAAGAATATGGTGGTGGTGGTGAAGGTGGAGGTGAAGAGTATTTGACAACTAAACCAGCGGTCGCCAAGACAGAGAATAACAAGAAATATGCAGGAAGACTGTTAATATACTGCTTTATGAAGACTACACCCAAAATTCAACAGATTTCTAGAAATATATACAGTTAAACCCACCTGAACGATGAAAAGATAAGAGATTAATTTTATTTTCAAATAATATTTTCATTTTAAATTTAAAAACATCTTTCCTATAAATACATTTTTTAGAAGTGCTAATTGTATGGAAAATGCTAGACAAATGAAGGAATTGCTTCAGGATGAAGAAGTAAAAATCTATAGCTTGATACTCAAACTAATTTGCTTATTGGCAATAAGAAGAAACAATTCTTGAGAAACCGCTACAATATTTGGCTATTTGCTGAAGTTTAAAGTATCGGTAAAATGCAGTAAGTGTATCTCACAAGCATTTTTTATTTAACTAAAGTCTGAGTCTTGTGTGGCCAACATGTTCTTTAATCATTAACTTATAAGCAACTATCATTGCTTACGTGAAGCAATCTTTTCCAGAAGTATAAACATTACGGCGGGAGAGAAGGTACTCAGGTTAAGGACTGCTGTAACTCCATATCCGAGTACACAATCTGGAAGAAAGATGACTGATGCCGGTTTCCAGCAACTGCCACATCACCATCCCAATAAATAATGCACTAGAAACATTTTTTTTTTTCCCAACAGATTCACTGGAATTTTTAGTAGAAATATTTGCCTACTAGTCTTTGTGATTTGTAGCTTCTGATAATTAGTCCCAAATCTGAGACTTAGATTCTTCTTACAGTGTGAAAATAATCCAGCTGCATGAAGCTGCAGATTTATTGTTTTGGTTTTTTGGTTTTTTTTTTGTTTTTTTTAACTTGGCATGTCTCAGCTGACATTTTGGTCAACTTAACAGCACCAGGTAGTACACCAGGCAATTGCTTACTTCAAGCAGCCTTATTTTCTCTTTTCTCAGCTGCCTTCATTTGCAAATCCTATTTAGTCTGAACTCCAAAAAAATGGCAAAGTAAATACAATACATTCACTCTTTGTTCTGGAGTTCTTTTGAATTTGTGTCTAAATATCTCATATTTTTTGGTACTGCTCAACCCAGAAGGCTGAGTAGTAGTATTTATTTAAGTGTAAGTACTTAGCACTTATGAAGGGATATTACATTGCAGTCTCCTTCTTAAAGCAGAACTCATTGGGATTTATGACCACATCAGAGCTCCCATTTCCATAGCCTGAGGCACATCTCTGTTGATCTATGTGCACTTTCTTTCTACGTCACAAAATTCTAATGTTTTGGAGCTCTGATAATCAAATTTCTCTGAAAAGTTAAGGAGAATTACAAAATAAAATCACGGTATTTCAGTTCAGTATTGCACTAACAGCAAATTAAGAGACAAAACCGAGATGCTCTAGTAGAAGCAAAGCCATTGGAACATCCACAACCCTTCTGATACTGAGATTTAAAATCTCGTAACAAAAAAAAACCAACCCAAAACCTTAGCTTACGTAGAAGTCTCCATGAATTATATGAAGCAATACCGGAACATGCATACAACTGCCAGCCTGAATACCTGCATTAGACAGGGCTAGATACACAAACTAATTTAAATGTCTAAGTTAACGGGGTCCAACAGGCCATCCATGGGTGGAGAGCTATGCGTTAAGAAGGAACAGCATAGAGAGGCTCAAGGAGCAACTGAACAACTCTGACTCTGCAGCCTGTATGAGAGATTTCAGCATCCTTGAGGGCATGCCCTCAAAGGCAGCATTAGCCATTGGAGTGGGTCCACTACTCTCCCCTTTACTTTGGCCCAAAGCAGGAGCCCTCTCGCATCAGCCATCTTTCTGCAGGAGCAGAATTCCCAAGCCAGTGCCCTCATTCCATGTGCCCTTTCAATGACAGTAGCCTGAGAGACAAAAAAAAGGGACAGGGTGAAAACGTGATTATTAGGATGCAGAGAGAAGGCAGGCAGTGGAGAAAGGTAAACAGTAAATGGCAGCTACGTGCAACAGCTGACATGCAGGAAGGTTTCCATGATAAGTGAGAACACGAGAGGGGATATTACATGCGTGGAGCAGTGATGCAACACCCAAAGCCAGTCCTCAGGTCCTCAAGGTGAGGCTGCTTTCTCTTCTCCTGAGCCACAGCATTTGCTGAATCATGTTTAGTTTAGTATTTTAGCTTAGCTAGCCGAGTCATCGTATCTGTTCCACCGTGTTGTACATAATGGACAGATTATCTACAAAGGACAAAACAATTCCCATCATTATCAGTAGACTCCTGCCTTTGTACTAGGCACAAGCTTTTGCCAGCTTCAGAAATCATGACACTCTGAATTCCCTTGCAGAGAAAACTCTTACAACCTATGAGAGGCAGCGTCTCCTGGCTCCTGCGGGTCTAGGAACGCGACGGGGCCGGATCCAGGAGTGGCTGCCTCTCAGCAAAGCCAGATACTCCCTATCAACTGATTAATTCGATCAGTCCTCCGGGAGAGACAGCTGCTCTCGACATCTCACAGCACAGTGCCTGCCAGAGCTCGGTTCCCATGAATTCCTGCAAGCTTTCTCCTGCAGCTGCTTCCCAAGGAGGCTGTTGGTATCGGGTACTTCAACATTCGAAAATGGCAGAAGGGCACACTTGCTTCCTTTTAAGCAGGGACTGTAAATGTATACTCATGAAATGTGTTATTAGTCAATCAATAGGGGCAGTATATAATTGTTCTTTGTTGGGCTCTTCAACTGTTTCTCCAGATATGCAGCGTAGGGCATCGCTGTAATTACAGATGCCATTCCACTGAAATGTGCTCTGAATTACATATTTATCTATATAGTCATTTTAAAAGGAAGGACATGCATATTTTAAAATTTGTTTACAATTTTAAACTGGAAATGAAAATTTATTTCTGAAGTAGATGGCTTCACATTTCACATCTGAAGTAATTCTTACGGCCCAGCTGAATTTACAGAAAAGGGAAATTTACATCCAGCTGCTTGAACTGATGTAATTAAAAGCTGCTATAAGAGTCATACGTTACTTGGAATCCTTTTAAAAAATACTGCATTCACATACCAAGCTATTTGGAAAATGTTGTAATGTAGGTGGGTTGCAGTTTATTTGGTTAAACTGGGTTTCTCTGATCCAAAAGTAATTAATTGGAATTTTTCAAACATGTTGACTGGCTTACCGTAGATCCTGTGAGCCTCATTCCCACTATAAAGAATTTCAGCACATGGAGAAGTTGATGCTATCTTTTAGACTGTGTCCACACGCCGGTGAAAAGACAACTAACTTCCCAAGACTCAGACGGCAAATGCAGAAAAAAAACAGCAGTGGTATTTTATTCTTGTTTTAGACACTGCAAGCTGTGGCTTTAATTATATATGCTGCAATTTTCTACATCTGCATTTGGCACACTTCTGACACGGAGGAAACACCTTAGTAGTTATATTCTGTGTTACTTAAGTAATTACATTTTCCCCGCTCTGCCCCATGCGCTGTCTCCAGGTAGTTGTGGAGCACTATCACATCACCTGCAGCACTAATGAGATATTGTATTCAGCAGAACTTGCAAGAGCAAGTTTTTTCATAAGTCTTTAGAAATTTAAGACCATGGATTTTAGCTTTGAGGGCTAAATGCCCAAAGGCTCTTTTAAATTCTTCCCAAAATTAGACCTTAAAAAAAATGCCTCGATATTATTTCCCTGATCATATCATATCTTAGTAAAAACAATTCCATTTAATACACCATAGAAATAAAGAATGAATACTCTTGAAAGTTTTCTTGTGTTCAGATTAGCAGTGGTGGCATGTATTAGAAATACTCATGTGAATATATGGTAGTTAGAAGACAAACACTACGGCTAGAGACATTTGAACATATTCCCAGCCGAGTCCACATCTGAACAGCATAGCTGTCAGCACAGAGGCTGCTGAGGCAAAACAGGGAGTTATAAGGAAAGAAATGTCTCTTCCCAGTTGTCTGTGGAAGACATCTTCGATGAGTCTACTACAACACAGGAGCAGGAGATGGTGCAACAGGTCCTTTTTCTGGGGTGAGGAGAGGGAAGGAGGAGCTTGTGGATTGAATAAAAAGAAATCTATGGAATAGTACGTGGTAATGAAAGTTTAATATAATAAAGTATAAACTAAAGTTTAATATACTTTAGTAAGTGTTGATTTAGAGTGAAAAATTTCCTATGTGGCTGAGAAAGGGAATCCTGATGGACCATAACATTTGCACAGCCCCTGTCAACCTGATTATAGACAATGTTGTTACTCCTACAATTTAGTCAGCATTAAATTTACTACACTTGGGGAGAAGGGAAAAAAAAAAAAAAAAAAAAAAAAAGAGGCAGCTCAGAGTTCTGGTTACTAACAACTCTTGCACTTTATAAGATTATTTAATTCAATGTGCTGAAAGGAAGGCCATGCTCAGATGTTTGCCTAAATTTTTAGTGATGACTGGTAAATGTGTATTCAGCCTCAGCAGACATAGCTATAATAGATGCACCGATCCTAAACTTTTTTCTTCAGTGAAAACAACAGCCATAGCTAAGACTGTTCTGTATCTGCTTCTGTACTTCTTATTCGCCCCATCACTCCTACATTCTCTGATTCAGATACTGTTCTGTTCCATGTCTTTGCAGACAGCACCACAGAAATATGAACCACTGAATGATGCAACCCTTGGGTAGCACTATAATAAATTACATCATAAGTTTTGATGCAACTATACATGTCATGGAAGGACCAGCTGAAATGCCCTTTGCCTCATATACTTTCATTTAAACTAAACTACCTGATATCATGGTTCTAGGGGAAAAAAAACATGCTGGAGGAGAACATAAACCCCATACTGTTGTCCCCCTGGGTTGGTAGAAAGCCTAAAACAAAAGCTCTCCCAGTTTATGTCAACAGACTTAACACTGAAACCAAAGCTTAATCTTCCTTAGACTTTCAGAATTTACAAAATGATTACTCTCGCTCTGATTGCAGCGTGACCATGATTTCATCTGTGTGTGCTATAAAAAAAGAAGTCATCGTAGTGCCAGCAAGTTGTTAAAATTTTGCCCCATAGTTACTACTATAATAATCAATTTATGTGGGCAGACACAGATAAATTATTGGGATGTCCTAAAGAAATGATAACCACATTTGTTTAATGCAGAAGATACAGTCTTTCTAGAACAGTTTTTTCTTTTTTACTCCTCAATATTATAAAAGTGCTGGACAATTATGTTCTCTGGAACCAAAGAAACGCATGCTGAGATCTGATTGTTTAACTGCCTTTCTCATATTAAGATGTGAGCGAGAGCTTACGCTGTAGTCATACTGTGTTTAAGCAAGAGCTGATAAAAATGTAAAACCCTACATTAAAATAGTAATGTAGGCTTCAAATGACACCGTAGAAAAGTGAAATCAATCTATGAAATTTTAATGAAGGGGTCCTTAAAAAGCTGAAAGAGAAAATGCTTATTATCTAAGGTTTCCATTAGGTACTGTAATTCTTATTTTCCCAGTTTAAATCTAATTTTTAGGAGTATAATATTGAAAAAAATAATAGGAAAGAAAACATGTAAGACTACTCCCAACCTGAAAGTCAAAGCAATTGCTAAAAATTAATGAAAACATGCACACAATTATATTATTTTCCAACCTATTCTGAAATAATTTGTTTTCCCACTGCTGCCAAATGTAATCTGATAAAAATGAATGGAAAATAAGCATTTGTAAAGGAGGCATGCTAGTTACAAGAAAAATACAAAACTTGCAAATCAGTTACGTTTGAAGTGCTTATTGGCAAAACTACACTGAAGAACTAATCAAGAGGCGTTTAGACAAAACTGGTTTGTGCTTACTAAGTGTCCAAATACCGTCCAGTTAGCAGTTACTGGTTGCTCCAACATGAATATGGTTTTTTACTTTAAGTTTACTGCATATTCACCCTAGTATTTAGTTTCCAAGAAATTTAAGTACAATATTTAATGCTCATTCCCATTTATGTCTAAAATATTCAAAGTTCTGTCTAAAATATATATTTTTGCATTCATAAAATTTAGGCTAAGGCTCAGTTAGAGTAATAGGGAATCTTTCCCCTAAACGTTTCTTGAAGAAGAATGTTGTCTAATTTAAATGGCAAGTGCAGCACATAGGAACTGACACGTATGCTTTTCAGCCAACTGAAGACTAATACATCTGTTTAAAACATAACCAATCTCTTTAAACAATTAGACAATGAATTAACAGATGGAAACAGTTGTCCTCTCCTACAAAAGCTCTCTTGACTTTAACACATTTAGTTTTTTTTACTGCAATTCAAATCCACAGACCAACGCTGAAATGACACCTCAAGGTGACGATGTTGAAATTCCATGCTCACTTGAATTCCTTCTTCTTTGCCCAAATACCTAGACAATCGTTTCAAAATTGAACTTTTGGTGTAAACAGCTAGCAGATGCAGCATTTCACCAAAAAATCTTACAGTAAAAAACAAAGTGAAAGTTACTATATTAAGCTTTTTATCAGGGTTACTGTAACACATAGGTGTAGATGTCCATATATCTACTCAACAAACAGACTTTTGTTAGATGTGGCAGTAAAAGCTTAAGGTATCTTTTCCTCCATGTCTTCTTTGCAGATTATATAGTTTGCAATTTTACAGAGATTTTTTTTTTTCTGCTCTCTTCCCCCTTTAGATAATAGGAATAATTTCTATAATCCTCTTTTTAGGATGCTGAAGCTAAGTATGTTCTCCGGAGTAACAGGGAACCAAACAGTAGTTTCTGTAACTATGAACAAAGTCGGTGATATTCAGCCATTGCCACAGAGCTCTCTAAAAGGACATAATCTCAATTTGTAGCTCTTTTGCCTCTCGTGCCCTAAAAATCTGTACATTAGAGATTTCTAGAGTGTAGTCAAACAGAAGGAGAAAAATTTTCCATGTAAAGAAAAAGACATCTTCTCCCATAACGAGTAAGTTCTGGCTAACATTCCATCGGTTGGTGTTTGATACATTTAAGAAAATAATGTTATGGTGAAAGTTCTACTATCATATCAAACTCACAAGAAAGAATCAGAAACTACAGATTGGCTCCACGGCACAAGAGGAAAAAAACACATGACTTCTATTTCTCTGAATGTCTCTTATCCCCACAGAAAGCCTGTGCAATTCAAAGCTGAACTACATTCCTGAACTCCTTACAAAAGCCTAAGAAGTTGCTGCATGCAGTAAAGGGACAGTATGTTCTTTGTGTTCTAAAGGCTGCACAAAAAGCTTATCTTTTAATTTATCTAAGAATTAAAAAAAATTAATAACTTTATGCATACTATTTATATACTTTTTTTTTTGTTCATTAATAGTAGAAGTATCTATCAGGAAAAAACATAGTAAAGAAATAATGAAAAGCTCTGCTAAGTCTCTGATGTCCCATGGCACTGGGCAGAGGCCTCTTTTTTTGGCAGAGTTCAGGTGCGTGGCTTGAATTCTTAGCATCTGTAAGACAGGTAACATTTTTGGCAAGATGGCAGCTGTTTCAACCTTCTTTCCCTGGTCACAAAATTGAAAATGAAAACTTTTGGTGAGTTTGAAAACCAAGCTCTGGGCATCAGCAGAAAAATGTATTCAACACTGTAGCTATTACAGTGGATGGGCACGGTGTCTAATGCTGCAGCCAATCAAAAAATTAAATTGTGACATTGACTATTTTATGATAACGTCCTTTCTTTCTCAACCTAAGAGTCTGGATCATGAGTAGAAAATCTACAGTGTATAATCAGCCCATTATTAATTTCAAATGGCCTGTGGAAAAATGTGATTTCCCCACTTCTCATGGTATTGCTGAATAAAATTAAGATGTTTAATAGCAGACAGAATGTCAAAGATGTTTAGTAAGAACTGCTCAGCAGTCAGCAAAGAAATGGTTTCTCACAACTGATGTCATTCCTGGACTGTTCAGGTATGTGGTAAAATTTGTAAAAGTAGACTCACTGCATCCTGCTCTTCCCAAATCAGATCAAGAGATGCATCTTAAAATGGCAGAAGAAAGTTTCCTCTGTTCTATAGTCACAGAAGCAAAATATTGATGATATATTTTCACATCTTCTTGTAAACTGACACAGAAGTATCTATATTGAACACCTGAAGTAGTAACTTACAACATGCCTAATCCACAGCAGCATTACTACGTACAAGTGCAGTTACAGATAGTATGAGATTTACTAAGCACCAATACTAGTGTAGTAAAGAACATACTTCACTGTCCCTACCTAGTTATGCTGCACCTCCTATTCCTCCCTTCCTCTCTCCTTTTCAATTCTCTGACAAGCTTGTTGTTCTGACGGGAGGAAGGGTACATGGAGAACAAATCCTTCTTGCTTTCTCCTCAGTTTTCAATGTTTGCTCCTACTGCTGGGGCATGCCAGAGCTGCCATGAGGGTCAACAAGTATTGAGTGCAGGAATGCAAGTCAGGAGTTGCACGATTGGTGGCAAAGGAGGTCCTAGCATGTTCTTGCATTAGAGCCTTGGTGTAAGACCAAAATCCTCAGATTCCCAGAAAAATCAGATTAGCTGGGTAGCAAAGGCTTTATCAGATAAAAAATTTGTTACTGCAGCTATAAATCCCTGAAATTCTAATTGCTTCTTATTCAAAAATTTCATTGCCTGATGGCATTATAATACTGACATGCAAAATTACGGCATTATAATACTGACATCATTATTCCAAAATAAATTTACAAAGACACATTAAGACTGTAAGATGAACTAGGAGATGTTTTTAATCCTATGTACCTTTAGGCCATGATAAAAACAAAGTTATTAGCAAATTTGAATCAGGATCGATTCCTCCTTGTAACTTTGAATAAGCCAAACACAAAACTTTGTACTTGAAGACTCCTGAAAGCTCTTTTGCAGAACACTGTCTCAGATTCTGGTATGTTTATATCCAAGAGCTTGGTCTGGATCAATATTTACTAAGGAATGTTTTTGCAATTGGTTATATGAGCAATTCCCCTTCCTTCTATAAACACCATTCTAAGACAGAAACAAAGATTGTGACAGAAATGTTTGTCCTTATGGTAAGTTCCAAAATCAATTTTTCAGCAGTAATGTGGGGCTCAAGGTCAGTCCTAACAAGGGAAAAGAAGCCATCTTTGTGAATTTTTCTGTAATTCTTTATTTTCTTCATCATCAAATTGCAATTGCAGGCACAAAACATATCTACTAAGATGTTTTTTGTAGTGTACACACATTTGGCTGCAATTGCACATTTTTACTACAACGGAAAGTGAAGACCACCCTTCAGCAGCAGAGAGGCTCATCATTAATTTTCATGTTACTTCAGGCTTCTTCCCTGTTTCCAGCCATCATACCACATGCATGTGGCAAATTTTTCAACCCCACTAGGAAAAGTTTTGTTGAGTTTTCAGATATAAAATTTCAAAAGTTGGCAGGATAAACTGACACAATGATTTGTGAAAGTCAGTAAACAAGACATACTCTGCTTTTAAATAAATTAAGCAGCTGTGTCATTATACTGCATCCCTTGTTTCCAGTAACTTTTTAATCCATTGAGCAGCTTTTACCCACTTTCAAAGTTGGTTTAAGTTAAAATAGTACTTTTTTCTCTACCCACTGGCAGTGAACTGGAAGAAAATAAACACAAGTTGTGCTTTCACATAAAGGAAAAGACAGGTAGAAGGCAGCTTATATAGATTCTGTCTGGCAGCAGCTGGCTGTTCACCCAGCACAAGTTTTGACTTGCTTAGTAAGATGTGATAAGGAAGCCTGGGAGACAATAGGATAGAAAGTTCCAAAGCATAAAGTCCTTTGGAAATTTTGCTTCAAAAATTATGTTATTCACAGAGCTAGTGGCCTGCCACAGTTGTAGCTTATTTTCTGTGGAGAAAGAGAACAAATTGGAGGTGTATTTCTACTCTCTTCCATTTGACGATACACAGACAGCTGCTGTTTCCTATCTCACAGTCAAGTGTGAGCTTAAAAGAAAGGTCATTAACTACAGCTCACGACTGCTAATCTCACAACACAGCTTCTTCCTAAGAGCCATGACACCAGAGGTAGCATCATGGAGAATCCAAAGTCCTGGATATGCCATGAAGGTTATTGTTTTCCCTGAGGAAATTCAAACACCACAGGACTGAGGAATCTTATTTTCACCTGCTTTGACACAAAACCACAACAAAAATCTCATTAAAGATTCTATCTTACTGCAGGTTCCTTGAAGCAGAGTAACCTCTAACAAGCAACATGGACAAGAGGAGAAAAAAATTCTCACACGATCTTGTACGCTTGTCATAATCTTTTTGCTAGCTATAAACATCAATGTTATGTTTAAGTGTTAAACTGAGCAACATAAATGTCCCACTGATTGTCAAGGTTCTCTTGCCTTTTTTCTACAATCTCAATTCCTTTTAAGCACTATGAAGAACAGCAAGGCGATGTGGTACTGTATCTACCTTCTCAAGGCACTGATTAGAGGTGAGGTACTCACTTCTCTTTTGTTTCTCGTCTTCTGCATGTGTGTTTTAGATCTTTGGAGATAATTTATGCGTCTTATCATGAAAACCTTTTGTTCACTGCTTAAAGCCACAGATTAGAACAGGTTCATCTGAAAGATCTGCCAAGGAATGCTCAGGTGAGCAACTTCCAGCAGTTTCCTGCTGGTGACAAGATCTGGAGCCTAGGAACTTTTTTTGAACTTAACCATAAGAAAATTCAAGAGATATTAATCTTTTAATAAATACATGGTAAGTACAAAAGATTCAGTGGGAGTTGAACAGTATACATCACTGGTGACAGATAACCTGTGAAGGTCGGGTTGGATGGGGCTTTGAGCAGCCTGATCTAGTGGAAGGTGTCATTGGCCATGGCGGGGGGGTGGACTAAGTGATCTTTAAGGTCCCTTCCAAGCCAAACCATTCTGTGCCTCTCAAGAAAACTTATGAAAATGCTAATCTTAAAACAGTCCTGCGTTGAAGTAAAAGTTACGTACAAACCTTTATTTGTACATGGAACCCTCTTCTTTTCTTAGCTGTTCCTTTGTTTTTCCTTTTAATTTTAAAATCCTATCTGCACTGCTCATATAAAGATCTTCCCCTTAGCGGAGAAAGATTATTTCACAGCACAGCTTTAACCCAAATACAAGTCTTTAATTTATATTCTCTGTATGTAGAATGAAAAAAAGGCAGACACCATAGAAAACAAATGGCAATATTAATATGCCTCCAGGTCAACTCCATATACACCATTCATACTTTTCTTTAGCAAACGGACCTAGGCCTCTGACGCTATTCCTGAAAAACGAGAGCAGTCAACGTCAGGACTCAGCTTACTGCTCAAGAAGCAAGACGTCAAACAACATACCCATTAAATCAGAAGGTCAGAAGAGACATAAATACTACCCTGACAGACACTGCACGGAAGACCCGGGCTACGCCGGTACAGACGGAACACGTGCCGGGCCGGCGGCGGGTGGGGCACCAGGGGGGGCGCAGACACGACCGCTTCGCCTTACTGCTAGGCCAAATGCTAAACAAGGCTTTACCAGGATGGCTCCGCTCCCGCGGGCTCGCTGCCCCGCGTCGGGGCGAGGGCCTCGGCCTCTGAGGGGATTCAAAGGCCCGGCCTGGATGGGATGCGAGGGGCCTCTGGGGTGCCACCGGGCCCGGGAAGCGTCGCTCGGCAGGGACGCGGATTGCCGGGTGGCGGGGAAACCGGCAGTGCCGGCGGGAGGGGGAGGGGGCCGGGGCCGGGGCCGGGGCCAGTCCCGCGGCGACCCCGGAGCGGAGCCGGCGCCCCCCGCCCGCCCGTCGCCCCGCGCTTACCATGGCGACCCGCTCGCAGCCACATCACACTTCCGGCGGGCGGGCGGTGGAGCGGAAGCGCGCCCACGGGGCGCCCCGTTCAAGGGCATGGGCGGGGCCTCTGCCGGGATTGGCAGCTGCCGACGTCAGCGACCGCGATTGGCAGGAGCGGCCGGAGGAAGGCGGGACGGAAGGGCGAGCGCCATCCTCATTGGCTGTTGCGCGGCCACCGGGAGCGCGGCTTCTTCGGGTAGGCGGAAGTAGCGGGAGGCGGCGGCACGGGAGGAGGAGGAGGAGGAGGAGGAGGTAGGTCGGGGCGCCCCGCCTCCTCCGCCGTGAGGGCGGTGGCCGCCGGTGGGGCTGGGGCCAGCGAGGCCGGGGCCAGCGAGGCCGTCAACTGCCAGCGGGGCCGGGGCGAGCGGGCCCGACCCTTAGCTGAGCCGGTATCAGCGCAGGCCTTTCGGAGCGGGTGCTGTGTGCTCTCCCCGCTCTCCCCGGGCACGTAACGGCCACGGTGTCGCCGGTGCCAGGCCCAAGCCCAGGGCAGGGCGGCCGTTCGGCCCTCGCCTGTCCGCGAAAAGCGGGGTGGTTTTTTTTCGGTGTTTTGCTGTTGTTTCATTCCTGCTGTCGGTTTCCAGCGGGTGATGCGGGGGCTCCTGTGTCCCGCACCTCCCGGCCGGCCCTGGCTGCGGGGCAGGGAGCGGGTCGGTTGTCTGAGGGGCGTGAGGGGGTGGGGGTGCCTCTTGCTAGTGGAACAGAAAGAACGCCTTAATAATGAGGCTATTCTTCATTAATTTGCTTTTTATCGTAAAGTCAAGGTCCTGGTCTTCCTTAGGGAAAATCCAGACTGGCTTCCCTTCGGGAGGTAGTTGAGGAGAGGGAGTGGAGTGGGCAGAGCCTGGTCTTTCTGCTGCAGTCTTGCCTCCTTGTATTTTTGCTCTTGTCCTGTATTCTCTCTTTGTAGAGGTTTTCATCTTCTTTCCTTTTCTGTAATTGCACTTAACACATCAAGTCAAGTTGAAAATGCTTAGGTAAAGGTAGTATATTTCCTTGTCGTAACCACAGTATATTTTTCTGAAACTAAAGACACAAAATTATTAAAAGAGCTAAATATTCTCCATGGGTGGCCTCTTATACTCGTGTATAAGAGAACCCCATACAACTAAAATCTGCGGTGACTCTTGCATTTGGCAACTGTTTTTGAGAGTGCCTGCTCTACCATTAAGCCATACAAAAGGGATAGGACTTCATTGTGGCTCGCCATGAAAAAGATGTGGCATTTGTTTTTTAAACCAGGAGATTATTTTTTTTTTTAAGGAATTACCTTTGATGCTGTGAGGGACTTCAGTAAAGACTATACGCATTCTGAGCAGTTCCGTGGAACAACTTCGTTGTGATTAGTTTGTATTTAGGTTAAGGCGCATAGGTATTGCTGCCATGACAAACCTCTGTTCTGAAGTTCTATGAACAATCTGTTCCTCCTTTTATAAGTACACTTTATCTTACAGAACTTGAAAAGCCTTAACCCTTTCAAAGATGATGGCTTTGTTTTGAGGTCTCTGTCCTTCTGTAGCTTTCGGTACTGGGGCCAAATTGTTTTTGCTTCTCTGTTGAGTGTGGGACAGGTTTTGCTTTTTCCCTTGGTAAGAGGAAAGAAATTTTTGATCCAACCAGAAGAAGTTGTGATAACATTTGACATACTTCCGGAAGTTGCTGTAGGAGGCTACAGGGTAATGAGAGTATGTGTATAAAACATGTTTGTATACTGAAATCAAGGCAATATTCTACTAAAGCAAAGTACTTTAAGGCAACTGAAACATACAATCCACTTATAATAATAGAATTGTTTAGGTTGGAAAAGACCTTTAAGATCATCAAGTCCAACCCTTAAACTACCACTGACAGGTCCACCACTAAACCATGTCCCTAAGCACCACAGCTACGTGTCTTTTAAATACCTCCAGGGATGGGGACTCAACCACTTCCCTGGGCAGCCTGTTCCAGTGCCTGACTACCCTTTCGGTGAAGAAGTTTTTCCTAATATCCAACCTAAACTTCCCCTGGTGCAACTTGAGGCTGTTTCTTCTCATCCTATCACTCGATACTAGGGAGAAGAGACTGACCCCCACCTCGCTACAGCCTCCTTTCAGGTAGTTGTAGAGAGCAATAAGGTCTCCCCTCAGCCTCCTCTTCTCCAGACTAAACAACCCCAGCTCCCTCAGCCGCTCCTCATAAGCCTTGTGTTCTAGACCCATCACCAACTTCGTTGCCCTTCTCTGGACACGCTCCAGCACCTCAATGGCCTTCTTGTAGTGAGGGGCCCAAAACTGAACCCAGTACTCAAGGTGCAGCCTCCCCAGGGCCAGGTACAGGGGCACTATCACCTCACTGGTCCTGATGGCCACACTATTCCTGATGCAAGCCAGGATGCCATTGGCCTTCTTGGCCACCTGAGCACACTGCTGGCTCATGGTCAGGCAGCTGTTGACCAACACCCCCAGGTCCTTTTCTGCCAGGCAGCTCTCCAGCTACTCCTCCCCAAGCCTGTAGCGTTGCCTGGGGATGCTGTGACCGAAGTGCAGGACCTCGCACTGAGCCTTGTTGAACCTCATACAGTTGGCCTCGGCCCAACGATCCAGCCTGTCCAGGTCCCTCTGCAGGGCCTTCCTACCCTCCAGCAGATCAACACTCCCACCCAACTTGGTGTCATCTGCAAACTTACTGAGGCTGCACTTGATCCCCTCATCCAGATTGTTGATAAAGACATTGAACAGAATTGGCCCCAACACTGAGCCCTGGGGAACACCACTTGTGACTGGCCGCCAACTGGATTTAACTCCCATTCACCACAACTCTTTGGGCCCTGCCATCCAGCCAGTTTTTTACCCAGGAAAGAGTATACTCATCCAAGCCGTGAGCAGCCAGTTTCTCCAGGGGAATGCTGCAGGAAATCTTGTCAAAGGCCTTACTAAAGTCCACTAAATGCCACTAAAGAAGGCGTTAAGTACCTCAGCCTTTTCCTCATCTTCTGTGACTGTGTTTCCCCCTGCATCCAATAAAGAATGGAGGTAATGCTGGTAGTGTCTTTTAAAGAGCAGCTTCATTTGCAGCAGTAACTTTGGTAACTACAATTTTGAGTTCTCTGTAAAATTGTAGTTACAGATTCATAATCACCAAAATGACTGGAATGTTTTTCAACATAAGCAGATGTAGAATTTAAGATGGGTTTTCTTGTAGAACTAGTTTCTCTGTCTTGTGGATTTCAGACACTATATTGATTTTAGATTTGTTCTTATTTTTCTGGAGATTGTGTAAGTCTAGTAACTATGAAGGTTCATTAAGTTGCAGATTTATCAATTGATTTAATAGGTAATTAGCAAGATGCATGGTCATTTTGTCATAACATGTTCCTACTTCCTACTGCTGTTTTGCTAATGGATTATATTCACTGGAACAATTTCTTTTATTCACGTCGAGGTTTTGGATGAAAAATGGAATTCAATTAAAATGCAGAAAGACAGTTCTAAAAAAAGCCTTATTATCTGGTATAACCTGATGTTAAAGTGTTTGATTGATGTCACAGTAAAGTAGATTTCTAAAGTGAAAGAAGTTATAACTGTAACCAACGAGCAGTTGAACCTCTAATGGTTACCGTGACCCTAGATTTTAGAGGCAATAATACTTTTGAACTTGTTTATGTGTCTCTGAGATGGAAAAAGAAAACTGGGTTTGGTTTTCCTTTTTGGATTCACTTTTGGTTTCTCAATGTGGGTTAGTTACCAAAATTGAAAAATTATTTCTGTAACTTCAGAGGAGACTGCAGCTGTCCGTTCTCAGTCACACTGTAGTCAAGCCTGCTTCCAGGTGGTCAGCTAGCTTTCTCTAGTTCAGTAGTGTTGTTTGCAAACATACCCTATATGATAATTTTTATATACTGTTATGTACTTTGATAGTTTCTGATAAGCTCACATATGGAATCCATTGCAGATTTTCACAAAAATGCTTTTTATTTAGCCTAACAATTTAATTTTCAAGTGAAGTTTCCAACAGTCTCAACTATTTGAAGAAGAATTTTCATTGATTACATGCTGTATTAAAATACTTTCAGCTGCGTATTTTGCGCTTGTGGGAAAAATACCATTTGATCATTAACGATCTTGTGGGAGCCTTGGTGGCATCATTTAAAAGATAGTTAATTTAAAAGAGTAGAATAACATGACAGTGTCTTTTGGGATGCAGCTGAGATACACATAGGATATTGATTGAAATATAAGATTTCAGGTAGTGGTAGTCCAGTTTCCCTTATATTTTTTTCTCCTAATTAATATATTGTCATGGAAAACCAACTGTAAGTGGCTGAGATAGCTTGATTGGTAGTGTCTACAGGAACTGGCTGGATATGCATTCTTGTCTGTTGAAATCTCAAAATAAATCAGAAGTTTAAACAATTATATTGATCTATATAGCAATATTCAAATAGGTAAATAAAACCATATGATGAATACTGTTTTTATGTGGTGCCTTTTTTTTTTTTGGAGGAGGTTTAATGGTGTTGGCTGTGCTTTGTAGTACATACGTATTAAGAAATGTTTTAGTAGGGTGCTACGCCAGTGAAGAGATTGCATACTGTTCAATTGAGTGTTTAAGCAGTAGAGCATACCAAGGAATTTGTGTGTACAATGAAAGGTAAAAAAGGTGGCTTCAGAGATTAAGTTTCTAGGTTGTTTTCAAATGCAGGAAGACTTAAACCAAAACAATGTCAACTTGCCTGTGGCAGGCTAGGCATCTAGCTTCTCTTGTGTCTCTCAGCTTTCATAAGAAGTAGGAGGGGATTGGAGGAGATAGTTTAAAAATATCACAGGTGGGTGACTGACATGAGAGCTACATCAGTATAAACAATTTTTTTGTGCATAACAAATGTGCATGTGTATATATGAGGTGAAAAAAACATCTGCAAATAAGATATAAATGCAGGGCTTTTTTGTGAGATATGCTAGTTTGAATGATTGGCAAAAGCTGATAATGCTCTTTTTTTGCTTTTATGTCATATCCACTTCTGTTGTTCCTAGTATCTTCAACTAGAAGCATGAATGCATAAAAACTTATTTGCATAGTTGCTACAGCTACAAATTCGTTTAGCTCTCCCACTGGAACAAGGAGGCAGCGGAACATGAGGGATATGCATTATTCAGGCAAACATGTAGTGAGTAGGTAGTGTTATGTATGCCGGCAACGGTATTAGAACATGGCATTTTGTTTACTAACACCGTTTTGTAAAATAACTATCTACATTTGGGTATGGCTCCTCTTTCTTTCTGTTTCCTGCCTCCCTTTGTTACCTAGCAAAAGTGCACACTATATTCACTATAGTAGGATGAACTGCAATAGCTGTAAAATGCTTGGATGTTCCAGCTATTCTGAGCAAGAATGAATACTCAGTCTTCACATCAGAGGTGCTTGGGAGGAGTGCTTTAACTTAATATTGTAACAATGCATTTTATAGAAACTTACTGTGTCAGGTGATGTATGATAAGGAATGTTTATGTAACAATGAGAATTCCTATACCTTAACATTTCTGCTTTTTGTGGCAGATCTCATGTGAACTGCTGTCCTCTATCAGTATGATAAAACTCTGTAAATTGTGTAGGATGTTGTTTTGTAGGACTTGACTAGAGTCTTGAGAGAGTGAGAAATGGATATGCCAGCTATTATGCTATACTTGATGTGGGGATACAGAGATACTGATTTGTAGTCTGGAGTGCCTTTATTTGTTGGATCAGACGATGGTGGCTACGTTGTCCAGATTGTAGAGATAAAGCACCTGCCTTTTACTTTATATGCTCAACATTTTTGGCTGCTGTTATATAGTATTTAGAATGATTTGCTATATGAAGCTATGGCATTATGGGCACTTCAGGAGTTATTTTGACATTGATAGTGAAATGAGTAGAATAACAGCATCTTGAATCTACAAGGTAATTCTAATGAATCTGTTGGTGAAGTACATAAGAACTAAACCTAGCGAGGTAGATTTTAAACACTATTATGGTATACGAAGGTGCATAAAGGATTTTCAGAATTGCCTCAGCATTTAAATTCCATTGATTTCAAGCATTTATCTGGACTAAAACCAGTACATCTAAGTCATTACTTACAACTCACAAAACAAAGCTTTTCCATTAAGTATTATTTAAAAAGGAAGAAAAGATAAAGTCCTATACAACTGATGGGCTGATGCCAGGGTTACTGCACAACTTAGCAAGGTAATCCAGCTTGTTGTAAGAAAAAAAAAAAAAAAAGAAAAATGGTGTCATGGCCTTGCTGTAGAAATAGTTACGCTGTACGTGACACAAGTGACCTTAGCCCCTCTTCTGACATACACAATCCCAGTGTAGCTGCTGCTGGTGTCTTTTCTTGCCAGCAGGTTTGCAAGAACATTGAATAGCTTGCAGTGGTCTGTTTTGACCAATAAACTTCCATTTATGGATGAGATAATTTAAAATGGTTTACTATACTGCATGTTGGCTTCACTATATTACATGTTACATGCTTACGTATGTGCAGTGAGCCTTACAGGGTCACTTGCTGTTTTGTCTCAATGCCTGTTTCTGATGTGCTTGTTATCTTTCAGTGACACTTGAAGATGAGAAATTTTAATCCTTACCTCTTGTCGCCTAGGGCTTAGCAGTAGGTGAAGAATGATTTTAAGAGATTATATTAGAGCTCAGGAGCCCCAAATGAAAAAACACCACACATCCTTGAAGAGTAGGTGGAGTCTCCGGGAGTTTAGGATGAAAGTTTCAAGGTCTCAAACCATTATTTATGTCTTCAAGGTTAATAGGATGCAGCTGTGATTTCTTCACTGTTATATTTGGCAAGAAGTGTGTAGTGCTTGCTGTTATTGTGGGGAACATGTAAAATAATGTGCATATGCATTTAAGTTATGATCTGGACTAACTTTGCTAAACAACAAAGAATCCAATTTAGAAAGCTATTGTAAAATACCATTAAATGGTTCAGGAAATGAAAATTTTTGCACCAAAAGTAGGATTTTCTCTAGTTCCATCCCTGGTCCCTCTGCTGACTTGAGCTGTATCCCTTTCCTGGGTTAAGAAACAGTGTCCTTTACCTCCTACTGATTGTAATCTGGATGTCTTTGTGGATTTTAGTCTTCCCCACCTCCTTTGTCTCTATACCTGAGATGAAAAAAAGGAAAGGTGGCAAAAGGATCCTGTGAATTTGAAGATTATTAGTGAAACTTAGTATCAGATAATGTAATGATAAGGACTGCTGTCCAAGATATGTCATGATACAAAAGATTTACTGGATTACGTATGGTACCATGTTGACACAAGCTAAAGCAAAATTTAGAAAAGAATTACTAAACAAATTACTGTTGTTTGCTAATCTAACGCAGTCACATCTGATCAATATAAAGAACATATCTTACAGGAAAAGTTCCAAGTTGAAAAAATTTTCATTTCATTGCCTAAGCAAGGGCCTCTGGTGTTACTGTTTTCTGAGGCATACTAGTAATTTCACAAAAAATTATTTGATCAAATAGTCCAAATTTCCAAAGTTTGGAAAATTATTGGAATATTTCTGCATCTGCTTCGCAAACTTCTGGGTGAGTTTTGTGGGAAGGGGTGTCCTCCAACAGAACAGGCAGATAGAGCAGAGATTGTAAAATAAATAGTAAAAAAGGGAGACTGATCTTATGTGATTTTAAGAGTGCAGAGACTGAGAACTTTTTTGTTCTTGATCTAGACATCAGCCAAATTGCTTGCTATCTTGGGATGGAAAAATTAATGCAATTAGAGGAAAAGTGAGGCTATATATTCTATCACAGGCTGCATTTGTTTTTAAAAATTATTCAGATGATTATGAAAGAGATTGTTTGTTTACAGGTCTACAAAAGGATCTTAGAGGCCACCCTTTTCAGCACAGTAGCTGGACAGGAAGGAGGGAGCATGGGGCTTTCCAAATGCTGTCAGCTGTGTCAAGCTTATGGTGGAAACTTCACAAAAACCTGAGGAGAGATTTGTGTTGCCTGAGCCAATGAGGGAAGCTTAGACAGTTGTTGGAGGCAGCACACTGTATTGCGTGGGTTTATATTAAATTTCTCCAGCTGTGAAACTTAACATAATTTACAGAGTACAGCACACAGTGGCCATAGGCATAATGGAGATTGGGCAGAAATGTTAATTTCAGTGAAAGCTAGGCATTGCTGTCATAGAGGATAATTATTTTTGGAGATAAGGTGCAAGGAACTAGCTGAAGCATTCTTGTGTGTGTCTTGGTAATGGACCTACTTGACTTACATTTCATAATCTCCTAAAGGCAATATTAGAGAGAAAGGGTTTTTTTGCCTCTGCCTTGGTCAGGGAAGTATATAGATGAAAACTAATCTTTCTTTAATCTTGTCTGTTCCAGGGATTTGTTACATTAACCTTGACCGTCCTAAAAATAGATGGTTTTTTTTTCCTCTTCTTTAAATAATGAGGTAGAGGAGGAATTTTTTAGTGTATACTGTTAATTAGAGGTTCATGTTGTGATTTTGGTGCTTGATGATGTGAAACAAATAAGTGTACTTGTAACATTGAAAGGGAGGAAGATGCAGTGGGGGTACTGTATCTAAAACCATACTGAAACAGTTTGTTGGAGCTGTGGAGCATTGACCTTTCTGCACAAAGGGCTGTTTTTTTGATGCGCGCGTACCTGCATTAGTTCAGAGTCATTGTATTTGTTCACTGTTCCATTTCAGATAGTGGTGTGCAGTAGTGTTTCTGTTTAGCCAATGCAGTTGAGAACCAGCAAGCCCAGCAACATGAAGGTGAAGTGTGACCCAACATGCAGTGAAGCCTAAGCTTAACTGAGACTGATTTTTAAAATATTTTTCCCTTTTGTTCTGTTTCAGTTTCTGCCCGCCCCCCCCCCCCCCCCCCCAATTTTTAATGTCATCATTCCAAAAGAACTGATTTAACTTATCTGGGAAAGCAGTTACTGACAGTCTTAAAACAACACTTTTGAGACCTCTACACTGATGCTCCACATATTTGCCTTGTAATAATTTACACTTTAAGATCTCAAAATTGTGTCTAACTGGTGCAGTATCAAAGCGCTTTTGTGCTATATTTTCCTAATGAGCACCTAATTGCCCTCTCAGTTCAAGTCCCAATGGCATTTTTCCACTGGTATGCCCCTGCTGTGTCCTCATATTAGTCTGCACATTTCTTTTCACTCCAGTGCAAGCTAGCATTCTTTAGTAGTTGTGAGGGAAAACTAATATTGAAAAGCTGGCTTCCTTAAGTAGACCCCCTGCTTGGCATCAAGTGTCTTGGGTAAGGGTTTAATTTTTGAGAGTAGTGTTTTTTTGTTTGTGTTTTGTTTTTGTTTTGTTTTGTTTTGTTTTTTGCCTAGCCCATAGAAAGAAAAAAAATCCCACCACATGAAAGAGTCAGGAAAACTACTTAGAAAAGCAGTGAGCTGATATGTTTTGAAAAGCTTTATATTTTTATGTATAGACCTTATGATGTAAAAAGTACAAGTGACTCTCGTGAAGCTCTTATGTCCTCTTTCCTTTCTAAATGTGGTTTGTAGACGTAGTGCTGATTGAGCCCGAGTGAGTAGATATGTGAGTCATTGCTTAGGGTGTAGAGTCAGTGGCCACTGAATTTGCTGTCTGTTTATTGAAACCATGTCCTTATCTATTTTATCTAATTTTTTAAAACAAAGCTGCTTGTTTGCTCAGAGCTTGGTGAGGTTGTGGGACTCACGCACTGGGCTCCCTCCTTGCTAAAATACTGGCACGTCAGTCATTCTTGGATATGGAGCGGTGCTTCTCCCCTGTTTTGGTTTGTCCAGTGTGCATTATCACAAAGCCTAAGCTAAACTAGTGCCTCGCTTTTCTGTGGGTTTCTTGCCTCTTTTGAAGGTGCTATACCATGGGCCACTAGCATCATATAATCCTATATATATATGTGCCTGTTGTGTTACCTGATACATTGAATCTTATGGCTTGGCATTCGAGGCAGATTAAAGAACCAAAGCTGAACCTGTGCCTGTCTGTGGAAACAGTGGAAATTGATGTTCAGTATGGATGGACACAGATGGATGTCTCTTTGCCTTATCTTCAAACTCTGATTACTTAGCCTAATCTATTAAAAAAAGTAATTATTTTTCAATGCGAAGTGATAAACATGGCTGAATAAAGAGCTGTAAAATTGAAATTTAAGTGCATTGAAAGCGAATATCCCAGTTCATTGAAAATGTCTTGTGAATTATTTTTCTGTGGGGGCCACCTGAAATAAAATGAATTACAATGTTTAAATTAATAAACTAAAGTAGTGTGAGCTCTTTGTTTTCAGGGAGATCAATGTTGCCTTTTCCAGTAGATAAATAGCAAATGGAAAGAAAAACATAATAAAACTTTTGTTAAGTGAAGATGGGGTAATGCAGGAATTTTCTTCAAAGAAAATGCCTTAGGAAACTGTTTAACAAGATAAAGCAATTTGGAGTCTAGGCCTATTTTTTATTATTAATTTGACAGGGATGTGAAATTAAAATAATCCATCTCTTTGAAAAGTCTTGGGTGTAGAGGTGGGAGGAGAGGAGGATATGTAAGCCTTCATATTTATACCTGTTCTTGTCCCACTGAAGTGGCTACGTTTGTTGAAACTTGTTTTTCCAGGTTACTGGGCTCAATTTTTCAAAGCTCTTCAGAAATGTTACATACAGAGTTACATCCATCCATATCTAGCTGACACTGATTTCTTTGTTTCATTTATCCTTGTTCCAGATTTGTTACTCTTGCCTTTGGAGCTATTGTGGATTCAATAGTACTGTATTTATTTGACTTTGTTTCAAATTAAGAAAAAAAAAAGGCAGACTGTTTAGTGGAATCCGTTGCTCAGTGATGTTAAGTCAATCTTTTACAGAAACATGTCAAACTGAGTAGGATTATAGTAGGTCTATACAGGGACTGAAGAATAGAAAACAAGGGAAATCTTGAGGACAGATTTGTTTTGTGTTGAATATCCTGATAAAACTTAATCCTAAAGAAGGCAGTGTTTTGGAAAACAGATGATACCTCAACCAGACTACTATGTTATCCAAATATACATCAAAAAGACATATGTATCTGAGTATTTTTGGATGGGCGAAGGGCAGTTAAAACATGCTGCTTCCCCTGCCCCTCCCCACCCCCCCATCAACTTTCTCATACTCAAATGGATAATACTAAGTTACTGAAAACTGCAGAGACGCTTTTGGAAATGTGACTAAGATGCTAGGAATTCCTGAATCTTGGTTCTTACTAATTGTATACGATAGGCTCAAAAGTTGCATCTGTCAGAATTGTCCAGATTTGTTTCCTTTTTCTGCTTTTATCTGCAAAATATATCATTATTTTAGTGCTGTCTTTTCAGAGAGATTATGGGGAAATTGATACATATCTAGAATGATTTGGGGGGGGGGGGGGAGGATATGAATTATCTTAATAAATAGTCTAAGGTTGCAGTTTTCAAGGGAAGGCAAAACAGGTGTGGCTCCATGCCACCATTGGCTTTGGTAGGGCCTTGGAAATCCAGGCTGACCTACTGCCAAAGTAGAGTTATAAAATATATGTTGGGGCTTGCATCTCCCAGAGGCAACAACGGTAGTGAGTCTGGGTCTTTCAGGCATGCCTGCTGACTTTGCATCCCAGATCTGCCCACTTGAAGCTGGTCTGGTGGTTGTCTTTGATCCTTGCTAGTTCTACACGCATTTTTTAGTAACTTCAGTACTAAAATGAACTTTTTCATCAGGAAATATTATTTCAGTTGTATGACTTAATTTTATTTTTTACAGGTTTATAACATTCAATTAGTGTATCCTGATTTATCTAGGGAAACTTTAGGATTTTTCTAATATGGATTTTGGAAAGTGAAGATTTAACAGCATGCACACGCTGAACTGTTAGCGTCGGGAAGAATTCCTAGAAAAGGGTGAACAAGAAAGGCTTGTCCCTTTTGGAAATCTATCCAGATACTCACTCACTTGCTAGTATATACTAGTATAATTGCCCATTTGGGTGTTTATTTTAATATATGAAGGCCTTTTTTTTTTTTTTTTTTAAACCTTGTTATAGCTTAAACTGTCTCCTAATATAGATGCTTATAAGTAAGCTTGGCAAGCCTGGATGCCTGGAGTTGGTAGTGGGTTAAGTCTGAGACTTCAAGAGGATGAAAGACACCAGGGTGGGCTTTGCCTCCAGGCTACAATTAAGATCAAAGCTTGTTAGTAAGATTCCTACTATAAAGGTTGTTGACTGTCTGCTTCCTTCTGTTTCTCCTCATTTTTCAGCTGGTGACTGTAGTAAATAAGTCTGACAAGGGTTGTTCCTTATCGTAGATTCCAGATCTTTTGTGGCAAATCTTGCATATCCTATTGGCCCATGGAGTCTGACAAGCTCAAGACTGCTTTTTTTGGACAATTGCACAAAAGTATGTGCATGTTTCCAATCCTTTTGTGGCTGCCACGAAACAGTGGGAAACAAGGAGCGCAAATGTTAGCCATGTGAGCCTTGCTTCTGCCGTTGGGTCCGTGCAGACCAAATACTGATTGCAGCTGTCTTGAAGTCAATCTCTTGATCAAATGTTGTTATGCAGGACTGAATTTTTAAAATGGGCCATTCACCTGTCTGCACAAAGTTATAGAGTCATTCAGTCACTTCTTCATATCCAGTGACAATTTTTGATTCACTTCCTTTACCTGCAAGACAAAGTGGCATTATTGACAAAATTGTGATCCTTGTGCTTTTAATATAGAACAAAGTTGAACAAAAGAACAACTAGATAGAATTTAGGTTGCATGTAATATAAAAATGTGTTAGCCCCCAAAATTTCATTAGGAAGCAAAATTCTTTCAAAATTTTGATCTTCTTTAGTCTTCAGATGTTTCTTTAAGTTACAGCTGGAGGTTATTATTGAATCTTTCTTCAGTGTCAAATATTGTGGCCAAGTGAATAGGAGGCTTATTGTGAGATGTAATAGGAAGGATGCTATTTTGTTTTCTTCCTGTTTGTTGGCCCAATCATGTTCTTCCAAAAAGAAAATAGAGGAAGTCCTTATTAGGTTGATAGTAGTTCTTAGATTAACTGAGTCGTAGTTGAAGTTTTTGTCAGATATTTTAATGCTCTTCCTCTTGAAGTATTAGAGTTAATGGAATTTTAAATTAACATGAGAGAATATCAATTTGTTTGAAATATATCTCTAGAAATATTCATAAATATAGACATTATCTTATTTCCCTCTGTTAGAAAATGTGGTAATAGCTAGTTTTAATCTTTAAAAGCAATCTGAGTTTTTCTTGACTCGTTTAAATCTACAGTAATCCACTCTTGGGTGCACACAGCATCTCCTGAATAGTACCTGTTCTCCGATTATTGGTTAACCATTCACTTTCTTCTGATTATTAGATTCTGATTTGTAGTGTATGTTGTGGTGAAGCCAATGACAGAAGGGATCAAATTATAGACTTTAATAGCAGTGTGCTATATGTGCTGGTCTTCTATTCAGAACTCACTGTAGATAGCTCCCTATTTTTCTCAACAAGAAAGCACTTAAGTTAATTGCTCCATTAGAAAGACTTAGTAGCTCTTTCTGATCTGTAAGTAGCCTTCCATGCATAGCTGCTGAAGTTTGGAACACCTGCAGCTGAAGCAATTTGAAAAAAAGCTATTGGTGTGCATGGAAAAAAATAAAGTGCTGAAGTTCAAAATATTATCAATGATGCTGTGTTGGAGCAGCCTAAAAGATTTGGCTTTTGGTCTATGCCTAGTGCTATCCAAAACAACATATAAAATTCTTTGTAAACGAATTTTAAAAGTGTCTTGTTTATTCAGAAGCAACTGTGTACACTGTTTGTTCAGAGAGTAGACTCCAGTCAATTGCACACCAGCCAACAGCTGATTTCTCCTTAGAAAGAAACATTGCCTAATATAGATCATAGAAGCCAAAGACCAAAGGGACAAAGTGCTAAAGATAAACAACTCAATCCTCAACTGTTCGAAGGCCTCAATAAAGCCTCTGATTTACAAATCTGGGGTGGGACTCAACTGTTCCCACCTGCAAACTTGTGTCAGATCCTTGGCTCTAATGTGGTGAGGTGCTGGTATGTGGTGTGACCTCCTGTGCCCTTAAGGAGAAAAAACACTGGCTTTCTTATGGCCCTAATCAATCAGTTTCTCTGCAGCTTTTCTTTATCATAATTAAGTGAGGAAGAAAGTACTGACTGCTCTCATTTTATTGAGACAGTGAATGGAAAGAGCCTAGAGAGACAGCATTGCTGAATATTGAATGGCACTCGAAGGTACTCCTCTGGTCTAATAGACTCAGAGGTGCTTTTTAGACTGCAATAGTGGGGGTCTGATTTCAGGAATTTAGTTTGTTGGGTAGCTATAAAAATAGTCTGGTTTTATGCAATGATTTTTTTTTATAAGCTTCAGCAGTGGCTGCACTGTTAATTAGTGAGGGTGCCAAGATTCAGGTGGCTGTTTTAACCATTTTGAGCATTAATACAGTTCTTACCTATGTCTCTACTGTTCCAACCAAAGATGTGAAAGTGAAATTAACTCTAAGTAAGTTTCAGCTCTCCCTCATCCTTTACATTTTTGGCTGTCTTTCATAACGAAATTATGACTTGGTGGAGATGGGGATGTTAGTAAAACCTTAAAAAGCAGTACCAGCTTCTACAAGCTTGTGTGACCAGTTCTGTGGAAGTTCAGGTCCCAAGTTGACATGTATTTTTCAGACCCCTTTGCCAGTACACCTGCAGATATTTTGCTCTGGCTGAGTGTCTGGCTCAGAGTACTTAAAAAAGCTGTGACTCTTTATGCTTCAACTGTAGGTGTAGTGTTAATGGATTATTTGAGACAATAGCCACAACAGAGAAATGGTTTGGCATTTGTTTAAAAATTTACTAATCATATTTTTAGTGGGACTACTTTTTGAATGTATAAAGGTAGGTTCTTAGACAAGCACATGCAGGACTGGTGGCTGGAATTTTGCATGTGTGGTGGTTATGGCAATGAATTATCCTGTTGAATAACTGGCCTTTTAAAGCATTATTTAGATATTAGATTGAAATGCACATATTTTATTCACTTTTAAATCTACATTTAGAGTTTAGGAGATAATGATGTCAACAGTAACAATTGGAAATGTAACTTGTTGCAGCCTTGATGCTATGGTAATGCTCCAATTTATGTATGTATGACATCTTCTCCTGTGGAAATGACTAAATACTGTGTTTTAACCCCAATCAGCAACTAAGCAGCACGCAGCCGCTTGCTCACTCCCCGCTGGTGGGATGGGTGGAGGATCAGAAGAGTAAAAGTAAGAAAACTCGTGGGTTGAGATAAAGACAGTTTAATAGGGAAAGCAAAATCCATGTGCACAAGCAAAGAAAAGCAAGGAACTTATCTACTCCTTCCCATCGGCAGGCAGGTGTTCAGCCATCCCCAGGAAAGCAGGGCTCCATCACGCGTAACGGTTACTTGGGAAGACAAACGCCATCACTCCAAACGTCCCCGCCTTCCTTCTTCTTCCCCTGGCTTTATATGCATGATCATCTTTTACACACAAGTACTTGATCTGTGAAGAACCACATAGGATTGGCATGTTGAAAGCTGACGAGGTGATGAGAGAATATAGTAAGCAGGCAGGTAAATTGAAATAGGTTAGTTATATGGAGGGTGTTTTAGTTTACTTCAGTTCTTGAAGCATAGAGCAATATTTTTTTTACAGATGTTGCACAAAATTACTTGAGAATCCTGTGAACATACAGCTAGCTTCAGTTATTCAAGTTGGATGTCCAACTTCCTCCTTCTGAAATTCTTATTTTGGAAGTACACCGGTGTACATATGTTATTAAGTTTTGCCTGTAGAGTGGGTGAAATGCATGCACTCACCTTATAGTAAATGAATAAGGAATATGTTTTAGTTAGTTTCTACATTTTTTTCTTTTGTTCGTGGTAATTGCTAGTTGCTAAATAGTTAGATAACTCCTTTGCTATTTTCTGCTGTATTCACGCTTTACCTGTGTGCAGTTTATCCGTTTACTCAACACTACACTAAACTCTGTGGAAGAGTTGTGTTGTTGGGAGATTTGTGGCAGAGGCGTTTGGGGTTGTTTGAGTTTTGGGGTGTGTGTGTGTTTTTTTTTTTTGTTTTTGTTTTTTTTTTTTTTTTTTTCTCCCCCCAAACAGGTTTTAAAAAAGAAGTAAGGTACAATATTTTTGTTTGCCGTGATGTTTGTATATGCTGTGTAGGTCAGACTGATTTTCATGAGGAACGTTTGTTCCTCTTGAAAAGAAGTAAATAATAGCCATTATATACAGCCAAGAATTCTTAAGCTTTTGCTGATGGGTTGGAACAGTTGAGTGCTTGGAGATCTCAAGGAAAGCTGAGCTCTGCTTTGTGAGGCAGTTTCTAAACATGTAGTAATAGCTAATACGCCTCTCAAAAGGTCAGTGAACACAATAGAGAAAGCTGGGAGAAAAAGTATATTCCTTTTATGCTCTCTTGTAAAATTGTTTGTTCAAAGATGCACAATAAAATGTGGAAAAGCTTGACAACTGTATTTTACATTTTATTATGAAATACAGAACATTCTTCTGCGTTGCATCTCCTTAGCATGTTTGTTTTTATTGAAGTTGTGTTTTACCACAGGTATACAAATCATGTGGAAGCTTTCTCAGTTCTGCTAACAGGCTCATCCCTTACACTGGCAACTGACCTCTTAAGAATGATGTCTAAACAGAATCTTCATTTTTAGCTGTTCACGTCACTTGAGTGAAATACTAATGTGTGAAGATGGATGCATGGGAAGCACCGTATTATGATATCAGATGGATTTCATCTCAGGTCTTACAGACCTTGTTAGTGCATCTTTAAATAAATAAATAAATTTCCTTTCCTGTGTGACTCTTAACATCATTTTTTCTGACTGAGGACTGACACTTCATTCTTTTTATCGTCATAGAAATAGAAAATTCAACTCTCTTGCTTTGCTTTCTGTTATAATCAGTCCATATTAAAAAGAAAGCCTCTGGTGCAGGTGGTTTTCACTGAATGCTGCTCTGCTTTGTGATAAGAATCAACTGCAAGCAAAAGCTCCCTATTGAACTCTTCCCCCTCCCCCCCTCCACCCCCTCGCCCCCGCTCTCTCTCGGTTGCATGCAACTGTTTTACAGTCTTTACGTAAAAAAGAATAATTGAAGTCATTTTAACAACATTGTCTTTCAGAGAAGGACTTTTATGAAAATATTTCATAAGAGACTCTGTGTTTTTCCAGAACAAGCAAAAAGCAAAACGGAATCTGGCAGGCAAAGGAGAATACATGCCTGTGTGTTTAAACATACTACACACATTACTTGTGCTTCCTGTCCTGTACTCTTTATTAACCCATGTCCAAGCAGTTAGTGCACTACAAGTCTTTAAAATGGCTTTAGTTTTATAATCACTAATTGCAAAGGCCTTGTTCCAGGCCTCCATGCCCCAGATATTTCATTTTCTGTTCTCGCTTACAGGTGCACAGACATACTGTAGATTTTCAGAAATGGCCAGTTGCTTGGTGATGGAAATAGAACACATTTTTTTGGACTCAAACTAATTTTTCAGTATTGCTTTTAAGTAACTTCTTAGTTTCTGGTGTATTTTCTGTGAATAGAAACATGGAGTATGACATCTGTAATAGTATAAGCAGTGGTGGTTTATGGATGTAAATAGCAAAGTCATGCCTCTTACTGTTGTTGGTGAGAATTTATGATGCTTAGCTACATGCAAATGATTTATCTTCTTCTGCTCCTACCATAGCTTTTGAATCCTAAACTCTTCAGAAAAATATTCTAAACAGTGAAATGTTATAGTGCTTATGTGTACTTAAGCTTTAAGCTAGAAAAATAAAGTTAGTGCTTTGAGTATTTGGTGATGAAAATGTAATGGGTAGTCAGGAATGCTCTAAGTGCCTAGCCAAAGTTCAGCCTGGAATTCGAAGCAGGCACTTTACGTGATGTTCCTCTTATTGTTTAGAAATGCTATTTGTTAGTGCAAGGTGATCTGTATTGTAGTTTAGTTAGACATCAGAAGTAATGTGTTGTTGCATTAACCTTATTGATATCTATAATGAATGTTTGTATTATTGACAACACAGCTGTTGTCTAGCTGTTAATGCAGCTTTATGCTTGAAAAACAAGTCTTATATTCATACATCTTGCTGCTTTTGAATACTGTGCACTAGTCTGGACAAAGGAAAGACATTTTGAAATGTTGCTGGGTGCAGAGTTGAGCAAAGGTCAGACACAGTGCAGCCAATTGCAGTTGAAACTGCTCCTCCTAACGTGAAAATGCCAACTTTTGGGGAGGCCAATGGTAGTTAAGTTTGTATCTAGATTTGGCTCTCAATGTCCATGAGCAAAGAAAGAGCTTCCTGCTGCTACCGCTTGAAGAACAGAGTCCCCTCAGGGCCTGAACTGAGCTTGATTGTGATTACTTATTGCTACACTTTAGATGGAAAACTTGATAGAGCTTTTAATACCTAACCTGTCCAAGCATCATTGTACTCAGTGCATGTAGTTTAAATGCCTCAGTTGCATTTTTCCTGCATTTATCAATACATGCTATTTTTAGTGTGTGAGGGAACATGCACCCTTTTTCATTCACTTCATTCTTCTTAAAAAAAAAAAAAAAAAAAAAAAAAAAAAAGTGAAAGCCCAAACCAACCTAACACTCCAAAACAAACTCTTCAGGTACTGGACAGCATGAAGCATTCTCAGTGAAAATACTGTATGACTATGTTAACTTCAGAATTGGCTGTTTCTTCATTATTCTGTGGAGGTAATTGTCAAATGCAGTCTCAAAGTTCTTGAGTACCATGAGGATTCGTTGTTGTCAGATTAGACTATGTATAAATACATGGGATTGTTTGCAAGATCTTATGTCAAGTGCAGACTGCCAAGTTGCTTTGATATTGAGCAAAAAAATCACTGTAACATCATAAAATTTGCTCTCTGCAACATCCATTTTTTTAAATAGTTTCTTTGGTTGCTGGGACCCACTACGACGTCTGCTTTGCAGTGAAGCTTAGTAGCATGCTTTCACATGGCAGTCTTCCAGATCAATATTGATTATTTTGAATTATGTATGTTGGGTGATAGTAGACAGTGAAGTTAAAAACATAGCCATAAGGAAGTGCTTGTGTATTGTAATTTTCTGTTCCCCAGCTTCCTGACATGTAGTTTCTTAATTTGGGACTATTCAAATATATTTGATTGTTTTCTCTGAAAACTGAATATGTGTAGGAAAGTAAAATAAAATTCTAAGTATGCTTATATTTGTTTTTTTGTTTTGTTTTGTTTGGGGTTTTTTTTGTTTGTTTGTTTTGGTTTGGTTTTTTTTGGCTAGTTATATAAGACTGCTAAGCACCTCTGGAAAATAAGCCATTGGTTATAACAAGATTATCTTACTTCCTAAACAGGTGTCTGGAAAATGGAGAAGACTTTGAACAGAATTCATCCAGTTTCTGATCCAGAAGCAACATATTTTCTACAAGTATCATGGGAAAAAGATTTAGGCACTGGCTTTGGTATATTACTTAGTGATGGTCAATGTGCATGGACTGGGACAGGTAATAATGGAAAGAAAAAAATGTTTTAAATTATTACTGTTCTTTATTATGATTTTTAAACACTTTCTAAATTGTGACCTACAACTTGCATCAAAAACTTTTTATGAGCATTACCTCTCTCCAAGGATGGAGGAGGTGGTGTTCATGGTCTTCTGGGATGTGTTCACAGATCTTTCAAATCTGGAAAGATTGCATGCCAAACCTAATACTAATTCATTTAGCATATGGATATGCAATGTTTTGTTCTTTCTCAAGTATACGATTTCTTGCAATGATGTTGGAGTACTCTTCATGGGTGTTTTCCAGATCCTTGAACAAATGTGTCATGCAAGTTCCATTTGCAAATTATGGTTCATGAAGCATTCAATTAGAGATGTTTTTTAAATGTTTTCCTAAAATCTTAATAATTAAAGGTAGCTGTATTTGGTACTCAGATGACTTTTTGAGAAGGAGAAGGGACAAGAAAATATTTTTATCCTGGGCATAAGTTATAAGAAGAAAAAAAAAAAAATAGTGTGTGGGATTTTTTTTCCCACTCAGAAACCTGAATAAGAGGATGGTTCTCTTAATATGTTCATGCTTCTCTCATTCATGCCTAGTGAAAGAAGGAAAGATTTGTGTGTTCCTTTAGAAATGTGTCAAATACTTGATTAAAAGCCCTTCTATCAGTAGCAAAAATATTTCAAAGGGAGGAAAGAATGATATATTTTACAGCATATTGTAGGCAAAAACATTTTCCTGACTCTTCTGCTGAATTATAAGGAGATGTTAATGTATTTCCTTTCTTCCTTCTCCCTGCCCAGTGGACATTGTTTCTTCCCAGTTCCTACATAAGCCAAGCTTTCAAATAGGCCTAAGATACCTCTCTCCCTCTCTGTTAAAAAATAGTGCTTTGTGTGTATAGATGCATGTATACAAACTATATATATGTGTGTGTATATATAGTTCCTGTGTATAAAAAGAAGCTTAATCTTCATTAACCTTCTTTTGAATACAATTTTTACCTTTTTCTTTCAGACCTAGGAAACAAGACTAACTTAAAATATGTCTACATATGTATTAAATCTGCTCTTCCATATTCTTTTTAACATTTCAAACACATTATTGATTAGGAGGTCCTCCACAAGACAAATACATATATTCCAATGCTGGTTCCGTGTAGTCAGTTATGAAAGGTTTTTCTTTCTTGGTTTGACAATAGGATAGTCAAACTATATATTTTCAAAATAACAAAAAGGATGTTAATGTAGATAAATATTTAACTAATTGAGCATACTGGTTTTTCTGTTAAAAAGCTTTTCTGGTTGTTCTTGTGCGACTAAAATCCCCAGCTTAAAACTCACAAAAGCTGATTCTTTATTATTTTTCTAAGTAAAAGCTATGTTACCATCACTGGTAGAGTATAGAAAAAATACGTAAACACAGTTCTCATTTTGTTAACTTCCTGCATCTGGCAGAATGGCTGGATGATCATTTCCCAAAACAGAGGACCAGTGAAAGCAAGATGACCTCACTCTATTAATAGGAAAGAAAGAAACCCACAACAGTTTAGCGTGAGCACTGGGTACTCATCCAAAGGAGAGCGCTTCTATTTCTTCTGCAAGAATCTGATTAATTTCTAAGGAATTCCTATTGAATTTGTAGTCCTTTGAATAATTTCATTAGGAGTTGAAGTTCTTGTGCATGAGGCTTGCTTACTGCACAGATCTGTGTTTTCATACACTCAATGCTGGTTTTGATCACTTTTTCTAAGTTATTACATTACGTTTGAGACTGCTTAGATTCTGAATTCAAAACCTGGGAGCAGGGAAAGCATTGGTCAGACAATCTTTGCTGTGGGAATTCCCTTTCGGGTTTCTCATGCTGTGCATTATTTTGCTTGGCAAGACCTACCAGGAAGTGAATGAGAGTTGCTGATGGAGTTGTCTTTTATGGTTTTTGTATATTTAATGTGATGTTGAAAAGTGTTAGGAGTCCTATTTAAGGAGGGAAAAAAAAAGTAAATCTTGGGGAGGAGGAGAAGCACACAAATATGCAATATGATCTAATGTATTCACTTGGTATTGGGTTAAAGAACTACAGATATATGGATTTATACGTTTCGTGTTTCTCTAATGATTCATCAGTTGTGCTAGTTTTATAAGAAAAAGGAACATACAGCATGTACAGGCACCACAGGAGAAAAAAACTTATAGTGCTCTATTACAGTATATTAGTATCTTTGTTTTTTTAGCTTTCTTATTTGCATTAAAAGTTTATCTAATTTTTTTCAGTGTTCGAAGCATTGTTCTAGACAAACACTTATTTTTGCAAGTCTTAATGTGTGAGGATTAATGCACAACTGACTTTGACTTAGCAGTTGCTTGCTTGTAGGTCTTTTCATGTTTGCAGTGCTGCACGTTGGCTTTTGCTCTTGTTTATGTCCGTGTATGCCAGCTGCAGATGTGTCTGGTGCATTGGGAAGGAGGCAGTGATGCAGCATTGCAGCTAAATAGCATGGCTTTGCATTCGAAGTCTTGTTTGTAGCACAAGTACTAGCTAGCTATACATGTGGCCCTTTGTCTTAGCCTCTCTCTCTTCATGTATTGGGAAAGGGGTTTACATATTAGAAAAAAGATGGTTGTGATGTCCATGCAGGGAAAAAAGGATTGTTGCACCTTTATCCGTTTCTCTTGCTCTCTGTCTGACCTGTGTTCCCTTTCATAAAGATTTTTTTAAACCCCTACTTAGTGAAGAGGGCTGCTGTTTACTTTTTGCTCTGTTTAAATTTGTCTTGTTGGGTTGTAGGAATACATTTGAAAAGCATAACATGTTCTTCAAATGATGATACTAAAATATAAATTGATTGGAATCATTAGTTTATTAGATGTCTGAGAGTATTTCAGTGCCCTAAAGCTCATCAGTATTAGGCTGTATACAAAAACATTTATGTATGATTCTCTATTACATCTCCTGTAATGGACAGCAGAATACAGTTTCCATTTCGAGAGATGTGCTTTTACACAGAGAGCACATCTTGAGTTTACAAATCTGGAGGGATGTACAGTTAAAATGTGCCACGCTTCTCCCTGGCCTCTTTTTTCCAACCCCCTCCATTTTTTTTTCCGTTCTCTGCAATATAGATAATGCAACTTCAAATGTAAAGATAGAAGCATGTTGTCCAATCTAGGAATACTGATTATGAAGTTATTTTATTTCTGGTTTATTCTAATGGATGCTCCGCAGCACTCCTATATTCTTTTTAATGTATACTGATATTTCTGCAGTTTCTGACATCTGCTGAATGTTTGTGTTGCAGATCTGGTAGAATGCTATGTATTGTGCCTTGTTCTTTTACTTTGTGTTTAGCTAGTATGAGTGTGACAGGTTTCCTCTTGTACCTTTAAAAGAAGAGGGGAGCAGAGAATACTCAATTTTAAGCATTGTCTCTCAAGGAGAATATCGGGAAGTTTGTGACAGACTTCAGACTGCCATAGGCCTGACATTTCACATCTTGGTGTGACAAAGACTGACTTTTTCATATTTATTGGGAATAATTCCATTCCTCCCCCCCCCCCCCCCATAACTCCAAAGCAGTTTGGTTCACTTGCATCCCTTTGCTTTCTAGCTTTTGAAGGACCTAACATGTTTGAATCTGCCTAGGGAAAAATGCCTTGTGCTAAGGGATAACTAATGTGATTCTGACCCACTAATTTATCCTTTTAATTGAGTGTATCTGCAGACTCAGATTTTCCACAGAAGGGGGTAGTTTCTCTGTGTATCAACTGTTTGTTTCCTTGCAGTGGTGACATTAGCATGCTCTCTCTTGCCACCTGCATCTCCTTCTTCACTCAGCTGTTCAGCTATATCTTATAAACAGACTAATAGAGTGGGATGTTAGTGACTGACCTGCCTTATCAGATTTTGCAGACTTATGGCAATAACTTAAGGTAATTAGCAAGGTAGTATTTCTTTTTTGTGTGCACAAATAGTTGATGTATTTGTGAATAGACGATCTAACTGATTATTGTGTCCTGTTATTAAAAAAAAAAAAGGGGCACAAAAAAACCAACAAAAAAACCTAATATCTGCCCCCTCAGTTAAGTCTAAGATCAGTAAAAGTCTACAGGTTTTCCATATTATGAAATGTGTAGAGAGGAGGACTACAAAAGCTGATACTTATGAACAAGGAAGAGCTGGTTGGGTAAGTCAAAGCTGGGGGCAGCCTTTGGTTGCAGTGAATACTGAGTTGGTGGAGTTCAGGATTGTGAGAGGAGGGAACAGAGTAAAAAGCAGGATAACAACCCTAGATTTCAAGAGAGCAGGCTTTGACCTCTTCCAGGATCTCTTTAAAAGAATCCCATGGGATATGATGCTGGAGAGAAGAGGGGTCCAGGAGGGATGGTTGATTTTTCAAGGATCACCTCCTCCAAGCTCAAAAATGGTTCATCTCACGGGAACAAGAAATCAAGCAAAGGTGGCAGGAGGATGGCAGGCATGGATGAACAGGGAGCTCCTGGCTAAACTCAGACATTAAAAGGAAG
The DNA here is from genome assembly GCF_965183815.1 of Platalea leucorodia. Lineage (NCBI taxonomy): Eukaryota > Metazoa > Chordata > Aves > Pelecaniformes > Threskiornithidae > Platalea > Platalea leucorodia. Next base: position 81,260,484 of record NC_138858.1, read on the forward strand.
TGTACAAGAGGTGGAAGCCAGGGGAAGGTGACCAGGGACGGATATAGAGACAGTGACCAAGCATGCAGGGATGGGGTTAGGAAAGCCAGAACCCACTTGGAATAGCATCTGGCAAGGGATGTGAAGGGCAGCTAGGACTTCTGCTGCCTAGTCAGCAGCAAAAGGAAGATGAGGGAGAATGTGGGCCTGCTGTGGAATGGGGCAACAGATTGCCCAGAGAGGATGGGGTGTCTCCGTCCTTGGAGATATTCAAAACCCATTCAAAACATAGTCCTGAGCAACCTTTGTAACTGACCCTTCGTTGATCAGCAGAGTTGGACTAGACCATCTTCCGAGTTCCAACCTCAACCACTGTGAGTCTGTGAAAATAAGCTATAGTTACTGAAAGTGTAGAATTAACCCAGAAATCCTGAAGTGTGTGAGGATATAACTTCACAGCAAATAATTATACATTAATGTCTTTGCTGTATTTTTATATGATGGCTTGATTTGATACATACTGCCTCCTTTGCAATACGAAGTTAGCTACTGTGTCAAAAACATTGGAGAAAAATGAAGAAATTTAAAGAGGCTCATGTTTGATTGAAATGATGTTCTATTTCTATCAGTGTGATTTCAATACATGTACAGCCTTATGTCTCAATATGAAACTACCTTCAAAGGTATTTGTATAGAGAAGAGAGATAGTTATTAATAGAGGTTTTAAGTGGGATACTTTTTTAAGTCACTTGCAGTTCTGTGAAGGGTATGTTTTGTGTTTTTGTTTTTTGTTGGGTTTTTGGTGTGGTTTAGTTTGTTTTGGTTTTGTTTTGTAATTGTTTTTTTTCAGGCTGTCACAAACTAATATCCTTTTGCATATCTTGCTCTCTCAAATGCTAGGTAAATCCTAGAAAGGTCTAAGAGCACGCAGGGGTAAATGACAATCTAGAGCAGTCGTCCTCAGAAGATTGGTCAGAAGAAAAGGAAACACATTTTTTAATCAAGTAAACTATCTAAAATACTGTATTGGTAGGCTACACATTAAAGCCTGCATTACATTATACACATCCTATCTTAGCTTTTATTTAGAGTCTTTGCTTATGTTTGTCTGTGCAAGAAACTGCACTCCTCATTGAGATCACTATTCTGATTAACATTTGGTCTCTGAAAATGCTAAGAAAACAGTATGTAGAACAAAATGAAAAGGAAGGAAAATAACCAGGGGCCCAGGTGGTAAAATCAAGAACTGTTTCTTGTTACTCCTAGTGAAAGATGAGGAGTCTTGGTAAGCTGCCATTTCAGTTTGAGGGTTAACCAAAAGAAGATTTAGGAAGAAATAAATGATCAGAAACAGACAGGAAAGGCTGTCATGGTTCTTAAAGACAGTACATCTTTATTGGCCTGTTCTGTACCGTATTCAACCATTCTTCATCTTCAAAGGAATAGAATAAAATTTTCTTTATAGATCTGATGTAATGCAAACTGGAGACATATCCCCCATTTAGTGGTCCTTGAATGTGAACAGTAAAACATGGATTCTTAAGTACCTGGTGTAGCTTCATTTTCAATTTGATGGTCTATTTTGTTTTAAGGTTGTAAGTTACAAACTTGGAAAACTGGATCAAGAATGTGTGAGGAGACAGTTGCATCTGTTGTCTTAGAGGGTTTAGATTACAGGCTTTCAAAGAGAACTGAGAGGGCACAATAAATCATAGTTAAAACATTCCACTCTTTGTTGTAAAGTTAGTGTTATTCAGAATAACTTTAGGCAAGTAGAACTGTGGACTAGTAGCAATAAACCATTTTCAGACAGGAAAAAAAGGGACAGAATTTAATTCTTATGAAAAACGCAGTATTTCTGCTACATTTCCATTAGTGTCTGGCACACTGATATGTGTCAAGGAAACAATAGTTTCCTAATATTTGCCTGTCCCTTAAGGTGTGTGAGTGTGTGTCTGTACGTACATGTAAATATATATACATGTTCACACACATATGAGTATTTATTTTTTACATGTTTCTTTCTGATAGTGTCTGAAGCTGAAATTTCTAGGGAGGCTGCTGACATGGAAATGAATAGAGGAAAGTATGTCGAAGAACTGAAGAAAGCATTGATAGCTGGAGAAGAATCAGCTGGCAAATATAACTTCGCTATTTCAAGAGATGAAGAAAATATGGAGTGTCACTTTTCCTATGAAAGAAATCTGAAAGATGGCTCTGTAAGTATAGTTAAATGTTTAAATTTGACTGTTAAACTATGAGAAGGACTTTCTCGGTACGTTTCTGTATTTTATTAGGTTCTTTAAAATCAAATAGACCTGTGGTACATATTTCAGATTGAATGAATATTATGAACTCTGCCACGGCCCAAGCTAGAAACAAGTTTGTGGTTTCCTATCAAAACCTGGTATCAATAGAACTATTTCTGTGTTACTTTCTTAAATGCTACTGAGCAAGAGTATTGCTTCTCTATTTAAGTTTTGGATCACTGTAGCGATAGGACGAGGGGTAATGGATTTAAACTGAAAGAGGGTAGATTTAGACTAGATATTAGGAAGAAATTCTTTACTGTGAGGATGGTGAGACACTGGAACAGGTTGTCCAGAGGAGTTGTGGATGCCCCATCCCTGGAAGTGTTCAAGGCCAGGTTGGATGGGGCTTTGAGCAACCTGGTCTAGTAGAAAATGTCCCCCCCCCATGGCAGGGGGGTTGGACCTAGGTGATCTTTAAGATCCCTTCCAACCCAAACCATTCTATGGTTCTATGATTTACATTTTAGTCCTTTTAAGCAGGGTATGCCTACATGTTGGAGCTGCAGTTCAGTAGTAAGCTGATACGTTCCGTAAGCTGTAACTTTGTTTTTAATTCCTAACTTGGGAAGCATGCTTCTCTTTTGAAATTCCAGCCCCCAATGCATTTCTGCTTTGCTTGTTTCTTCTTTCTTCTCTCTCTATACTCACCTAAATGTGGAAAAATATTAAAATTTAAGTAAGATTGTTTTCAAATGCTAAAACCTACTTTTAAAATGAGCTTTTCTAATACTTTAAGTATTTTGGAAGCTAACGCTAAAACTGTTTCCTGCTTGGAAATGCATTAAATTACAACTGGGAATGTGGTTCCATGTTGGTTTCTTGGCTGCAAAAGAAAGGACCCTGCTAAAGCAAGAAAGAAACCAGTAGCATCTGTATCTGTAGACACTTTTGGCTATTTCGGGTTGTGGTTTGGTGTTAAATCTTTTCTGGGGAAGAAGCTAATTTAAGGTAATCCTCCTTGCTTATACTCTTTTTTTTCTTTTTTTCTTTTTTTTTTTTTTTTTTTCTTCCCTCCAAAAATTAATGCTCTGCCTTTCCCAAGGTTTGTCACAGCTTTCGTTGTGCTAGGATAGCAGTTGGGCTGACCGACCACTGAACGACATTAGTGAAATAATTTGGGTTTAAAAAGCACTGACTTAAAATTGCACTTATCCAGTTCATGGCACAGTTCTGCAATCAGTTTCACTAGCGTTCTAGCATTATTGAGGGGAAGAAAATCATGGGGAGAGAATGGAGACAAGATTGCAGATAGAGAAGAGCAGGAATGTCTTGGCCAGATCTTTTTTTTTTTTTTTTTTTCCCTGGGGAAAAAAATCTGGCATGGAGTTGTGTCTGGGAGCAAAGTGTCTAGGGATTGTCTTACCTGCTTTCTTTTAAAAGATTTCTTCTTGAGACCATTGGAACATGCTTTGCTTCTCGTTTGGTTAATTTTGGCAGGTATCACCTTTTAAGAAACTAGCAGAGGTGTCTGACTTGTAACAAAAAAACAAACCAAAACAAATAAACTACCTTCTCTGGGATGTGTCTGTTGGAAGTGGAAGGTGAAAATACTTTTTTTCCTCTAAACTGAAAATAGGCAAAGAATACAGTATAGGTATGGGTCACAAACCTCGAATGGGAATGTGTGTATATTTCACATATGCATACCTCTTAGATGAGATGAGAAAAAACTGACTTTAAACGGGGCGGGGCAATCAGATTACCTAATCAGTAGCAGCTCACTTATGTGCTTATTGTCAAGAGTCTTTGCTTCATTTTAGTAAGCAGAGAAAGAGACTCAGTGGAATGAAGTTTGGCTTCTTAAGAGTACTTCATTATAGGCCTTTTTCCTTGTGCAATGTAGGAAATTACAGCACAATTTGGATCTTGACTGAGGTGCCAGAAGTTAGGTGATGTAAGTGTTCCAATCTGCGTTATCAATATTTCTGTGTATTTACCCAAGGCCTTATGGGCTCTGTACCCCCTTCTTGACACTTCTTGTGCTGTTCACAAAGGGTCTAGGTGAAAAGTACTATATTACAGCAGGATTACAAGGTTAGTACCCAATTGTACTTAGAAAATAAGAGCAATAATTTTAAAAATCCCGTTTTTCTTGTCTGTGTCACACATAATATATTCTAAATACCAGACAGATGAAATACCTACTATATTTTTATTAAGGGAAAATATCTTCATATATGTGGGCCCACCTAATATATGTTTCCATCAATTAAGGCTTACGAGAAATTTAAATCATATGAAAACACCTTTATGTCAATTTGGGAAAATAATAATCTGGCCAAAGAAACTGAAAATACAAAGTGTCCTGGTTGCTATGCATGCTTTTAGCTTTGGGTGTCAAAAGTGTGTTTTTTAGAACAGATGTCATTGCTTGGGTGAACAGGTAGCTTTCAGGTATATAATAGAATATGTTTCAAACATTTTGCGAATTCTCTGTGAAAATATTGATGATGTATATCTTTCAGCATCGGATAAGGAAATTAATCTTCCTGAGCTCTGTACATCCAGAGGACTGAGATTCTGTACATTTACCGCAGAGGAAGCCTAGAGAAACTACTCTGCGACTTAAACATGACTTAAATTCAGTGTGTATCTCTTATTAGTACCTATTTTTCTTGCTGGGTATGAGTCTTTATGTCTTTTGTTCAGTCGTTATGAATATTTTCTCTTTTCGTGTTTCAGCAACTGTATATATACACAAATTACAACCTTCCCAGTCTTGGGAAGAGTGTTGCAGGGCAGGGGCGGGACGGGATGATGATGGCAACATGTGTGTGAAGAGAGGAGAGCTTTTGATTAGACTGTACAGCGTTTCTTTTGTTAGATGTGCTACCTGCAGTCAAACTGAGAGATGTAGTTAGTCCAGCCATGAAGATGTAGTTGGTTGTGTTTGAATACTTAAAGTTTTGCTTAGTCTTAAATAATGCAGTTAACACTTTTTAGTTAAAAAAACCCAAAACTTCTGAAATGCATTGTTATACTTTGTGAGCTATAAAATGCTTATCAATTCATGCAGCTACCTATTATTGCAAGTTTTTTCATCCAGTGAGTACACAGGTGCCTAAAAATAAATCTTGTACTTTTGGAAGATCAATATGCCTTTTCTTAGAGGTTTATGCATGCTTATGTATGCAAACTTGATTATTTTAATTAATTTTGATGAAGCCTACCTATAGCATGATGTTGATCACCAACAGTCACCTATGCCCATGTCAGTCAGTAATTTCCAGTGCAGTGCTCTACCACAGTTCTCCATCCAGTCTGGCTAAACCACTAATTCCTAACAAAAGAGTAGAATTTCTACAAAACAATTTGCCTTTTTTCTGCTGAATACATCATAGATTCAGTTGAGTTATGTCCTGGGTCGTTACTTACGAATGGTACCTAAACAGGCTATCAATAATTGCTGGCTGAAAAGTCTATGAGGTTTAGGTACATGATGGGTATACCCCAGCTGGAATGAGCATGTTAAAAGAATTCACAGTGGTAAATCCTTGCAGCTTGTAAGACAAGTTGCTTCTTATTCTGTCTTGTTGTTAAGAAAACTCATATTTATTTGTAGATAGCATAGTTTAAATGATTAATCTCAAATAACATTCTTGATGCATTTATAATTCACACTAGTTAATAATAGTATGGTGTTTACTAATTTTTGTTACTTTAATTCACGAAGAGAATGTGTCTGAGAAAACAGAAAAAGAGCAATAAACTACAACTAATTTTTTTGTATATTGCATCCATGTTGGAGAATTATACTGCTACATCTGTGTACACCATCTTGGTATATCTGTTGATCCCTGTTTCTTGCCAATAACTGCACATGTGAAACATACTCTGTACATGATGAGTATGCTTCTTATATAGACTAGGAACTTAGTAAACAGATCTAATTTGTCATAAATAACAAAAACTTTCGTACGGTGGTGCATCAGAAGCTAGCATTTAGGATTTTAAGTCTTAAAAAGCAGTGTTTACAGTGTTGCAGATCACTAATCATTATTGACTGATGTGAATTAAAGTTAGCTCTGTCATCAGTGTCACTTGATCTTTCTCTTGATGAGCATAATTTTCAGCTTGATAATTACCCATGTTGAAATAGTATACATATGTATAATATGTAATTTATAGAGACATATGTAGTTTTCAGGGGCTTGCTGAATGTTTAAATCTGAAATACTTTGTTTTCAATAGTCTATTTTTCTGAGATTTTTTTTTTCAGTCACGCGTTTGCTTATTTGTTTTCCAGTCTTCTGGTAGAGAATATCTGTAGGTGATTTTGTACTAGTGACTTGTAATAGTCATTTGATGATGATAAAATGTGTTAGATACTGAATTTTCATTTCCATAACTGTACTAAACTGTGGTATTTGAAATATTTTTTACCTTCTTTGGGGCAGCTTCCTAAAGATCTGCTTCCTTAAAATATAATTATATGCCAAAGCTGTATTGGGTGGTCTGTAGGAGTGCGAATGAAAATAGAGTGATGTTAAGCAATGGGAAAATGTAGGCATATTGTTGGGAAATATTTTCTGATGTAGAAATTTGTTTTGCTGCTGAAGTGCTTGCGAGAGGAAGTGGTAGCAGCCCCATTGCATCAGTCACTTAAAAATGGACTGGACAAAGGAGTGGAAAATGCACTGTAAGTAACTATCCTGCATTGGCAGTATAGTACATTAGATGACTTAATAGGTGTTCTCCATCCCCAAAACCTTTGAATCTCTGTTTGCCTGCCAAGACTACCGTACATGTGAGCTCCATTGGTCTGTGGTGCAATAAATGTTTTCACTAAGGAACTTATATTTACAGATGGACAGACAGACACACAGGTTGAAGAACAATAGGGTGGAAGATATAGTTATTTTAAGTTGCCTCATGAAAACCAATTTATCATCCCTCATTAGGTGCCACAGGTGGGTTGTTCAAAGTTTGTTCTGTCTTTTGTAGTCTAGATGGAACATTTGACAGTGGTAAGTCTGACAGATGATTCTTCACTACAGCAATAAAAGTTGGCATTGCAAACATCTCCTCATTGAGCTAAGCTTACAAACAAGCCCTTGAAGATCTGTTTGGTTTTCCTTTTCTAGCTGATACGGAAGAATAATTATCTCTTATTTGCTTATGGACGTAAATAAGTTTAGAGATTAAAAACTTGGCTGTGCTTCCTCAAAATTACCCACCCCTCTTTTGTACTGGCTCATTAAAACTGGACTTATACTTGTTAGCCAGAGCCCTGTTTTGAAGGCCACGGAGACCTGCAACAACTTAGGGGAGTGTAAGAAGGCAGGCTGCATCCAGGTGTGAAATCCCTTTGACAATTTTTTTAATAGCTTTTACCATCAGCATAAGTAAAGATCAGGGGAGTCGTTTACAGCATCTGTGCTAAGAGTCATTCAGAAGACTACAATTTACAATGTAATTCACCTGTTGTTTAGTTGATGAACAGGTACGTCCCTTCCATAAACTGATGTCCACCACCAAAGCTAGATGCTTAAAAGTAAATGCTTGTAACTACTCCAGCACTATGCTGATGGGATGAAACCAAACCTGTATCTCCAAATCCTTTTAAAAGTGTTTATAACGATTAATATGTAATAATGATGTATATGTAAGATTTATGTAATGAATGAGTCTACTTAGGTGGTGATGTTTTTTGTTTTTTGTTTTTTTTTTTTTTTTTAAATGGATGGAAAGCTTCCCCAAGTCACAAATAATTCATATCTGATTTAGAGGAGATATCTACGTAACATGTTTATTTTGCAGTGTCATAGTTGCATGTAAATTAAAAAGTATCAGAAGAAGAATCATAATCTAACTTAAGGGAAGTCCATAAGGAGTTTAGTACTTTCTTACTTATCTTTATGAAACGGTGATCAAAAAAGATAAAATGCTGTCTGAGTTTTATAAATACTTGTTCTAGCTGTGTCTCAGCCTGATGTAGCTGAGCCTAAAAAAATTACACCTTTAAAAACTCTGATGTGTTTTGTGATTTATCTTCTTTATGACAGGTGGCTTTGCTGTAGGGCATTCAGCACTCTGCCCTTAGGAACTGTTTTTAGGGTGGTGAGGGCAAAGTAGACTCTTAAGAGTCACATTAAAATAACAATGGGTCTGGTATACAGTGGGACTTGTGTGTCAAGCCAGCTGCAGTGCAAAATGGGCCACACACACAGAGATCTCAGTAAGGGGCCATTGAGGCTGGGCCAGCTAAACTGCTGCCACCTAAACAAACACCATCACAGAGTCAGTGATTTAGCGCTTGATCTAAGTAGGTGACCACTTGGAAGTAAATCTTTCCAAGTACTTTAGCGAGTCACTCCACATATAATAAATAATGGAAATCCGGCAAGATTTTTTTTTTTGTAGTGGCAATTAAATTGATTAAGTAGCCTTTGATAAACAATTATTTGAGTGCTGGCAGTCTTCTTTTTTACAGTAAGGTGACAGGCTCTGTTCTTTTTCCTGCCGTTTGGGTAAATTTGTAAACAGGGACGATGTGAGCTTAAGAAATTCCACCTTAGATACAGTACTGTTGCTAATTAGGCTGATGGAAGAGATGCTGTTATTTGTCTCTTCCGTTTCCGGTGGCTGCTTTTCCGTGTTTGGTTCTGTGAGTTCATTATGAGTTTACTACAAGTTAAAAATAGTCAGAGAAATTCATGCTAACCAAAACTTTTCACAACATACTGACTGAGTGAAGTAGAATTGGTAGAGCTCTTTATGCTGTCCAGACTGTCTTGGTTCAAGGTTCGAATAGTTACTTTGCTCCAAAGCGCTGAGGATATGTTGTTTGGATAACAAAGGTCACTGAGAGTTCAGATTGTTTCCCAGGCAATTCGACTAACTGCTCAACTGAAAAGACAGAAAGATGAAATGATTAATTTTTAGGTCACTGTAAAGGCAATGACTCTTCTGTATCATTTATATCTATGTACTTCAGGATTTAAAGACCGTACACTTGAATGAGCTTCTTGGAAGCCTGGTTTAGAAATAGCTTACTGATGTACCTTATATCATAAAAACATTTTGTTATTTTTTGCATAATCTCAGACTTCTAAGTGCTACATGATTTTCCCCATCTCGCCTGATGTGTACCTTTATGAACTCTTCCGGTCTTGTAGGTGCACTTTAAATGCAGTGGATCACTTCTGTAGCCTTGATGTAAGAAAAGCTTTTTTTAAAAAAATTCTTTTTTCTCCTCAAATATTAATATGTGTACAATATTTGACAAAAGTCCTGGAGAATTAAGTTATGCTACTTTCCTTGTTTAGCTATTTGTTTGTAATAAGCTATTTGATTGTTTAGCTATTTGCTTGCTGCTTCTGGTAAGCAATGGTTTGGAGAACTGTTTGGGGGGACTGCATTTAAAACACTGGTAGTATGTACCTTTAAAAATGAGAGGTTGTTGAAAAAGGAAGAATCAAACACTGCAATGAATAAATATTCCTCCAGTTTCTCTCTACCTGTTAGGATTTGTGGATTTCACTGGAACTATCCAATTGAACAAAAATAGTAGTTTAACTGTTCTAAGGCCTATTGTAAATGACACTATAAATGGCATTTTCTTACTTCACGAGTGCAATGACGGTCTAAATATATTAAAAATAGCCGTAAAGTGTTCTTAAAATAACAAAATAACAGATATTGATTTGATTTATACAAGAAAAATTGTCAGTTGTCCTTCCTCCCTCCTGATGTTATTGTCTTGTCTCCCCTCCCTTCCTCTCAATTACTTCAGATTTTCCCTTTTTGGCCTACCTGCTGTGCATTTTAAATCTCTGTGTAGACATCAAGGCTTACTTTTACTTGTACAGCTGAGTACAAATGCTTTCATTTTAGCAGGAAAATCTTTAAATCATGGCATATTGACAAGTCTTAGTTTCCCAAGAAAAATATAGAGGACAGTAGGTGCTCTGGAAAAGAGATTACCGTGTGTGGGTTTTAAAACTTCACTACAAGACTCTAGTCCCATATTCTCTGTAAGGATGAACAACAGACTTTGAGGTGCAGATTTTTGTTCTGCTCGTACAAGCACATTGTCTTCTCAGTGCACATTGTCTTCACATTGTCTTCTCAGTGCCTGACTAATACCTGTAGGTTATTAGTATAACACAAATATGTAAGCATATGCTAATTTGTGGTAACCTTGCTAATGCTCTTAGAAGCTGCAGACGTACCAAAAAGTGGAAATCGGAAACAATTGTTTTACTGCTCATTCAATCCAGATTATTGCAAAATTACATTATTTGAAATCTTTTAACCTGACTTAAATGGGGGGGGTGGGGGCAGGGGGCAGGGAGTGGGAAAAAATCTCCAATACTGAGATGTCAGTAAGAAAAGAGTTACACACATCTGTCCTCATCCTCTCCAATAATAAACTGCGTTCTCCAATCCAGGAATTGCTTTTGTGGCCTTTATTAACAAATAGCATCCATCACATTGAAATCAGATGTGTAAATCTCATCAGATTTAGTCTCCTACATACTACGTGGGACTTAAAGGGGAACCTCTTAGGTGAGAGAAGGTCATCCGCTTTGCAAAGTGATGCTTTTCAGTAATGGTTTCTATCAATAAACAGAAATATTTCATTTTAGTTTTGTCTTGCATCTCTACTCTCCTATGTTTTCTTAATAAAAGCTGTTTAGCAATGATTTGCATAATCAGATACAACCTATATTATATTTTTTGTGTATATACATATAAACTGGTAAGTGTGGGTTATAGTGCCCTTAGTCTAAATCTATTTTAAATTTGTTTTTTTTTTTACTAGAAAATAGTGCATGAAACATACTTTTCATTATTGGATGATGCTTAATATATTTGCAGTTTAGCTTGGAATAAAATTCTAATTTAGCTAAAATGACTTAATGCAGAACTCAAATTACCATCTTCCTCAAAGTTTCAGCTGGTTGTTACATTTTATACTAGTTCTCTGTGCACTTAGTTGATTGCTAAAGAACTCACAAAGCAATAGGATATAGATTTTCATGACTGAACTTACTACCTTGCGGTTGTGTTTTGTAGCTGTTCAATTTTAACTAGAATGAGAATTTGCTATTCTATGTATAGCTAGTCCATCCCAGAAACATTATATGGATGGATTTTGCTATTTATTTGGAATAAACCTGACCATACTCTTTCTCTCTAGCCTGAATCTCTACTCTTCTCTGAACTGAATCACTGTCAGGAAAAAAGAATGTTTATGAACTATCGAATGTAGCTTTTAGAGACTTACTGACTTGAGCTATTGATTGGCAGTTACAGTGCAAGTAAAAGTTCCAGTCTAGATGAGAGGTCTAAGCCTGAGGTAATGTGGTGAACTTGGAAGTCTGAAGATATATGGTTGGGGAAAAACTGTGAGCTTATCTAGCCTTTACAAGTACTGTTTTATTCACAATTTAAAATACTGTTTAAGCTAAACAAAAATCCTGTTGAACAACCATGCATATAATGAGAACATGTTTTCTTTTAAATAACCCAGAGACAGCTGATGATTATTTTTTTAAGGGTTTTTTTGGCTAACAATTTGACTATCATCTTTTACTTCCCTGGGCTCACAAAGGTGTAGTGTAGTCTTGCAACCTGCTTTGAGAAACTGATTTTCTAAATCAGCCATTCACAACTTCAGGTTTTTGGTTTTGTCAGTGTTACTGAGATTGTATACCGAAACACATTAAGCAATGTAGTTTTAATCTCATTAAGAAATAGTGAATTGTTGTCTAGTACATAGGTCGAAACAGAGTGTTAAACAAGAATGCAAATACTAGCAAATAGCAAATGGAAGGATGTTTAAAGGGGGTATTTGAAATATACATACATGTAATTATTATTGAAGATGAAAATTATGCCCTGTGTCAATGGAAATTATTGAACCCACTGAAATGGTAGCTTGCTTCATGTTGTCTGTTAAACAATGAAGATTTCTGTGAAGTCAGTCATGTTGATGATCCATTACTCTCCAAACATACCCCTCCTCCCAAACTGTAGAGGGACTGAGTTAGTAATATTGTGTATTAATGACAACAGTTGTCTACAAACTGACAACAGTTTACTAGAAGGCAGTCCTGAGGTTTGGTGCTTATTGTAAAGCAACTGTCTGCCTCTGGGTCTTGCTCCCAATAAGATCACATGACTGTCTCCTCTGTGGTTCCCTTCCGCTGAGACTTTAACTATGCTGTTACAGTGAGCACGCTGGAACAAAATCCATGCCTGAAGGTTGAGGAGTAAGAAGCATCTCTCATCACTCCCATCCCTACTTGTCCTAGTGTGGAGATGTCCAGAAAACAACCATTTTATTTCCAAAAATGGCTCTCATGGCATGTCAGCAACAACAACAAAAAAAGTACTTAGACATATTTATGGATTTTTCAGAATTACTCGTGAAGAAAATTTGTATAATTTTGAGATCTGTCTGTGTTTGTGATGTCAGTATTTTTTTATTTTTAAGGAACTGCATTAAAATACGTACTATTTATTTTATTTTTATACGCACTAATTGGTATACAACAAACCAATTAAGTTTCTGAGAGACATAGCTGAAGGTTTTCTTAGCTGTGATGAGGGCAAAAAACATGTTTTCATTGGCTGTAAATAACTAAATGTGAATTCTGCCTTGTTCAAGAGATCAGAGGAATAATCAGCCTGCTGGTACACTTGTGTGTTAGCTTGAAAAATCTGTAAACTACGTAACTAAGATATTCTGCTTTCAAGAGTCCTTTCAGGCTATGAGTGAATTATTCAAAGTATTTGGGAAAAAGATATTTTAATAAGGCTGTTATTTGGACATGGGGTAACAAGTATTGTTCTAACCCGTGGAAGGGGGTATGTTATGCATGTTAGCTACCAGACATAGTTATAGTTTAAAAATTCTTATTTCAGTGATATAATCTGGGGATAAAAACAGCATGATTGCAAAAAGAGCATCCTTTTGCTGGGAAAGAAAGTTTATGTACCAGTCCTTTATCTTGAGAGAGGATGAGTAAAAGAAACAAATGAACCAAAGCTCTTCTGCAGTCACTTCCAAAATTGCTTGGTTAGTAATTAAAATTTTGTTTCTCTGCTCTTTCTCTGCAAGCATACAATATATCTTGTAATAGCCTTGGTAGTTTTCATGGATTTTAACAGTTTATCCTAAGCTCTATAACTTTTTTTATAGAGTTTTATAACAAATTTTGTTGTTAGAAAATCAATGTTCATGTCCACCTTTAATAACATCTAACAATACAAAAAGGTACATATAACCAGATAGTACTCTAAAAATTTAATGATTGAGGGCACCAAAGAGTGCAAATTATTCAAGGTAAAGGCATTCTTAATTTGTGATAAAAATAATTCCTCCAGATTGTGTGTGGGAGGGGTGAGTGGACAGGACTTGTCTGTTAACTCTTAGGCAGGCTACACCTTGATTTTTGAATGTCAAAACAGGTTCAGGGGGCATTAGAAGTGGACGAGTACACTGATTTTGAGAGTGAGAACAGTGAGGTGAACACTTGGGCTCCACAGCTTTCACAAGACCCTCATACATGTCACTACTGAAATCCTGATGAACGCCCTACTGTATATATTGCAAATGTGTTTGATTTACTGTGCTAATTTAATTTTCCTTTTTGTCTGTGGTCCTTGAGAAGTTTTTAATCCATTTTTCTAAAGCATCTATTTTCTTTGTGGCTAGAATGCCAGGAAGATGTTAAGTTACATAGTATTTATCACAGGGTAAGACTGAGACAGTTCACTGTGAGTAAGTATCTTGATTTGTGGAAAAAAATCAGGGCAAATACTACTCTTATTTTCTTGCCACTGTATTCTTTGGTTGGGGTGGTGGGTCTCTGTAGGTTCTATGGCACAAACATAAAAAGTGAGCACTAGCCCACCCGAAAACCCAAACACGAGAGGAAAGATGACGAGTACACATTCTTGATGTCTGAATTTCTGATCACTTCTCTGGTGGAGGAAAGAAATTGCAAAATGTTGCTGCCTTTAATAGCGAAACTTGGCTGTGAAGGTCCGGGGAGAGATTTGAGCTGAAGGTGTTGCCTGGTTCACAGACCTTAATAGCAAACATGATGCTGATACCTGTATTAGCCTAGAGAATAAATGGCAGCATCTTCCTTAGCCATTCAGGAGATGGGCTGAGGGAGGTATGAGGTCTTAGAATAGGAATGGGAATCATCAACTTAGAAAGGGGAGGTGAATTTGAATGTAAATAACATCATCAAGATTTAAGGTACAGGAAAATAAAGAGACTGGGCTAAGCAGGAAGGAAGTATTTTAAAGCTGTCCTTGTAAGCTAACACTTTAAAATAAATGCTTGATCAGAAACAGGGAAAAAAAAAAAAAAGCCTAACTTATTTTGGTTTTAACTTCTGTTGGACAAGCTGATATCTAAAATTGACACTATAACAATTTTTTTTACCTTTATTACTAACCATTTTTAAGACTTGGAGTTGGGAGGTAGCGTATTCCCAGGTTTTGCCCATCCTAATCTAGCTGTGTGGTTTATCTCAAGTTTGCCAGACAGTGCTTATATAACATGAACACAGTGGTTTCTTTCTGGTGTGCTGCCAGAGCTGCATGTGTTCATCAAATGTTGTTTAGTCATTGCAGCATATTTATGCCATCTGGAAATGCATGTGCTTCCCTTCCTGAACAATGATCTTTAATCAAGACCACTATTATGGAAAGGCTAGAAAGAGTAGTATACATAATCAGTAGGATGCCAAAATTAGAATTACACATACATTTTTCCTAACCCTATCATGTTGCACTGAGGGTAAGAAGCTTCCAGGGGTGCCACATCTCTGGAACTAGTACCTTTATCCATGATCTCTCTTACTTCTGTGTATATTATGCAGAGTCCAAATAATTTCAAGAGCTTCAGGGTAATAATAACAAATCAAGAGTCATCATGGAGAATTGTAAGCCTATAGGAATTGCCCACTATCTTTTATTTATTAGGAAACTCCATTTTTCCAGATCTGTCTAAACAGAAACATCCACAAAACCATTTCACATCTGTTGTACTCCTTTCTTCATATTACAAAAGCATAAGCTTTTTTTCCACACATTTTTGGAACAATTTCTTGATTGTGTTAAAGCTCCACTAGCTTTTT
This sequence comes from Platalea leucorodia, assembly GCF_965183815.1. NCBI lineage: Eukaryota > Metazoa > Chordata > Aves > Pelecaniformes > Threskiornithidae > Platalea > Platalea leucorodia. Next base: position 81,275,881 of record NC_138858.1, read on the forward strand.
GCAGTTGGTACTAAAAGAACACGTAGAGAATGCAAATATGTTTGAAGTGCTGTTAATTCATTTGGTAAGAGCCAGGAACTGAAATGTGCCTTGTAGCATTCTGAAAACATGTGCATTCACAGATGATATTCAAGAAGCAGGAATCTATATTCAGTCACGCGTGTAAAACTGATCCGATGTTCGCTGAATGATATAATTACTCAAGTTCATCTTTTGCATTTATAAAGCTTAGTGTGTTTCTGGTAATTTCTAGTAATTTTTAATGCCAAATACAGATGTTTTGTTTTAACAATAACTCTTATATTGACAAGTTGATCTCTTGTTGTGGGTTTGTTTGTGGGTGTTTGTGTGTTTTTTTTTTTTTTTTTTTTTTTCTTTTATGAAAGTCCGTAGCGGGGTAGGAGCGGGAAATGTCTCTTTTCAGGTTTTCTGGTAGTGCTGTAGTGCTTGATAAAGCTGCACTAGTTAATCCCAGTATTCCTAGAGCTGGTTGAGAGAACTGCCCTGTATCTTTCTCCCTTCTTAAAACCAACTTTCTTCAGAAGCTGACTTTTTAGGCTTTTTGTTTGTTTGTTTGTTTGTTTGTTTGTTTGTTTGTTTCTCTGATTGCAATTTTAAGGCTTTAGGCTGGTTGAAGTCTAGCTGCCTAATCATGGATTGATCCAGACACATATTGAGGGTTTATCATACTTCTCTTTCAGGAGTCTTAGAGTTTCCTCTCTAAAAAAAAAAAAAAAAAAACTTGAAAAAGAAAAGCTTGAAACTGACTTGGTGACAGGTCTGTCTGCCTGTCAGGGAGCTTCTGGACCTTCATAGGTAGGCTTATGATTTTATGATACCACCATGTTTAAGTGAGTGGAGGTTCTCTGTGTGACTGCACAATTAATACAGAGGTTGATAGAAGATACTTGTGTTATACGCTTCCTGTTAAATTTACCACAGCTGATACACTTGGTTTTGATTCATCTCAGAACTTTATGAAAATGTGGGTGCAATCAAATGTTTATCAGCTATCTCTCAGTCTAGGATTTTAGTTAATTATTCTTTAGTTCTCTCTTACTTTTACATAAAGAAACACTTGTATTTCATGGTGTATGACTGACTCAACTTGGTAGCTTGTGCAGGTGAGGCTCAGTGACACTTTCATGTTGTATATAGCCAGTCTTGGTCCTGGCCTCTGTGCTGTCTTTTTCAACAGAAGTGGACTTTCCCTTCTCGCAGTGCAAGTATGCTCTGCAGCGCGGCAGGGGCAAATTTCATCATCTGGCAGAATTTTCCTGGTACTGGATATGTCAGTCCTTGGAACATATGCTTAAAATCTGTTTGTATTTCTTCAACATAAGCTGAGGCTTGAATCCGCAATTCCTTTCTTAATATTTTTCTAGATACATTAAGTTTCTCCTGGGTGATAGCTTTTTTCCCCTGGAGTGGTTTCTGAACTATGACAAGAAGGAGCTTTCCCCACAAGTTCAAGTGTGGTACTTGAAGTGTAACCACTATAGACCATTCAGTTGGAGTGGTACTACCTAAAATATAACTCTCTAACCAAACAAGAAAGATTACAAAAGAAATAGTAACAAATTACAAAATGGGTTGTTTGTGTACTTGAACATGGAAAATGGTGTAATTCAACAAATGGCAGCTACTTTAATTAAAAAAAAAGAAAAAAAGTTCCTAGATGTCAGGTCACATGCCTCAGGAAAATACACATATATTCCACAACATATGAGCATTTTCCTTTCAGCTATAACTTTAAACTTAATCTGGACTATGACATTGGAAAGAAATATGTTTCCATATGTTAAAGTATTTATTAATATTTGTTAAAAAATTCATGTGGCTTTCTCCATAACTAAGGCATAAAACTGTTAACGCTTCAGTAGTCTGGTGGGTGACATACAACCTCTGTGCCTTATTGTTTTCAGTACCTTTAAAGGGATAATGGTTAGTAAGAGAAAGTTGTCTTTATCATATGCACTCTGTCTTTTCGAGAGCTAGAATGATAGAACTTATTAGTATATGATGGAAAACCCAGGTATACCAGGCTATATTGAGTTCTCTATAGACTTAATTCAGGATGGTAGCAATATGCATTGATTTTGAGAAGAAAATACATATTTTGCTCTAATATTAAGGTAACAGCTGAGGAAAAATACGTAAGATTCTGAAATTATTTTTTAAGTGTTGAGATACATTGTGGGAAATAGTTTTATTGAATGGATTTGTAGTACTGATGCAACTAAGGCTCTGAGAGTTCTAAGTTTTCTGTTTCATTTGATATACATGAATCCTTATCCTTTATTACTGCTGTAAATTATAATATTTCAGTAGTATCACTCTGAAATTGAATAAAATTTCTTTCTTCTTGTTTAAGAGAAGCAATTTATGATTCATTGGAGTCATTTTGGCTTAGTTGCAAGTTAGTAGTCTTTTGAATTTAGTAGGATTGCTTGCATAAATTTTAAAAAGTTTCAACAAATTGTGGAAATAAGGTAAAAATTATAGAAGTGTTTTCTCTGTTCCTTAGAATTCAGAAAAAAATAAATTTATAGTGGAAAGCTAACATTTATATGGTGGGACTCTCTAATGGGTGCTTGAATCCTTAATGGATGTTGTGTAATTACTGTTTTCGAAATACTGTCCAACACAAGATGGAGACCCACATTCTTCTTGTATTTATCATTAAAGCTTTTGGGTGGTGCTCAAAGCCAGTTTATAGCTGACAAGTGACATAAATTGGCTGTTGTTAACACCCAAGCTATAGATATTTGCTACTTCAGAAACTAATCCTGTCTCTTACATTAACAGAGCTTGGCTTATGCAATGGTCTTATTAGTTGAAATGGTCTGGCATTGCTACTGAAGCTCCACTGAAGGCTTGCACAAGTTGTAATTAGTTTTGAAAAGCTATATTTAACCTCTTAGGGAGCTTATGTGGCCTTTTTTGAAGAAGCATACCTTTTAAGAAGGGAACATATATTTTTACTTCATAAAACGCGACAGTGGGGGTGTTACTTTGGTAAGGCCCCAGTAAACCTGATTTGATAAAGAGATATTCATCTTAGCTATGGTATAAATGTCATCTTTAAAAATATTGGGTAGATTCCAATTTTTTTGTATTTATCTGCTGGTCATCTTGTGGATAATATATTGTCCGTATTCCAGAATATTTCTTACAGGACAGTCTAACTATAATCTCACAAGGGTGGAAAAATAATTGCTGAAAAACAATACTGATAAGATTTCTTAGTTTGAAGTATTGCAAGCTCTTAATATATCAAGCATTTTTATAAATGTTTGTTATAAGAGATTATCTTTTAAATTTGTAGACACCCAGTTGTTTCTCTCCTCTTCATCAGACTGAAGATAGGCAGAATCCTGAGTTCCAGGCAAATGGCACACCTCCTTCTTCTCAATGAGGATATAATGGTTTTGGGCAATTCACTGAATACAGCTTTGTCATTGCTCATTGGTCAGATTGAAGATGTTACACCAAGGGAACACTTGAGGCACATGTCTCTATTTGAAAATCACAAGTTTATGATGATGTTTTTAGAAAAATTTGTGAGAGGCGTTGATTGAGTGTATTGCTTTGCAAGGGGGCGTGGCTAGATTTAAGACAAAAAAGGTATAGATTTGTTTGTGGGGGATTTTATCTACATGTTGAGTGATAGGTGTGTTTAATAAGCACTGTTATAACCTTCTTTCTTTGATTAGATTTCTGAAGCAAAAATTTGATGATAATATCACAATGCACACATTTTGTTCTAAGTTCTCATCTTTCTTTTCCTGCAAGAAAGCCTACCCCTTGCCTCAGTGGTATACTGTAGTGTCTGCATGTGTTAAAATTTTGGTATGCATTTTGTGTAGCAGACTAAAGCAGAGTCTAAGCAAAAGGATCTCTTCAGCAGATACACCAGGCAAGTTCTTTGTTGATCAAATCAGGACCCTCTAGTAGGGTCCGAGTGTAGGGTAAGAGGGATTTTCCACATGATCTTCCCTTCAGCACAATCCTTAAACTTATGAGAGGAGAAGAGAGTATTGTCGTCCAGCTCATCCTTTCCATTTCACTAAAATGTTTGTGTGTGGTGGCCTTTCTTCTCTTCTCCCCTTCCTTATAAACCTTATTTTAAAATACAGAAAATAAAGGTTCCAATAAAACCTGAAGTTGTAACTAAGACACAGTGGAGCCCATAGTGTTTTTTTGCAACAATTAAGAATTTCCCAAATGCTGTCTATAATGAATGAACTCTTGGTTTCCCCTGAAGTTGGGCATTTAAGTTGGGAGATCATTCTGTTACAGATCCCAGCTGCTCTCTTCAGTGAAGAAAAGTAAGTATTCATAGCCATGGCCTAAGGAGAGTTGTTTAAGAGATAGGATCTGGTTTCCTTCAGTGTTTGTTTTCAAGGATTATCTTTTGGTCAGAGTAGATGCACAGCTGTTTCACAGGTCCTAAATTTTCCATTCATTATCAACTTGACACCTATGGAAGATAGGCGAGATCTTGAGTTTCCATCAGTGCTTTCCCATGGGCATGGAAACTAATTTTAGAACACTTGGTAGATAAACAGTTGAACTGATTATTTCAGAGCATTTTAGGTCACATGCCAGTATTCTTTAATTTTAGTTCATACAGTATTGTAATTGATGGAGATAGCAACAGTTGCAGGCAATGGCACACTAGTACACTAGATAATTTTAGAATACTGCTTTTACTTGTAGGCACTTCGGTTTGGACACTTTTGTCTACAAATAAAATATCTTTTTGCTGAAAGTTCTACTAGGAATAACACTAAAAGAATGCTGGTTTTGCTGAAATCAATTTCCCTTAGTCCCCTACATGATGACTTTTAAAACTGATCTAGCTGCCTGTTGCCCTTATCTTCAGGGAGACTTTGTGAACATATTCTCTCTGAAAAATCTCAGTCTGTTTTTTGTTAGTTGTTTGCTTATTCCAAACTTTACATGAGAAAGTTCACATAAGTGAGAGAGAGTGATGTGCAGTAGTTAAGTCAGCAGTAGGACAGATAGCCAAGAAAAAGAAACTGGAACTTTTATTTGTGAACCACAATTACATCTGAGTTTGGGTTTCAGAAATGCTATTTATTGTTCAGTCCATTAGTTCGATCCTGTTGAAACAAAAAATCAAACTCATCTGAAGTAGCAGCTTTTCAGTTGAAGCTTCTAAATTTTGATCACTTCAGCTATGTGGCGTCCTCATCAGTTGAAACTTATGTCTCAGTTCAAAACCAATGCAACTCAAAAGTTTCATTTGTTGAAAGGGGAAGTGCAAGATATCAAGGGAGGGCTTGGTTCTCATTTTTGCTAAGCCTTAAAAGCTGGCCACTAGGTCAGCCAATTTATGTCTCAATAGCTTTGGACTTATACAGCAATCATTCTTTACTATGTCTTCACAATGACTCAGCCCAGGCAGATTTCCATCCCCTTTTCCACCCCACTCCCCTGGATTAGTCATATGCAAGTTAGCAGTATTAGAGAAGCTGTTTCTTAGCTCTATCTGTGGATAGTTTCGATTATCAAAAGACAAAACGACTTCATTCATGTATAGCTTGTAACTTGGGGACTTCATTCTGAACAGAATAGAAGGCCAGTCTGTTTCTCTCCTTTTAAAAAAGTCACTGTGATAAAATTAAGTGTCTGGATTTAGTAAAGAAAAATGTAATTATGTTTTTGCCCTAACTTCTGTTAGCAGAAAAATCAGCTAAAAAAAAATCAGCTCAAAACTGATTCTCTCTCTCATGGTCTGTTTATAATGTTCACCTCTTTTGCCTTGTTTTCACTTTCTAGTTTTCTGTTATCTTGCTTTTTGAGTTCCTTTCTTGAAGTTTATGGCTTAGTATAGCTGTAAAATTATCAAACTGGAAACCAAAACAACTAAAATACCGAGTTGATGTATGTTGCACTTTAGAATTACATGAGTACACTATAAACAAAGAATTTCCATGGCTTCCCTTCAGTATCACAGTTTAAGCTGCTCATATGGTATACATCTGTGGTCTTTTGGCAGCATGCTTGTCTGCTGCATGGGAGTTTTTTGAGTTTAGAGCTAACCTCATATCTGTCTTCCCATTACTCTAGAAGTTATGAAGCTCTTGGGCTTCTTGACATGGCTGCCATGAAGGGAGCTATTAAAATGTTACAGAACCAAGGAGCGGGAATTAATAATGCTGCATGATGGGAATGAAGGTGGTTTTTAATAACAAAACGAATACCTTTGAGTTCTTTGCTTTAGATTTGTGTTTTGTATGTATAGATTATGCTGATTTCTTATACACAGATCTAAAGGATGATTGATCCTTGATTGATTCACTTGATTCATGCTGCGTTGCTTTCAGAAAAGGTAGTAACGACCATACAGATGGTTGAATCAAGTACTTAGATCTATATCAACAATTTTTAGAACATTTGGGTGGTCAGAAGTCTCACTGTTTCTTACTTAAGAAAGCACATTTAAATGAGGCTTTTCCTGCTTAAGTGGGAGTTTAAAAATATGAAAGAACAGATGGAAGAAAAGTGAATTTACAAAAAAACCCCCCATCAGAATAACAGTAATATACGGGAAAGATCTGCAACTGGTAGAATTATGAGCAGAAGTACTTTTATAAATTTTCTGTGAATTGTACTAGGCTTATATTAGGCTTGTTGTATTTCTATTACTGAATAATGATGAGAAAAATGTTACCATCGCTTCAGAACAGGTCAAGATGTTCCCTTAGTATTTCTCTAGTGAATCTGAAAAGCAAAAATATTTGTGTGTCGCAAAGGCAATCCATTAGTTACTAAGGAAGATATTACATAGATGAGCACATTTACATTATCATCCTCTGCAAATAATTTGTGTCCAAGAGAGCAAAAAGAATCGGCTGAACTGATTTTTGACTTGCTCAAGTAAGGTTTTAATGCTAAATCCTTGGGAAGTTATGGAAGACTTGAGAATGTGCTACTGTTCTGTCAGCATACACTGGGTATCCTGTCCCGCTTGTCTGTGTTGAAATCTGAAGCTGCCTATGCTGTAGTCAGTCTGCAGTTAAAGTAACAGGCAAGTCTGCTAAAATACTAAGGGATTACAGAATGAAAATGTAATTGTTGCTGGTAAATTGCCTTTATAAAAAAAAACCTTGCATCTCAGAATGTCTTAGGGGAGGATCAAGTTTTACATTCCTATAGTTAGTCATTTACAAAGAAAAGAAAGTCAAGATTACTTAGGCTGACCTAAAAGTGAAGAAAGGATTGTTTAAGGAAATCTGTGGATGAGGGATATTGCAGGAGACTTTTTTGAGGTAACATATCAGAGTTTTCTGTATTTTACATGAAAGCTGGTTTTAATTATTTCCCACAAAATATCTGAGGATTTAAGACTCAATGAAATAAGTAATAGCTATGGTTCTTACTTTTGTACCATTCATCAAGTCTGGAATAAGTATTGTACGTATTTCATTTCTAAAGACACTACTGTAGATAGGAAGTCGCCAGGTACGAGCATTGTAAAAGCATTTGTAAAACAAAGGATGCAGCAAAGAGGAATGGATTTCATTCCCCCTTTTTATTGTCTGTTTCTTTTCAGCTTAAATCATTTGTAGTAGTTTAGGGTCGTTCCCCCCCCCCCCCCCCCCCCCAACATTCTTTAAAAGTCATAGCTTCGTGGATTGTCCTTTCTTTTTGTCTTAACCACCTAAAGCTACAGTCTTTTGGTGAATTAGATAAGGCAGAATAAAATCAAGAAATGAAAACTGTATCGGAAACCAAACATTTTAAAATGTGCTGGGAAGTGATATGGCTCTTCATTCATATATCTGTTTTAAGGCTTATCATCTGCATAGTGAAGAAATGTGGTATCACTTAGACTGACATGGAGAACAAATAGGAGCGTGTAAGTGCATTCCGTGAATGGTGGAAACGGCAATAGGTTATCGTGAGGAAACTAGGGAGTTTCTTGATATTATAATGAAAGCAAGTTGAATGATATGATCTCTTTAAGAAAAAACAAGACACCTGAGGAACTTCAGAATTTAGCAGAAAAAGATGCTCAATATAGGAGAAATACTTTAAAGTTTCTTTAGAGGAGCCCTGTTGAAAGGGGGTGGGGGGAGTTTGGGCTTGTTTTTGCCCAGCAGTTCTCCTGTGTTTGAGAACATCTTAGAGTGATTTGAGCAAAGGACAAAACTTAGAAATTGGAAGAGGAATTGATATGTTTTCTGTCTCAGTATTTGTATTTTGTGGATGCTTTTTGACACTTTGAAAAGCAAATTATTGTTTCCTCCCAATAAACTTTTGGTGGTGGCAGTACTATTAATTAATACGTGCATTTAAAGTAGTTGTGTCGTTGTTGCTATGATGGTTTAGAACACAGATGATTTAAGGCTTAGGAAAAAATAATCTTTTGCTAGATAAGTTTTGTGTAGGTGGGAACCCTGCAGCATAGCATTGCAGGTACACAGTTCTTTGTCTCTGAAGATTGGTCATGTATTTTTTCATAAATGCATTGGTTCAAACAATAAACAATAGCATTTCTCTGTATATACTTCCAGCTTTTACAATCACCTTAAAATAAGAAAAAGGCTGTTGTTTTTATAATGAAATTTAATGGCACAGAGGACTGCACTGTCAAAATTTTGTGTGTTGTTTTAATTGTTTCACTTCCAGACTATTAGCAGGAATATTGTCTAAAACTTATGTATCATTATCGTTTGCATCTGTAAATTATAGTCCATAGCACAGATCATGCTATTCATTGCTTTGCTAGAATGCCAGTGAATTTCATGCCATTGCTCAGATGATTTTTAAGTAAATGTGTGTAAGTACCTTATCCTGTGTACCAGAGGAAGAAGAAATGCCTTTAAAAATATATTTATAATTTAATCTTCTAAAGAACTTAAAAGATAATATTGTAGTGTATTTTTTCATTAAAATTCTGAGATTAACATGGTATATTTTATTAAGAAAAGAAATTCAATCATTTAGTTATGGATTCTGGGCAATCCCATGATGGAATCGGGAATGTGTGAAACCTTTGCATTAGATTAGAGTATGGTGAACAGAGTGCCATGCTTCAGAACTTGGATGGGAACATTGTGATATACTGACGTTAAATATGGAAGGCAAGTATTAAATAACGTTGGCATCACCGTAAGTTCTATAAGAAAAAAATTTCAAAAGACCAACTGTGATGTTCTCTAGTGCACAGGTGGCTCCATTGGAATGAATCTAAGATTTGTGGAAAACTACGATTGCTAATGTCAGTTGGAGTTTGCTTGGCCTTAAAGTACTTTGCATAGGAAATTACCTGCTGTGTTTATTTCATGAGCAGAACAAGAATGGGTGACGTTTTGGTCAATTTCAGTTCACAATTATCTTTTATATTTACTGAGTATTTTTATAGCCCAGTAAGAGATTTTTTTTAAAAAAAAAAACACTTAGATTATACTACATGCATGCAAGAAATTATAATTTGCTCTATATAGTGTGTGTTTTTGTGAAAAATGACTTTTCTAGGCTATCTGATTTATATCCTGAAATAGTAAATATTTTTTCAAAGTCTTTAAAAATTCTGTAAAACACTGTTTTTCTGAAGTGGATTGTATGTGTGTGCAAGTCAGAGGTGCAAGTGAGAAACGGAGGACATAAAGCAGGATGCTTCTTGTTGAGATACACTAGTGAGACCAACCGACATTAGGTCAGTAGCTTCCCTCTGGGGAAGACAGAGACAGGGACTGGGTTAAGCTGGGCAGTACATCTCTTCATTAAGGCAGAACAGCTGTAGTTTGACATTTTGGTGCTCTAAAACTGAGATTGGCTAAAGTTCATTTTGGATTTTTTTGGGTTTTGTGCATTCAGAGTCCTCTGTCCTCTTTGGCCTGAAATCATCAGTGCATGTACAGTATAAAGCTGAGAAAAAAGTGCCTTTAACAAACGTACTCTCCATGTAATGTTTAAAACAAACATGCTGTGTATTGCTGTGGCAACCAGACAATAAACAAGTTAAGAAATACAATCTCTCTTAAATTCACAATATGTGAGCAGTTAGTTCCTGTAACAAGATTATCTTCTACGGAGTATGATCACTGGTTTGTAGCAGCGCTAAATATCTGTATAAGATGTCTGATATTTTCCAATCCGTCTTTTATTCATACAAGTTTTTATTTCAGTAAACATAAAGATTCTGAGAAGATTTAAGATGATTGCATAAGTAAAGGAAAAGAGCATGAGGATGGCTCTGATGATCTTAAAAACGTAACAGAAAATGTTGTCTTGTTTTAGTTTGTTTTTTTTTTTTTTTTCCCCTCCAGACTTCACTTCAAGTTCATAAACAAACAAACCAAAGAAGTTAAGCTAGGTCTTTAGTCTATGCATAGGTACCTTAAAAATGCTTGTTGCAGCTAACGTGAAGCCTGAGCTGGCAGGCGGGGAGGCGAGCGCCTGGTCCAAGACAGGGTGGTTCCTGTTGGTTACTCACCCACTGGACAATAGCAGTGGAAAAGCTTGCAGCACTGCTCTCTTCACCAAGTTCCTGAGTTATGAAGGACTTCTGTTAAGCTCTGGTTACAGGCCATCAAATACCAAATGACTGCTCTTTCCGTGCTTTTATTGTATATTATTTAAGTTGTTTTTTTGAAATGCCTTTTAAAACTTGCCTTGGTAGGTTGAAGTAATTGTAATGTTCTAACGTGGACTACTTTGGAAATACTCTATGCTAATCTTTTAAAAGAATTTCTTTAATATTTATAACTTTCCTAGCAAATCTTTACACAGTCCAGATGCTGCATTCATCCATCTTTTCATGGCTATATCCATTAACCTGAATGGATCTAGTTCCTGCTGATCTGGGTCACGAAGAGGAAAAGCTTGTATGCTCCTTGGGTCATATCTACATTGGCTATATTATTTATAAAGAAGAACACGGCAACACCGATGACAGCCATACACCGTAGATGGTCAGGTGCTGATGTTTCTCAATAAAGCGGTAACGAGATATGGAGTATGCCTTGTCGCCTCTTGAGCCCGTCACTGTAAACATGCTGTTAATTTAGGATTATCTGGACACTGGGTAATTATAAAGTAATCTTGACTCCCATGCCTAGGCTGTTTTCTGCCTCCTGACTTGTGTGACAAGAGAAGGTGTACAATCATAGAATCATAGAATGCTTTGGGATGGAAAGGACCTTTAAAGGTCATCTAGTCCATCCCCCCTGCAATGGGCAGGGACATCTCCAACCTGATCAGGTTGCTCAGAGCCCCATCCAGCCTGGCCTTGAACGTTTCCAAGGATGAGGCATCTACCACCTCTCTGGGCAACCCATTCCAATGTTTCACCACCCTCATCGTGAAAAATTTTTTCCTTGTGTTTAGTCTGAATCTACCTTCCTTTAGTTTAAAACCATTACCCCTTATCCTGTCGCAGCAGACCTTGCTAAAAAGACTATCCCCATCCTAAAAAGACTATCCCCAATCTTTTGATCTGCAGCAAAGCAGCTGTTCTAAATTTTAATGATGTCTAGGGATTTGTATTCTCAACGTAGGTTTTAAATGCTGATCCAGATTGGAGTTGCTTTAAGGCCTTTTCTTCTCACTATCTCTGTTGCAGGCTAGGAGTCTTATTGAATAAAAGTTTCAGTCTTTCTTTGAAAGAAGTTTCTTTCAACTGTTTTACTAAGGCTTATATAAACTTACATTTTATTTCTTTCTTGGCTTGACTGAAGAACCACAGAGCTACTACTGTCTCTGAGCCTCAGTGGGGCTGAAATGTAGTGTAACTCCTTCTCAAATCTGACTGCTGTAAATAAAAGATCCAATATAAACCAATTGCTAGTTCTGAATGAATAATGGAAGTATCGTGTATTTATATCAATTTAGAAACAAAACACCATACTAAGGGCACAATTTTTGTAAGGAGAAACATCAAAGTGATGGTTGTATATAGCTGACATATGTATATAGAGAAATACACATCCTCTGAGGTCTCTTCAATTATGCAGGTTAAGACTGTGTCTTTTGTTCGGAGCGGTTTCAGAGTAATGCTCGTTGAAGGTTTGTCTACACTTGAGCTACTCTGATGATAACTCAGCTCAGTGAAGGTGGCTGGGGTGTGCAGAGCACTTCACCTGCATTCCTGCTTATTTCTGTGAAGCACTGTAACTTTGAGGGGCAAACTCATGGATCTTTGTGCTCTGTCAGCTGCAATGCTGGAAACAATATGAATTACCTTTCAGTGCATCTTGGAGAAATCTGTCTCCTTCAGGCATGTGATGGGATAGAGAGAAAGCTGTGATGGATTAGTGGCCCTTGAGCGGAGTGATCTGATAACCTCTTTGTGGAAAATGGTCTTATTGGCATATGAGCTATTCTCATTCATCCTTTGATATATACCATTTGACAGGAGGGACAACCCGACTTGAAAAGAAAGTCTGATAAATTTGAGTTGAGGATTTTTTCACGCGTACCTAGAACTTTAGGTCGGCAATTGCTTTATAGCTCAGGGAGGACTGACCTGCTGGGAGTGGCAGAAAAAAAAAATGAGGAAAACGTCTCAGCTGCATCATAAAAGTTCCACTGAAAATCCAGTGATTCACTGGTGCTGCCCGATGCCCTGAGTCACTGCACTGGGCGGTGTAGCATGCAGTGACATGAGCCAGCTCCATACAAGGGCATAAATTAGTTAATGGCTACTGAAGAGAAAGCTACTGAAGAGCAAACTCTCACTTTTCATTCAGCCCTACTAAATGCAAAGAATAATGCAAACTGAGTAGTAATATTAAAGAAAAAAACCAACAACACTTTTTTACTGATGTTATTTACAAATTGGATTAAAGCTGCTGTCAGCTACCTTTTTGTGATGCTTCCTAGGAAACTGAAGTGCAAAGTCAATTAATCAAGTTAGGACTAGCTTTCTGATGGTGGTAACTGGATTATTATACATGAAAAATAGATTCAAACTGTTATAAGGACTATAGGGATGATGTTAACTTTGTTGGGGTTGCATAGGATTCTTAATGTGGAACACTGTTATAGAAATAAATGCTGGAGAGAAGAAGGAAATGTGTAAAAAATAATAATCATAGGGCTTAGCTTCCTTGACATTATAGTCTACTTCCTGTATCTGTTGATCAAAGTAAAATTTTTAATTATGCTTCAGATTTTTCCTGTGGAGTTTGTATGTATTACTGTGGCATCTAGACCCCTTTTTATAGATCATGTCTTAAAGAAAAAGAATTATTGGTATGAGAAGCATTCAATCTAAACAATAATACACAAGATTTGAAGGGGAAGCATGTACATTTTTACTGTTTTTTTTTTGTTGTTGTTGTTCATTTGTTTATTTAGAGCCCAGCTCCCACAGTTGCCTAACTGAGTAAGAATTTTAGCTTTCATTTAAGTTTTGAGAGTCCCTATTGTGAACATTATGGAAAAAGCTTAAAAATACAAATTTTAAAAGCTCAGAAATATAGAAAATAGTATAGAAAAAATAGGGTTAATTAAAGTTAACACTTATTTTAAAAAGTTTTTTCATTTTAAACTGATATGGTTTGGGGATCATGAAGAATCTGTCTTATGATTTTTTTGGTGGGTTATTAATGATGAAGTTTAATGTGAAGAAAGCAAACAGTATTTTGTGCTTCCAGTGCCATTACTAACTCCTTCCTTCATGTCTCTTTCCGAATTACAATGATTTGAAATGTTTAAATGAGAAAGGACAAATCCCAAAGAAAGGAGAAATACAGGTCAGGGATGGAAGGCACGTTTGAGTTCAAACTGAGGAGAATGTGCGTAAAGGCTGGAGAATTGCTTATTAGCACTGCCAAAGAGCAAGAGGAAGTGGATGTTGTGCTTTCTTAATATGCCTTCTCAGTGACATCTAAGAATCTCTAATCCAAATTTGTGTTGTTGGAGACAAATTTGAATGTGTGTGGATCTTGGGCGATCCTCTCATGCAAGATACTTGCTCAAATAACTTTAAGGTAAATAATCATGATTTCTATAACTCTGGAAATACAAATAGTGTAAAAAACTGATTTCTCAGTAAACTGTAAACTGCAAAAGATCTGTTCAGTTTCAGGTTGACATGAAATAACTCTCGCATGTTGTCACTTTTTTAATGTAGAATGTTAGAAAAGAACAAACAGAAGTTGAGAACAATGTTAGGTTTTGAATTCAATTCTATCTCTAAGTTTATTTTTAAAAAACAGTGAAATAGCAAGAATTCTTAAGTAATTTGAGCTAAAAAAACTACTTTAAATTTAGAAAATACTGTACTGATAAACAAACTTGAAAAAATTGTGGGAGGGAAATAGTCTATGGCAAAAGCAGTGCTTCGGTTAAGTTGTGGAGGAAGGGACAAAAATAGTAGAATAGTGGAAAAAAAAAAAAAAGACAGACAAACTTCTAGTTTTTGTATCTCATAGTTCACAGTGAAAGTGGTTCGTGGCAAATAAGACACAATGAAGGCCATGCTTGCAGAAAGATATCTGTGTTTTCTAATGCTTTGTGAGGTCTAAGAAACAGTTGAAAGATTATAGCTTTCCTGGCGTTTTAACTGTGACAAGATAATTATGCTCATTGGAATTTGTCCTTTGCTGTGATGACAGCGTGTGTGTGGGGTATTTTCTGTTTTCTTTTTGCTGAAGACAGAGTTGGCAGCTTAGAATATGGAAGGAAGAAGTTTTGGAATAGGCACTATGACACTGAAACTGAAGTATTTCAACAGCCAGACAAAATGCATTTGTAATACTCTGACATTTATTTCTGCACAGTCATCTTTCCAGTTAACACCCTAATAGTTGAAACAGCATGTAACAAAACATAATAACAACCAGTAATGTGTGATCAGATACCATTATGATCATAAATTCAGAAAAGATAAGCCAAAACAGTGAAAAGCTAAAATTTCCACAGACTAGGTATGAACCCATAGATAGTGGTACTACTTTTCAAAGCATTGACCAATACAGATACTGAAAGGTATTGGAATCTTAAAAGAAAACAGAAGTTAAAATATGCAATACTTTTTAAATTTGCATTTTGACTTCTGTTTGCATAGGATGTGCTGTAATCAAATTTCCAGTGTTCATGTTTCTCAAAAATTGTCTCATATTACTAATTTCTCATACTTTTTAATAAAGTATAGGCAGCTGCATTGTTTTCCATTTGTTTCTTCAGTCACTGTCTTATTCTTTTGTTGAATAGAAATAAGAAATAAGAATAAAATAAGAATAAAAAGCCTAAGCTGGAGTGGAAAACTACATTGACACAATTAGAGATCACTAGTATGCAGCCTCTTAAGTATTGTGTAACTGCTGTTAAAATTCTGTTTAATTTGAGGGTCTCAAAGTAAAATACAAAGTAATTAATTTGTGTGTGTATGATGATATACACAGTAAGGGGACAAGTGAAAGGCGGAAACAGAAAATACTTTTGTAAGTAGAGGGGATACATTTTATTTTAATTGTATTAATAATAATGTGCATATAAACGTTTTAAAAATACCCTGGTCTGGTATTACCTTGCATTTTATTGGTTTACTTTGAGTCCAGTGTAGAAGCAGACATCTTGGTTGTTTGTTCATGTTTCCTATTAATGGAAAACAATAAAGGTAAAATGATAAAATCATACAGGTAGTATGTCCTATATTTAAAAGGTGCTGTAAGAGTACATGAAAGATTAAAAAGAGAACTCACAGTACTGTGCATATTTGCTGATACTAGACTTTAAGATGTCTATGAGTTGGAGTAGTACTTGAATAATATTGCTTTATTTTCTGTCCATGGTAACCACGACAAATTAGCCCAAAACATTCACTGTCACTGGAGAACATAAATCTTTCTTTTCTAACATTTTGCTCTATGCAATTAAAACAAACAGTTTTGTTTCCTGTAAGCCCTTGTGAAATAGCCATTATGAATCAAACATTGAGAGTTTCACTCTCAAGCATGAAAGTCTCTGAACAATGTATATTTTGGTACATATTGAACATTTTCTGTAAGCCCCCATAAATAAATCCAGGAAATATCTCTCCCTTGAGTACTACGTTCATTAAATCTGCAGCAGCTGTTGTTGTTGAACTTGCACCCAAACATATAATGGAGTCCTTGACATCAAAAACTCTTCCATGACTGGCATATTATTGTAAGTCATTGTAAACATGCGTTTGTTCTGAAATAGGGCTGATTCTATTACAACTACAAACTGGTTGATGTTATGGAAAATGGAACTCTAAACCCATATGCTCTGGAATATGATTAATATTAAACAAACTTACATTAGTCTTTTGGTGCGTTTTTTTGTTGTTGTGGTGTGTGGGTTGTGTCCCGTCCCCCCCCCCCCCAGTGGACTGAGTATTCTACAAGATGACAGAGTGGCAGAGAAACTTGTTGTAATAATGTAAGCATTTCACAGAAGTTATGTGATACCTTCCCTGAAATCACAGTGATGCCATGACTTAAAACATGAATGCTACAGAATTGTAATCCTCTCACATTCTTACAAGCTGAGTAGGGCCAAATAGCATTACTAGGCTTAGTATTTGGACAGAAAATATCTAGGAAACTCTTATGTACTCCACAAGAATATATTGGTGGTAAGATGTAAATAGGCGCCAGACTTCGGACAAGATGAACTCCACAGGCTCCTACCACCTATATTGTTCTACAATAGTCAAAATTATTTCTCCATTTTATCTACTGACACCATGAAGTAAGTAGCTTCTGACATGAATTTTTAAATGGCTGCTGTTTCTTTGTGTGTGACTTAAAAGCAGTCATTCAGTTGGCAGAAACATTAGCAGTCACAAATCTAGCTCAAGGCACAACATCAAGGTCTGGATCAAGGCTTCCAGAAAGTTACATATTGTTTATTCATATGCTTTCTGATTTTTAACTTAATTTAAAAGCCTTCTTATGGTAAGATCAAAAAAGTTGCAGTAAGCTCTTACAAAGTGTAAGGAAGCTTCCAGGGGAGAAGGTGCAAGTTCAGAACAAGGTTGAATTAAGTTGTACAAAAACATAGGTTATATTTCATTACTATAAGGGATGAAATTGCCCCTAGTTTTGTATATCATTTTTCACTACTTGACTGACTTACTTTAAAGTCATACTTCACTGTTTTCTTCTGAAGACGTATGTTTCTGGGTAAGTGTATTCCTGATTTGATAGGATGTTTAATTGGTTTGTTTTTCTTTAAGGAATATTCAGATTTAAGCATTTCATTGGAGGAAAATTTTAATTTTATTTTCTGAGTGCATTTTTTATGATGCACTCACGTTTTCCTCAATTATCTTATATGGATAAAATTACATAAACTAAGAATGGACTTATTAAGCTTTCTATATTGTATACAGAAATTATAATGGCAGTAAAGAATTCTGTGTTAAAGCATTCATGTGTGATGCAAAACCTTTTTCTTTTCGAGTCTTTTGCAGCTGAGCTGACCAAAGACAGATCCTTCTCCAGCTCCTAATATAGCGGAGTGGTATACAATACTAACCATAATAACATTTACAGATCCAGAGGGTGATGACAATCTCAAGATATTCTCAGATATCAAACCAGAGGATGTAGACTGAACTTGTTCAGTGCTAGCAAATCGTGTTTAGTGGGACCTGAACTGTTGTTGTCTACCTGCATCATAGACTGCTCATATGTCTTCTCTCAAAAATCCCTGATAATAGTGTGGTTGTCAAAATCCCGGACAATGGTGCATGATGATGCTTGAATCAAAGTTCTGGTTCACAGCAAAGGGAAGTTTTGCTTTGTTTTTCTTCTTTGCCTGAGATAAGACTGTGGGTCTTCTGGATCCTAGGAGGTGTCAACTTCCTTACTCGAAATATCCTCAAGTCAGTAGTTTCTTTTATTAACCTCAAGAGGAAAAAATCAACTGAGGAGCCAGTGTTTAGATTGCAAAAAATTCTGTCCTTCATCTTTGGCTATAAGTAGGAAAGGTGATATGCCTAAAAATCAAGTCGTAAGAGTTTGTAACCATGAGGTTCACCACACTGACTTTCCACAGCAGCTGCTATCTTTCATTAAGTGACAGTTCTCGTTCCTCTTGAGCAATGTGTTGTGTTTCTGCACCTGCTCCTTTGTGTCTGCTGTGGGCGGAATGGCCGTGGACCGCAGAGACTGCTGGCTCTTCAGCAGTGTGACGAAATGCAGGGGACAAGGAGCTTGCTCTTGGAGTGTGAGCTTTGAAGGAATCACAGGCTTATTCTTTCTGTGAAACACTAGCTTCCTATG